>NC_066363.1:135691414-136376056 GCF_013377495.2 Cygnus atratus
GTGTTAAAAAATAAAATAAATAAAATAAAATAAAATAATAAAATAAAATAAAATAAAATAAAATCACAAATGTCCTTAGTTTTTTTTGACTCTTCTTGGAGGGAGGAAAGATTTCTTTATTTTTACACATGGTAACTCCATCTTTCTGTCCTCCACCCCTGATTTTCCATTCGAAAATTGTGGGATGAGGAGAAAAAAAAAAAAGAAAGAAAATCAGCAGAAGAAAAGAAAACCAAAACTGGCTAATTTTCATTTTTTGGAGACTAAATTGCTGAAATCCTTGTTGATACATGAAATTAGAAACAATCTTTCATTTCATATTTTCCAAGAATAAGATAAAATACAGTGATAAAAATGGGTTTTGATACCAATGACATCACATCTTCCAAAACACATTTTTTGGAAAAAAAATTTTGCTCATTCTATCATAGTCATTGACTCTGACCTTCTACATGTAGATTCAAAGAGATTAATTAAAGGAGAGCAGCACTGCTAAATTGTCAGCAGCTGGGGGATGAAAGCAATTCTGGAGAGCAATTCTCCAATGATGCTGTGGATAAGGCAGGACATTTAGTGGCTAAATTATCTCCCTCCTGAATTTAAACAGAGTCTGGTGAAATGGTAGTTTTCCAAAACTCCCTTTATGGTCAAATCCTCTTGATGGTGGTGTGGCTTTTTTTTTATATAAAGCAAAAACAAAATATAAAATAAATGGTATAATTAGCATTAACTGGTGCAAGTATACAGAAAATATTGTGCACTGGGGATTATACATAAGATGAACTTTATAGTTTTTACATTTCGGTTTTATAATTATTTTTTCCCTTGTATTTTTCAATATGTTTCCCTGGCATTCAAAGAACGGGAGTAGAGTTCCCCTGTGGTTAATTTAACCCTAGAAAATTCCCCAGAGTATAATCAAAGACTGCACAGTGGCTAACATTTATCTCCTGTTTCAAAACTAATGAAGTTAAGTCTTGCTGGCTAAGACAGTATTTTTAAAAGTCTATTAGACTTAAATGTAGTAGCCCAACAGACATCAGTCATGCTACAAAATGCATTTTTTCCCACCTGTCTAAAAAAGGCAGCACAGCCACAGAAAGAACTCATCCATGGGCTTGAACCAGCCTCATTATTGCCAATGAATTAAATTGAAACTGCCAAAAGTCACAGCAGTGAATTCTGGATGTGACAGTCAGGCCATTGTGTGTGACACGGGGGTGAGATGCTGTCTCCAGACTTGGCCTGGGATTTGCTATCCACACGGACTAACCTGCTTCAAAGAGACCTCGAGTTGCAGGCATGAGAAATCTGGATATCTTAGGCAATTAGGACTGCTGAAAATATTCATGTTAGAAAATAAATCACTGTTTAAACCATGCTGCTAACAGGAGTGCTGTTTGAGGGGACCAGGGTGAGCAAAGTGGTGTAAACCTCAGCAGCACCAAGGGTAAATTTCTGAGCTCTTATCTTTTGCCAGATTTTGTGCTCCTCTATGGCTGCCAGGATATCCTTGCAGAGGAAATAAAAATGGGAAATTCATACACATGCACAGATCCTTTCATTCAAAGGCCTATTTGTGCAACTACTCAAACTTTGTATTCTTGTCCTGAGAGCTGTGATGTGGGAATCATCTGCTGCAGCAAGGAGCAGAACTACAAATGATGCGTCCCACCATACAACCTTCAAGCAGGGCCAAGCAAAATCCTACACCCAATGGGGCAGCTATTGGTTTAGGTACTTCTGACTTCATATTATATGAGTATGTTAGGTTTGCAAATATGATAGAAATCATTGCAAATAAGAAAGTAACTAGATACAGTTAATTTTAATAGAATGAGCAAAACACATTAGTAATATCCTTCCTTTAAAAACAAACGAAAAAAAATCATTCTCGAAGCCCTTGGAGGAACATTTGGTTGTGGTGCTAGGCACTGTTCTTTAGTTCACTGTAGTCCTGTAGACTTGTCTCAAAAGTGACACCTCTTTAAACAACCCTACTTTTATTTCTTTCTGTCATTATTTTAAAATCCTATATAAAGCAAATAGAAAGAAAAAGTTACTTTCAATTACTGTTCAGAACTGCAGCCAGGTCCTTTGTATACTGTTGTGTTTTTTTTTAATTGGTTAAATAATCACAAATGAACTGATTAACCTTAAATTATGCAAAGAACCAAAATAAGAGGTACTTGACAATTCCCAATATTTGTTCTCAGCCAGCTTCTTTAGGGAAGGATGAGCTTTTTCTGTGCTAACGCATTTCTTCCGTCCTGCCCACTTCTGCTGCTGTTTTCTCCAATGTCACCAGTAATTGGATTAAACCCTGACAGATCACTCTAGTTCATTAAAGGTGGGAGGAAACAACACATACTGGGGCAAAACAACCCCTGCCCTAACTCTAGCAAACCACACATGGTATTATTGCAGATGAATTTAGTTCACTCTGTCTTAATATATTTAGTGACCCTTCCACCCCACCTAACAGCAGAGTCATTGCATTTTTTTCTACCCAGGGTCTTTATGACTGGGGAGACAGTATCTTAATCTTGCCTTTACCCGCTGCTAAGGCAACTGAAGTATAACAAAACCAAGTGAGCAGTCAGGGTCAGAGCAAGTGAATCACGAAACGATGTGAAATTAAACTGAGGAGCAAGTAGCTCTCAGTGCATGCTTTCCTGGCTTTCTTCTGCACTGTCAATTTATATAAGGGATTGTTTGTCGTGGCTGGATTTAATGCAAAGATTAGAAAGATTTCCAGGTATGGCTGGAGCAAATTACATCCAAGCAGGATTTTGGTGGGGCTTTTCTGAAGGTTTGTTGTTGTTGTTGTTAGTTGGTTGCCATAGTTTCTTAGGATGCTCTGTTTGTATAGTATTTATCAAAAAAATAATAATCACATTTATTACAATTATTCATTATGGTATTAAGGGCTGGAGAACACAGCAGTATTAGTGGCTTTTTAAAGCTCTTGAACTAATTTTCAAGAATAAATCTGTAAACAACACAGTTCTCCATGGAAATAAACAGCCAGTACCAAGAGGAACACCTGGTACAGGTACAGGGTCGAGGCACTACACGAACTGCACAGCTATTTTTTGCCTTGTTTTCCCCAAGTGGCCATGGGAAGGCCACAAGTGGGAATGGCCTAGGAGCCACACAGCAAAGCCAAGGAGATGGGTCCCTGGCTATGGCCAGGGTGATGATAAAAGATGTCAAGGTAGAGGGGTGTTCTAATGCCTCCCAAAACTGAGCCCCCATTCCAGAGCTCAGGTACACCCCGAGCTCAGTCTTCCCAGCCTGGGATCCCTGATCTCCTCTCCTCAGATCCTCAGTTGCCCACAATGCAGCCACACACATGCTGGCTGTGTCTCCATTTTAAGTCCCTTCTTCTCCCTCTCTCCAAAAAGCCACAGGCAAATTCATCATCCAGTGGCCATGTCAGCCAGCTGAAGCCACTACACATTTGGCTTTTCCTGCAAGAAAATGTCTCAGCAGGGTTTTTTGCTTGTTCATTTGTTTTCTTGCCGATTTATTGAAATGATTTCAAAAAACACAGTGATTAAAAATCCACCTAGACGAAAGCTTGGGAGCAAACAGAGAGGACACAACATACATGGGATGTGAGGAGAGGAAAGAAAGAGGATGCACAATAGTGTAAGCCTGGGGTACTCTGTACTATGCTTTAAGACAGATCCAGAGTGAATATCAAGCCAGTCCGGAAGACAAAGGAGAAAAATCTCAGTGTAAGCAAGGATGTACACCTTCTCTACATGTTCTCTGTAGGAAAACAACAGGCTGGGTTGTAAAGATTCAAGAACTGCACTTGTTTGCTGCAGGAGAGCACTTGGCACAGAAATAAATGGGGGGCTTAGTTTGCTTTGGGGAGAGTTGTGCTGTATTTGATTTATTCCAAATTTATGACTTTCACAGAGACAGTTGCTAAGGGACACTAGTGCAGGAAAGGACAGAGGAGCCAATGACACATTTTATCATTTTTTAAAATAAAATAATTCAATTGATGTTGTTTTAGCAGCATTACCTTAGTTTGTGTACACCACAACAGGTGAGTTTCAGCATAAGCAGCACCTGTCTCTCCAGTTACTCTTTTACATTTTTAAATGTATCCATCTCACACCTTACATTGCACCTGGGCAATGGTTAGTTCAAATCAATCTTCTTCCATCATTACCAATCTATTTCCAGGGACTAACTACTTACAAACCTTTTGGTCCTGTAATCATTTTAAAATCTACAGAGCAAGGTTTTCTGGAAGTATTTTATCCATACATTGCTGTAGGGCTTTAATTGCATCAAAACAGGTGTTATCCATGGATGTGTCTTTCCCCCCACCTCAAATAATTTAACTGCATTAAAAAGCCCAGATTTCCATATTGCACTGTGTATTTTTTAAAACAATAAGTCTGAACCTGGAAGCTGAACAGAGTGTGAACTGAAATTTTTCAGATCCACAAACTAATAAACTAACATAACAGGAACTAAAGGAGAAACCTGATTACATGAAATTGCCAGCCAGATGCCAAGAATGCTGTCAGAATATGTTATAAATATTTGGTACTGTTGCACCACTACACAAAAAGTCATTCTTTTTTGTAGTATTTCTAGTTTTCTGGAAACTCTGTGGTGCCTTCTTGGCACAAAACTCCAAAGCAGACATGCCAAGGGCAAACAAAGGCTCCAAAGATTGGTTCCTGTGCCAGATTCCTCCAGAGGACAAACACTGTGTGCCCATGCAGTGATGTGGGCACATCAGCTGGAGCTTCCCCAAAGCTTGTGAACAGATCTGGCTGAAATTGCCCAGGCAAATCATTTATTGGCTGAAAAATGTAAGGTAGGGTCAGTCAAAACATGTTTGAAATGTGTGACAAATATGGTTACAGTTTGGGTTCAAAAAGTTGGAATTTATTGAAGTATTCTAGGATGTCATCTTCTCAATAAAAAATTTCAACAGCAATGTCCCAGGGCTATATGAGACCAGTCACTGCTTCCTTTCTTCTTTTCTCTTTTTTTTTTTTTTTTTACCATTTTCCCTGATTAATGAAATGACCAAGGGCTTTTTCAGTTAAGTAAAATGTTTTCTCCAAACCTAAATTATTATTCTTCCTTGCATTTCCTGTTTCCTCTTTCAATCTGAAAAAACAGTTATGTACAGGCTCTACTCATGGCCTATGAGTATGGCCTATTTTAGAATTTTCTAATGAAATTCTAAAAAAAAAAAAAAATCTAAAATAAAAATTCTAAAAAAAAAAAAAGCCTACACAGCCAGACACTTACCAACTATTCATGGTTTGAACAAGATCCCTGAATTCTCATTTCTTCTGGAAGTATATGTAAGTATATTGTTCTTTACAGAGAGGAAAGTTGTCAATCAACTTCATAAACTTGCTTTCCACTTAAACACCACTACTTGTTCACATGCAACATAACTGTCCCAAAATGCCCTCTCTGTATTGTGTTTTGTATTTGTTTGACATGGGATGTATTATTAAACAGCAGAGTGGTTCTTATTCACTGGAGTTTCTATGTAGACATACACTTAGGTTACCACAACCAAATATACCACATCATGGGGCTCATCCTAGATTTTTCCAGTTCTATTTTTTCCTCTGTGATCATTGGCCTTAAACTATATCAACAATATTGCTGTATCAAATACTTTCATCGGTAATGCAGATCTAAATTTTAGTGAATATAACCTGATTGCATCCAATATTGCCATAGCAGAGAGAGAGTCTAAATCCGTACCAGGTTTGTCAGTTTTAGATAATCAGAGATATATTCAGGTTAATAAAATCCCAAGCCCCTGAGCATGTCTCAAGGGAAGGTGATTACATACAAGGTCCACAGATGAATGAAAGTGGAATGCATAGTATTTGTCTTGTTGTTTTGCTTTTTTTGTTTTTGTTTTTCCCAAGAGATGGTATCTTTGGATAAACAAGTAAATATATTAGCACAGGAATGCATGTCGCTCTTCGTGCTGGACCAAAAATGTCATCATGCAGAGGGTATCACCTTGCATTCTCAGACTTTTCCAGAGTGCTAAGTTCAGTCCTGTAGGGGCCAAGAAGAGCTAAAAGGCTTAACAACTGGAAACGAAATCACAATCACATCCATAACTCTTTGGTACTGACTGCATGAGAAAGAACGGTACAGACCAGTTTTGTTTTACAGGGACAGAGCTCTACAGTAATATATTGCCTAAAAAGAGAAAGTGGCACTAAAAATCCACAGAGTAAAAAATATCTGCTATTACATTTAGTGTTTTTTTTTTTTTAAAAAAAAAAAAGGCTACACATTTGATTGTCTGGGAAAATGTTTCCTACAGTGAAGTAGCCAGCCTTGGGAAAGCAGGGGAAACCGAGTGGTCGTCTCAAAGCATAATTTCATTTGGCTGAACAGTGACAGCAGCAGTGCACTTGGTTGGTCACTGGTCTGCATCCAAAATGTCTGGTCAGGCTGCATGGCCAGGGGAGCACACACTCACCATGCCACCTTGCGCCCCAGAGCTCGCTCACAAAAGAGCTGGTCCCCATGCTCCAAACCCAACATGAAACTTGGTTTACTTCTTCAAAATGACAATATAATCTGGTGTTTCTTCCAGCTCCTACCTTCTTCTGACCAGCCTTGTGTGCCAAGGCTTGCCTGACCATTGGTGGGCTGGTGGCCATGGACATTGACCTGATAGCTCAGTGCTCCTCCGTGGATGGTGGGGCAATGGCATCAGCAGCAGCTAGATGGGGACACAACTCATGCTGTCCACAAATCTGGTCCACTGATGTGCCTTGCTGGTGTTGTTACAGGGCAGTGGGATAGTGTTCAAGTCGGTGGGGACATCGCTCTGTGGTCATGCCACCACCCTCAGCACCAAGCCCCCTTCCCTCAGAAGCAACCAGACCTTGCCCTAGACTCCAGCTGAAGTAACAGTAAAATATCTTTAATGGGAACTTATGCCACACACAGGGATATAAATAATCTTATACATACAGAAATACACAGTCATTGCGAGAATGCCCTGAGGGAGATCAAGAGAGAAGTGCAAACTTCCAATTACCTCAAGCTCTCTCTGGCATTGTACTTTCCCAATTAAAAGTCAAAGAAAAATATCTGCTCTCCAAATCTTTTGGAAAGCTCTGCTACTGGTCAGGAAAAGGCACTTTGAATTATTCTTGATGAGAAAGTATGTTTTTCATTCTTTTATTGTTCATTTTCAAGTTAAACACATGCCCAGTTATTTTTGTAATCCTAAAGATGCATTTTAATTGATTTCCCAAGTATTTTAAGGTCTATTAATTCCACGGATCTTGCAAACACTGCATTTTCTTTATTCCAGCTGCAGTTCTAATCATGTTCATTAACAGAATTACTTTTACCTGCCAGCTAATATTTTACACTGCATTGATAAATTTTCTGTTTGCTATCAGAATTGAATGGACAAATAAAACAAATTACCCAATAGTATGAGTTTCCACATGGGTCTAACACTGTTCTATTATGTTATTCTACCAAGGGATTTAACCAGATTTGAATATAAAGGTGGCAAAATGAAAAATATATGAGCACTGTTTTGAAGTGTGTACTTCAACATTTTAATAATATCTTCATTTTCCACATTAGAAATGAACGGTGTTAGGTGCTTTTTTTTTTTCCTCATATTTTTGTTTTAGTGAAAGTTTCATGTAAAATGTGCTTTCTCTCTGAGGTATAAACAGTAGTTGTAAAACCCAGTAACTCATATACTGTATGATCAATTCATTTTTCTACTTTTTATGAGCAATACCAAAAATATAAATATTAAGAAATACATCATAGCCTTCCAATTGTAGACTGTATATCCCTTAATAACTAGCAGAAATACCCAATGCAAACATCTTTTTGCCTGTATTATTTCTCTATAGTTCTCAATTAATTTTTCTAAAAGCTCTGAAATTCTGCCAACTCCACACGTGCACTGAAGATAAAATGAAACAGCAATTAATCCAATCATCTTTGATTTAACATTAATGTAACTCAGTGCATTAGGCCTTGTTTTACATGCAACCATGTTGTTCCTACTACATTTCAGAGAGCCCCCAAATTAGCCAATTCACAAATCATAATTGAACTAAAAAGGGTGAGGTTATTCTACTTAGTATGGTCCTTCTGAAACATCCCTGTCCAACAAGGAAGGAAGGCATATTAGCAAGGCTGGCTTCACCAACCAGAAAAACTGAGTACGTGAGAGTCAACAGTGCAGCACGACCAGTGCTAATATCTTCTGCTGTGCACCAGCTGCCAAAAGACTAAAGCAGGAAATTGGGAGGATAAGAACTTTCAGAGAATAAGCTCTGGACCCGGTAAGACCCTTATCTAGTAATACTTGTGTGGTCCCACTGAGCAAGGTAGGAATTGTGCTCAAAAGAAGAGTTAACCGCGTGGTCACATATTTTTAGCATGATGGAGCTGACTAGTTAGCATTTCTTTTTACTGCCCTATAAATACCAGCAGAAGTCAAAATGATTCATCTTGTTGCAATAGTAAGTATGGAAATTAAGAACTATTAGCACTGTTAGACATCCGTTTAGCCCATCTGATTGGTATCAGAGTTATTCTGTGTTTAGTTCTTTGTGTTGAATCATTGGTGACAGATATGTAATATTTCCTGAAGATATATCCCTTCATTGTACTCCTGCTCTGAACATGGTTTTGATTTTGTGGGAACACTTGGACTTAAAGATTGTCACTCAATCACATGGACACCAAGCAAAGTTCAATTGCAGTACATCTTTCGTTAAGGAATCATTAATAGACACTTCACATAAAGTGTTACCACATTCTCTTTCATATTTTTTCTCTCCCTACTCCCCCTTTTTCTTTTTTCTTTGCTTTTTTTTTTTTTTTTTTTTTTTTTTGCAGCTGAGAATAATTAACTGTTCTTTTGTGAGTGTCATTTGTTCTCACGGAATTAAATGCCACCTTATTTCTCAGAACAAGAATTCAACTGTCATAATTATAGCTTCATTTCAGGAGAAAAAAAAATCATAATTTATTACAGATTGTTCGGCATGTGAAATAGGTTTAAATGTCTTTGAAAGTAAATTGTGGCATGTCACGAAGGGCTTTTGCCATCACTGTAATTGATTTATAATTTTGCATTTAAAATTAACAACATTCATCCATTGTTCTTCTATTATATAAGGTTCTGGCAGGGAGTTTAGAGTTTTGTGTTCAGTTCTGGTCACCACATTACTGTAATGATAATAATAAATTTATAATAGTTTGAGATAAAAATGATATGAAGAAGTGAAGCCAACACCAGCATTAAAAATATGCTTCAGACTGAGAATAGTTTCAGAAAAAATGCAGTGTCCTAGGAAAAAATGAATAAATGAATTTTGTTAACTCTAAAATAAAGACTGCTAATTTTAATTTTAATTAAATATTACATTAAAGTCTACCTAAAAATAGGAGAGAAATTAAAATTAAGTTTAAAATAATTGAGTAATCTACTTCAACAGAGTTTCTGCAGGTGAAACCATTGGTCCCTTTCCTTAATCTCTGAAAGCATCAACCCATACATGTAGAACTGAGCCTTATCCCTGTATTTCAAAAGTATCCTCTCATTCCAGAATAGCAGAAGGAACAATTTCATTTGGTTCATTTTTTTCAGGGCAATGTTAGTGTTGTGGTACAGTAAAGCATCATAACTGCCCACCCATTTTTTTTTGAAGTGGCTGTATTTCTCAGAATATGACATTGAACAATGTGATAATGTCATTGAAAAAAGACAAGACTGAGGTAATGGCATTGACCAGTGCTGCGGATACCCAAAGGAAAATAAAAAAAAAAAAGCCACTAACTATGCATAGGAAATTAAAAAAAAAAAAAGCCTCAAGACTCTATATGCAGGATGAAAAATTGTATATAATGGTTTTCAAATATTGTCTGTGATCTGGTCTCAGCAGTTTTTTTGTTTTTATTTGATTTCATTGATCTCATTGGGTATTACACATAATAGCATTAGTGTGAATGAAAACAGAATTAGCCCCATTAACTAATTATTCTACATACAGTTATGAGGTAGAGAAAGAAATTAATGAAAAAAGATGAGAAGACTGATTTTGTCAGTTTTGCCAGATAAACAACAGGAAACAGATTCCCAGTTGGCCATGTAGATTCCTCTTTTGGTCTCCTTCCTTTAGACTGCCTAGCCTTCACAGAAGAAGACATACAGTGAATACAAATGTGGGAAGAAAAAAACTGCTTAATTTTCTCATTTCTTTAAAAAGAGGCAGAGAGCACCATCCTTCTCCAGAGAGCCTGGACTTCATCACATCAGAAATTTTCTAAGATACCTCAGATAAGAGAAATCTGCCCACTCAAAAACTATTACTGCATTTTAAGGCTGACAAAATTAATCTATAGTCTAACTCTGTCCCACAAAAACAGCTTCTAGGAATTTCTACCTTTTCTTTTTTTTCTCTCTTTTTTTTTTTTCTCTTTTTTTTTCTCTTTTTTTTCTCTTTTTTTTTTCTGTGCCTAATTTAAGGAATCACATTTCATGCAGCTTTAAATTTTTCAAAGAAGCAAACAATGATGAAATTACAGTATTGTTGACATCATTTAAGTAATGTTTAAAAATGCTTGGTGGTTTTTGTTTTTTTGCAGATTAACTAAGCAATTTTGAAATCTAATTGGGAAACAAAGAAGCTAAGACAAAGCTACGAGCGTGGCCCAGTTTTAGTAAACCTTAGTCTTAGCAGACGAAGTTGAGCATTTAAACCTGCAGGAGGCCATACAAAGGGAGCTGAGTCTAAAGGAGGCTGTGGCAGACGGAGGCACCTGGCATGTGCCAGCTGAAAGCACAGGTTACCCCCTTCCAGTGAAGAAGATGAATCTGAAGGGTGTCAGTCCTGCCTCCTCCTGTTTGATTTTGGGAAATTTACTTACTGAATATTTTGCTGATATAGACTATGATGGTCACTGACCCTTCCCCAGGCCTCCTTCTCCACATATGCGTGCAAAGACAGGTCACAATCTAGCAGATGGCCTGAAGGCCATGAGATGATAAGTGATCTCTATCATTTGAGATTGTGATACAATCTCTGAGGCCAAGGGCAAACCAAAGACCAAAGAAGGCAGGGGGAGGTAATCGTATTGGCTGTATCAAACATTTCCAAACTCTAAAATAAACAGAAGACGACAGTGCTGTCCTCATGCCTACTGGAGCCTAATACTGCTGGGAAATTCAAGGGCAGTTTACTCTGGTAAAATATTGTCATGTAATGTCGGCAAGGTCAGTGTCAGCTTGGATTACCTGCCATGCAAATGCCAGTCATGCATGTCCTGCTTGCCTTGGGCTAGTCTTACTCTGCTGTAACTTTTCAAAGATGTTTATGCCTACATCCTCAGTGGCTGACATGGGGCAGCCACAGAGCAGATTTCGTTGTGTAGCAGCTGATTTTAGTAGCTGGAGCATCAAATCTGTTTCATCACAAACTCTTTTTGCTCTTTTTGTAAAGCGCGTACAGCTTGTCTTCACACTCTAATCCAGTCATACAACAGTGTGCTTCTTCACACTGAAAACATGCAGTGAAAACGATGCTAGAGCTGAATAACCAATTCCCTTAAGAAGGGTGGCTCTCACTCCTGACTCTCCCCCAGCATGTGTTTCTGGAAGTTGTGTTGTTTCTTGTCAGTGTGTGGAAGTTAAAGCCTTCATGAGGAGAAAGGGATTCTATATTTAACATATTATTTCTGTGCTTCTACTGCTGCAGGACTGCCATAATGAACTGCTGCCTCCAGCAATCATCTTTCCTGCCTCCTACCTCCGCCTTCCCCCAGCGATGCCCTGGGGCACAGCAGCACAGCTAACAAAGCCCAGGTTACAAAACCTGCTCTGTTTGCCATGACTTCCCAGCCCCACTTCCTTAACCCTTTTTCATCCAGGGGACACAATACACCCCACTCCAAGTCCTGAGCAAGAACATCAGCAAAAGCTGGGGATGTCATAGAAAAATGAGTTGCTTGGGAGTTATTTCCAAGGTCAATGTGTATTTGCCATCAATATTTTTGTGGTTTTGACAGTTTACTCAACACATGATGACATCTCAAAAAGAGCCTAGGAAAGGCCGGGAATGGGAACGAGGGTGGGGATGGGGATGCTGCAGCTTCAGCATGGGGCAGGAATCACTGCTGGTGGCCAGGCTGCAGGGGAGAGAGAACATGGTCTGCAGCAATGGGCTGGGAGCAGTCTGAAAGATGAGTCTGTCAGGTCCATGTCACCAGTGTCTGATGTGTAATATAAAAAATGGGGCAGATTTTCACTGGAAACACACCAGAACAGGCAAGCTGGACATTTACACCCACTGAGCATTAAGAAGGGTGATACATCTGCTATTATCAGGACTAACGTTGCCACTGCACCCAAAATACCACATACTTTCAAGTAGTCACAGCATTTTGAGGAAACCAAACCAGGTCAGACTTGAACCAATAACCCAAGAAAAACACTCTTTTTCTTCTTGCTGCCAGCTCCCAGAGTCATCTTGGCCCCTGTGATCACTTCTGGACTCCACTAAAGCTATAACGTTTTGCAAAGATCTATTTATGACATTCCACATTATAAAATCAACTACTGTGTAACATGAGGTGTATAATAGCAGTGTCCATATTTTATACCAGTTTTATGAGCCATATTCTTTTATTTATTTATTTATTTATTTTAAAAAAAGCAACTTGTCAGAAAGTGAAGGATTTATTGCTACAGCTCCCCTTGTCTAGAGAGAAACCACAGTGTGATGGGGCATTGGTTTTGTAGTGAACTTATATTTAGATCAACATACAAAAATTCTTTTTATTTTGATCGATCTCAGGCAAAGGTTATAACCTCTTCCAGGTTATGCTTATCTTAATACTAAGAAGTGACTTTTTTTTTCATCTTCAGTAATACAGAATTACCGTCATTTGAAAGAACTGTTTAGGTTCCTTGACCAGAAGAGGCGTTTAACTGTGTCATGTGTGATGTATGGTGCATTTAATTGCTCTGTGCAGCTATTCGAAAAGCATTCAGAGGTAATCATTTAGCATTAATATCCTGGGGCAATTCAAGGTCACATTAAAAACTAATTCAGAGTAGTTCTAGAATGTATTTTTCATATACAGAGATACATAATTCTTTTATGATAAAAGTGACAACATCATTGCAACATGATGAGGGGACAGAGATATTCTAAATATCAGCTACCAGTTTTATTGTAAAAGCACAAAAACAACCTTTTCATCACTATTCAACAACTACTAAGTTCCAATAAACTTGACAAGTCCAGGTAAGTGGTGATGAACAAATACACTTACATGAGCAATCATAAAATCTTGATTTAGAAGTATTTTTAACTCTGATTATCTGATTTTCCTATTGTTATTTTTCCCCAAAGTCAATCTTCTGAATAGATTTTAGGGACAGACAGACCAGCACTGAACAACGCTAATGTGTCCACAGATAATTATGCAAGTGGTACTCCTATGTGAAAAAGAAAATAAAAGTACTCTTACCACAAAATAATTGATTTTATAACACAGAAAAGAGCACAAAAGATTGCACTGGAGTCACACAGTGAGTGCTCATAGTTTGGTTGACAGAGCAGACACCTTTCTGTCTTGGGGAGAGGAAATTCCCTTCAGTTATAAGCACACAAAGATATCACAAGTATCAAAGACACAGTCCGCATGCATCACAACATGATTAGGTGTAAAATTATTCACAGCCATCCTTGTAACACTCACGCTGTTACCCACATACTACACAAGAGCGATGTTGACAATGTACAAATCAGAACTCGGAAGGGAAGAAGAAAACAAACAAACAAGTACAAAAATAATGTTGTATTCTGCACAACACTACCCATCAACCATTTTCTGCCTTCTTAGCTTGCCATTAACACCTAGATGAGAAGCCACTCCGACTTCTTAGCATTTCAGAAAATTAGTCAGACATATGCTTTAATGCAACAAGACCTCAGCTCAGGAGAAAAAACCTCAGCTGAGTTCAGGCAACGTACAGCTTATTTCTGCGTGGGTCGCATGAGCCTTCACTCTTAGTGGGAGGCTGCAGCTTGTGCTGCAAACTGGAACCGGACACTGGAACTAACCAGATCAAAGCTGAGCCACACGGATCTATACCAGCT
Source organism: Cygnus atratus (assembly GCF_013377495.2). NCBI lineage: Eukaryota > Metazoa > Chordata > Aves > Anseriformes > Anatidae > Cygnus > Cygnus atratus. The sequence goes on from NC_066363.1 coordinate 135,705,595, forward strand.
GCAGTCACATTCACACTTCTGTTTTCCCGCACGGATAGAAAACAAACTGAGGAACCAGCACTCTTTAGCTCTGGGGATGGCTGTGCCTGAAACACAATATATAAGCATCAAGAATTGAGTATCGGACACCTGCTGGTGGCTGCCAAATTAAAGCACGGGCAGATTCAGAGGCTGCCACAGCTGCCTTGGTCATACATCAGAATTTCTGTTTCTGTTAAAAAGAAAAAGGTTGGTTGCAATGGAAACTGTGAACAGAAACACTAGCATAAGTAATGGATCAAAAATGAAGTGCTACTACACATCATAGGCTACTCTCTTGCTCCTTTCTTTCATTTTTATGTAACCACTGAAGTTTCTAATACAGTAGACACTTAAATCATTAACATCTGAGCACAACAACCACTGAGACGAGCATGCAGCTGTACCAGAATCAGCATTACTGCCATCAGCTGCATCAGGGTGCACCTGTTTCATACTTTTAAGGCTTTCCCTTAACTTTATTTGTTTTTGATAAAAGTCATACTTCTAAAGAACCAAAGTAGCAGCCTCAAAACAAGGAACAAGCCAGGAGGAGAGCATCTACAGGATACTACAGAGGCATGCCGAAGGTTCCTATATGATGGATATGATGGGAAAGTACTAGCTTTTTATAAATTAGCTCACGTAGCAACCTGATAATCATTCTTCCATTAAATACATTAGATCAAACTGAACATTTTAATGCAGATATCAAGGGAAATCACTGAACATAAGAATTCCTGGCATATCTAAAGAAGCAGCTTCTCTTTGGGAAAAATAAAAAATAAAATAATTAAAATAAAATAAAAAAAGTTTTAAAAAAGGATTTTTTTTGGAAACTTTAGCTAGGATAGCAGCAACAGTTTGAGTCCAGCTAAAGTACCTCAGATCTGATTAAAAATACATTAATATGTCCAAATAAACAAGAATTTCCTTTGCAGAACCATGAGGTCCAATACAGATAACTGAATAGCCAAAGTGCCACTGTTACAGTTCCCAGCCATCACCTAAACTTTATAGATGTCTACTATTAGCAGCCATTGATTCTGCTTGTCTTCCTATGACGTCTTTTTTTGCGTAGTGCATAGCACTTTTCCAATTGCACAACAAAGTTCATAAGTAGAGAAAAGAATTGTGAAAGCAGTGAGTTTTAACAGCATGTGGAAGAATATCCTAAAATCATCCTGAAATGATTTGCAAGCAATACTTTTCAGAAGATTATTTTTAAAATATCAGCATCTGTCATACTATATAAGTTCATTAGGTAGCAAACTATACTGCAATAAGTTATAGGACACTGAATTTTTCTGTGGGATCTTAATATTTCTCTAGAGATGAACATTAGTCTTTGAATATCAGTATCCAAAATACTTTTAGGAGAATTTTGTATAAGACTAGGGAACTGGTTTCATGAAAATATCATGTTTGAAGTTCTGTGACTTTTTGAAGTTGGGAAGAAAAATCAACATTTCAAGGAATCAAAGAGCAGAGGTGCTTTTCCTTACTAGCTCAAACATGGCTTCAGTTTCAAACACAAAAATTTCAGTAATGAAATTCAACTGTCTTTAGGTTTTGATTCAGTATTAATTTAGTCTAAGATTTTAAAAATAAAAATGTTGATAACATTGACATATTTTAACAATAAACTTTCATGTAAAAGTTCTGATTTGTGCATTTAGAATATTATTGTGATCGAGGATATGTTTTTATTTTACTCCACTAGATTACTGAATGTACTGTCTGATATAAGTGCACTCTGGAGGAGAAAGAAAGTGACTATTAACATATCTTTAATTATTTACATTCTTTTTGAGCATCTTCAAGTGTACTAAAGCTGTTTACCACCAAAAACTGAGACCCAATTTTTGTCCTTGAGAGCTTATACCTGATTATAAAATAAAATTGAAAAGCCTAAGAAACAACTGGATATGAAGGGCAGTCAGGGTAGTAGTTAAAACCACAATGACACAAGCAGCTGTTTATGTTTTGACTTAACTTCACTATCTAGATGACCACTCCTAAGTAGCTCAGCAGAAAAGACAAACAGCTGTCTAAGTATTTGCAGAACTTTTCAATCACTGAAATATTGAAACAGGTTTCAAATTAAATATATGTACAAATACTCTCCTGTTTTGAGAACTTCTTAGGCAGGCCTATCTAGAAATGTGCTATATGCCTACTACGCCACCACTGTTAAAGTGTACAGAGACTCATGCCCACAAAAAGAGCATTCCCATATGATTTGTTTACTAATAAATGGATTAACAAACATTTCTAAATGGCTGTTTATTTTGACTGTATTAATTTCCAGTATCAAATCAGAAGAAGGTCACAAAGCCATCACATCAAGTGAAAAACTGGACCTGTCAAAAAAAAACAAACAATCAGCACATGGAGTCACGAAATCTGGTCACACAAGGTAACGTGAGCTTTTAGACGGACTCCCTTGGAGCACCTGGAAGCTGACTGTCTCCTGGGTGGGGACACGAAGATTGCAGCACCTTAGGAAAAGCCCAGCAACAGCATTAGGTTTTCTCCATTCCTCTGTGTCACAAAAATAACTTTGAGGCATGGAGCTCTGGGCTAAGACCCTGCATGTTTGCTTAAACTCCAGTTTATCCTACAAGCCTTCATGCTTGAGCCCAAGAAAAGCTCTCTTTCTAGACAACAGCTCTGCAAAGTCAGCTAGGGTCCCAGGCATGACTGAGTATCATTGTGCTCAACTTGCTGAGGTTCAGTGATGTTTTCAGCTATTCTTGAGAACACCACTGGATGCTAAGCAATAATTGTACAGTATAATCAAAAATCCTGTTTTTCTGTTTCATAGTCCCATAACTAGAATAGATGTATATTATTTTAAAATCTAGATGTTTAATAAAACAAATATGAAGAAAATGAAAATTTCACTGCAGACATCCTATTGCTAAAATAATTCATGTTTGGAATAACTAGTAGCTTAGTGATATGAAGAAACCATTCAGGAAATCAATGAAATAAAATAATAAAAAATAAAAATAAATAAAAATAAAATAAAATAAAATAAAATAAAATAAATCTTTAAAGAAAGAAAGGAGATCAAGTTTCAAATTTAGCCCTAATCATACTGTCATGGGAATATTTTTTAAATGCTTTGCAGGTTTTGCACCAAACATTTGATATTCCATTCAGGCAGCCTGTTCCCAGAAAACACTACATAGATAGTGCAGTGACCTTTTGCAGCACAAAGGCAATGAATTCAAACCCTGTTGTTGGCAGCTGGTGTTGCCATAGAGGACAAAATAGATAGGAATAGCTTGGGTATATGGCAATTTTCTTTGCATGTACATAGCTGCCTGCTTTCAAGCAACAACAGGCTCCTTCCTTTGAGGGTTTGTAATTCCCTGCTAGACCTTTTCCAGCGGGTGACCTGGAGCAGATGGGGCAGAAAAGAGTGGAGGTTGAGCAGGCAGCAGAGCTGCGCACCGCTGGCAGCTCATCAGCATCATGGGCATGGTTGAAGCACTGTCCCGGGTGCTTCTTGGGCGCTCTGCAGGGAAAGCCAAGCCCATGCATCCCCAGCTGCTCTGCAGATCTGAGCAGGAGGACACAGCAGAGGACAAGGGGAAGAAGGACAGATCACCTCAGAAGAACCATGCAGTGCCTTGTGTACATGTATGGGTAGTTTTTAACCGCTTAATTTAATTACTTCGGTCCTTAGGTATAAATCCTTTCATTGGGATCCTGGTTTAACCAGAAGCTGAACCCACATGGTCAGGGGTGACGAACTGCATGCTAATGTGCTGCACCTCCAGTCCCCCCAGCTACGGTTTGCAAGAGGAGGAGATAACATTTTCTGCGTTAAAAATCACACCCAGGAATTATATCACAAAGGAGAGATCAGAACAGCAAATTTAATGACTTAATATTGTACAATATAAAATCATTCCACTTGAATAACTTTTAATTTATTATAATACATAGATGCCAATTATGCCTGATTTATTAAGAGAAGTTCAGTGGTGCCGAGGCTCTGTGTTTGAGGGGTTGCCATGGTACCAAGCTTTTACAAGGACATCTTAAGGATCATTAAAGTGTCAAGGTGATAAGTTTGACACTCAGTGGATTTAATGATGGATGATAATAATGTTACCTCTTCACATCACGAAACACTTAGGATTCAAGTTAGGCGGTATAAATTTTAAGCATTTTTTATTTTAGATATTTTTTAAAAGGGGCCAGTGGAAGTTGACATTACTGAAATAATGCTAACCCAGACTACACTCTGCTCTCTTTGGTGCAAGTTCCATAACCTTAGGTTTTTTTTAGTGATTTCAGGCTGTTACCATTCCTCAAAGCATCTCAGCCTGTGCCCTGCTTTTATCAGACCTCACAGGCTTACCCCTGACCAGAGACTCCCAGGCAGTGCGGGGAACAGTTTCTAGGCTGAACACTGCCAATCCAGCTCCCAGCAAGCCTTACAAAGTATTTGATGACAAGAAGGGGAGGAGAAAAAAGGAGAATCTCTGCTGCGTGCTGTGAAAAAACCTGATGGCAATATGCTCTGCATCTAAGAAGAAACTCTCTCTCCCAGCTGTCAAGCACAACCAATTCATTTCACATTGGACATAGAACAACCTTAGGCTGGTAATGACTTTCAGTGACTTGCACAAACCTTATTCAAGCCATTAACTTGAATAGAAAAGACTCTGCAGGCCTCACTACAGCCCTGATCCCTGGAGATGCTCACACAAGAACCATGAGGACACGTTGTTTTAGGTGCTTTTCCTGCTCTGGTGTGGCCGGACACCCTCCAACAGAGCTGTCACGGGGCGGGGGGGAGGGCCCGGAGGTGAAGCCATGCACATCAGGTCCATCGCCTCCCTGAGAGCAGCAGCTCCCACCCAACCTGCTTTGGTCCGGCAGCACTACATCCATGTGCTTTCATGTTTTAGCCTCCTGTAAATATTACCCACATAATGTCTTCTCTGAAAAGCAAATAAATAAACAAATAGTTAAGATGTCGTTCCTTACCTTGCAAGCTCGAAAGCGGTGGGACTGTGGGCTTCCCTTCCTCGTGATGGCCATGTCGTCAGACTGATGAGTCCCAGGGCACCGCTGCTGTTTTCAGCTCCTGGTTCTGCTCAGAGCTGCAGGCAGCATTGAGTTCTCAGTGCAATTCACCAATTTATCCTAACTATAGATTACAATCTGACTTCACAAGCTCTTTTAAGAGGAAATTTATTACTCTGGCACTGTTTGCAACTCGCCCATTGGCCTGGTGTAAATAAAATATGCGGGATTACAGATCCAAACACCAAAGTTACCACTAGCAGCCAGCACTCATGCCGACTAAGCTGCACTTCTTTGCCAAGCATTGCTATGCCAGGCATTCCATGTCTAGTGCAAACACATTTGACAAGCATAATCACAGTTTAGCTCCAGTATCTTCTAGTAAAGCTATATTACTGACATGAGAATAATAGTCTAGGACAAGTACATAATGTTTTCCAGTCATTCTAAACAATTCTATGCACACTTTGCTCCAGGAAAACACTTTTTCCTGTGCCAACACAGTCTTTCTTGCTTGACTTGGCCTGTATTTTTGGCATAGGTTCCAAGCCTTGACAACTTCCTCGGTGTCACTATTCATTTGGGACAAGTACTGGCCCTTCCTTGCATCTTTCAGTTCCTGAACAGCTTCTGTATATTCATGCAAATATATATTTTTTTTTCTGTACCATTATAGGGAGGGACATCCTGGCACTTCAAGTCCTAGGGGTTCCTCTACTCGTGAAAGAATAGACTGAAGCAAGGGATCTTGACCATCCTGTGCTGATGACCTTTTATTTCTACAGAAATCATTCAGTCTCTGTCCAGACTTTGTATGGATTTGGCCATATGGATACACTTTATATGGATAGACTGCTCTGGACCTGTTTCTACTTCAAGTGCTGGCAAGCAGTCCCAAGGGCATGCTATGCACTTCACACCCATCTATCTGCATTTTGCTTGGAGGTCAGAAAACTTCAGTGAAATAATAATAATTATTATTTCATTACTATGTTTCTTGCTCACTTTGGCAAAGGTACTATGGTAAGAGGCACCTAGTCAAGTTTTCCCCAAGACCGGCTTCACATAAAACCTCTCTCTTTGACCACATGGAGTTTCAATGCTTGTTATATACTAGCTACGTTAGTGATTTTGACTATACGACTAAGTAACAGCTGTAAATCCTATTCACAGAAAAGGAGTGTTAATATTCATTTGTAATTTATTTTTCCAAGGCACCTGCAACATGTTGTTAACTGTTGAGTAAAGCACATTTCAATTTGCTGTTATCATACACTTATGTGGACTTTTCCCAACACAGATTATTACTACTGTGCAGTGTCCACTCTTCTTAGGAGAAATCCATTTGAGCTGAGTATATTGCTTTACTGTGTTGTATGCTATGCTGTGGCATCCGCCCTTATAAATTCTTGAAAAAGGATGAAAACGTATCACTGCTCTTTTGCATCTTTCTCCATTTGTCAGAGATTATTCTGGTTTGGGTTAGCTGTAACTGTATGCACAGCAGTTCCCTGGGCATTTTTGCTTCACTTAGTTTTTGAGTTTTGCAGGTCCTCATATATGAAGTCTTTTTAGCATCATTTAGCTTTATTCAAGTGTACTTGGAAGGAGTATCTTCTTTTTTCAAAGCTTCATCCTGGAATGAGGTTTGTGTGCTCTTTTGCAAATTCAAATGTTACATCAAAATAAGATCTAGATATTGCACGTTTTGACACTAATTGCAATTCCAGCCCTTTCTCTTACCAGAGAGTTAGTTACTCTTTCAAAGTTGCAGGATTGGTATTTGAGATTTCACATTATGGAGAATTTTATGACCAGTTTCATCATAAATTGGTCCTTCTGATTAAAACTTTTATTTCCTGTAATGCACTTTCACACAGCTTGCAGTATTCTTCAAATTTATAAACCACAGCTTGAGGGTTAGCTTGCCGTACCTCAGTTATGACTAAATAAACTAAATGACTAAATGACAAATGGCTAAACCAAGACAGTCCGTTAGAACCAACCACCACCAAACCCAAAAGACACCTTCTGAATTGGTCTTTTCCTTCTTTACACCAGCTGATCAGCCCAGCAGAGTAAAGACCTTCTTCCATCTCCTTCCATTTTTCCAAAGAATCACTGTTTCACAGTGGGTTCAATTTTATTATTTTTCAATTTAAGTTTGCTGGTGACAGTTGGTGTTAAAAACTCTCTGAAATAGGATGCTTAACAGGTACACACTTAGTTTGAATGCATCATTTCCAAACCTGCTTGATTTATAGAGCAACGACTTATCTAAAGAATTTTTCAGTTTTCTGTTAGTGCCCACAGAGCAAGAATTTTATTAAACACTGTGCTCCAGTATGTTTATTGAAAATGAAGGATTTTCATGCAGTTTAAAAGTATACTTTCAGTAAAAATATGTAACTATCATCTTGGATGCTGATCTCATTTGAAATTAAATTGGATTATCTGAAACAATGGCAGAAATTTTAATGCTTTTGATTTTCCTGTATATTCTTCCTTTTGAAAATTATCTTTTTCTTGTCCAATAATTGTGCAAATGTGTGTGATGTTTCTGAAGAGCAGCAGGTCTTTTATAAAAGACACTTAGCAAGTGTATTTCTTTTCCATTCACTTGAACACTTCTGCAACCTTTCATTGTTCTTTTCCACATACAGATGTTCAATTGAGTTTTTGACAGTTTTTCTCCCAAAGAGAACTTTAAAACAGGAGAGTAATTATGTCAAAAGCAATTCCTCTTTGCCCAATCACAAAACAGAAGTAATATCATGTGATTTATGACTCACAGTGGCCAAACACCCCAATTCAAAATTGCAATTACTCACAAGCTGCGATATAAATCATCTGGATAGACACTTTTCCAAAAATATGGATATTGAATAAATCAGAGGAAATCACAATCACCTGGTTAATGTTCACCAGACAGGGAGGGAGTCCAAATGTGTTGAATAAATTATTTGTTAAGAATTATTCAGTCACTTCTACTTATCACCATCTTTGCCAAAAGCCTCCAGGCTCTCAGAACCGTTAGATCAGTACTAAATGCATGTTTCATAGTGTAATGGCTGAAGCAGGAGTAATAAAAACATACTTACCACTGTCAAAATTAATCTGTTAATAGGAAAGTTTGAGGCAAGCATTCTGTAACTCATATCTGTGAGGAAACAGGTTCCCCATTTACAGAAAATGGAGCTGTTTTTTCTTAAGCAGCGAGCAGCCTATTGTGTGGGTAATTACAAGAAGGCCTGTGTTGACCTGGCAATGAGGTAGTCGTATCTAAATACCTGAAGTGAAGGAGAAAAACAGAAATGAAAGCAGAGGCCCCATCTGTTAGACTATAATGATTGTGCTATTTGAAGGCAGAAAGGTTTGTCTGAAGCAGCTGGTTTCTCTCCAAGTGACCTTTTAGCATTTCTGCTTTTGCCGTCTGACAGATGTGTCAACTCAATAATTTCAAAAGCCCCTGAGTAAATAACCAATTGTGAGCAAGGATGACCCAAAGCAATGACAAAATGGGTGCACACAGCACATTACAGAACATAATACCTACTGAAAGAATGGGGAACATTATTGAAGAGGAAAAACATTTTACTCTTTATTTTTGAGTAAATGGTTTTCCTGCCCACAGATCAGTTGTTTTCGAGGAAAAAAGGAACTGTGAAGTGAATGGAAGGGCACTGTGGTGTGTTTGCCCTTGGAGCATGTCTGTAAGCTGGCTGCAGGACTCAGGTGGTGTCTCAGAGCTCAAAATGGACTTCAGCTCCCTCCCTCGGCCTACAGCCGGGAAAAAGGACTGAAGGCCAAAGCTAATTGGGTTTGTGACTGATCGGGGGACTGCAGAGAGGTGACTGCAATCAGACAAGACCGGATCAAGTTTAAAGTTTCCAAAAGTGATGCATATGATGCTTGTAACTCCTGGCTGAGGGGAACGCCAAAGCAATCGGAGACCCCTGGACGTGCTCTGGTTTGATGATGCACCAGTTATTCTGCTAAGGGCCCACACCTTTGGCAAATGCTTCTCCTGCACTGTTATCAAGGGCCCTCCACACAGAATCAAGCCTGCTAAACTTTGTCATATATGATGTAGTTGCACTTCAAAGCCTGAAGAGCTTTAAAGGAGCTGTCAGCACAGGTAGCACTGTACCACTCCATGTTTCGCCGATGGAGTGCCATAGTACAAAGAAAAGAATAGACATCAATCAATTCATGCAGTAAGTTGGCAGGATCCCTTCGCTCACTCCTTATGATGTGGTGGCAAATGTTAGCCAAATACACCTTCTTTCTATACTCCCATTAATGAGTGGAAGTATCTTAAAAATTCCTTGGAGAGCAGAAGAAGGAGAGTGCTGAGAGTCAGGAGATCTGGACTGAACCATGATTCTGATACAGATATGTCTCAAATTCTCCACTCGTTTCCTCAGGTGTAAGATACAGTGAATAAGATTTCCCATAACAGTGCTGTGAACTACAATTCATTAACTTCAATAATGAACTCTCAGCTCCTGGAAAGCAGTCTCTTGCAGAAGGGCAGAGGATTATTGAGTTTGCATGTGAGCTTTTTTAAATATTACATTTGACCTATATAAGTCAGACCTTAAATTAAAAGTTTGATAGCCAGGAAGTTTGATAATGGTAACAATAAAATTATCTCTCAGGTGTTACAAGTTCAGCAGAGCAGGTCCAGTGTGCCAAGCTGTTGTGGTTTAGCCCGGCTGGCAGCCAAACACCACACAGCCGTTCGCTCACCCTCCCCCCTCCCTCTCCGGGATGGGGGAGAGAAACGGGAAAGTGAAGCCTGTGAGTTGAGATAACGACAGTTTATTAAGACAGGAAAAATAATAACAATAATAATAATAATAATAATAATAATAGTAATAATGTGTACAAAATAAGTGATGCACAATGCAATTGCTCACCACCCGTTGACCGATGCCCAGCCTATCCCCGAGCAGCCGCGCCCCCACCCCGGCTAGCCACCCCTATATATTGTTCAGCATGACATCAGATGGTATGGAATACCCCTTTGGCCAGTTTGGGTCAGCTGTCCTGGGTCTGTCCCCTCCCAGCTCCTGCTGCACCCCCAGCCTGCTCACTAGCAGGACAGAGCGAGAAGCTGAAAAGTCCTTGGCTTGGTGTAAGCATTGCTCTACAACAATTAAAACATCAGCATGTTATCAGCGCTCTTTTCATCCTAATCCAAAACATAACACCCTGCCAGCTACCAGGAGGAAAATTAACTCTGTCCTACCTGAAACCAGGACACAAGCCTGTGAATAACTGCCATACAAAAATGTCACTGCAATCTCCATCAGAAGTTAGAAAAAATGTTATTATTAATTAAAATAGGTTTTCAACATAAAACCAGATATGTTTATTTATTTAAAACAGATCTGAGGATATTTAAATATTGGTAATTGTTTTACTGGATTTTCTTAACGAAAAAATAAAAATGTTTCTAGTTGCAATTTGTAAAGGTGTTGATCACATCACAGAATCACAGAATGACTGGGGTTGGAAGGGACCTCTGAAGATCATCTAGTCCAACCCCCCTGCTGAGCAGGATCACCTAGAGCACACTGCGCAGGATGGCGTCCAGGCAGGTTTTGGATATCTCCAGAGAAGGAGACTCCACAACCTCTCTGGGCAACCTGTTCCAGTGCTCTGTCACCCTCACAGTAAAGCGCCCTCTTATATTCAGCCAGAACTTCATGTGCTTAACATACATAATCCAAGAATATTATAATGAGTATATTAGAAAAATAGATATAAACTTTTCTCAATTATCTGTATTGACATATATTCTCACTTAACAGAACTTTAAATACCATACCACATCAGACATAAGCAAGTGCAAAACGACTTACAGTTAAATTATGGCAAGCATATTAGCTATATTAGTTATATTAGTTATATTAGTTATATTAGTTACTTAATATTAGTTATATTAATTATATATTAGTTATCTAATAGAAACTTCTTCAATATTTCAAAGGGCTTTTATCCCAGTTGTTTCCAGTTTCATCACTGATTTGGCCATCGTTAGAGAAGTGCAATAGTTGAAGTGCACCCAGCAGGAGCTGGCAGAGTGTTTTGGTTTTGGCAGTAGATGTTACCTTCAGGTTTCTTCAAAGTTTCAAGTTCTTTTAAAACAAGAAAAAGTTGTAGAATTTAAATTCGTCTTTACCAAAGATTGAGGCGCAGGCTAGATTTTACTCTGCTGTAGCAAGGCAAATTTCCCTAGTGTTTCTACAGACGTCATCTTTAATAATAGGAGAAAAACTCAGATTCCACATCCATGAATGTGTCAACATTTTACCTGGTTTAGTGATTTAAGTACATTCCTGTTAATAGACAGATTGAGAGACCAAAAAGACAAAGGGAGGCATTCAAAAAATATTTTAATTAGAAAGGAATCAATCATACAAAGTTTAAAACTGGTAGATTCGAGGTCAGGATTAAATTTCCATATTGCTACAGTGTTACAATATGTCCCTTGAAAGCTCTTGCCTTTGTAAGAAATCTCTCTTTTTGCCAGCAAATTGGATGACTGTTCCACAAGGAGAACCATCACGTATGACCCAAACATTTAAAAGTCCCTAAAAATAAAGAAAACACTTTATATATTCAGCTACCATGAGAAATAAACTGAATGTATGTGTTTGAACCCAAGGAGCCTGTCACCACTCCATTTAATGCGGTTTGCCAAATTTAAATCTTGGATGTGAGAGCTATTGACCCCTTTGAAATTTATTGCCGTCCCTTGATGAAATACCTCTTAGGAGATGGATTGTTTCTACTGGATTTACATGATGGCACGCCCTGGTCCTCAGCCCCCACCATCCTTCAGTTCTGTAGATCCTTTTTGCTTCTCCCTCCCTCCCCTCACTCACTGCAGCAATTGCTCTCGATCACCCACAGGGCTGGGCCAGCAGGCTCCCAGTGAACTGTTGCCATGATCATGTCTCCTCAATGGAGATACCACAAGTATAAGTTAGATTTTACATGTTTTTGCCCATACTGTCATATTAATTATTATCAGCGTACCTTCAGAGCCCAGTGAAGGTACTTTAACATTTTCCAACACTTTAAAACAGCTGGCGGTGGTAGCAGCAGAAGCTTGTCACAACCAGGCATCCTACAGTCAGCGAGAAACTCAGGGGCTCCAAGTAACTTTTGTACTTACCTATTTTACTGTTCTCTAATTTGCTGTTATATTTAGAAAAGCACAACGTCTATCTCCATTAGGATTTTACAAAGGTTCTTATGAAATCACATTATAAACTCGGGGTCAGCAACCATTGAGTCAAGTAATTTATCAAGTCATTACCCAGATGCAGTGCCTAACATTAGCTGTCTTATGATGCAATTTGCAGCAGAAAAAAATAGTGGAATTCTCTCCATGAGGAACAAGGTGTGTTTAACACCACGCAATGTTAATTTTTCCAAGAATACCTTTTCAATCACGATCGTGTTGGATTAGAAGAGAATGAAGAGCAGTTACAATTTCTAAAATATCCCCTTTTTTTCAGAGTAGAAAAAATATTTTGACTCTGCTTTCCTGTTCTGCCTTACAACTGCTCTGGGGACCTTTTCCTATCTATTTTTTGCAGCACTCTGTTACGGTTGCTGGAAAACATTCTTTTTCTTTCTATCCATTTTGTTCTTTTCCATTTGGCAAACATTGATTTTTATTTCTTGCTTTTTGTTTTCTGCAAAGGTGAAATTAACACGGCTGTTTCCATTTAACAACTTCAGTTTATACAGCACCTTGTCAGAGCAAAATTATTTTGTTAGTTCAGTGGTGTGCAACCACAGGACCACCGTCTCTCTACAGGATGAGAGCAGTGCATGTACAGTAAAATATATATATTCTTTTTATTACAACTTATTACAGGAGAATTTCCCAGCAGACACTCAACTGATTGATTAAATTGAACACTGATCTGCTGTATGAAAATCCTGTCGGCTTTAACAGGGAATCAGTGTTTCAAAATCTCCTCGGCTTAGTTAATGGTCAATACAGTAACTTGCAATTAAAATGTCTAGTTTCATAATGTCTCTTTGATAAGATGTAGGATAATTCACCGCAGTAACTGGTTAAAATGCCTCAAACTGTAACTGGATTCAGCACACCAGAGTCCACACCATTTCTCAGGGGTGCTGCTCAGGAGAGATCAAGTTCTGTACAAAAGGGGTCATCGCAGCTTACATGTCATACCTTACACACAGATTGGAGGTCTTTTGTGCTCTTAGTCAGTTCCATTAGAAGCAACAGTAGTGACAATTCAGTCCTCAAATGATGCACAGGGGAAATTGCACGTGGTTCCCTATGGACAAGGAGCTGTGGCTGGGATCAGGTTCTGGGAAGGAGCAGAGCTTGGACAGAGACTGCTTCCTGAGGAAAGTCTGGGGGACACAGCCAAAGCAATATCTGAGATTTTGGACCTTTCTGGCTTCAGCCAAAAGGTCTGCACCCTTTCTCAGTGGCAGCTGGCCAGGGTCTAGGGCAAGCAAAGTGAGCAGAGGGACGCAGGCCAACCTGTCGCTCAGGCCCACCATCCCCAAGCTGGCCCTGGAAGAAGGACACCCCAAAGACTGACAGGTTTTTAGAGTTTTTCAAAGCTTTTTAGAGACCAGATAAGCATTGTCTCTGTTCTTCTGAAAAAACATCAGTGCAAATGCAGCATAAGGAAGGAAACAGCTCCCAAGTCTCATCCCAGAGTCAATGTGCTCCGGAAACTAGACACACGGATTTTCAAGACAGTACGTCATCTGTAAGGCATCCTCAGATCCTTTGGGGTGAAAAGCTCTTTGGATACTACCACAGACCACCACATGAATAAGCACCTCAGAAACCACTTTCCCTCACACACTTTTACCTCATCTGTCCAGCTTAGCTATTCCTAGGTCACCTAACATGATACCCAGGTGTTTCCTTGTATCAGTCTGAATTCAGTAGCTAGAATACGTGGAGATGTTTCTGTTACTGACTCACAGACATGAATGTACGGGATACAAAATCAGGGAGGTCATATATAATAGGCTTATCTTTAGAACATGTTCCTGCTGACACCTCAATATCTCCCTAGCTTTGGGCTGCAGAGTGAGACCTTTTAAACATGACTCTCCCGACTGTACATTTCTTATTGGGTGAATTCTGTTGGTTGACAGGTGAAGAAGATAGGAACCAGACTGCTTGTTATATTTTTGGCCTCACATTGAATTTCAGTTCCTAAATAATACATAGATAACATGGTGCACAGCAAGCTTCTATAACAGCCAGTCAGCATGGAAAGTGGGAAAGGAAGCAATATTGTCATCTAGCATTTTATCACATACTTGAATCCATCTGAAATGGTAACAACACCAGAAAAAAAGTATCTGTTTTGTCCCCATTAAAATCTGAAGAGCATAGTCTTTACTTTAAATGGTAACCCATGTATTTTCTTATTCAAATGACAAAGAAAAAATGAAACCTGTGAAAGACTACACAGACAGGCATGGGACTAGTGGGCAGCTTGTCTCTGACCTGCATGAGCTGATCTCATGAGCACATGTGATTAATCTCAAAGGTCTGTGCATCCACAAATGAATGTATAAATGAAGGTGGAGATGTTGAGCTTATGCCTTGTGGATGTTTGCAACACAGTGCAAGCAGAAATTTCAGCATATTGAGTTATTTTACAATTTAGGTAAGAGTCTTGGTTGAGTGGATATATACAAGCTCAAACAAAGCCCAATTTTATTTCAAGGCCCTGTGAAACTCTGTAGTAATAAATATTTGCTTACTAGCATGATTGGTGTTATACGAGCCAAAAATTGATAGATGATTCAATTAGATTACAATAAAGACCTGTGCCATATTCTCCACATTGAGTGATATGTAAACTGCAGAGTCAATTAGCATTTTTTTTCCCATCACTCTGACACAAGTACCCAGGTATTCATGTTACGATAAGTCATTTTCAAAAGCATGTTACCATTTTAATTTCAAATTTATAGAATAAATGTTTCTCTGAATGAAAATTTAAGTGTTTATATTTCAAGTAAAAAAAAAAAAAAGCATTCGAGCAGGTTGACTGCTTTGCTTTTTTTTTCATTTCAACCTTCAACTAAATTAAATAGACTCATTTCATGAGACCATATTAGAGATTTAAGACTAATTTTGCTTAAAATTTATCTAGTACTGATTTTAAGAATGATTGCATTTGTAATCAAAGAAGCGTACTAGAATATCATTACAATAATAACAGCGTTGTTAACTTACAAATTATAAATCTTACATGTATTTCATGCTCCCATATAGTATTTGGATGCATTAAGGAAAAATTGAAGTCCTGGAAATAGTTTCCTGCAACTTACTGAACTAAAAACTGCTTAGATAAGACTTGCAGACTTAGAAATATTTTTGGTGTGGATAATTTTAAAGGTTCTCACTGTTTTAAAGCCTAATTTAAATCTAAAAAAAGACATCTGATTCTGGCATTGTGTAAACCTGTGGGGAGTCTCTGGAGAATGGAGCTATGCACTGAGTAACAAATGTAGACTTCCAGAGTTCATAAAGCAGTCGTAATTTTTCTACCAAATCATGCCCTTGTGGATTGCAGGATGCTATGGTCAAAATTATAGCATGAAACTTATATTTGAGTAATGTATATCTGTTTTTAACAAACATCTTTAGACAAATGCAGTTGTGTAATGCTAAAAGCAGCACTATCAGCAGAGAGACAATGCATGCAGTAATCCCAGTAAAGATTTTCTGAAAGGAGAAAGGTTTCTAGAGAAAGACAGCTAGTGTGAAAAAAAAAAAAAGGAAGAAAAAAAAGAAGAAGAAAAAGAAGCCCTTCTATGAGTTGAAAAGGACAAGTGACTATAAAAATTGTAAGCAGTCAACCCCCAGCTGAGAAATAAAAAAAGAATAAGGGCCATTAGGCCCAGAGATGTCATCTGTGTCCCTCCTCTATATGTCTGTGCAGGGGATGTGAGGCAAGGGAGAAATGCGTTGAACTGGCTCACCTCCCTGCACAAAAGTATATTATGATATTATACCATCTGTTTTTCAGTCAATAGTGAGGCTTCTTCCTCCTCGATGCCTTCTGACACTGGCTTATAAAATGGACATTGAATCAGTATTTTAGCTTAATTTTCATGACTAAGAGAGCAGAAAATACAGGAGTATGTAACTATTAAAGGAACAATAACAGCTGAAAGTAGTTGATACATTTGGTAGCTGAGTTTCAGGTCTTTTCATCATCCTCTTCTTGAAGCTTCCAGGCAACTGGTCTACTTTCCAATGTTGCAAATGGTTCACCCATCACACTCAAATCACAAAATTGGGGCAGAAATAGGTTTGCATACACACAACAGCGGTTCGGGGCTTCTGTATTTTTTTCCAGCCTGTGCCATGTAGGCAGTAAAGGCTCACTGAATTTGAAAAAGAGAAGGAGGGAGTCAGGGTGCAGGACAGGAGCCCCCCGCATAGGGCTGGTCCCAGCCAGGCTCTCCAGGAGCAGCCTTGCAGGGCGTTCCTTCACGAACACACGCTCATTCATTTCTGTCTGCTAAGCCTAACCACATTCCCTTCACTGTTTGTAACAGTTTTGTTCCCCTTGTAAATCTTTTCAGGATGTGTAAATGCAATGTTTAATATCATGCCTTGTAAAAGCTACGCTCTGAAAATGGACAGATGTTTCCAAGTAGGTAATGAGTAACATCTTTCTCCAGCTTTCCTGGCAGACGCAGCTGAAAACAAATACATATGCACACATAGGTTACACTCCTCTCAGAGAAATCGTGTTACCGGCAGTTTCCTTTCAGTGGCCAAGCTGGTCAAAGAAAATGATTTTCTCACACATTCAATATCTAAGTTTCTCCTTTAATTGGCTGAAACTCCATAACAATCCCCACTAAAAACACCACAAGCCACAACTAGCCTAATTCAATAGCTATTTCAGTCTGAAGAACAGGAAAAATTGATACAGTTTTCACCTTGCATGTTCTGTAATACAAATTAAATCGGCCATAGGAAGTCATTCCAGTCACATGAATGAACTAACAAGTATCCATAAAAAGGGGGAAAAGAAACCTGAAGGTTGTTTATTTTTAAGTACAGAACAAGAAACATCAATACACTGTTCAAAACAATATTCTATCTCACACAAAAATCAGAAATCTACCTCACAGAAAAACAGAAAATAGAAGGTCATTAAGAAAACTAGGACCAGATTCTTGTGCTAAATATGATAAAACATTTAGAAAAAGAAATTGCAAAATACATTTTTGCAGCTTTAGCTATTCTGATATTATCAAACGAGCTACTTTTACTAAATAAAAGATAATTAAAGGCAGCTAACCACATGCATTTTTGTATAATTTAATAAACACAAAACACAATGAAACCAACTTTGAAGTTAGATTTAAGAATGGCTTGTTTTAGATTTTAAGAATTAAGAAACTGTTTTCCTTCTTTTTTTTTAACTGT
The DNA here is from genome assembly GCF_013377495.2 of Cygnus atratus. Taxonomy (NCBI): domain Eukaryota; kingdom Metazoa; phylum Chordata; class Aves; order Anseriformes; family Anatidae; genus Cygnus; species Cygnus atratus. The sequence continues at coordinate 135,723,149 of NC_066363.1, forward strand.
TACGATGTTAAGAACTCAACAGATGAGGTGATCCTTTGTCATCTGAAGCAAAACTGTGAAAAACTCAAAAAGGAAGTAAAGTAATTTTAAAAATCCCAACATAAAAAAGTGTTGTGCAGAACGACTGCAACCGTCTAGATCCACTGTGGTGCCCTTGGCAGGGACTCCAAGTGATAGCAGCTTTTATATTTGGGTGCTTGCTCTTGAGTGCTTGCCTTTTAGGAGGGGAGCAGCGACCCCATCAAAGGGCCTTTGGAAAGGAAGAAGGTGGTCAGCACATGTTCTGTGCACGTTGTGAGAATAAGCTGCTTTTAAGGCGGATAAAACATGACAAAGACCTCAAAACTGGCACATCCAAAATCACTATGAAAATCCTGACATACGTAGTTAGGGCTATCTAATACCCCCAGATTCCAAAAAAAAAACTTCTCTGAACCTTGTCTGGCATTAAGAGTTACACATCAGAGTCAAGGGTGATTATCACCCAAGATTTCCTTTGCATGCACTTTATTAACAAGCAGTTTCCCTGTTTTCCCAACATATTGGACATGTTCAGCTTGTTCAATTCCACTGTGACTTCTTTTCAATGAAAACTTAAAACTATGGACATAAATAACTTCTCCAAGATTTTTCTTCTGCTCAGGAAATTCCAGGACAGGTTTGAAATTCATAGGATTATTATTCAAAATTGCCTGACGAGCTAAGCACACTTTGTGCAAAGAGTTTATCCTCCGAGCTATTCCCTTTGGCTGTCTGTCTGTTAGCTGATAGGTGTGGTGCATGATTGTTCATGTCGGACCACGAGTTATCATTTCCAGATGCCCGACAAGCCTTTACGAACTGAAATCTAAGTGATGTCTAGATAGTCACAAAGACATTCCCAGCATGAGCCTTCACACAAACAAATGTGATGATTGGTGTACCTGGACCTGACAAGCTGAAAGCTAAAAAGGCAAAAAAAAATCACCACTATGAGCCCAAGTAGAAAGCCTCTAATGCAGGTTTGAAGCATTTCAGCAGAACAACTCCTTAGAATTACATCTTGAAGAAGTCACACAGAACAACAGATAGCATCACTGCCTTGATGGAACATATGAGAAGGTTTAAAAGGAATAAAGTTACTTCTGCAGATTTTTTGCCTCATCCTATGGCATTTAGCAGAGAATTATTTTCCTCTAATGGAAGGTTTAAAGAGCTCCATATAATTGATTCATTCCTATTTTTCTGTGGCAGTTTGGAGTTATTTCTAGACTATTCTTGGTTTCCTACCAGCCTCGCCTGACACTTGCCTAAGGGCCTTCTGCATTGAAATTGACAATTACAGAAACCTCTTTAAACTTTGGCTCGCTATCTTTATTTTTACTCTTCTTTTACATTTCCATAACGGCAATCTGAAGTTTGCTTTAAGAAACCCACCAGGCATGATTTACTTCTTTTCCCAAAGTAGCAAAAAGTTTGAACTTTCAGGAAACTATGCTAAATTTTAGGCTAACACGTAACCTCACTCACCAACCATGTCCCTTAAAAGCCCAGCAGAACCCACATTGCTTAGCAAGACCCAGGGCAGATTTACTAAACACATGGGTGGTGCAGCTGCTCCAGAGCCCACGTGGTCAGCTGTGTGCATGCATATGCGTGTGTACCTAAAATGTTTCATGGACCTGAAAAATACTACTGCTTGAATATAAAAACTCAAGTTGCCTCTGGCCCTGTTCAACTTTGTGCTCATGCTGCACATATGACCATACAAATAGCATTATTTTATATCATGATATTCCATGCTTTGTGCTATTCCAGACAGCAGAATATGTAAAACTGAAATTTTATATTTTTTCATCATCTCTTTATGCCACTATTTTTAAAATATTTAAATATGAGGCAGGAAAGTTCGTCAATGCTTTAACAAACAAACTTTAGAAACAAATAATAAATAATAAATAAAAACACTACTCCAATATATCAGTTGCTCTATTTAGTGTTTACGTGATTCCATTTCACCACAAGAAGAAAAATAAGGGCAGATACGCTTGTGGTGCAGCCATAGATTTTGTGTGCTCCAAGCGTCAGATAAGAGATAAGCGTTGACTGTAGAGAAGAGCAGATGCACAGAGATGAGCCTGGCTGATGTAGCATTTTCAGTGTGGGTAGGCTACCTACTATGATTTTCTTTAGGCATCATGGCATATGTTAATTTTAAGCAAGACATTGGAGCAGCTCGGTAAACTTGATGGGGAGTACTTTGTGAGCAGAGGAGACAGGTTGGGAAGGATGTATACATGTCTCTTGCTTGTAAGGGTGTAAGACTGAGCTGTTGACAATCTGCCAAAGCCCAAAGCCCTCCACAATGACACAGCAAGGAATATCAGCGGACAAAAACTCTCTGCAGTTTTTATTTACCTCTGATGTAACAGATATAGATACAGCAAGGTAAAGCAATCAGTGTGATTGAGCACATTGAAGGCTGCTAGCTTGGATTCTGTTTATAGTGGCTCTCTAAGAGAAAGTAATGAACTTCCAGAAAAAGGTTTGACTGCTTTGGGGGTGACTGTGATTTAAAACTGGCAGTAAAAGAAAAAATAAGATAAGGAAGGTAGTGGTTAATTGACCTTTATTGTGCCTTCTGGTTCATTTAGAAATGGAAATTAAATTAACATGATAATTCAGTCCTACTGTGTTAAGACTGCTATAAACCCATTAAATTTTATGGCCATTGATTTAACATTTTTTTCTATTAACTGGGTTTAATTTTCAATATTGTCATGCAGGTTCTGAAAAGTGGTAACTGGGAAGAACCCTAGTGGAGGAACCACAGCAGCTGTGTTCCTGGAAAGCATGAGCCCAAACTCTCAGAGGCATACGCTAGTCTGGCACCCACTCTCTGCAAAGCCCAGGAAAGTACCCAGACATACATGGGCTAACATCATTTAAGTAAAACTAAGCCTGCCTGGCATCAAAAACCCTGAATTTAGCATCAGGAAAATAAATTATTCACTATGCAGGAGGTATGGCACTGGCGCATGTTGCCCTGCTGTGGATGCCCCATCCCTGGAGGTGCTCAAAGCCAGGCTGGATGGGGCTTTGGGCAACGTGGTCTGGTGGGAGGTGTCCCTGCCCATGGCAGGGGGCTGGAACTGGGTGGGCTTTAGAGTCCCTTCCAACCTGAGCCATTCTATGATTCTGTGACAGTATGAAATTCATTATTTTGAAATGCTCTCTATGCTTATTCAGTACAATTCTTTCAAAAAATTTTGAAGCAGGGTTCACATTTGTTGTGTCACCCTGACTTTCCCTTCTGTCTTTCAGAGAAGAAAAGACAGCCCAATACTTTTTTTAAAAAAGAATAAATGACATTTATTTCACACAGCCTAAACTTGCAGCTACTTCTATATAGATACATGCTCATAGCTACCCAAAACCTTAATTTTTCTTACATCTCTCTATCTGATTGTTGTATTTAAATCATTCTTACATGATATTTACCTGAATAATAAACAATGATGATTCCAAGTTTAAGGTAGAGCTGGTTGGAAATCTTTTAGGAATTTCCATCCCACAAACCTATATGAGATGATTAAGAAAAATAATAATAAATAAAACACACAACAGTTTTAGGGAAGGTTTCTCAGGTTCATTGAGTGTCAGTGACAAGCCTGGAAATGTAACAGTAATCTTCCAAAGGGGTAGATCAGGAAAAGGTAATGAATGTTACTCTATGCACATATATATGGGTATTTTCCCATCTCAAAAAGCCACTGTGTAGAGTTGCCATATTTTTGCATAGTAATCTTTTCTGGGGATGATGATACCCTTAAAGTAATATTTTTCCCTCTGTGAAGTATGATTTAAGTGGAAGAAGAATGTCACTTTAATAATTTTCTTCCTTACTATTTATTTTCATATACATATTCTTCACTGAGCACATGAAGCAAAATTCATAATGAGGTCATTCTGTTTACTGTATATTTTCCTATAGTGTAACAGTTACTCCTCATTAATTTCTCATTAAAAAGTGCTCACCTGCACACAAAAGGAACTTTAGTGATATAAAAGTGTATGGAAAATAAACTGGAACAATGCATAGGAATACATTACCCACAAAATCCCACACCAGCAAAAGTGATACAAACCTGTTCTTCCTTTTTTTTTTTTTTTTTTCCTCTCCCCACTGGATGTAGAAGCATGCACTAAACTCCCCACATACTGACAATGTTCTCATACACTTGGCTCTTTAACCTGCCAGAGCTGGCAACAAATAAGGGAATAAAACTGTTTCCTACTATTGCTGACAATAAATGCCTGTCTGTGTTAATTACGTTTTACATTGGTGTCCATCAGTCAGTTGACATTGCACAACATCTCTGCCCATACCAAGCTATGATAAGACAGAGGCTCCTGGAAGTAGCAGTGCTCTGGGACAGGCCATGGCCATCCTCAGTGCACAATCACAGAGGGATGTGACATTTCCAGGGGTAACTGCACACATTTTGGTGTTGTTCTCAGGTATTATATCTTGCCTTGCTTCTGGGGCTTTGGGACAGAAATGCAATAAAGAATGCAGTCATCAGGTTAAATGACAAATAACAGTAAGGGAAAAAACAGGCATATTTTCATATCTCCATAAGCAAAGCAGAAAAATAGACTTTTCACTGATGATACAAGCAAGATCTAGAGAAGCAGCAGTGAAGTTTTTCCAGTAAGGTGAACTACCAGAATATGATTTTGTGGAGGAGTAGAAAAGAAACAGATTACAGAATGGGTGAAAATTAAAAATGGACAAGCTTGGAAAGAAAGTATTGAATGGCATACCAGGACCTGATAGAATATGAATGGTTAAAACCTATGCAAGGAAATGTGTGTGCATTATCTATTTACAGTTTACCTGAAAACTCACAGATGTACAAGGCTTATTTAGTTCTACCAGACCTGCTTTCAAAAAGTTTTCAGTGTGGTAGTTTCTAATTAGGTTCTAAATTGCCTGAAAAGGTGATTTAGAGTTGTTTCAGCCCTTTTTCCACTTTATTGGCGTAGAATGCAAATATATATATTCACTTAACCAAATTTTATACTTTCTATCACGTTGTCCTGTATATAATGTATGTGTATATACCATGATCTCAAAAAAAAAAAAAGTTTTGTATGAGGGTCAGGACAAATTAATGTGGTTTTGTCTTTTTGGTAACAAATTCATCAGTCCCAGTCAAGGCTGTTTCATACTTAAGACCAATTTTACCGCTGTTAGTTCAAGGTCGCCTCATCTTCCTGGCCCATGACTGCATAGCAGATAATGGTACCATTTCCAACAGAGTTTCGTTATTCCTGTTTGGGAGCAGCACCTTTTCTTTTCACCATCACAGTCAGAATAGGGAAAAACAGAACCAAGTTCAGGCAACTTTAGGCTATGCTGAACAGGAAAATCCTCTATTTCCCTCTCAAAAAAAAAAATAAAAAATAAAAAATAAAATGAAACCAGAACACTGTTACCAAAGGATGGCTGAAATCTCAACTACCATTTTTTTTTCCCATGAATAGGTGTCTTTTTGTTCCTGCTGAGTCTAATGAGGCTACAACAAAGCTGCACGGAATGCCATGCACCCCCCTAATGCTGTTTCCTCAGGACAACACAGTGGTTAAGGGAAAAGCATGGGTGAGTCAAAGCAGGCTCTCCCACAGGAGGTGCCTGGAGGGAGAAGAGCCATAGAAGAGGAGGGAGAGCAAAAGAAAGGGGAGAACAGAGGGTAGAAAGTCCCCATATTTGTAAAATATTCAGGTCTTCCCAGACTTTCCCCTGCAGCGCTGATGGAAGGAGGCAGGGAACACTGCAAGGCAGAGGCTGGAGTGACACCAGTGCCCCTGCAAAAACACAGACAGGGAGGTAATCATTCCGTTGCTCTGCTGTGGTGTACCTGCAGGCTGGAAAGAAAGGCTGCATGTCCTAACCTGCTTCATAAGGCCTGTGCATTACCTGATGTTAATGTGGGGACAAGAATTTGGTCCCTAAAATTGCATGCCTTTTACCAGCACCATGATATTTTATTGTTGTTACATCTTTGAGGAGTTTTTTGTCCCTTTTTTTTTTTTTGTGGGTTTAACTCAATTAACTACAGAACGTGGTTCTTATTTGCGGTTTCATTCCAACATCTATTGCGAAACGTTATAGTGACACCATTCCCTGTGTATCCCAATTATTGCTGCAGATGTACATCTGAACACAATCAGCTTATAAAACCCTGCTGTTCATCTGTCTAAAACCAAAGACCAGAAAACCAGCTCTAAAGTGTTTAAGATTTTTTTCATTAAAAAAAAAAAAAAAAAAAAAGGAATGTTAAGGGAGGGAGAGAAACCACCGAGACAGATTTGTTTTTAAATTCATTCCAGACTGGTGTTGCCCAAAAGCTGCTCCCAACAGCTCATAGCTATTCTGTAGCCTTAGTGAGAACAGTTGGTGGCCTCGGTCACATTTTTGGCATGGGGTTTTCCATGGTTTGCCTCTCTGTGACTAGCAGGAGGGTTAAGGAGAGCCTCAGTGTGAGGGCAGAGTGCCCAGAGCCCCAAGGCATCCTCCTCCACGTGTGCTGTGGGATGCACCTGGGGGTCTGCACCAACAGAGGTGGTGGGGAGATCTCCACCACCCTGGGGAGATGGAGCTGCTCCCTTGTGGCAGATGGGCAGTGGGAAGAAGGGGACCCTGGGCTATAGGGGTGGGGGATACAGCTTTACATCACCTGGATATGGCCCGACACCTCCAGGTTGGGTTCCTGTGCATTTCCACCTGCATTACCCCATTGCATGGGCCTGCAGCGATGGCAGGAAGGCATGTGGTGCTATGAGCGGTTGAAAAGTGAATTAGTACTAAAATAGTAACAGGCAATTATTTTAATTAGCTCTTTTCGTGACTGAAATTTCATTGCAGACTCACACAACCAAATTATTTCAGTGGAAGCGCTGCTGCTTTATTTCATAAGGGAAATCTCAGGCAAAAATGTGGCAGTGGCACTATGCTTCTCTCAAGTATTACAGATCAATACTCATCATTTTCCAGACTAAGGTTGATTAATATCCATGACATACTAACAGCAAAATAAGCCCAGTGCAATTAATCCTCCCTGCTCAACAGAAATAACCCATTAACCAAAGCAAAAGCACACAGTATGTCAACACTGACCAAAAGCTTAGCAGGGATAAAATCGTTGAGCTTGGGTGTGAATCCGGCTCTTAAAAAAGGTCTTTGCATTTGGCCTTGGACTGCCAAACAGAGAACCATAGGAGAACAAGGGTAGGGGTGCAGTCTTGTGACAAGAAGGGGCTTTTAGAGAAGAGAAGAGGTGTGGACAGGCACTCTGCCAAGCTTCGATGTGGCAGCACTGTGCAGGACAGCCGCTGCATGGGGTTCATGCCTGCTTTGAGGAGATGGATGCCTCCAGCTGAAACATCCCAAACAAACCCGGCATCACCGCCAGCTAGAGACCAACAGCTGAGATTACTGCACTACACAGATGCTAGTCCATGACAATAGCCCTATTAGTGATATTAAAGATGACACCTTTGCTGGTAGTAGTACTAGTGGAGAAAACATTAAAAAGTGGGATATTTTCACAGGGAAGGAACTGTGAAGAGCTGACCATGTCTTAAGTTTGAATGCATCAGGACTGAAGAATTTTTTTCTTATTTTGTCTATATTATGGTATGCAAGCTATTCTGGAGAAGAAGAAAAAATAAAAGATGCAACTTTTATACTATGACAAGCCATCACCACACAGACCATAAGCTCTTGACGATCATGATGTCTTTCTTTGTTGCTATGGGTTGCTAGACCAGAGAAGACACAAATAAAGAAGATTAAAGATTGCAAGCTCCGAGTTCTCGCTGTCTGGGTGTTGAGTCCTGTGCTGAGAAAGTGAAGGTATCATGAGAACGAGCTTAAGGCTGACTTCAGAAGTGTGGTATTCAGCCACCCTCCCTACCGCTGCCTGCCAAGACTGAATTTCACTCTTGGTGGAGGTAGCAATCAAAGGCAAAAAATGGGGAAAATATCAAGGTGAGGGAAATATTAATATCTCTAGGTACCAGACTCAGTTTTATGGCTGCTACCTGAGCCAAACACAACCTCTGCACTAGCAATGTGAGGAGAGCCACAAGCAAGGAATTGCAGAAACCTGGTGCAAAGGTAACAAAAGCAGGAAAACTCCTTCCAAACCTGCAGAAGTCAGAGGGGATTTCATTTGCATTATATCTTTAAGATGATAAAAAGCTATTCTGAACAATGTTTTAATATGTTTATCAAAGGAAAGCTACAAACTCAACAATAACATCCCAAATTTCTCACAGATGGAAAATGGGAATCAAAGCATTTTACATAGAAATCTGTTGAAGTCAGGTTTTGTTTAGACAGTAATTCCTGCAAAGAATCAAACAACTTTCCCCTCCAGTTTTAACTTGGATTGAGCTCTAGACGTTGGAAGCCATCTGTATTTGCAAATCCAATACAGACAGAACACAGTCCTGACTGACTTGAACCAGAAATACACAGTTATTTCAGTCCTCGTCAAAGAAAAAGGTGTTGGGGTCCAGTCCTCCCAAGGCTGTTTTGGCACAAAACGGCTGTGCCCTATTCAGACAGTTGTAAAAGCATGGCTGACAAAGCACAGATGGGGTTAAAATGTAAGGTTGAGTGGAAGTTACATTTTAATCATAACTTATCTATTAATGCTCAATAGGGTGTGCAGAGGAGCAAGGGAGGAGAGCTTTACCCTTGCTGAATCAGGGAGTGGTGGCAGGCAATGCGGACAAATCCTCAGCATCTCTCAGGAAGGGAAACAGCTTCTGCTTTCACCAGGAGAAATGGTCTGTCTGTCTGTCTTCTCAGAAAGAAATGAGTCTGGGGGTGAACACGAATTGCCCTGACCCCACTGAAGAGTAATTGGTGTTTAACCTTACCCTAGCTTGACTTGAGTGTGATTTCAAGGCAACTAAAATAAGCAAAAAACACTGAACCTCTGAAGAGGTGTCCTAATTCACCAGCATCCTCCCCAGAGTATCCAGGGGGAAGCAGCACAGAGCCCCACAAAACCTGGCAATGAGGGGGCAGCACCAAGGCACAAGTGTGCTCCGATGACCAGGGCTGACCCCAGAAGGCTCTTTGGCCTTCAGTAGGGTGTTAGGGAGTTGTTTAAACCCCAAAGGTCCCCAAGACACTGCTCACAATGAGACTGTTCATTAAAACCTGTATTTTCTTCAAAGGGAAAAAGAGTTTGACTTCATAAATAGTAGAATTCCATGTGAGTAGGAAACAAGCAAATGGTACAAGGAACAGAAGCCTCAAGATATGCAGTGGGTTGAACAGAGCACGATAAAATTACTCAGTCAGGGACAGAGCCAACAGACTGCACAGAAGAGCCTGGATGGAGGTGAATGTTGTTCCATAATCCCTACTGCTGCTGGGACAGAAAGAAAAGACCTTGCTGAGGACATTGCAGTCTGATCCAAAGCAACCTAATAAACTTGTAAATAAGCTGGTCTCAGAACCATTGTCCTGAAAAAGATCAGCTGGGCACCCTTCATGTGTTAGGAAAAGCAAAATGAGTGATCAAATGGAGATAGACCCCAGCTCCTTTTTTTTATTCACCAAGTCAGTCTACTTCTGGAAAGAAATATACAAAAATATTCAAAAAATATTTCATGTACAAGAAGCCTTTATTTTGGGCCATTAGATTACTTTTTTTTTTCTTTCTTTCTTTTTTTTGAGGAAGACCTCAGGTACAACAACCTAAGTTTAGGACAACTCTCAAGCTGTTTTTCCTCACTGTCCCACACTGATACTTATCAGAATGCACTCCACTGTTCAAGGCATACATCTCAAGAGGATGTCTAAACAAACCCTTTCAGAGAACAACAATGTCAACAAGGGAAGACCGTTCTCACTTTGTGACAGTACATCTGGAAGAAAGACACAAGGAACTGGGTACCCTAACTACAGCTTCTCTGTCAAAAGACCCCTTCTCCCAGGGAGACCAATTGAATCAGCGGTGATTTGAGCCAGAAATAAGATAGCAGTGTTCAACAAACTAAAATATTTTAATTTAACCAATCTATCTACCTATATCCTTTTTTAATCTTTATTTTTCCATTGAAAATCATTTCTGAAGAAACTTGCTGAATCAGGATACTGATTCTTTGGGATTTTGTGAAAGAAAACCCAAGAGGCAGAGGAAAGGGAGGGAGACAATCTTTGCAGGGAGCTGCCAGATTTGCTGAAACCTCTGCTGGCTTCCCAAATGAGTCAGACCACAGAATATTGAATGAGCAAGATTTATGACTGGGAATTTGAGAAAGTTACCTGTGATACAAAATATGTTATGTGAATGAGATCTCTTCTGTTCTATTGACAGAAGTGCATAATGAGCCCAGCGCCTGGTCCCCTCTGCATTGCCTTTCTGTAGCTGCTCCATTTGATTGACAGCAGAGCTGGAGCTAGGCAGTCACTGGGAAAACAAGGGCAGCATGCTCTCGAGAGCTGCCGAGCAGTCTTCTGTGTGAAACTTTCTTAAATTTAGGAAGCAGGAAAAAAAATGAAGTAAAGCAAATATAAACTTTCCTCTTCCCCTTCCATCATTAAACTGATGTACACCCGCATACATACATGCATGCAGGAGTATCAGAGTCTTTCAGGCACATGAGAGGGCTGGAGCAAAGGTCACAAAGTACACATTTATTTACCCAGCATCTGCTGCAAGAAGTACAAAAAGGCTCCGTCAGCATTTGACACCATCACAGCTTGAAGAGCTATTAGGCCACTTTTTGTGGAGGTTTCCAAAATACACTGATGGACGAGAAACTGCCCCGGTATCACAAAAGGGATGGTTAGTTTCTACAGAAGCCAGTCAAAGATTCTCCCCATCTAGGGTAATCCACAGGTGACATGAAAATGTCACAGCTTTACAGCACCTTGTCCAGCCCTCTGCAGCAAGCAGCATGGCTCTGGCCCATGCCATGCTGTGATCTTCATCACTCAAAGCAATTTACAGCACTTGGCATAATAATTATGTCCAGCTTATAAATGGGGTTTTCAACAGTAGCCACAGGAATCAGACATGCACAAAATGCTCTGTCCCGTTTACACCACTGTCTGTGCCACTTATAAGCCAGAGGCTGCAGAGGAGTGAAGCAGGGCACTGAGCTCAGACCTGCATGTGCAGGATGCAGAGGGTGGATTTGCTCCTGACTTCATACCAAGCAGAAGCCAGTGATCTGCTTCCACAGATTTAAAACCCCATAATTACATTTATTTTCTTGTATATACAAAGGTTGAGAGAGTTGGGTTTGTTCAGCCTGGAGAAGAGGAGGCTCCAAGGAGACCTCATTGTGACCAGTACACGAAGGGGGCTTATCAGAGAGTTGGAGAAAGGCTTTTACCGGGGCCCATAGTGACAGGACAAGGGGCAAGAGTTTCCATCTGAAAGGGATAGATTTAAACTGGATATAAGGAAGAAATGATTCATGATGGAGATGGTGAGACACTGGAACAGTTTGCCCAGAGGAGATCTGGATGCCCCATCATTGGGACTGTTCAAGGCCAGGCTGGATGGGGCTTTGGGCAACCTGGTCTGGTGGGAAGTGTCCCTGCCCATGGCAGGGGGTTGTAACTGGGTGATACTCAAGGGTCCCTTCCAACCCAAACCATTCTTTGATCATAACCATTCTAGGAAGATGCAAAGGATGTGACAAGACACTGGACAGCCCTCTGATACCTTTCATCTTAACCTCAGCCACCTTTCCTCGGTGAGTACAATTATAAACCTTTTTAGACACTCAAGTGTTATGGCTACCACCTAGAAAACACCTGAATGTTTTATATAAGAATAAAATTGATAAAATTTCCCCCTTGAAATGCTATTTCTGTCACCAAATCCTTGTTAAAAATGCTTAGCTAATGTCAGTGAAATAGACTTTTATAATGCAACATATATAATGACACCGTGTTTCTCTTTGGGCAAATGCAAATATTACCATGAACAAACACTAGCAATGCACAGATGTGAACGCTGCTGTGAACATAAATGCTGTCCCCTAAAAAAAAAAAAAAAAAAAAAAAAAACACGGGAAATACCATAACTTCATAAATCTCACAGCTTTATGCATTGCCGCCATCGGAAACAAACTAATGTATTGAATGGTGCATTTTGAGGTGAGCTCAGTAAGTCAGCCTAGCTCAGCTTTACTTCACCGCACACCGATCTGGAACCCTGTACCTCTCACCTGAGTGTTAGGGCATGCGTTGCTGCCAGCATAACAAGGTGGGCAAAAAGGAGGAAACGTGTTTTAAGCACAAAGTGAGAAACGTCTTCCTGATTTATTAATTATTATGTGACATCCAACATATTTTGCTACGAGAAAAGTCATGCACTGCTCTTTAAAAAAAAAAAATAAAAAAATCTATAGTTTGTTTCTGTTGTTTCAGGAAAGTGTAAATACACCGTACCCTACTATTTTATGTTTTTAAAAGGTGACCTATACTTTCCGTTTCAAATGCGGTTTCTTTAATGAAAATATTGTAATGTCAGTCCATGCAAAGCAAATGCATATTAATATGCGTTTACATCTGTCTCATATTAATATTCATGCCTGAATCCACATCCCTACACAAAGCCAATTTTCTGACCATCTGTGTGATGGCTGGTGGATGCAATGAATAAATTTTATTTGTGAGGGGAGTGATAAATCATGTATCTTCAGTTTTTCACCCACAATCTCTCCTCTTAGGTGCTAAAATGTTTTCATCGTGGCTAAGAATTTTTAAGTAAACCAAGCTGATTAACCCCTTAGCAGATCATGTAGTTTCTTTTGCTAGGTGAAATCCCACAAATAATGTACTAGGTGGAGTTAGATCGCTCTCCTTTCCTTTCCTTTCCTTTCCTTTCCTTTCCTTTCCTTTCCTTTCCTTTCCTTTCCTTTCCTTTCCTTTCCTTTCCTTTCCTTTCCTTTCCTTTCCTTTCCTTTCCTTTCCTTTCCTTTCCTTTCCTTTCCTTTCCTTTCCTTTCCTTCCCTTTCCTTTCCTTTCCTTTCCTTTCCTTTCCTTTCCTTTCCTTTCCTTTCCTTTCCTTTCCCACAATCAGCGTGATAGTGTAAGCCAAATGTCTCACAGTGATGCTGAGGAGTGCCTTATCCTGCAAGCAGCCTGACTGCTTGCAGCAGGCTTTTCTTTGGGCTTAAGTGTTATTTGATGTAAGATGACTATGACCTGAACTTTGGTAAAAACTAATTCACATGGCTTTATTAGTGCTAAGGCTGGCTGGGTAACTGACTAGGTACCAGCCACAAAAACTGATTGGAAAGCACAGGCTTCGCATCAGCTGCAGAGCTTCCAGCATATCCATTGACTTGAACTTTTCCTGCAAAACAAGCCTGCTACTAAATTCTTGTAGGATAAGTTTTGACCTCTGTCACACTAGTGTCCATCTGGAGTAACTCTGCTGATAGTGAAAGCAGACTTTATCAGAGTGTTATTCTCAGACAGGCCATAAAGTAAAAACAATCCAGTCCAAAAAACAACCACTCAGACCAAGTACAACAACTTTCAGTTGTAGATTGCAGATACGGAAGACAAAAAATCTCAGCTAAACTTGCATCCTAGGCAGCCGTAAGCCTGGGCAGGTGATTAAAAGACCTGCTTTCCACCACTCTCTGTCCCTGACCACACTTTTAAAAAAGCCTTTTGAACTCTGCCATCCCCCATACCCCCAAGCACAGACACTTGCTGTCACTCAGAGGCATGAGGTCTGAGCAGACTCATTCCCACACCCTGCCTAAGCACTGCTGTAATTCAGAGAGGTAGTACAAGGGGCACCAAAACCTCCTCTCCATCAGGCCAACACCGCACCAGCAGCACAGGCTCTGTCCCTGAAGGCACCAGCCCTGGGCATATTCATACAAAAGCATGTTGGGGTACAAAGTGCTGCACCAATCACCTTAGGCATGGTTAAAGCATTCACTTGAATAGCAAGGGCCTTGTGTTTGAATCCTTTTTTTCAGTATGCAGTGTTCAAACCATGGCTGTTACCACACCAGGGGAATTCCCTATCCTTCAGGATGCTGATCCTTTTCTGTTGTTGTTTGAAGTAACTGCTCTGCAGGACACATGTGCATACACAAATTTCAAATTAAAACATTTTTCACCACTGCTAAATTACTTCCTCTTACATCTGCAGCGAAGTCACTTCAACGTCACTTAACCAAAGTTATGACACGATGTTGGGCCTGGATACCAAATTCTCTGCTTGAAGTTTGACTTCACACATTTTTGTAAATACAGATTATGGAACCCACAAAGAGGGGAGAAATTATTCTTTCCGCCATCTAATGTAGGTCATATCATGTCAGCAGCAAATAACCTACTTCTACCTTGACAATCCAGCCGTAGGTAGTTTGAACATTATTGTGCACTGAACTGGAATCTGAAAAAGGAATTGTGAATGAGCTTCACACTTCATCAGCATAATTGGCAAGAAATTACTTGTAGTTCAAATAAAAACATACAATTGCTAAAAAAGAAGCTCAAATAACACCATGGGAAATAAGCAAGGTAGTCAGTCAATCATCATTTCCAAGGAACCAGGTTTGTGAGGAAACCCTAGATGAAAATATATTTACATCTAACGTCCTTTTGTCTTAGCAAATTGTGTTGTATTTACAGCCCTTCGTAATGGGAAAATAGGTCATTTCTGGAGACAGTCAAATCTAGAGATTTGAATGTTTGCTCCTTCATTCCTGCACGTGAGGCAAAGGCAGAACAAAGCAGGAGAGGGCTCCTTTCATCACCACCTTTCATCACCACCTTGCCACTCAGGGCCAGTAGTGACCCTATTATGGGTGTCAAGTGCCCTGTGGGAAATGAGCTAAGTTTCACCCAAGTTCCCAGTGGATAGTGTCTCTATTACAGATACCAGTAGAAAAACTAATTGGTTTCCATGACTAATGAAATTCACACAGAAATATTAATTAAAACTGTACCCTTAGTTTTATGTTTAAATCATGTAAATAAATATTTTTAACATAAATATAAATATATTTAATATTTCATGGCACTGGTTTCTAAAAGTTTCAAAGCAACAAAATCAAATGAATACATGCATCCTTTACCCACTTAGCATTTCAAAGCTGGTTTTCACTTCTTCTCTTATTAGTCTCTTTGATTGCTCATCTCTGCTGAGATACATGTTAAAATCTCTTATTCACAAAAACAGCAAGGGTAGTAAGGCCCCGATGGTCACAGGGGCTACCCACATACCAGAAGAGATGCATGTTTATAGATGCTTTGTTAGGTTGCAGCTTGAATCTTTATTGTTCCTTTTAAGATCTTGACTGGCCAGCATAAAGGCTGTGTGCCCACAAAGGGTGCAGAATGAGCCATCGGAGGGAGGGGAAAATAAACACGGTTTGCCTAGTTTTGTGTAGCTTTGTGTTTTGTGTTCTCCACTCAGCTCAACTAATGGGATGATCACAAAGAATTTTTAAAAGGCAGAAATCAATTCCGTAATCAGAGGGCTGCCCAAATCAAGCCTGAAGGGGAATTTTCAAAGTTCCTGCAAATCCACTGTAATTGTGCTGAGAACAGATAAAAGCTGCAGAACCACAGTGGGACGAGGTCCCAGTAAAAACACACTGCCAGACTTCCCAGAGCTGCATTCAGCTCCAGATGCCCTGTTTTGGTTACAGCATCCTTATTTGTCTACATCCCCTACATAAAACAAGTAGCAGTACCCTCACATGTTCCAAGCCTCAAAAGATCATTTGCGTCCAAACATGAATAAAAGAATTATTCAGAAAACATGTCGAGGAATGCCAACACGAAGGTTTTTCTTCTCAAGCTTTGGGCAAAAGGAATATTCATGCTATTATCCTAAGACCTCTCAACAGTTCCAGCGCCTCTCTCAGTGAGACTAATTACACAAGAAACAGAGAAGAAGCTGGTATTAGATCAGAAATTCAAGCCCAAGTCAGAGGGCTTGATGCCTTCACTCCTATTCCTCACAAAGACAGGGCTAAGCAGGCTGTAAGCCACATTTGGACTCCAAATACGCTGTTTGCATCTGGTTTGGTACTGAAGCACGCAGACATCCCCATGGAGGCCATGTGCTGAAGTTTCCACCGTAAAGAGAGGAGATCTGGTGCCTGCTGACCTCCTCCCGCCTAGCTGAGACCTGCTTGGTTGGTGTGAGCTTCAGACCATGCAACACCACGTTCAGTGTCCTCTGGTACCAGCACCCAAAGTCCAGGCAGCAGCAACTGAGCTGGGCGCAGAACTGAAACGGGAGTTTGCATTAGTAGCACAGTTGCTCTCAGGGCAATTGAACTTATTTATAGTCTTTCTTCTCCTCAGCATCCTTGTGGGTTGTTACAGTCTCCCTGGAGAATGAATTTTAGTTTTAAGAGCCTCCAGTGGATAACGTGAGAAGAAAATTCTTCCCACAGGAGCTGCTGCTCGTGCAGCAATAATATTCATCCTCAAGGCTGAAAAAGCTGACAAGTCAAGCTAGGTGCTCTGTTTCTGCACAGGCTGCCCATCACCCAGCTTCGCTGTCTCCTGTCCAGTGTGATCAGCATCTATGAGGCTGCCCTGAGGACTGGAACGACAGCTGAGGAGTTTAAGAGGCCGTTAGCTGAGATAAACTGCTAATTTAGTTGACTTATTCCAAGCTATCTGTGTTGTGGGAAGGGGACTTTAAAGAGCAACTGGGAATTTCTGGGTTCCTACCAAGCTGGTGCTGCATGAGTACACGGGATGATGACCTGATGAAGGGAAGATGAGTTGCAGGGGAAATCCTCACTGACTTACACAGGCTTTGGTTACAGTCTTTCCCATTGCTTCATGTGTTCAAACCCATAATAATTTCCTGTAAGTCTCTAATACAGACGCATTGCCATGAAATCACAGCGTGACTTGGTTTAGGTTTAGGTTTAGGTTTGGGTTTGGGTTTGGGTTTGGGTTTAGGTTTAGGTTTAAGCTTAGGTTTAGGTTTAGGTTTGGGTTTGGGTTTGGGTTTGGGTTTGGGTTTAGGTTTAGGTTTAAGCTTAGGTTTAGGTTTAGGTTTGGGTTTGGGTTTGGGTTTGGGTTTAGGTTTAGGTTTAAGCTTAGGTTTAGGTTTAGGTCTGGGTTGGAAGGGATCTCTGGAGGTCATCTGGTCCAATCCCCAACTAGAGCTTAATAGAAATAGACCTTAACTGGAAGTTTTCTGGCAAAGCAGTTGAAAAACACTGTTTCATCTACATAACAACTTTTCGTGGTTTATGAGGCTCAGCAAAACTCCTGTCAGCAAGTCGGTCTCTGCAGCAAGATATAACTTCTGGTCCATCTGAGGAAAAGGATGTTGTCTCTGAGCTTGTCACTGGTACAACTGGATTTGCACAAAACCCCAGCTTCCAGACCTGCTCTGCCTGACTCAGAAGACAAGCACTTAAAAGAGCCATAAAGCTGAATTTTTCATGCCCCAAGAGAGGCGCCAGGGACTGAGAGTCTCTGCTTGCCTCACTGAAGATGTTTGAACCTCTATAAAAAAGCTGAATACTCAGAAGTGTGAAATACCCCTTGAACCAGCATGGGAGTAGCAACCCTGTGGCCAAGGCTCTTGGCCAGGAGCCTGGCACCACAGGCAGACAAAGGTGGGTTTCTCCCAGCCAGGGTCTTTAACTTTCACAGGAACATACATATGTCTGCCTCATTTTTCCCAGAAAGGAAAAAAAAATGTTTTATTGCATCCAGAACAAAAAAGAAGGCTCCTTTCATCTGCAGAAGTCTCGCAGACCATGGAAGACTACCAAGGAGTTGAAAGCCATGGGGTTCCCCTCTCACCTCCAGCACCATCAAGAGGTCCTGCCTCTTTTGACATGCTTTCCTCTTCTTCCCACTGTGGTCTTTTCATTTCTGTGCTTTTCCTTCTTGTCATCTGTTGCTTCCTTTCTGCTGCAAGAAGCAATCCTGCCAGCTTCCTGGGCAGGCAGGACTCCAACCCATCGGAGAGGAAAGGGGAGAACAAGCACAACCATCACAACTAGTTTACCACCAGCTACTTCTGCCACAGCTCTCTCCATCTACAAGACACAATACCTGAGCAGCACCCTCATCCACCCTGGATTAATTATTCTCTTTGGCCTTTGCTCAGGATTTTCTTTCTGTCTCCCATCATTGCTGTTGTTTGTCACACAGGTGCAAGAAATCTGAAGGGTTTTCAGGAGTAGTGATATTAAAACATTGCTGCAACTTAGAAATGGTTGGTGCCAAAGTAAGACTGTTTCCAGCAGAAATAACACCACACAGGTTTGACCTTGTTCTTACTGCTAAGATAAGCAAATATTCAGTTAAAGTGGTTTTTGCAGTTGAGTAATAGATCATCTAAAACAGAAAACGGTGATTCTGCCCCCCTACTCCACTCTCATGAGACCCCACCTGGAGTACTGCGTTCAGCTCTGCGGCCCCCAGCACAAACATGGAGAGCTACGAGGATGCTTAGAGGGCTGGAGCACCTCTCCTACAAAGACAGGATGAGGGAGCTGGGGTTGTTCAGCCTGGAGAAGAGAAGGCCCTGGGCAGACCTTACAGTGGCCTGCCAGTGCCTAAAGGGGGCTACAGGAAAGCTGGGGAGGGACTCTTTGTCTGGGGGTGAAGGGATAGGACAAGGGGGAATGGCTTTAAACTAAAGAGGGTAGGTTTAGATGAGATATTAGGAAGAAATTCTTTACTGTGAGGGTGGTGAGGCACTGTCACAGGCTGCCCAGGGAAGCTGTGGATGCCCCATCCCTGGAGGTGCTCAAGGCCAGGCTGGATGGGGCTTTGGGCAACCTGGTCTGGTGGGAGGTGTCCCTGCCCATGGCAGGGGGCTTTAAGGTCCCTTCCAACCCAAACCATTCAATGACTTCATGGTGGGCTTTTGGAAAAAAGCAAAAGCTAAATGCTAAATAATTTCAATTTAGTTGGAGAAGGGAGTGAATATTATTAATGCTTTCCTGTCCATGCTCAAGATTTTTAACTAGGTTTCCTCCTTTGTTAGAGATTCAGTTTTCTCAAAACTCTCATCTTGCTTCTGCCAGCTTTTCTTTCTTCCAACCTGTTATCAGTTTTCTCTTCTACCTCTTCACCACAGGGTCTCTGCTTGTGAGGACTCTGGGCCACCAGCCCAGTTTCTTTTACTGTCCCTAGTGCCATGTCTATTTTGAGACCAGTCAGAAGTTCTCAGATGGAAAGTTTCTCCAACAGAAAATGTAGAAAAACAGTTCTATGTAAACACAAAGACGTCAAGACTCTTTCAAAACTGTTTTACATGTATGATGTTCACCTAGCCTTTTAATAGAAACTAATTTTCCATTTTTTTAATAAATATTTCTTTTCTTTCTCAACATAACTCTTCAGAACTTCTCAGTGGGAAACACTCAGATTCCCTCTTTGTAATTCCAAAACAAACTTAGTGATTTTTCTATATCCTGAAATTTCAAGATGGCAAATAACCTTAACAAATCTGATCAACTAACCCTTACCCTCTTTACCATCAATCATGGTAAAGTTCATGGTAAGTTCTACAAGACTAAACTGACGCTTGTGTCCAGAGAGTTACATTTCACAAGGAATCATAACTTCTTAAAACTTTAAAAGCATTTAAACTCAGTCAGATGCAGCTTTGCATGAGAACTCTCAGCTGTTGAGCTCACTGTGGCTCCACTCACTCGCTGGACGAATGCCAATCTATGAACCAGTGGAAAATCTCATTTCTAAGTATTGTACCTCCAAATGATCAAAGTCCCATCTGAATCACTGATATAAAGCCTGATCAGCAAAATAAAGCTTAATTTTTAATTCACAAACAGAAAGTCTGTGTTTTGAGAAAGGCCTGGTTGTTCTGACCAACAGCCTTAAAAGATGTTCTCTATTCTAGATGTTCCTCATCATAGAATCACAGAATCATAGAATCACAGAATGGGTTGGGTTGGAAGGGACCTTAAAGCCCACCCAGTTCCAGCCCCCTGCCATGGGCAGGGACACCTCCCACCACACCAGGTTGCCCAAAACCCCATCCAGCCTGGCCCTGAGCACCTCCAGGGATGGGGCATCCACAGCTTCCCTGGGCAGCCTGTGACAGTGCCTCACCACCCTCTGAGTAAATAATTTTTTCCTAATATCTAATTTAAATCTACCCTCTTTTAGTTTAAAATCATTACTCCTTGTCCTTGTTGCTAAATGACATTAATACGAATCAGTTCTAGAATCAGAACACTTTATTTTTATTAGTCAGTATAAGTGATCTCTTCAGCACCCTGCTTCTGACAGATCTTGGGTCTTCAGTTAACACACACCAACACCTGTCTCACTAGCATTCAGCAGTAACATCCTGAATAATCTCAGGAACTCATTTATCATTAAAAAGTCACATCTGAAAATTGGCTGCCATATCATCTGGCATGTTGAAATAATTGTATTATACTTAACCCCTCAATAACTCAGCTACCTAAATCATTTCCAAATTATATCTTCCATTCTCCTAGGCTTTCATTATACTGACAAATATCTGTGTCACTACGTGAGCTACAAGTTCCTTGGAACAAGCGGTCTGCCTTGCAACGTTATTGCCAGCTGATGCCAGAAGCAGGATGAGCGATTTGTTTGCTTTGCGAGGCTGGCTTTCATTGTCGTGAATTCAACACTAACATCCTTCTAATCCCGTGTTTAAATCGACGGACACTAATGCACCCCTTTTTGGATCTCCTCACCAAAGTATCAAAGGCTTAGAAAAGCTAACAATTATTTCTCCATCTGCAAGGTTCATGAAAAACTAAGGATTAAAATCTTAGGTTGTGCATAGGTTGTAAATTATGTATTTCTCTGGACGTTACTGTGAGTAATTCTGCTTCACTTGGTGTGCTATGATCCGCAGTCTGAAAAAGATTAAAGGATGAATTTCCTTCTTGATTAATTATTTCATGTTTTGTTCCTTTTTCTTATGTTTCTACTGTTTATGTACTAAAAATGTTTTATTCATGCATCCTTACATAATCGTCCATGACCATGCTACAGGATACAATCAAATGCCTTGACGCTTCAAATATACATCTCATTTTATACTGTTTAGGATTACATGTATATTAACTGTACTGTGTCCTTTCATTCTGCTGGTATGACATCAAAACAGCTAAGAGTTCACAAGTTCAAATTCTGCAGCGTAAAAATCACTTTCATATTGTAAAATGTACAGATGCAGGACTAGGCTAGTTGCTCTAAAAGACTCTGTTTGGGTCTGAGTTTTTTCCTAGAGCTTTCTTACTTTTCTTTCTTCCATATCCACTAAGGTAAAAGGTTTGGGGAAGGCAGAAGGAAATACCAGATATCTACATCAAAATGTTCAAGGGATCATAATATCTCACACTGGCAGCTTTTTTTTCATCACACTGCCGATTATGATCAGAATAAAAGTTATTTTTGTCTGGATAAGGATTTGCAGTGCAGTTGGAATGGCACAAGATTCTGCTAATGCACTCATGCAAATGTATAGTCATGGTGTACAATAAAACCTCTAATTAGCTCAGATATGACATCGCTCTCCATTCCAGTTTACTAGTAAAGTTAAGGGATGGTGCATGCTTGTTTTGAATACATTAAACACTCTGTTCTGATTAGATTCCATGCACATTTCACAGAGGAAAATACATCTGCTCCATCAGTGATATAAAATGGGTATTTCCTCAGGGGTGTGTAAAGTGTGTATAAATCTCTGCATCTGCCTGAGATTTGCATAGATGCTGGTACATAGGTCACTTGTGCACTTAGTTTTCTTTGTGATTTGGGAGTAATGCTGGTTAGCTCTCAGTGGTGTAATGAGATCATAGGCATTTTTTGCTTACATATGTAGAGCTTTATCCTGTTGTGCACAGGACTGTGTTTTGCATTCCTGTGCTAATCCAGTGTTTTTACACACTTAGAATAAAGAGCTAGCTTTGAATGGTTTGACTGGCCAGAGTTTATACACCCAGATTAGTTTCATTTTTCATGTTAAATTAATAAGCTGCATATTTTGCCCACTGAGCCATTGTAACAAGTTGGCTTGTTGAAAATATTCACAATAGCTCATGGAAAAGCACCCTTTTGTATAGCCCATTGTCTCGTATTAGCTCACTATTTTTTTTTCCCAAGGAATTCCCCCTGCAGCAATCCCCACTGTAAGCCATTAGTTGAGCACATCTGCCCACTCTAATGACCACTCTAGTGTACACATACCTGACTGCCATCTAATTTAGACATCACCCATAGGACACTAATACTAATGTCTCCTGGGCCAGCTAAGTCCTGGATTATTGACTAGCTACAGTTATCACTTCATTTGGTCTTTGGAGGTGAGTCAAGTGCACCTGAGGTCATAAATAGGTCAAATGATTATGCGGTTTGCAGAGGAACCAAGGATTTTTGTTACCCTAATAAGAACCAAAAATATATTTTATAATTTGTTTTGACAGAGAATCCAATTGCTTTGCCTTTATACAGTGTCCCCTTTGTGTAGCTACAAAAATGCAGCCAATTAGGCATAACGTTCTTTTTCAGTATGAGCAGCAAGTTAAATAAATTGATGCCATTTAAAATTAACATTAAAAAAAAAAGGAAAGAAAACTGGTGGCACCAAATATCTGATAATCAATCTCTTATTTTATAAAGAAAAGAAAAAAGGAAGAAATCAGGGCTGCTATTTCTAATTAAAATAGCAAATAGAGATGTGATAAACAATGGGGGTTATGATTGCTGTCTATAAATATGTTGCGGGGAGGTAAACACATGGAGAAGAAAGCTATTTAAGCTAAAGGGAAATGCTGGCATGAGAACAAATGGGTATAAATTGTTCGTGTATGTTTAGGGATGGATTTAGAAGGTTTTGAGCCTTTGGAGAAATAAGATCTTGAACAGCCTCCTAGCATTACAGAGAGACCAAAAAAATCATCATTGATATAAACTGAAGCTTGATAAAGATATTGGATAACCTGTTTTCACCCACTGCATGCAGTAATCCAGTATTTACCTTTCCGTCCAAAACCTGTCCCAAAACTGTGAAAATTGTGTTTGGACATTGGGTAAAATTCAGATCTGTTGCAGAAAGCACACCCCAAGGGATGTTAGTGCCACTGCACATTTTTACACTGAAAGCAAATCCACTTTCTCTAGCAAAGCAAGAAATCACCTCCTTCTGTACCCTGACAGACAAATGTGAGTTAATGCCAGCTCTGAACTTGGCCCACAGCGGCACAGATTCAAATGTTCCCACTTATAAAGGAAGCTGTCCAGTACAGCACCCTTTGGGGTAAATACTCAATTGTAGCAAGTAAATGCAAGAGAATGGAGAATTCTGGGTTTTCCTCTTCTGTGGATATTTATATACGTATTAGTCTACATAAGACACACTCTATCCCAGAGGAAAAAAGGAGGTAGTAAGGAGTGCATTAGGATACAGCCTGGATTTCAACAGCTGTAGATTTATGAGAGAAGATAAAACATGGGCTTAAGAAACAATTTATTTGTGTACAAAAAGGGAGTGGCCAAGCACATGAACAAATCCGAGCTTTCATGTAAATCAGCAAATCTCCACAACAGCTGAGTGGGCTTGATCCTTCAGAGTCCTTACATCTCAAACCCCAATCGCTTTCCATGTTAAGTTTGGTGTTTCCAAGCCCTGCTTACAAAGGGATCCATGCAAAGATGTCTGCATTAAAAAATGTAAGTGGGTACCTTTTAACAAGGTAAAACATTAAAAAATGTAAGTGGTTATCTTTTGACAAGATAAAAGCACAGGAATTACTTTTGATAAGGAAGAATAAGGATAAAAGAAAAATAGTTGTTTTTGTTTCTTTGTTTGTTTGTTTGTTTCAGGGTAAGAAGAGCATACATGGTTTTCCTAATGAACTTGCTAAGAAAACTTGCATTGCAGAAAAAATGCTCCAAGGTGAAGTGTTTCCCTTTACAAGTGCACTACCGACACCTGATGCTACAAACTATTGTACTGAACATTGTGTAAAACCCAGGGAAACGGTACTCATGTCTACACGTTTCTTTGTTAGGTGCTTTTCATCACATGAAGAGTCATCAGCAATCTGCCCCTCACCTGCCTTTGAAGCAGGAAAAAGTTGGCGGCTGCTGAAGCATCCACACGGGGCAGGATTAAGGAGGCAGCTGCCTGCTCCTCTGAGCCCTGGCAGAGCCAGATAAGATGCGTTGAGACATGCAGGAGCTGGTCCAAATGTGCAAACCTCTCCTCGTTCTGATCACACGCAGCAAGTACCACAATAAACGGGGAGCGATGAGGCTTTAAAAGAATAAATAAATAAATATATAAATGAAAGGAAAGAAGAAGAGGGGTAATATTGTTACAAATAGCAGCCTCATCCCCAGAGTACCACTGAAGCTCAGAGAACTGTTGTTCTGGGAACAGCCCTGCCATTAGTACTAAAAATTAAGCAGTCTCACTAGATGTGGCTAACAGTTTTTAAACCGTCAGAGTGTTTCATATACAGTATCTCTGCTTCCCAATTCCATTTCCTCATTAACAAAGCCAGAAAAAAAAAAAAAAAAAAAGACTGCAGTAATTAGTTCTCCTTCAGCTTATTTTCTTTTTTCTTTTTTCTTTTTTTTTTTTTTCTTAATTACACTGGCTCCCCTCCCCTGCATGTATACATCAAAAAATTTCCCTGATTTGTGGGGAGCATGTATGTAAGCTCTGGCTGAAGGATCAGGACGGCTGGCTGTACAAGCACTAAGCAGTCATGCAGGCTTGAAGAACAGCACTCAGGATTGAAGCCAGCTCGTTGAACACAGAAACGCTGATGATGACCCAGTGGTTCATGGAATCATAGAATCATTTAGGTTGGAAAAGACCTTCAAGATCATCAAGTCCAACCATCGACCTGACCTACGGAGTCCCATCACAAAAACCATGGCCCTTATAAAATCACGAAATTGGAAAAGAAATGGCTCAGCATCCTCCTATCCATCCCTAACCATTCCCAGGGCTTTGCTCTTTGCTGGTACCCCAGTTTCTCCCCTAGTTGCTGCTGCCACTACTCCTGGCCCCCATTCAGGGACTGTGGATGCTGGAGGAGAAGAGGGGGGTGGAGATGGTCAGACACACAGCCCTGCCCATGAGCCCAGCCATCTCCCACCTGGAGCCCTTTGGAAAAGCCACCAACCCTACAACCACCCACCCTGCAACTACCTGGACGTTTATCCAGGGTTCGTGCATGGCCACAGCAGAGGATTTCAGTGATGTGTGCATGCACAGCGAGGCTGGGTGCTGAGCAGGATGGAAATCAGTGCTGCAGCCCAGGGTACACCCAAACCCCCATGCACAGCCCCTGCCTTCCTGCCCAGCTGCAGCAGCAGGTGTGCATCAGATGGTCACATGCTTGCCAGCACATTTTTTCACGTACAGACTCCAGGCTTGTTAACGCTTTTGTTAACACGGAGGTGAAATAAGGATAATGCCCCTTCATCAGTTTTCCCTGCTCTTACTTTCCTTTCTCATTCCTCAACCACAAAAATGCTCGTTCTTCAAGTGCTACTTTGTCACTTGGTATTTCACAGGGGAAGAAAGAGAGAGGAAAAAAATTGTTATTATTTTACAATTACCTTTACAATAGGGTAAGCATGTGCAAGGTGAAAGGCTGAGCAGTGACAACAGCACAGCTGCAGCTGCTGCCTGCCTGCGCCTTACCTCCTCCGTTCAGCCTGTGCAAACACAGCTTGTTAGTTGGACTTTCAAAAACTTCCATGGAAATAATTATGGACAAAAAAAAATATATTTGCACTGCATAGCACTAGATCACAGACTGTCAGGGTGGCTGAGGCTGGCAGGGCCCTCTGGAGGCCGCCCGGTGCCACCCGTGCGCAAGCAGGGACACCCAGAGCAGGGTGCCCAGCACCACGTCCAGGCGGCTTCTGAAGGGCTCCAAGGAGGAGACCCCACAGCCTCTGGGCAGCCTGTGCCAGGGCTCCGTCACCCGCACAGCACAGAAGTGCTCCTGGTGCTCAGGGGGAGCCTCCTGGGGGCCAGTTTGTGCCCAGGGCCTCCTGTCCTGGCACTGGGCACCACTGAGCACAGCCTGGCTCCGTCCTCCCTGCACCCTCCCAATGTCATTTGACTCCATCAGCTTGAGAGGTTTGCTGGACTCACTGACACAAACGGTACCAGTGTCGGTCTCTCATTAACACATACACGATGTACACCTCATCTCTCACTGACAGAATAAATATAGACCATTAAAAAACAGGCATATCCGGGACTTCTCAGATAGGTCTCTAGTCCAAAAAAAATGAACCAAGGAGATGATGCCTGCAGAGCAAAACCTTTGGTGCTATTTCATTATTAGTGTGTTTCTAGAGAGGGGACAACAGTCTGCACTAATTGGGAAAATTACCTTAATGGGAGTGATGCCTGTACACTCAAAACTGGATTTCACACAACCTACTTTCACAGAGGCCAGCCAGCCGTTGGACAGTTTTATGGCTGTTTAATTGATTGAGCCACATTTCTTCTGGTAACTAAATAAGGAATAGTTTCACATCACATTATTAATTCTCCAAGCTTCCTATTAATTTTTCTACTTTGCTGTCCTGCAAGCACTCAGCCCTGCTCTCAACTCAATAAATCAATGCCTGGAGAGCAGACAAATTGCTGTTGGCTGTGCAGACATCCACAGCACTCGGGGACCATGTCAGAAGTGCTCTCTGGCATCTTTGTATGCAAGGGCATCCCTCTCCGTGTCAGTGTGCACATGGGTGTGCCCGAAAGCATCCCCCCCTCCTGAGCAGATGCAAGGCAAAGCTTCTCTTCTCTCTCAAATCGCCGGTAGGTAAGTGCAGACAGAGCGATTTCAGCCCTTGCCTCTGGTTGTGCCACCTTTCCCTGCCCTTGCTCCTACCCACTGGGAAGGGGAAGAGGAAGACAAGAGGAGAGGACACGTAGGGAGCAAGAAGAAAGTGCTCCAAGCGTGCCTGGGGCCAAGGCTGAGCCCTCCGTCCCACCCCACGCCGGGGCACTCGCTGGTCATTCACTTCCACTTACAGTCACTGTGTGTGTCTTCTGCTGCGCTGCCTTCGGGTCTGGCTGGCCAAGTCCTCAGTCTCTGGGCAAAAAACATGACAGAAAGCATTAGAGTCCAATAGAAAAGCATGTTCAGTTTATTGCAGAACCTGCAAAAGTTTTTGCAGGAGCAGTCATTGGACTGGAGGAAATGATCTCTCGGTATGGAAACTCTCAATTTGACATTGGTTTTGGAAATGCCTTTCTGGGAAAGTTACAGATCTGAGCTAAAAAAAAAATGCAGAACTTTCAATAAAAATACATATTTCATTTTCTACCCTGCTAATACACCAGTTTTATTTAAATAGGATCTTAAAATAATTTTGTTCCTTTGAAACACTAAGTTCATCTCAGTATAACAGTGCAAAATAATTTAAAGAAAAATTACAATACATATAATGATGCAATCTTTTAATATTATTAAATAGTTCAATCAGCAGAGAAAACTCAAAGATCCCAATATTATTAGACGCATAAATCTGCACCTGTCATGCACTAAGCTCCAGCTCTGTATGCAGAGATCTACATCATGAGGATTTTCTAATATCTGAAAATAAAGCATATTTCTTTTAAAATTTTGCTATCAAAAGTGATTTTAAAATGGGCTACATTCTGTTTTTCATCGCAGCTGAGAACAGAATCTAGCCAGTCCTCTAAGTTACCTTTTTCATCACTGAAGGTTTTTCTAGCATGATTGTACTTGTCTGTTTTGCACATGTATTTTTCTCTCTTTGTTTACAAATTAAATTTGAATAACATAATTCTTGTGGTTTCTTCACTTTTTCAGATCCAAGCATAATCACTGATGGTATCTGCACTCCTCTGGAAGCAATATGTTTAGCCAAGGATAGAGGAGCAGGAAGATAATTTTGTTTTTCCCCACAAAACAAAAATATTTAAGAACAAGAGAAGATCACTCAGAACTAAAAACAGGGATTCTTCCCATGGTGTCAGAGCTATGAAGTTCTCCAGTGGTGATTAATGAGATGCTGGTGCTTGTAATGATGGCAATGGATTAATGAACACCGAGAGAATAACAATTATTTAGGTGTATTTCTCAAACTGCACACACCACGCCTAATAAACAGTTAATCTAAGTGAGAATGCTTCAGGAGAAGTTGTCTTCCTACCCATAAGGATGCCAGCTGTCTTCACAGTATCTAACACGCCACATTTGTTCACTATCATTGCGCCTTCACAATGAGATTTAAGCTTCTTCTGTCCCACCGAGCAGTGTCCTGAACTCATTTCTACTCTTCACTTCACCTGCCTTTCTCAGCAATCCAGTCACAAGGTCCAAATAACAAGGACCTGGGTCAGGTCCCATCCATAGGTGTTTTCCATCCAGCCTGTAGGCGTTTCCCTAGACAAGATGGGGGTGGAGGGTCAGACAGCAAACACTGCCCAGACAGCAGAAATTCTTCCTCTGCAACTGCCAAAGCGTGATACTAAGATCTTTTACTTGTGTAAAGCCATTTGGCTTATCTGTTTCCATGTTTCCTACTGGGTCACATCATGTTTGGGCACCAAAAGGTTTCAGTTTTGTCTAGGTGTTGTGGTTTACAGCACAACTGGCTTTCAGGAGGATTCCTCCCTTTCTCAGAAACTGCTGTGTTGCCCCAAATGACGATGCCATCGATGTACTGCAGGTGTTCAGGAGGTTCCAGTGCAGACTAGACCAGTCAATGGCAAATGGTGGCACTGTGTTTGTACCCCTGGGGCAATCAATTCCAGGTGTATTGGTTGCCCCTCCAAGTAAAAGCAAACTGTGGCCTGCACTCTGCTGTTAAAGGGATGGAGAAAAATGCATTAGCAATACCAAGTGTGGCGTACCACATGGCTGCCTTTGATTCCAGTTCGTACTGGGGGATAAAACACCTAAAACACCACTGTGTTATCAGCATTTCTCTCATCCTAAATCCAACACACAGCAACATACCAGATACTAGGAAGAAAATTAACTCTATCCCAGCCAAAGCCAGGATGCTAGACTGTCCTAGAGCATGGTGACAGATAGAAAGGGAGATCTGTGTACAGAAACAGATCCACAAACTCCTAATTCTCTTGGTGATTTTGATAGTAACACCTTGTTTTATACTTAAGTTATTAGTAGGAAATAAATAAATATAAATGATGTTCCTGCACTACAAAGTCACCCTTTTGGTTGTATTTAATTCAGCTGTTGCGGTTGCATTCCACCACAATGACTTCCAAGCAAGTCATTTTTTATTTGCTTGTTTATGGGCTGGAATTTAAAATGGTAGCACAAAGAGGAAAGCAAATTCTAGTTTCAGTAACAGAACTCTGAAATAAGCCAAGATTAGAATGTGACCTGTGCTTTTTATTTTTTGTTGCTCTAATTCTACTGAAACTTCATTCAACCCTATTGAAGTAGAATTGCCACCTTTCCTTCACTTTGTTTTGCTTTTCCTCTTCCTAAGCCACAGCCACGATAATTCCATCTTCTAGCTGACATCTTAACAAAACACACCCCTGTCATGCCAAATGTATTTCCCAGTCCAAACATATGCTTCTAGTTTCAGTGATCTTACTAGCAATAGTCTGGAATCTGTATAAAACCCTGGTTGTAAAACATTTTTCCTCTTTGTTTTCCTTTTCGTGACAGGTAACGCTTAGAAAAGCTGGACAATCCTAACAAATTTTGATAGCCCAATCCCCCTCCTCTGTTAGTGCTTGAATATTGATCTTTTTACGGTCTTACATCCATCCTTTCTATTCTGCACTTGAGCAAAGTCAAGTGCTCAGCAATGCTTCCCAACAACCACACCGTAACGAATCCCATTTCCTTAATCAAAATCCTGCTTTTCTGTAACTTTTGGAACTCTCTGAAGCCCTTCAAAAAGCCATAATGACATTTCATTTGCTTTATATTGCAGTAAAAATACACAAGCCACATCTTGAATTGTTCATCTTCCTCCCCCTTTATTTTTTTCTCCTCCTGTTTAATTTCTGCTTCCTTCTCTGCTCTCTGAGTCAGATTGTACACTACTCAGATTACATCATCCGTCAAGTAGATCACACTTCATTTTATGAGGGAAAATGGTTGGTTATAGTATAGCAGCCAGTTGCTTGCTCCATCACCTCTCTTTTATATGCAACCCTTATCAGGACTCCTTGCATGCACCAGAGCCACCAATCTAAACTCTGGACTACCTGCAACAGCTAATGACAAAAAATCACTGGAGTCACTTGTTTGCTTTTCAGACTTAGGCAACAAGAAATGGGTCAATTCTGCATTGTTCCCATTAGTGCAACAAGAAAAGTGTCAATTCTGCATTGTTCTCATTAGTGGAAGTTAAGATCCGTCAACTAGCACTTTTTCTGATGTACAGTGCTAAAATCTCCCAGGTTGTTAGCATGTGAGTTTTACACCCCAAAAAATAATAATAATAATAATTTAAAAAAAAAGCGATACTGTGTTTAGCTTCATTCTTTTATCTCTGTCACTGACACACCATTACGCCACTCAGTAAACTTTCTTCTCCCTTTTTTCTTCCTTAGCAAGACAATTTTTAGCCCACCACCATCACACATCTATGTTTCTAACCAAATCTACTTACCTCTCCAGTCCAGCTATCTGTGAATTTTAATTTCTTAACAGTACTCCCAGAAAAAAATATACCACAGCAGTGTTCATAATTTTAAATATTTCTCCAATAATATCTTAAGCACAAGCAATATCTTAAAGCACAGGAGTTCCATGGGACTTACATTAAACTGCTGCTTGCACTGTGCAGATGCCTAGATCATTCAACACTTACTTTCCAATAAAACTACAGTCTTTTTCATTCCTGCCTTACTTGTTTTCTTTCTCAACCCTGTGATGCTTCTCTTCTGGTCCTTTATAGATGATGTATTTTTTATAACTTTTGCAAATATAGCCTTTGTGATGTTGCTAAGCCTGTTTTTCAAAATTACCCTAATCTGCAGTTGATACCTGTTGGTTTTCACAAAAAAAAAAAAAAAAAAAAAAAAAAGTATAGTCACTAAAAACTGTTTAAAGTCCCTGGCTTCAAAATTCAAAAACAAACAAACAGCAACAAACCAGAAAAAAAATATATATATAACATCTGTTTTCTTCCTCACTGTTACCTGAAAGACTGCAAATTTAAAAGTATATATTGGTTTCACTCATACTTAATGCCTTGCAAGTTTTTCATGGGTTCCCTTCTACAGAAAAAAATCTACAGAACAGCACAATTTATTAACTTCTGTTTACTGATTCAGCAATAGCAGTAAGGGTTCAGATTCTTATTTGCTACACTGAAATAAATTAATAGATTTACTCTCAGTTACTCCACTTTAGCACAAATCACAAAGCCTGACCTGAAGTATGTAGCATCTCAGGAGAATCTATAACACACCGAAAAAAAAAAAAAATCAAGATGAGCTGGCTTTCATCCAAGAGGGAAGCTAAGTGCCAAAAAAACAGGCAAAATTACCAGCATTAACATCTTTATAGCTTTTTATCTTCTCAGCTGTGCCCAGGATCTGCTGGGTATAGCTCAGGAAAGGCTGCTGCAAAGAAATCAGGTTTGACCCCCTGATTCAGGATCTATTCCTACCCAACTCTTAGTTTTAGTTCTGCTAAAAGACTCTTAAGGCCACTTAAATTTTATATTTGCTGAGCATAAGACCTAAGAGAACATCTGCTAGTCAAGGACAACCCAGGCATAGCAGAGCCTCCTCTTTCACTGAGCCCCCATAACCCTGTCTGTGTAAGAGCGGGGAAGTTGGCCTAAAATCAGATATGCTGACACTACACCTCTAACACTAACTCCATCACAGGTGAGAGCCAGACTCTCTGTGCTGCTGGGACAAAGCAAGGTGTCCAGACCTTATTGAATGAGCCTGCTCAAGACCTTCTCTGTCAGTACAGGTTGTCTATCAAATGGGTCACAGAGGACAGCTGAAAGGAGAAATCGCTCTTAAGTGTTGTACAGACACGAGCTAGTGTAGTAACTTTCATGCTTTGGGATCCACAGTACACAGCCACACCTCAAAGCTTTCCATAGACAATAAGGGTGACCACAGTTTTCACCATTCAACTCAGTCCCATGTATCAGAAATACTAGCCATGGTCTGGAGTTCCTGAGCCACGGGGTAGGAAGAATCAGACTGATTATTTTTCATTATACCTGTTTGACCATGAAAATCAACAGTTGTGTTTCACTCAAGTAGACGTTAGAAGCAAAGAAGCCTGTGATAAGGCTAATTAGAAGCTGGTCTTGTCCAATTCCTCAGCAGAACAGGCTGGATGTCTCTAAAGCACAGCCACTACCAGCTATTACAATAAGCAACACAACTTATCTGATATTATGTGAATCAAAATATTTATTGATATGTTTTAATTAGTTCTTTTTGATCCTGGAAAAAAAAATGCTATTATACTTTTATCCTCCAAAAACTGTGTTCACAACTTCTGAAAACCTGCTGTTACTTCATCCTCAAACAGAAATATTACTCCTAATATAATAAAGCAAGTAGAGACTTTTGAAGACTCTGTAATGGTTTGAAAAATGAAATGTTAAATTTATCTGGTTTGAACTGGGATAGTCTCTTAATTTAAAGTTCCTAATGATACCATTAGATACGTTAAGACCGTGTACAAAGACCTATTATCACCTACTGTGTACATAGGATAAAATTGGCTTTCATATAAAAAGCAAAACTATCTACTTCAAATGGAAAAGTCCTGTCCTGTAGGAGAAGCACAGCCTTCCTCTAGAAGTATGGGCAAAGGCAGAGAAGGGTTCCCCACAGTAGTCTACAAATATACTTTTAATTCATGTATATCATCGTGGCAATAGGGCTTGAGAAGCTAAACCAGTCTGTTTGCCAGCCAGTCCCTCATTTTTCCTGGACATCCCAGCAGGAGCCCTAATTAGACAACTCTGTTTGGCACAAGCCTGTGCAGGAAATGACATAAGATGATCTCATGTTTCATGGCTGTGTGACAATAATAGCTTTCAGTCATCCAGAATCTGGATTTGAGCAGATCTGCAAAGAAAGTTCCCCATACTCGCTAGTTTTCTAAGGCATCTAGTGTCCCAGCAGATTTTAGCATGGTATGTACTTTTACCACCTAAATTCAGTTTAACTCCTATTATGTTCAGTGGAAGAAAATAGGGTCTTCAGGAAGGCGATTCACGGCAGAAATTATTCCCAAGAAATACATGCCATTTGGAAACCCTGGCTGCAAAGCCAGAATCTTTTGCTCCAGTGGCAGCATAGAAATCAGTGGGGATGGATATGCACAGCTGAGTGCCAGAGTCTGGCATCCCTTGAGAGCATCCTTCAGTGCTGCTGGAGACTATGTTGGGTTCCTCTTCTCACCCACAGCATTGCTACACTCGCTCCTGTGATTTCTGAGGAATAACACCCGTTCTACGTCAGTTTACAGAAAGAAGCATTTAGGCTTTGAATGCTATATTTCAGTCATAACTATTTCATAAAAGCTCTAACCAAAGGTAGACTACTGTACCTTTGTGACTTGGTGCCCTGTGTGGTTACACAGTGAAGTCAGTGGTGAAACACTACATCCATTAAAGTCAATAAATTCCCCCTGCAGAGCAGACAGCCTCGCACTCGGTAAGCTTAGAAACAATGGTTCAGAGGTTATCCGGCCCCAAAATCCAAAATCTAGGGTTCAAGAGAGACACAGAAGTCACATACCCATTCCTGCTGCACACGATTCAATAAAATTACAGCAGAATTCATCTCTGCAAATATTTTTCCAGAGAACAACAGAAAATTCCTACAAGCAATTCCAAACTGTTTCATGCTTCAGCCGTATAAATTTGAGGTAATTCAACTGAAATTCACAGTTCTCCAGAGCTGTAAAATCTGTATCAGTAATCATAGCATCCAATTTATGCATTTTTTGGCATATCTACCAAGTTTTCTTTATGTATCTGACTAGACTTCTAGGTGTAATTTAATCAAGAGAATAAGCATTATTTGAATTTTTAGACTAAATGATTGCATGTCCTGGGAAATACTTCTGGCAGGTGCACTTCCATCTAAAACAGATT
Organism: Cygnus atratus; assembly: GCF_013377495.2. Taxonomy (NCBI): domain Eukaryota; kingdom Metazoa; phylum Chordata; class Aves; order Anseriformes; family Anatidae; genus Cygnus; species Cygnus atratus. The sequence continues at coordinate 135,757,293 of NC_066363.1, forward strand.
TAGCTGGGGCATCGTTGCTAAGATTGTTGGCACCTGGCTCTTTATTACATAACAGTCTAGCAAGAGTTATGGCAAAAGAGAGAATCACTTTGGGAGCAGATACATGCATGAGACTCTGGGTATGCGTAAACCCAACCTATCCAGCTGCATTCTAGGCATTAAAAAGTTATATATACCCACTGGAAGTGTACCATGGCTCTGGCAAAAGTTCAAGAATCTCTGAACTTATACAATCCCCAGAAGAATTGTTTAATAACCAGAGAGATAAAAAAAATAAAAAGGTTAGCATATCAGTCATTTCTTGTTCTTATACACGAGGTCCTTTTTAAGCAATAAACCTGAACTTTCACTACGAAAGCCCTAAACTACCTTTCAAAGAGAACACTTCCATAAAACCCATGCTGAAAAACCCATGGAAGAAATTGGTCAAAAAGACAAAATGGAAAGTTAGTGAGCTAAAGGAAAGAGAAAAACACACAGTGATGGGTATAATATCAAAAGTATTCAAGAAGGGACAAAACCCAAGACTAAATTACAGACTGTAAAACTGATAGCAGAGAGGAAACAAAGAAGTACAATTACTTTGTATATGCAATACATTAACAAGTACTTCACTACTAAAAACTGTCCATTTCCAGTACATCATTTGAAATGAATGTATTGTGTGCTGAAAACTCATGCTACTTTCTTCTTAATTTCACAAAAGTTTGTCGAGCTAATGCATTACAGGTTCTGAGATGACTTAAGCTGTTTTGACTGTATTTTTGTACAGCCTTAAATGTTTATGAAAGCAGAATCAGCCCTTGTTGCTAAATCTGAATAGTAGACACTTCACACCTGAGACAGAGACAGATGAATTTCACAAGATATGTCCACAACTGTACAAAGCCAAGTGCTATTTTGTGGCAAAAATCTGACCAATGTGTTACTCAAACATCCTGGGAATCTTGGGAGCCTGGCAATGGTCACCTACAAGGATGCATGTGGATTCACTTCCTTTAAACTCAAAGTGTTCACTGCTTCATTTTTTCTGATCTCCTTTTAACTTTACTTTCAGTTCTTTCTTTGAGGCTTACTTCAGCAGTTGCTTTTCCTCTCAGCTGATGCATTGTTTTCTCTATCTTTCCAAGGACATTTTCCCCAAATCTCTTGTTCTGTTCCCTGTGTCGGATAACAGCATGTCAACACCTCCTCTTGACTCTGCAAGAGAAAAATGCTCAACAAAAAGTTATTGTGATAACCATAGTCCATGTCAGCTTCCATATGCTTGGCCCAACGTGCCTTCCTTGAAAGATCTCTTGTAATAAATGAGACCGTCACCCACAACAAGGCCTGCCATCTCATGTGTCTGTGCCATGTAAGGCTTACTGGGGAGTGTTTAGTGAAGTCAACACTTCATGGCCAAGACAAAGGCTTTGTCTTTGACTTAAGGAAGGAGGCACCTAGACAGCCTGGGGCCATGCAACTGGCTGTCCCTTTGGTATGCTGCTTGCCTCAACTAGTAGCAAGCCATTTTTAGATCAGTAGGCACACGTAATTAGTATATTATTATCATTATTAGCAGTGTTAATAAAGTTGTAGTGAGAAGCTACAATGATGTATTTAAGATTCCAGCACCTGTGTGGGACCACCAAAGAAAACTCCACCAGTGTTATTCTTCCTTTTTTTTTTATTAATTGAAGCATCTGCCACTGTGATATAGTTATCAAGACCATTCTGGCTTCTTCCATAGCATTTCTAATAGTTATTGAAAATCTGAATCTTCTAATATTTCTTTTACATGAGACAATTTCTTTTTAATTGCATTTGGGGTTACCTTTTGATACAGGGTACAGTTTTTAATGAGTAATCAACACAAGTGGTTTATAAAAAAAAGAAAAAAAAAGCATGGCATCTAGTAACAGCTACATTGAAGTCAATAAACACAGTTTATTAATTGCGAAATGTCATTAATTAAATTGTATTTACACATTGTTAACAATAGACGTATCCTTTTCATACTTAAGTTGACACTGTTTTCTTACTCCTCTGCAGACTAATCTCAAAATGATAAAACAGGCAATCACTTAGATGAGGACTTGATCCTGGATTAGGGAGAATGGTTTCCATCAAGTCTGTATTTGCTTTTCTTTACCAATAGCTGAATCCAACACAATCCTTCTGATCTCAGCGGGGAGGACTTGATTATCTCCATCTCAGCGCTTCTACTGCAAGTGTTGTATGCAACCAGGAAGAAGGGAATGTTTTGTTGTTGTTGCTGCTGTTATATAATTCTAATACTTTCAGTAACACTTGATCTTTTCATTTGTCTATTTCCAGACTTGCAACCCATCTCCTAACAACCACTGTTCCAGTACTATGGCTTGGCTATTGCTCAGTTAGGAGTATCTAGAGGTTTTGTACAACACTGCAGCCTCCAACTAAATTAGCAATGGCTTCAGCATTCACACTACTGACTTGTCTGAGTTTCCCAGTTCCTGTTCCTCTCAGTGCCATAGAAGACAAGTCAGGATCAGCCAGACTTCATATATGAAGCAGCTGTGAAGCCAAGCTAAATATCCTGTATCTAGGGTAGACAGAAAAGATGCATTATGTATCCTGAGCATTGACCATCGGACAAGACTGTTCCGGATTTTAATTTTGTATTTCCGATTTTTTATTTTTTTAACATATAGGCTTCACACCTTGGCCAATATGTGTCATTCTTTTATTATATAATTACATGTATTTTACTGAAGTATGCATTGTTCTCTGGCTCCTTTGTCAAAGAGTGTTTTTAACTGAGAACTATTACTTTTCCCTCTAAACTTGTCACAGGTATGGAAGTTTAGGCAGGTGTGTGCTATACCGAGTGCTATACACCTACCAGCAACCAGATGAAATGCTGAAACCACAAATTCAAAAGTGTTTTCTCATACTGAAACAAAGGCAGAGATACTGTGAGTTTTATATTTTTCTCAGTCCCAGCCAGGCTCCATTTCTTTTTTCTGCTAAACAAAAGTCAAATCTTCAGCTTCATTAATATAATTTCTATGCATTTAAATGTGAAAATTTGAACTGTTTTTTCCAAGTCATTCTTCCCCTTTTGACTTAACCTGGTAGTTCTGGCCTAGTTGATATTTCTAAGAGGTCCTGTCCTCTGAGGCCTCAGCATGGTTTTTTTTGTTTGTTTGTTTTGTTTTGTTTTGTTTTGTCTGTTTGATTGTTTTTCCTTTGGTTCTGTTACTCAGCTTCCAATATTTCATTCTACCAGGTGCAACAAGCATGCTACTTTATCCATCTTTTGAACATTTGCTTCTAATGTACGCCTGGCTACCTGGTGGTGTGTAGCTGACACTGTCTTTAACATGCCTTGAATCCATCTGTCTGTTGGGCCATATGGTTGTAATTTATTTGGCAGCCGCCCTCCTAATCACAAATGGAGCAACCTCAAGTCTCTTCTATTCCACAGGATGCAGCAGTTCCTTACTGCAGCATTAGGATTACTTGGAGATTTTCATCTCAGGCTTTCCCTTGCTGCTTTACCTGTCAGAGTGGTCTTCAGCACTCAGTAGTCCTCCCTGGGGATGTCCAGCAATGCGGAGCCTTCGCTGAAACCCTGGTGCCAGATGCAATCATTTATAATTTCTCCTGCAACATACAGACCCGAGTCATAGCCAGTTTCCTTCAGAGAAACATCTGTGCTATCAGTGCCCTAGCAGCTGTGATGGCTTTCTTGATTTAAGTTGGAAATATTTCTGTCAGTTGGTGAAACTATCATAAGATGATCCTTGTTTCCTCACACAGTCTGGGATAAGAAGGATCCATTTCACACCTGTTTCATAGTCCAGAAATCTTACACTCAATTTATTACTTTTGTATCTGGACTGTTGGTATATAAGTTATACACTTCCTAACGCACATCTCTACATCTTTTATCCTAGACCATCATACTCTACTCTGTAAATTCATCAGGGTTTTGTTTATTACTGAATTTCTCTGAGAATGAACTTACTCTGTCAACCTGTTCTATGTGTGTTCAGGCACAGTCCAGCTTTTACACAGGTCTATAGACTTGTGGTACCCTATCACTTTCCATCTCAAACTTCCTCCTTCTTGCACTAAATCAGAGAGGGTTAAGTCTGGTGCTTGCAACGCTATCTTGCTTAAGTTCTCTGTCCTTCCTGCTTGAGATGATGGATCATGCTAAGGACTTCTTGGCCTTGCATGCTGAAGCTAACAGAGGTGTACTCCCTGCTGACTGCATGCCCTTCCAGACCAAGCACTGGTTCTGCACCACACAATCTGAAGTAGGATGGATACTGGCACTGGCTGATCCAGTGGTATGTCTTTTAATGCTGCCACCTGCCAGCCTGAGCATACAATGACAGCAATTTTCTCGTGATTGTTTTGTTAGTACTTACACTCACCATCACATATGTCACGTGAGGTGCTCCCTCTCCACAGAAATTTGCCCCACCCACAAACCAACCAATGTGCCCTCTGCTTTTTGCCCTGCCACTTTAACAGTGCCATCCAAAAAGGGTGACTTCTGTGGTTTTGGTTTGGGTAGGAAACACTCATAGTCTTCCACTGCTTTTTCTTCATCCATTACCAAATCAAAGACTGCTGAGACAGATCCTGACTTCCTATTGTGACCCCTTTGATCAGGAGAGCAAGTGCCCACTTGGTTAGCCTGGTGTTTGATACACGACCCTTATGAGCCTTTCCTTACAACTGGTGCATAAACAGGTATGCCTCAGGCTCCTGACATGCCATAGATGATCAGATGGGAGAGATACACATTTGAAACATAAATTGCTAACTTCCAGTTATTTCCAACATCTTTTATGATAATGTAAGAGGAGATAACTGTTTCAATTTCAAAACAAAGTTATCTTAGCACTTGCACCTTTCTTACATTCAGAGAAGGAAGCTGCGATCCTTCAAACCTCTAGTTGTGAAAGGTTATCTGTCTCAGTTCACTTAACCTTCAAGCCCACCCAAAAATGCCAAATCTGTTGCCAAAGTGATAAACGCCAGTAGTGGGCAGTCAACAGCTGAGATAAAAAAGTCTGTCTTCTAACAGACGAGCTTTACTGGAACATATACAACTAAGCAGAGCTAAGCAATGATATGTCGTCTCTGTTAATAAAATCTCAGCAGTCTGTTGGCCAGATGTCCTGTGAGTCTTGAGAATCTGGAGATGGTCTACAGCAGAGATCATGTAGACTCAGCTCCTTTAAGTTCAAAGCATTCAGAAGTTCAAAGCTTTCACAAGTTCTCTGTTCTGGTCACCTTTTATATTTTTTTTCCAGTTCTTTGTTTAAAGCTGGTAATGCCTCTGCTTAACTCAGAAGTCACTTTTCCTCCCTCAGCTGTTGCATTCCTTTCTTTATCTTTCCGAGGAGGCTTTTCTTGGCTTTCTTTATCTCCTTCTGTTTTGTTTATGGATTCTTAGATAACACAATGGCAGCAGCTACTCTTCTTCAAGAGCAGGGGGGGAGGAAGGTTCAACCATAAATTACTTATGCTAGCTGTTGCTTATGCTGGCTACAAGCTACTTGGCTTATAGCCTACTGACTTAAAATAAATCATAAACTAATATAAATTTAGCTTTTAATTGTTTAAGTCTAGTCACACTAGCTCATTACTAGTAATTCTTGGTCTTCCCGGTACTTTAATATATATCAATAGCTTCAAAATCCAAGCAAATTAGGGCTATGAATTCCATTTATCTGTTTTTCTATTGACTGAAAGGATTCCTACACTACAGGATTTTCCATTACATAATCATTGTTCATGTTCTGTCATATCATGTCATCTGTCTGCTTTATAACTATTTGTAAATAACTTTGAACAGCTTATCTAACGTAAGTTTTTCTGACTTTCCTAGGATCATCCCCAGATTTGTTACCATTCTCTTCCTTTGTGTGGTGGTTTTAATCAGTGGTAGTTTCAGTCAGAGATATACATCAGTGTTGGATGATCTAACCAATATCCTAATTATTGGGTCTATTTGGAATTCTTGAATTCCACAGTCCTGGATTTTTTTTTTTACATCTTCTTTAGAAAAATTCTTCCCTGACACTATTCCGTCTTCATCTGGCATGAGTAAGATCAATGTAGTGAACTCCTTGACGTCTTCTGAAAGGAGGACCTATACAAAGAAATTATTCAGTTTTTTTGGCAGCCTGTTCATCTATCTTGAATGTTTGCTTGATTCTTTGATAGCTGGTAAAAGCGACACCACTTCCTTTACACATTTGCTGTTCCTAACATACTTTAAGGTTTCTTGTTTATGTTAATGTCTCTGAATAGTGACTCACCATACTTCATTTAATTAGGAAAAGAATGTGAGGTTGTAAGTAGCATGTACTCTAGACAACACAAAGAAGCAATTCAAATATGTAAACACATGTTCAAACACATGAAGAACAAGAACATGACTGGGAACAGCTGGCATGGATTTACCACTGGCAATTTCTGCCTGACTAAAGTGATAGCTTTGTATGATGAAAAGATCGGCACAGTTTACAAGGAGAAAGCATCAGGATGTTTTATATGTTGACTTTAGCAAGACCTTTGCCATGGTCTTCTATGGTATCCATATGTCCAAACTGGTGAGAGATGGACTAGATATGGAGATGTTAAGGAGGATGGAAAACTGTCTGGACTGCCAGGCTCAAAGAGTTAGTTATCAGTGGCACAAAGTCCAGCCAGAAGCCAGTTACTAATGGCATCCCTCAGGGCTCAATACTGGGGCCAACACTGCTTGATGTACTTATTAGATACCTAGAAAGCTCTCTCAGTAAATTCACAGATGATATTAAACTGAGTGGAGCAGCTGATATGCTGAGGTAGAGCTGCTATGCAGACAAACTTCAACAGGTTTGAGAAAAGGGCTGGCAGAAATCTAATGAAGTTCAAAGAAGCCAAATGCCAAATCTTCCAACAGAGATGTAATAATCCCATGCAATAGTACGAACTGACAGTCAACTGGAAAAAGCAGTTTTGTCAAAAAGGACTGGGGTTGGTGTCCTTGTGATCAGTGAGTTTAACACCATCAGCAGTACGCTCTCTCAGCAAAGAAAGCCAACACATACCAGTCTGTTTTAGCAGGAGTGCAGCCAGCAGGCTGAGGCAAGTGGTTCATCCTCCATTTGGTACTAGTGAGATCACATCTCAAGGACTGTGTCCCGTAGGGGATCCCCAGTACAAGAAAGACATGGACATACTGCAGCAAGGCCACTGAAGAGCAACCAAGACACTTGGGGGCTGGAGCTTAAGACAAAAGAGGAGACCAAGAAACTTGGGTTTGTTCTACCCAGAGAAAAGAAGGATCAGGGGGCATTAAAATTAGCGAATCAATTGACTAACGTGAAGAAGGGACAAAAGATGTCCAAGTAAAATAAATAAGTAGTTTTCTCAGCAATGGACCTAAGGATCCCCTACTGATTTATACTGAAATGGGAAAACCTTCTGTGCGGATTCTTTGATCTCTGTTATAGACAGTAGCCTTTCCTTTGGTGAAGTCCTGAAGAGATTTTCTTTCCTCTATAAGGATTTCTATTTTTCACACCAAGTATACAAACACAGTGACTATAAGACTTCTATCCATTTATTAAATTTGGCAGAAATTGGTCACTAGATTCAAAAATTACTCGGGCAAAAAACATTAAGGCACTAAGGCACATATATTCATATGCCTTCACAAACATAACACAGAGGGGCTCACACACACATATATGCCTGTTACCATGTCTCATTTCCTTAAGCAAGCAAGATAAAAATACCTTCACAGAAATACACAAAAGAAGTCCAATGAGTAATACCCAACCTCAGCACTTTCATTAGAGAAGATGATTTTTAACAAAACAATAATTTAGGAGCAATTATTAATATTTCATATGAGCAGACTACCCACTGCCTACTAACAGAGACTACACACTATACTGTACTATAAAACTCCAGGAAACAACAAGAAGAAAAGCAAGGTAAATCACCACCTTTTATTTATGCTATTCATACTCTTCCAATTATGAAAATCCATTTAAGGGATGACGATCCCAGCAGGATTACAAAGGGTCTGTGTCAGCACTTCCAGCTGCTCCAGCTCTCCCCAACAAACACATGCAGTCACTGCTCTCAGTTACTCAACATTCATTACAATCTCCCCCACTTCCAACTCCCCACCTAGCTGGAGAGGACTCCAGGCAGTAATATCCTCCTCTGCCCCCATGACCTAGGACAATATGGGATAGGCCACAGTACCACCTGTGCCTGCTATCAAACTCATACTTCTAGCTGTGCCCATGAGGCAAGCATTAAAAATAGTTGGCAACATTGACAGCTCGAAGTCAAAAATTCATGGGAGGCTCTTTAAGCTGCTTGGCTGTTTTCACTCGGTAATTTCCAGTCCTTTCTGTGCCTGTGCAATTAAAGAGCCCATCATGCCCAGCCACCAACAGATCTTCCCCACTGCCTCCACGCTGCCCTGATCTTTTTGTCACTGGAACCTTGGGATCATCCACCTGAGTCAGAGGAGACTGTGGGTGGTGATATCCATACAAACCAGACCTACTGCTGGCACCGGGCTGAAAGGTTAGCTTCAGTGTGTAAAATGAAAAAGCTGGAGGTCCTGAAGCATGTTTCAGCAGTGAAACTTACACTGATATAAAAAATGATATGGTTGAATCACTGCAAATCTCTATTGTGAACACTGTCATTGCCACTTAATCTTAGCTTACATCTTCTTTGTACTGATATCTATCAATCCAACTCAATTTTTAGTCAATATAAAAGGATATCGACAGATAAATTTTCACAGATTTATCTAACACCATGACTTAAAATCGGCTTTGTTAAACGCATGTAGGTTTTGAGGGTAGAAAAGACATAAATTGCTAGAATGATCTTTCTGACTGCCAGAGTAGGAAAATTATATATTCTAAAAGAATACTAATCATCTAAAAGAATTCTAAAATTATTCTAAGTGAAAATTATCATCTCTTTGGGAGATGAAAGTTATAAAGGAAAGCTTCATTAAAATGCATAATTAGGTACAGGAAATACAAAAGACTGATCATAAAGCAGCACAAACTAAAGCCCTGAACTACCAGCAGTATTCCTGAAGGATTAGCCCAGAGTCTTAAAAAGGTGATTTGGATTAGATCAAGAGATTCTAATCTAGTGAAGAAAATGAGTAAAATTCAGGCTGCAGCTATGCCAATGGGAGATGGGTAACTGAAGTGTTGTAAGAAATTTATCCTACATGTATAATACATAGTGAAATTGGCGTATTGGCATTCAGGATGAAAGCTGTACATATGCAACTTTAACTTACGCTTACCTGCTTTTCTATAATGTCATAGCATGAAGTGTGTTCTTCCTCCAACCTTCCCCGATCTACCAGCTGCCTTGAATTCGAGTCACCACCAAAAGTTCATTTCCATTTATTTTTCCTTTGAGAAGTCTAGGGCAAGAAATGTAATGAAAAGAAACTGAACTGATGTATTTCTACCTGGGTGTGTAGCCATGTTACTGCGTTATTATCCTTCTTTCTTCTGACGCATTCCCTTTTATCTAGCTTTCTAGCATATGATGGACATTTGTGTCATTGTGAATGCAGCTCCTAGGACAAGGACACGTTCTTGTTTGGTATGGTGCCTGCCATATTCTCAATGTTCACAAAAATATGAATGATAATATTGCACAGTCATATCTGGCCTCTTAATATTGATATTAATATTAAATCTTTATCACCAATGGCATGGCCAATAGTGTAAGTCTGGGAAGTTAGCATGGAGCTTAGTGAGTAGAAGGACTGAAAAAGTAACATTTTCAATAAGTTTATCACAGAAATGAATTAGGCTGACACAAAACATAATGCTTTGTTTGTTGGTCCATTAAAATAAGTATAGTCCTTAGTTAAGTTGCTTTGTAAGAGGTGTAACTTCACTCTGTGTTCACACACTCTGTGAACTAAAAACATCTTTAGCCATCAAGCTAAGACAAAGTATGTACAAGTAGTTCAGACAACAGCAGTTCCAGAAGAGAGCTTGCAATTAAGGGTCCAGATATCATTTCCCAGAGTAAATGAAATACTAGACAGATCCTTGGGACACGCTAAGATATAACAGTTTATTTTTCATAACATATTAGGATTTATTTCCATCTGCAGGTTTTTCCTACTAGAATGACAGTCGTACAGTTGAACAGAGCACGGTCTATAGGCATTTTAGCTAAACTTACATATTTTTTCCCTGTTAATATCACTGTCTATTACATTTAGTGCTTTTTAGAAACATTTTTATAAAAATTTGATTTTAGTAGTTTGGCATCATCTGTTTCATCTCTCAGAGTAACTTCTGCAGGGCATTTAGTAAGACTTCCTTTTAAACAACTAAGAGTAAAGTTGTTGTCTATATCATACAAGTCTTCAGTACTGTGCAGAGAGCAATGTGGGTCTGACCCTATCCCATGTTACCCACAAAGTACTCCTTCCTTTAAGGTATTCAGTAAATGGTCTGCACATATCCACAGCAAGCTTGCTGAAATATGAAATTCTGAATTGGGTGGCTAAGCCTTTTGTGTAAACTCTTGCAGAGCTGTCCTGCACGATATCTCCACTCACACATCCCCATCAACTGAAGCGGAATGGACCTGAGTTTGACTTTCTTTCTTTGTAATATAGATCTCAATGAGATATTCAGAATTCTATGCTGTTGTGTTGTTTTAACCTGTTGGACAGCTGAACTCTACCACAACCACTCTCACTCCCCCTCCTCAAAGGAAAAGGGGACAAAATACAATGAAAAGGGCTCAAGGGTTGAGATAAGGACAGGAAGATCACTGCCATCCTTCCCGAACTGAGCCTGCAGGGGCTGCCCACAGGCAGCAGCTCTTCAAGAACTGCTCCCACACGGCTCCGTACCACGGGGTCCATCCCCCAGGAGCAAACTGCTCCAGCACAGGTCCCCCACGGGCGGCAGCTCCCCCCCGACCCCCTGCTCCTGCGTGGGCTCCTCTCCATGGGCTGCAGCTCCGGCCCGGGGCCTGCTCCTGCGGGGGCTCTCCATGGGCGCAGCCTCCTCCAGGCCACATCCACCTGTTCCACCAGGGGCTCCTCCACGGGCTGCAGCGTGGAGATCTGCTCTGTGTGGGACCCGTGGGCTGCAGGGGGACAGCCTGCTCCACCAGGGGCCTCTCCACAGGCCGCAGGGGAACTGCTGCTGCATGCCTGGGGCACCTCCTGCCCTCCTGCTGCACTGACCTGGGGGTCTGCAGGGCTGCTTCTCACTCCTCTCTCCCAGATGCTATTGTACAGCAGGTTATTTTTCTCCCTTTCTTCATCCTGCTGCCCCAGAGGCCCAAGCAGCATCACTCCCTGGCTCGGCTCTGGCCAGCAGCAGGTTCCTTTTGGAGACGACTGGAGCTGGCATGATCTGACATGGGGCAGCTGCCATTCCTGCAGCCCTCCTGCTACCAAGCCCTTGCCATGTAAACCCAAGACAGTCATCTTCTCTGTACCACCTCTGTAATACAGCAGCTTTTTACTTTCCATGAGCATTTGAGGTATTCTCATAAAATGTTTCATTGTCTCTGCCACAGTGTGCAAACCCTCTCAAAGCACATGGGCATCTGTGCCAATCTTTGAAAGTACACATTTGGATGTTACAAGACTCTCTTTACAGTATGTTACATTAGATAGAGAACTGCTCTATGTGATTTAAATATTTTTGCTTAACCTCAGCCATGGATGGCTCAGGATGCTTACTCTCTCTTTTGTTTAATATTCTGTTTTAATAAGTCTATTTCTATTTTTCACTAAAAGTGAGCAATTTCATCCTTCTGCAGAGCTGTCCTTTTCTTTTACGTACATATATTAAGTCTAATTTGCAAGTATATATAAAAACTCCTTGGGGAAGAAAACCAGTCTTATCTTAAACTACACGGTACATTCCACATATAATATTTTTCTAAGAATCAGTGTGTACTTCCCTACCCATCATTTATTAATAGGCTTACCATCTGTATTCAGCTTTAAATTCCACCAATTAATAGACTCAAGCCTGGCAACATTGTGGGTACAGCTTTCATAATGTGCAAAATCTGATAAGCAATTCATTTTACACTGAGGAATTTAACCCAATACCAAAGAAATTGTAAGAATAGATTTGTTGCAAAGACTTAAAATAAATTGATTTAGTTGGATGAGACAACTTTCACAGGCATTCATTTAAACACTAAACTTCACTAGCTGCACAGAGTTAACAAATGTGGTACAAAGCTCTTCAACTCCCACACAAGCTGACTCACACAAGATAACAAAACTATTAGTTCTTGAAAGAACTCTATATTTTTCTTTATTGTTCCAATGACTTCTCCAGTTTTGAGGGGCACAATTTCAGAAGTGTACAGTATAGAGAAAGTGATGTTTGGAGATGGATGGGTGACCAGGCAATAAATCAAGGAAAAGAATCCTGGTGACAAGTGGTTTATGTCACCATCCCAGCTGCAAAATTCATCTAAAACTTGGTAATTTATCCAGCTGCATCCACTATTTTTCCCACTAGCCAGCAGCCCATTCCAAAGCAAGCACAATCATTGCTGTTCAGTTCCTTCTTTTCACTGCATCCCTCTCATCTTTTTTTGTTGCTGTAATGTCAAAACTTGTGTCGCATGTACGCAGTTAATTTTCCCACACTGCTCATTTGTGGGTCCAAATATCTTTTTGTATGACTCATGTGTTTTCTTCTAATACTTTTTATCTCACTTGCTCCACAGCAGACGATTTTTTCCTATGAATCAATACTGACCTGACAAACACAAGTCTGAAGTTCCTGAGTTGTAAATGTCAAAATTAGATTTGATTTTTTTTGTTTTTATTTTTATTGGTATTCTTTTCCAAACAGATCGTGCTTCATAACACTAATTAAAGTGCATACAGTTATTTCTAGGAACGTTATTTCTTTGCTTTGTGTAATACATCTGAATGTGTCATTACCAAAATTAGTGACTTACAAAGCAAGTAGAACAAATGCAGCCATGTGTCTTTCTTCTCTCTGTTTTGCCTGGCTTGGGTCCAAATACATATAAATAACAAATAGAAAACAACAAAATCCCTGGGTGTTCTGGTCCTTTACCCTATGTCCAAACTGGGGCACCTTGGAGCACTTCCAGCCTCCTTGGGCTGGAATATGCACTCCACAATTTTAGACTTGGGCAAAAGCAGACCCACAACAGTAGCTCCTTCACCCTGACGTCCCCTGTTTTCCCTGGAGTGAAAGCCAGAATGCATGAGTCAGATCTGCCAGTGATCTGAACCTTCAGGGGACTGTGACTGCAGGGTGCTGCTGTACCACATGCACCAGTTACTTTATACACAGCACTAGAAAAATAAACAAAATTACCGAACTGTATGGGATGGATTATGTCTTGTACGGGTAGCTCAGTGAGATAGCCAGGAATGCCACATAGCTGTCCAGAAGAAATCTGCTTTCTCTTATTAAAAAAAAAAAAGACCACCGTTTTCATGAAAGGAGGACAAGGAACTATAGAGTTCAAGTAGAGGTTTGCGGGAGTTTGAGAGATTCCACGAAAGAGATGGGCAGAGGAACCCAGGTGTCACCTCTGAGAGAAGTGGGTGCAGGAATTCCTTAATGAGTCAGTCAGGTTCAGAAAGAGCTTGTGGTATGTCTGAAATGTGAAAAGAAGGAATGGACTGGAGAAAAAGAAAATTGAGTTTGGATTAAGATTAAATTTGAACTGAGAATATAATTTGAATTGAACAAGTCTGAATGTGGTTGGGGGAAATCACAGAGAGGAGAGAGGGTATGCAGCAGGCTAGGCACCTTTTTGGATCGATCCTGTCATTCACATGCCTGTGAATTCTTGGATTGGGCTTGAAGAGGCTGAAGAGAAACAAACAGAACTCTGTGCTGATCTGTACGTTGAGATGTAGAAATAAGACTAACTGCAACTAACACATGATCTATTGATTAGATGCCACCAGATGATGAACTACGAGCTAATGGCAAGCTATTACCCAATTCAGTCTAGGAGCAGTGGAGTAAATCAATACATAGAAGATATCTGACATTTTTTGCTGCTTTTGGAAGGAGGAATACCTGCAACTTGCTACATTCATTTAGGTATATATAATATAGATATACACCTTAAGAAGTACATTTTGCTGTTAAATTTCATGGGACAATTAAATGTTTTTTCTCTTCTGACGTCGGTGGGCTGCCTAGGCCATGATTATAAGGGCCTTAATCCCAGAAGCATCAGCAGCTTCATTGTTCAGGCTACACAGTGGATTTCTGCCTGAGAGGTAAAAAGAGAAAAATCTGTACACAGGATGCAGATAATAACTGAACTTTTTCATAACTGGAATAGCTAGCTGGAGCATGTGGTATTCATCCTGTCCCTTATGCAGAGATTAGACCTTGTTGCGCTTTAAAATTAATGAATTTTGACAATGTTTATGACATTATTTCTAGAAGGTGGAAGAAGATTATTTTTGTGATTGTCACTTTGAATATTTGAGGAGATAGCTCTCTAAAGCTGAAAATCCAAATTGTAGAATCAGCAGTATCAGCGACCAGACTGACGTATATTTCAGTGCTGAGAATAAGTATGATATTGTCTCTCCAGAATTTAAAGCCTTATTTAGATGATAAATATGAAAAGTAAGACATCAGTTCATAATACTATGGCTTCCAATTAACATCTTTCATTGCAATAAACTTTTTTATGAGAGAACTATTTGATTTTTCTACTTCATTAACATGGTGAACTATATTTTTAAAGATTTAGGTTAGATTATGAAAGATCAAGAGGGCATCTTAAACTTTCTATCAATGACCAACTTGACTATCAGACTATACCATATATTTTAATCTATATCTTTCTTCTTTCTTTTTTTTTTTACATTAAATAATTTAAGAATTGCTATAAGAAAGTGATACCCATTTAATACACACAGCATCTTTTTAAGAATGAAGTTAATTTGTGACTTAGTTTCAGAATGCGTAGTAAGAACAAAATAAATATATTATCTGAGGGAGTATCTTTGTAAGAAAGCATGATCTGCTATCCTTCTTCAACAGGATACCAGCAGTATCCTAAATCCAGGCACTTCTCTCTTTGCACCAACTAAAAAGCATTTGGAGGACTGTGTCCAGTAGGGAATCCCCAGTACAAGACATGGACATACTATAGCAACACCACTGCAGAGCCACCAAGACAGTCGGAGGCTGGAGCACATGACAAGTGAGGAGAGGCAAAGAAACCCAGGTTTGTTCTACCTGGAGAAAAGAAGGCTGAGAGGTTGTCTTACTGCTGTCTTCAGCTACCTAATCAGAGTGTACAGAGATGATAAAGCCTTTCCCAGAAGTGAATTGTGTTATGATCAGAGGCAACAGACACAACCTGGAACACATAAAAATCCCATTAAAGATTAGGAAAACCTTCTCCATTAGAAGGGTAGTCAAACACTCAATCAGGTTGCCCAGAGACTTTGTGGATCCTCCATCCTCAGAGTTCTTCAAAACTTGTCTCTGACTTAGACCTGATCTAATATGGACCTGTTGCCCACAAATTTGTCTAATCTTTTTTGAACATGCTGGTAGCATCTCCACACACTTTTGAAGCAAGAGATTCCAGTAGTTCCCTAAACCAGCCTGTTATTGGCCTCTGTTGGTACTGAGGAAATTTGCTAAAAAGCAGTTCGGTATTCAGTTTATCCAACATCTTCACAAGTTTCTAAAACTTAATCATACCCTCACAGCTTTCTTGTCTCCTGTTTGAAACGCCTTGTCCTTATAGTTTCTATTGATAAAGCAACTACTCCATCCTCCTATTTATCTTAGCTCTCTTCTTTGTATCTTCTCTAATCCCACTCTTCTTGACATGCAGACACCAGAAGTGCACAGATGTGGATGCTCTGAGGTTCTATATGGCGATAAAATAACAACCTCTCCTTTATTCTGAATACCCTTTCTGACATTTCCAACATTTTGTCAGCTATTTTTGCTGCTGCATATCAATCCAATAAATAAATAAAATTTCTTAAGTTTAGTCATTAAACAAAAAATAATAATTTGCCCTTCTCAACTATCCTGTATTCTTATTGATTTACCTCAGCTTCAGTCTTGATACCATCAAATAGTGTCACATTTTGAATAAGTTTGCAAGTTCATTACAGCAATGAATATCTTCTTTTCTTTTATTGTGAAGTGCCCATGATAATCTTGAGCATCCTTCAGGACTGATACAGCAGGAATGAGAATGAATGTATAGTATGAAGTGCAAACTACGGTACTTTTGGAATAATAGCAAGTATTTTTGTTTACTAATACCAGAAGGAGAAAAAAAAATGATCTTTTTAACTGATCATATGGTTGATCCTAATCAAAGGCATGAACCCTGGAGGTGATTTTAGAGAAAACTGGAATTGAATCAGCACTACTGCCAGTGCTACATTCTGATTTGGAATGCTATGCATTAGGTTGGTTCCCCTTTTTCATGAAAACAGGAAAATATGCTGGGAAGGACTAAAAGAACAATTGGGAAAGAAAACAAAAACAGCCAAAGACCTTAGATTATTAGCCCACCAAGATAAAGATGAGATATGATTACTTTCTAGAGATGTAAAAGGGGTAATGTCAGATTTGGAAAAAGCTGCACAAATCAAAAGAAAACACTAATATAAACAGCCAAGAATAAATTTACAGTGAAAATTGAAGAATATTTCTAAGCAGAAGGAAGGGGGTGATAGGTTGCTATAGGAGGATTTAATGTGTAGTGACATAAAAAACTGTCCTCTCTCTTCAACATATTGCAGATGAAGTTGGACAGCTCCTAAGAGCAACAGTTTGCCAGCCGCCTTCCTCAGCTGGGGATAACCTAGCACGTTGACTCCCTTCTCTGTCATGACAGGTTTAACAAGTACACAGAGTTTTCTGCTGGGATTGCTGGTCTCACAAAGAGGCCCCAGCAAACATTAGACATCTAAAATCCCAGCAAGTAGATAGAAAAAAACTCTCCCACGAAAGATTACAAGAAGGTACAAAAGATTCAGAACAAGATGGATATTTTTAGCTTAAGGACTATGGATTTTGTCAATTTGCCAGGTTGCTGCTGTCTGTATCTGCCCTGAACTTGATCCTCTCTCTAGAAGCGATGTGTGGTAGAAGAATTCTGTTCAGCAACAAACCTGATAGGTCTCAGCTGGAGAACTTTGTTTAACTGCTTTTCAAATGATTGTTGAGGGAGTTCAGAGAGAAGGCACGCATACACACACAAACAGAAAATCAGTTTTGGAAAGTATTCTCTTGTAACAGGTTAGGAGTGGCACACCTGCCCACCCTGGGGAGAAAATCTGCTCACAGCCACTGAAAACCAGGATGCCACAAAAAGAAAAGCTCTTAGGCAGCAAGATGGCTTAACTTCTTCCTTCTGGGTGGGAAATGAGGTGGTGACTTGCAGAATGTGACTTCAGAGGAAGATGTGAGGTTGCTGAAAGAGGAAGAATCAAAGACCTGATTCTAACAGTTATAGAGTGTGAATGGACCAAATGATGTATAATGAATGTGCCAAAAATAAAGGTGAAGTCCTGCTTTTCCTTTAATCATTTTCTTACTGCCTGCAAAGTTCATTTTTCATTCAAAGTTTTCACAGGTCAAGTATGGAGAGGAGCACAATGTTTGCTTTATTCCAGTCCTCTCACTTCAGTGCTTATTCTGGAAACCAAGGAAGACTTCAAATAAAAATTTTGTTCCTTACAGCTCCTGATGATGTTACAAGAACTTTCTGAACACCGTGGAGCTTCTGGAAGAAACCAGGAGTTTCTGTTGATTCATTTTGCTCTTCTATTTCAATGCTTCTCCTTCTCATTAGAAATTATTGTAGTAAAATTATTTCCACCTGAAAATTGCTTCATTGTTTTTTAAGCCCTGTGCCTGTGTCTTTTTGAACATACAGCAATCCTAAGAGAAACACTGGGATGCCAACATTAGCCTAGCATATCAGTTAAAGTCTATGAAGTGGCAATGTAACTAGATTGATCAACTTTTAAAAGCCATGTCTTCAAATTTTTGTTTATTTGGTATTTTGTTTATTTGGTATTTATTTGTTTATTTGGTTTTGTTTATTTGGTATTCATTCACTTCAAGAAAAGCATGACAAATAATGATTATACATCAGTGAAGTGCTTAAAATGACTCCTTCCCCATGGCCTGAGGAGGAAAGGAAGATCACTGTACTACAAAACTTCTCCAAAATCCTTCTGATTGAGAAACATACTATTTTTATTGAGTATGCACAGAGATTCCCAGGAATCGGATAATTCTGCCTCTTGGTAACTTTTCAAAAGTTACCAACATCAGGCAGAAAGTCAAAGTGTTATGAACTGGATTAGGGCAAGCCCTTCCAGGAGAAGAGAAAGGCTTGAGAATGCACATACATGCATGCCCTACAGGAACGCTTTCAGATCAAGATCCTTCTGACTCATTTCTGGTGTCAGCTCGGAGCAAGCTAATGATCACTTTGACTTCTCTAAAGAAGCTAAAATATCTCTCAGCTGATTACTAAAGCTACAAATTGCATATTAGTAACCACATAAAGGCAGTGTGTTTCCACCTTGGAGGCCCAGTTCTGCCATTGGTTGCCACCACACTTACTGCTGTACCTAAGTCTCATAAAAGCCATGGGGGCTTCCTGCAAACCTTCAAGTCTACTACACAGTCTGCATATGACAGGATCCAAGCCTCTTGGTGGGCTCACTGACCCCTCAGGCAGCCACGCTCAGGTGTAGTCTCCTTAATTGCACCCTCCCACTGCTACAGAACTGTGACTGACACCAGCCACAGGACACAAACTCAACAAAAAGCAAAAGCTCAACTTTCAGTTTCAAAGTTATCCTGCACCCTGTCGCCTTCAAAAGAATTCCCTGGAGCTGGATGTAGTATAGCTGACTGCCTTCAGCTATAATTTCAACCACCAGCCACCTTTAGAGACCCAGCACGCCTTCCCCCTACTGCACTTAGCTGATGCAAAGCCACATCGCTGCCAGCTAGGTCTTGCCTTCAGTTTGTGCCAACCCAGACAACCCATAACTGGGGAGGTAAATATTCACAGCCATGCCTCTCCTCTGAAAAGACAGGTATACACAAACCAGGTGTAAAACTCTCAGGGTTGGGGACTTCGAAGAAACCAAGAGAAGACCCCATAAGCTGCTGCAGGCAGCTCTCCCTCTAACCTCCCTGGCCATCTGGGGCTTCAGCCTTGTGCCTACCAGCCTTGACAGACAAAGTTCAGAGAGGCTTTTCGACTATCCTTCTCAGAAACTTGATGACTGATTGGATTTGGAGCAGGAGCAAAACCGGAGTTCTTCTCTACCTAAAGAATAGACCCAGTGCAGAGTCATTTTCTGTCATTTAATTATTTGTTGACTTATCCTCTCTATTTTTATTTCATGCTATCCAAATAAAATTTCTTGGGTTTTTAAAAAAGGAAAATCACAAACTTGTGAGCTGAGGTGGTAAAAAAAACGATAGTACCTCCCACTGGCATTAATATGTTCCAGATACAACAGGTCCTGGCCTGAGAAGATTCTCCTCAGATGAACATCTTCGTGTGTGCAAATAAAACAAAACAAAACAAAACAAATAATTTAAAAAATAAGGAGGACTGGTTCATTTTAAAGAACATTTCAGAAAATGTGATTTATTTTAGCACATCATGCATTTTTCTGTTAAGTATGCATTCCTGTTTCTATCAGATATAAGGCTAAATTAACACAAGCATCAATTTATTATTTAAATGATACTTTGCAGTTGTAATATATTTCATTCTCTTTTGGCTTTCTAATCAATTCTTAGAACTCCTTATGTATACAACCAAAATTAACTTAATTGAAGCTCAGCTTTAATAGAATCAATCTTTAGCAGATTTCTGTAAAGTGTCCAAGTATGTTTGCACTAGGAACGTATCCTCCTGCTGCTGCACTAGAGATAAGCAGGGACTCACTGGCTCCCAAAAACAATCATACACTCAGCTGAATCTCCCAGAAACCAGTTCTATCAGTCTTCCATCTTCTGTGAATTAGCATTGCTGCGAACATATTTATAATTTACTAAAATATCAGCATTTTTTTTGCAACCACTTTCCATTTTTTCTCTATGAAGTGTGCTTTATGTAAGAATGCCTATGGCCAAAATTTGTCACAAGCTTTTTGTTGTAATTCACCATTCAAATAATGAATTATGTCTTAAGCTTCAGCACATATTAAAAAAAAAAAAAGCTTTAATATTAAAAGTGTATCCATTAGCACATTTTGAAAGAAATATAAGTACTATACTGTCACTAGAAACATCTTTGCAATTTCCTTATGTTCATTTTTCTGGAAAAAATATAAAATTTCAGTTTTGCAGTCCATACCTAGCAGTAATTTATATAACCTGCAAAACATTTTAAGTTTCTTTCAACTGCAGAATACAGAATTAACCACCTTGTGGGGATATGCTCCATTATTTCCTCATCTTCTTGGCTGACAAAATTAAACCTCTCTTGTAACTCTTAAACTCTTTGACAGATGCAGTAGAGTACATGAAAACTTAAATTACACAACCTCGAGAATAAGTAATAATGCAGCTATCAAAGAATTTGCTGTATCATGTAGTACATGAACTAAATAATTAGTTGAAAACAAACTTTCCAATTTTCCATAAATCTGTTTACATTTTACTTCAGTGTTATCTGTTACAAATGATACACTATCACGAGGATACATCATCAAAGTTCAAAGCTGGAGTATGTCTCTTAGAGCTGGAGACAGGACTAATGGAGTATTATTAATGTCTTGAAAATAATCATGCGTATGGTGTATGATTCTTCTTTAAAAGGTGCAATTAAAAATAATCATGGGAAATATTTTCATATTTCCATGTTTTCAGTTGCAAGTGTAAAACTTGCCTATTTCAAAAGTTTTTGTTTTCTCAATTGAAAAAAAAATAGATTGTTAATGTACTAAGTATCATTTTAGTTAAAATAATCTTGGAAAACAACACCACTTTGTCATTTGACAACATTTGTCACTACTAAGTGAGCTGTGCGGGTGACAAAAGTACTGGTGTGCATGGTTTGGTTGATGCTCGAGCAATTCACTCCTGACTTTATCTCCCTCACCTCCATCCCCCCCTGTGGCTTGAGCAGGGCTGTAGCTGGCAGCCATGCAATTCCCTACCTAAGTTAAACAAAGCACAGAGGCCAAACATACAGTGTTTTAAAGGGCAAAAATAAGCAATAATTTACATTTTTGGTGTGAACTTTATTGTAACCTTAGCTAAAGACACAAAGAAAATCTTCCACTAAATTTTTGTAGGGTATGTGATTTTCTTCCTAGCTTTTATGTTGGCTTTTGTTGAAAGATTTGGTTTCTTTGGGCTGACTTGGTCACTGAAAACATGGTTTAACCAACAGTTACAGCACTTGGCAGTGTTCTTTAGAGGTTTGCTTGACTGAGTCAACTCAAACATTACTCATGTAAAAAATGAGTTAAAGTAAGGAACCTGCAGAAAAAGAAAGTGCAGTATGAATTCTTTATCTGATAACGGTATCTCAAGAAGAATTTGAAGTGATAGCTCATAGAATGTATAAAGCAATGTTATTTTCAATATAATTGAGTAAAAATGTCTACTTTTAATAAGTTTCCAATGTCTGCTTGAATTGGAAATTATCTGTAATAGTTCTGCATTCTGCCTGTGTGTGTGCGTGAAAGTTCAACACATACAAGTGGAGAGTTTGTGCACCATTAACTATGATGAGTTTATTGCAGCTCATGTTATACTATGGCAGGATCGCCTCCATATGTGCTCTCAGTGAGAAACTGGATGGATATTTTAGCAAATTCAAAGCAGCAACAAAGTCTAATTTCACTTATTCTACTCTTGTCAATCCAAAGAGGTTTGTTCCTTTTTTTTTTTTTTTTATTGCCTTGTAAAAATGGCTGGTTTTATTAAAGTAGAAGCACCAGCTTCCTGCTTGTTTTCAGTTTTGTGCAATAAACTGGGAACTGATCATAAAAATTTCCATATATGAAAATGAAGAGATCTCCTGCCTAAGGAATGTTTCTCTGTTTCAGAGCCTTGCAGGAGAGCTGACCTCAGTACAGCCGGCTCACATCTGTCAGCATCCCCAGCTGTGACACACCACATCTGGGGCAGCTCTCAGAGACAGCACCGTGCCCTGCTCCTCTCCTTGCACTTCGGCTCTGCAGGCAGCACACAATAAGCCATCTCATCAGCTTTTGTGCCCACAGCATAGCTCTGCCCTGATATAGCTGTAAACTGGGAAGGTATTGACATCTCTGAACTCGGTCTCAAATTTTGCTTGGTTATCTCGGCCCTTAGCTTCCTGATTGCTTTGCGTTGGGGCTGTCAGGCTGGCTTATTTACTTGTCTGCTCAGGTCAAAGCGAAAGCACAGCTTGTTTAGAAGGGCTGGTAACAAAATCCCATAAATTGCATGAAACAAAGCAAAACAAAACAAAGCAAAAAACCCTACCTCAGTATAATCATAAAGAAAATGCATTCTCTGTCAGAAGAAAGAAGAACATGGCTGCAATTCCCACAATTTTAAAGTATCCATTTGGATTGTGTTGCTGAAATGGAAACAAAAGACTGAGTTGGTCTACCAAGATCTATTTAAAACTTTACTGATAGTTTAACAAATAATAACTGTATAGAAACCTCAGCGGAGGCAGATAGCCTTAGATGTAGCTCCTTAACACTTTGTCACACGGCGGTACACTCACCCTCGAATACACCACATGCTTGCATGGGCACTGGCTGCTGCTTCTGCCCTGCTAACAGGAGGACAGCGAAATCTATTTTTGTTAGCAGTCAGTTGTGATTCAACTAGCACAAGGAACTTATTTGTTGAATTAGTAACTATCGCCTTAAAATCATCACTTTTCAGAGTGGAATCAGAGTTTAAATATGGGAAATGTTATTTGCTGTATATGCAACAGTTATTAAGCATAATTAAAATTGAAAGCCACAGAACCACACTCAACGCTACTGCAAGACTATAGAACATTTCTGTGGCCAACACAATAAAGTACCATATGCTGAAGACGTAAGCAGCCAAGAAGTAATACACTTAGTAGCCTAAACTGCAACATGCTGTGGGCCAGTATCTGTGCAAATATTTCAGAAATGAGAAATGAATAATTATTCTGAGAAACTACCATGCTACTGCAAACGTCACCATTTTTAGATACACAGATTGCCAAAAACTAAACATAACCCTTAAGGAAGAACAAAAATCCTCTTTTTATGGATGCAAAATTCTACAGTATTTCCCTGTTTGAGCCATCTCAAAGATATGATATCTAGCTAAGGTATTTCACCTCTTGACTTTTCTAGAAGCCTTGCTGTGATTTTTTCAAGCACTAAGTCACACAGAATATTCTATATCCTTGTACACTTCAGAAGTAGACAACAAAAGGTTTTGTGTTTTTTTTTCTTATATTATGTTTTATTCATAATCATTGAAAAGAAAAAAAAATCAGAAAAGTCAGTCTTTAGACTTGTCTCTATTAGAAAACTGAATCAGAAGTGTAAATGTTTTCAGACACAGTTCCCCAGGACTAGCACTGAAAACAAGGGTTTTCTAACGCACAACTGGAAAAAAGTAATTCCAGTGCAATTTTTAAAAATGTGATTGAAATGAGAACTGATTTGTACCAGGGTTGCTAGTGGTGAAACAAGTAAACATATCTCCGAGACAAAGAAAATAGCCGTGGGTTTCATCAGGCTCCAAAACATCCACGGCACGCAATACGTACCTTCCTTCCTCGCAGCGGTCGTGGACCCCCAGCACTGGAAAGGAGTGAATTTGCTCAGCAATAGCCAGGCCAGCACTGGCAAAGGTGCTGCAGGTGTGATCCATAATGGATTTCCCATTACCACAAGCATCAGATCTGATGCTTTGGGATGTTTCTCAGCTAAAAGTGAGTTCCTCGGTCTGTATTTGAACAATCCCGTTTCTTGACCTGCATAGGATTGAAATTATGACAGTCATGGCCTGATGCTGTTACACTGACTGTTATTTCTGATAATCTGATATTTGGGAAAAATGCGTTCTGGGCCAGAAGATACATAAACTGTGTTCCCAGCCAACAATGTAGATTTTGCATTATCGGCACGTACTGAACAATGGTTGTTTTCAGCCTTCTACTTTCATAGGTAGCCACGAGGAATAAAATCAACATTAGAGAAGCCCCATAACCTCATCAGCTCCTATCTGCAGCCAGGTTGTTCCCGATATGTGGACATTATTCCTAAGCAAGGGGGAAAAGAGAGAAAGAGTCAAGACTCACACCCTAAAGAAGCTGCTATCTAATCCATTCCCATTCCTCCAGCACAAATTCAACTAGTATAATTTTGAGAAGAAATTGTGATTTTGTTTGTTTGTTTATTTGTTTGTTTTCTGAGAGAAGAGGAAGAGGAAGAGGAAGAGGAAGAGGAAGAGGAAGAGGAAGAGGAAGAGGAAGAGGAAGAGGAAGAGGAAGAGGAAGAGGAAGAGGAAGAGGAGGACGTCTAGCTGAAGGTAGCATGGGGGCTACAAAGTTAGAATAACCTTTATAGAGACAGACCATTGGCCAAGAAAAATAAAATGGTTATGAGATGTTTAGCTAATTTATCTCCATTTTTACAACATTACTGGTAGATGAATGCTTACATGTGCTAATGTAAGGGGGACTATAGAAAAACTGATGCATAAACAAAAGTGAATTACATTTAAAATAAAACTTTTACTTGGTCCTTTTTTTTTTTTTTGATTGCATTAAGAAACACATGAATTTATCATTGTTCTTTTTTCCAGAAGAGGAAAGCACCTCATGCTATTCTCATTTACCATATGTGGGCAGAGGAAGAAAAAAATTCACATTCCTCTAAATACACCATAAGACAAAACAGGTTAAAAAACGGTGAGCTATTATTTAGATAAATAATATTACAATTATGTCATGTATTTTTTTATGTCAGGTGAATTGTAGCCACAGAAAGTTAATAAAAAACATAATGCTTGCACCCATAGATCATTTTACTCTGTATTTAAAAAAAAAAAAAAAGTAATGGCTGATAGCAGGAGTCAATGGATCTTATACACCATACTTATCCACTTATAAAGTGAGGTGGAAAGACAGCAAGGAAAGCAACAGGGGCCTGATCCTGTTCCCATCAAAGAAAATAGGAAGCTTGCCATTAACTACAAGATGCTGGATTGTGCCTTCGGTTTGCTGGTAAAACTATGTGAATTTTGAATTTTCTTCTGTGGCTAAAACACAGTCATTTGCTGCCCTCTAGAAGCAGACTACTGCATATGCTTCAGTATTCTCTGATACAGGCCTGTTCCTAGACACACTTTTTAAAAATATATATATAAACAATGCAAAGAAATGTTGAAACGTTTTACTGCCCCTGCATAAATGTTAAAATACATGACTTTATATAAATACAACAGATTAACTTAATGATCATGTATTTCTACTTTGTAGTTCACTCAGTACTATGATAACAGCTTTCAAATAGAAGGAATGCAGAAATGTGATGAATTATGAGGTACTGAGAATTTTGAAGTGTTCTTTCATATCAGAGTATTTTGATAACGTCTGATTATTCTTTTGGAAGCCTGGAATATCACTGTGTATTGTTCCTGGGATTATCAAATAGAGTTAACTTCCCAGAGGAAATTAACTCAGATTATTTCTTTACTCTGTTTAATAAAACTGAAAATTAGCGAAGGAGAATCATTACTGTATTTTTCTAAGCATAACCCTCACCACACTGATACAGAGCGCAGAGAGGAACAAGAGATTCATTTGGACATGCTGAAATCATCACAAAATGTCAGCTAGTTTTAATTATATGTAATGTATTAACAGTTAATTTTTTCTTGCCTCCCAAAGTTGTAGGGATCTCACTTGTTAATAATGACTATCTGATTATCAAGTTTTTAGAAATTGTTATGGTTTTGGGAGGTTTGTTGCTTTGTTTTTATTTGTTTAAAATAAAGTTCTAAAAGTGCTGGGAAGTGTCTGGCTTCCACCAACTCTCCAATGACCTAGGAATGGCTAATGAAATTTTCCTTTTAAATATAAATTTAAATATTAATATTAATATTAAAAACCACAACCCTCAAGTCTTTTAATCTCAGCTCCAAGAAGAATTTAAAGGAGAGCCTAGGTGTGAAAGCAAAGAATAAGATTCAAATCCCATCTAGCATTCAGTTATCACAGAATAATGCAATTAGATGACGAGTGTAGTTTTCTTAGGTGGAGTAACTATTTCTTATTTCACTACCATAACAAGTGGATTTTATGGGTGAAATACCCAAAAGTAGGACGATTCTTCTGGCACCATTCCACAAACTGCCAGTTGCCATTTATTTAGATCTTGCACCATGTCCATTATTATGTTTCCCAAACTGACCAAGGACAGTGGGTGTCTCTCTTCTTGTAGAGCAAGTCTCAAACAGCTGAAAAGTTTTTTCATTCTCCATACATCAGACAACACCACCAGGCAACCTGCACTCAAGGATACCTCCACCATGCTACTGAAAATCTGACAGATTCATAATTTACCAACCACGTTAAAAAATCTTGCCTTGCCTGCTTTCATAGCACTTTGACAACAAAGTACTTTTCTGAGAGTATTTCTGAGAATTAAGCTCAACAAGATTCTCATGCCACATATAATTTTAGAGAGGGAGACCTCTACAGTTAAGATTTTGGTTAATGAAATATGTTTTGGATTTTGATGTGTCAATTAAATGCCAAAAGTCATGTTAAATTGAATCTGTAGCTGCTTACACTTTATCTCCTCCTAAACCTTATTAGTAATGTTAATGTTACACACTTCAGAATAAGCCTGAATATTCTTCCTTTGAAAAGTGCAAATCAAAGATTCAAGAGCTCATTTCAAATACACTCTCCTCCTAACCAGATATGTTATTTTTGTTTCTAATCAATTTATCTAAAATTAAAGCTTGTTTTAAACTGAGGTACATGACAAGGACAGGAGCAAAGGGCCAGGAGTTTATGCAGGTTTTCTGTGAATAAATAGCTGTCTTCCAAAGAACAATACAAAGATAGACTTTGTTAACTACTTCGATTATTTGATTCAGCTGCAATGTCCGTAAATGTGCATACTCCCACACTAAATACAAGCAGAAGGTGGGTCGTGCATACGCCAAGTCCTAGGCATACCAATGAAGGCTAACGTAAGGCTGGCTATTTTAAATCCTCACAAAGAATGCCAAGCCAGGAATTTAGAAAGTTTTCTGAGCTTATTGCTTGTAGGGCTGTCAGCTAAATAAAGCATGGAGTGGCTGCCACCAAGCGGTGGCTGTTATCACACACCAGTATGTTCAGCATTATCTCACTATGGGCTGCCACTTCAGCTGCAGGAAAATATTCCTGATGCAGCACTTTGTTGGAAACAGAAACAACTGTAAAAAGAGAAAAACAGTTTGCTGAGGATAACATTTAATACCTACCACTAATGACAAAACTGGCAGAGACTTAAATGAAACTGGTGTCAACTTCCTTTCAAAGCCTTATGTTTATAATATTCTGTGAACAACACAAGGACACTCAGAAAAACAGATCTGCAGTCCGTGTAGACAGCAAACCCACAAAAGAGTCCCTCAGGTGTATCTGGAAGAGTCCCTTCTGAGTGTGAAAGATTATTTGGGTATATCTGCACTGCTAAATGATATAAGGCCATGAGACGGAACCAAGGATTGCTGAATTATTTCATCACTCCCTTACTCCGGGCAGTTCCAAATTGTTCTCTCTCCGACAAAGTATGGGCATAATTCTGGGAACAATATTCTCCAGAGAATGATCACAAAAGTCATTGTGGTTGGAACTGCATCAGGTTTGCTTCTTCCGCTCTCCAGTTGACTCCCTTTGTTCTTTACAATCCTTCAACTTTATTGCAGCAAATTTTGCCCCTCCAATATCTCATAAACCACATCCCGGGACATATATAGCCTCGGTTCCGTGCTATAAAAACACTCAGGAGGGCTATTTCATGCCTTTGCATTATTTCAGCCACAGTGGCGCCGCAAGAGGCCCAGAGGAGACATCCAGACATACAGTACGGATGCAGCCAGCCTGCTCTAATACCAGAACTGTGCAAGTAATTACACTGAGGGCATGAGACAACCCCTGCCACTTGCTGTTGGGATCTCTGGGAAGCAGTTGCTTATATGAGAAGTGATTTAGAAACATGCCCTGAGTACAATCACATTCCTAAAGAGCAGCACAGACATCATACAGGAATCCTGCCACACATACCAGCATGAGTCTTGCAGAGAAAATGTGAAGAAACCTCCACCAAAGGTATTGCACCTGGGAAGTGTTAGAGATGTCTTGTCCATTCAGGTGAGTTATGCTGATCTCACAATTCTTCCAACCTCACTCAGTTCAGTTTCAGAGGATCTAGGACAAATGTCTTACGTGCTGAATGGGGCAACAAAGAGCCCTCTACTCTCCAATCTGTTTCTCAGGCAACAAAGGGACTTGCCACAAGTTTCATATTATAATAAATGTGAAATCGAGAAGGAAGAATTCTGAGTTGCTTGTTGACTCACACTCATTTCAATAATAAATTTTTTGTAAAACAACTACTTATTAATTATGGTTATGCCCCATGTAAATAATACAAGTGCCTAATTAATGTATTATCACAGTTATCTGAAGGCAAAAGACAGTTCAAATTGCTTCTGGCACCAGCCTAAGGGGAATGGCAAAACAGCCTGACTTCACTGCCTAACTTCATAGCTCAGAGCCCTGCAAAGCCAAGGGGGGTTGCTTCGGTGCCACTGCCACTGAAGGTACAAGGGAAGATGTGGCAGAATGAGCAGTGTGCTAGCTTTCTAGGGCTTCTTTTCCTCACCCTCCAAACCTTAATTTCAAATAAATCTTTTGCTTCTTAATACAGATCCCCATGGAGAGATGCAATACTAGTCTCTTTCCAAGGTTCCCCTCTCCCTTGTCTTTCCAGCAACACAAGTAGATTGGAATAGGCTCTTCATCTTCAACATCGAACATATGCCTGCACTGCTCGGGAAACTTGAACAGGCTCTGGTAAAGCAATTTGACTGCCTAATCTAGGATTTCTACAGTGCTACAGCAGTAACAATAACTACTGATAATAATGAATAAGAACATTCAGAATAATCTAGACCATGGCTCCAGAAAACAGATATTTTACATCTTCCTTTACCTGAGCCAATACTCACTACATGTAACTGAGATTGTGATCTGCATCACAATCGCTTGCCACAGATGATGATTTTAAACAGACTATCAGACATCATAAAACAGTGTCAATATAGAACATCTTCATCCATCAATATCTAAGCAGTAGGTCTTAGTGATAAATCAGAAATCAGAAATAAATCAGTGATAAATCAGAAAAAAAATGTGGATAAGCTAGGCTGGAGAAACAACCCACAGTAATACATTCCTTCAACATAAATGATAATTTATGAGAAACAAGTCTTGAAACTCGTGTACATGATATTAAAATGTGTCAGTAAGACTTAGACAACACCTCACTTTCTTACAGATCACGGAAAACAGGAGACATCAACAAAACTTGTATAGCAGCATGTTCCAAACATAGTTTGCACTTCACCTGTGAACTCAGTTTGCATACAGAGAAGCACAGAAGCAAAAATACTTACCCAAAGGTAAGCAAGGAAGCAAACAAAAGAACTCCTCTCAGCTTATAAAACCTATAACTTCATAAAAGCGCGAGTCTCTGTAATGAATGAGATCAAAGATCCTGCTAGCCTGCTACCTCTGACAGTGGCCAAAGCTCTTTTAAAGAACGAAGGCAAGGCAAATGCATAAATCGTCAAGAGGCTTATACACTCTAACCAGTACTGACGAAATGGATGACAGAATTTTATACCTGCCTACGGGTATTAGCCTGAGGAAATGATGTTTTACTGTTTTTTTAATTATGTTGTCATTTTTTTCTCTAACTAACTGATTTTTAATTAAGATATCCGGAACTTGGTATTGGAGAGTTGTGCATTAGGGAACAATGGTTCCCAGAAACTGCCTCTTGTTCTTGAGAAAAAACAGAGAATAAGAGGTGGCCTAGTTCCTGGATTAAGTAAGGGAACTGCAGACCCAAAGCAGTGAAATTACAGGAAAAGAGGAAATGTTCCAGCAGAAGAAAGCTCTTGAAATTATTAAATCTCAAAGAACAATCCCCAATCCACTATGAGCTAAACTCATATGCTAAAATTAATGTTTGACATCCAAGGACTACAGTGACTGCCCTTCTAATAATAGGGCTGGATGGCATAGGTGGAAGTGAAAACGGAAAGTCATTAAAAAAAAAAAAGATTGCAAAAAAGGACTATAAAGTAACAAAATGTGCTAGAAGAAAAGAACTAATCACACAAACATACTCAGCACAGATGAACCTCTGAACTCGTGTGGATCAGCTTGTAAATACTAAACAATATAGGAGACATCAGTTAATTCAGATAAAAGTGGCTGAATATTCTGCTGGTATTTGACACACATACCTAGGATAAACTCATTGATGAAAATCCAACCCCGAAAAATGGCTTTACTTTATCAATGGCTGTGGTGTTCCTTAAATATTACAGAATAAATTCTATCCCAATCTGTGTGCTTGCAGTTTCCACAGACTACCGTATAGTGTGTTTTTTCTACCCAGCAATGATAGAGAATTTTTCACCATTGCTGCAAACAGCTGGAGTTTTATTAGTCAAGTTCTTTTAAGTCATGAGGACTCCTTTTGAGAGGAGAAAGTTCCAGGGAGATTTCTGGGTGAGAACATTTCTAAACAAGTTAAGACAGACACAAGATATCATGAGATAAACAGACATCATCATAAACCCCGCTATTTGATTATACCCAGGAGAAATATTATAAAACACTGTCAACTGGATATTCCAGAGCTTTCTTATCTTCAGAATTTGCCATTAATAAGATATCATCATCTTTAGTATGTTATTCTGGAAACTTACTTAGAGGTAATAAGCAGGAAATTTGGCATTATTTTCAACATCATCCTCCGTAATTATTTCTAAGTCATAGTACAAAAATATTTTTCCACTCCATGATTTGTGCAGCTTGTGCTCTTGTGCATACTCTGATGACTCAAAATTTCAACAGACCCTCATGACATTATTTTTTTTCAATGTTTTATGTGCAGCTGAAGCTGCTGGGCCATACATACCAGGAATATCTGTAGCATCATATTAATAACCATTAAGTCAAATCACGTGCAAAATCAGCATATACAAATTAAGTTTTTATATGTCTATGCCAAGTCCTATACTTTAGGATTGAAGTAGATTTAATTTGCAATAGTTGAAGATTAGCTGTCATTCCTCTTTTGTGTCTTGTTCCAGTAACAACCACTTCTTTGGTTTTAATCACAAGTAAGTTTTCCTTATTTTCAAAGTATTTTACCCGCTGAGTAAGTGCCAGTCTCTGCCTCTCATTGGCTAGTAATTTGAAGCAAGTAACTTTGTACTTCTGTTTATCATGCAAAAGTCAATATCACTTTATACAACACCATTCTGTCTTTAATAAGAATTTGGGGGTATTCTGGTACTTGCTTTGCTTTAGTCTTCCTGGGTAACCATGTTTAAATAGGCTTCAGGTAGCAGAATAGATGTTTACAACTTTCAGAGCTCTTAATGCAACAGAAGTAGGTGAGAATTTGTGAGCTAGAGATCCAGCTGGAGTGTAAGTGCTCATGAAAAGACAGGACGTCTGCAGGAAACCAGGAGATTGTCCAAAGATGTCAAGGACAATGATTTGCAATAATGCACTTAAAAACAGGAAGCTGTGTGAGTACAAAAACTGTGGGGGGAAAAACAAAACAAAACAGGATAAGCCTTGCTATGGTATATTGTATGCATATAGGATAGTGGTCATGTATAACTGGAGCTACATAGAGGAATGAGGACTGAAGTGGCAGGAAAAGTTGTAGAAGGTGTGCAAGGTAAACAAGACATAGACAGTATGAACCAGATAAATGAAGGAGAATTTGGGGAAGAAACTTTACAAGGCCACTAGTACCTAGGTAATCATATCAGTATTCCCATATAAAAACTCAGATTGCCCTAGTAATAGTATCAAAACCACCAAATTTGTGTGCAGATGTAGCAAAATCAGGACCAATAAAGAAAAAATAATTAAGGGTTGATCATTTATTTTGGAGGGGATTGGGCAGAGAAAGGGAAGCACACGTGATTTCTAGAAGACTTGGTATGAGAGAGCAGAACAATGACAGATAGAATTGCACCCCAATAATAAGCGGGGTGATAGCATTGTAATTGTGTGCAATTAATAAGACTTAAGAGTGATAAACTCAGAAATTGCCATAGGGTGACAAATCATGGAATTGTACACATTAATAATAGTAATGTAATTATTAGTCACTTAATGGATTTATTAGATTATTAATAGTGCGATGATTAACTAATAAATTTTATAGCCTCTCATGTCACATCTGCAGTCAAAAGGAGAACAGTCAGGCCTTTAGGTAACAGATGATCTCTCACCCCTGAGTGCTCTGAAGGACATTTTAAGATTACATGTTTTAGTCCATAAGGGCTACAAACTTTGGCAGTGAGTTTTATTACTGATTTCACAAATTTTCCTCAGGATAAAACTGCACCATTTTGTTCTAGCTTAGTTGTTCGAACCACTACTTGCATCCTCATTGTTTAATGAGTGGCTTGCTTTAGCTGAATTGAAGCTTCAGTTTAACTGGCTTGATCTTAAAATAAAAATTAGAAAATAATAAATAAAATAAAATAAAATAAAATAAAATAAAATAAAATAAAATAAAATACTTTTAACAGCTTTAAATTGATGAAGTAGCCAAATCTTTAACGAGATCACTTTCAATTCATGCATGGACTCAGGTAAACCTGTAGAATTTTCTCATATATGAGAACGTGTAAATACTTAACACTCACGCATTGCTTTGTTTTGGAGTGGATTTACACTTGATACAGCATGATTCCTGACTTTCTTCTTTTAAAGCCTCTTCTGCACTTGTCTAGTGTAATACCTGTTGGGCCTTTGCTGTCTGTCTCGTTTCTCCAGCAATGCCCACACAGTCCCTCTGAGTCACACTCCCAATACAGCAGCTTTACAGAGAGGATTTTTGTTGCTGTTTTGTGGGGTTTTTTAGACCATTCTTGGTGACCCACACCATTTCTCCCCATGCCTGCCTGCCGTAGGCAGCACTCCCTGCAAAGCTGCAGGCAGGTGGGCTCTTTCCCTGCTACTGCTGGTGATTGCCAAGCCTAGATGTTCAAAAAAAGAGAAAGGAGAGAGAGAAGGAAAGGAGGAGGGAGAGAAATAATGAGAGAAGGAGAGAGAGAAAGGAAAGAAGGAAAGAAAGGAGAGAGAGAGAGAGAGAAGGGGAGAGAGAAGAGAAGAGAGAGAGAGAGAGAGAGAGAAGGAGAGAAAGAGACAATGGTCTGCACACAAATGAGTTTATTTCATTAAATTTTATTTTTAAGAAAAAGCCCCGACCCTTCATGCTCTGCCCATGCACAGGCCGAGCCGCAGCCCTGCACCTTCCTGAGGGCCAGCCGGGCCGGCGGGCTCGGGCCTCAGGACCCCCGGGGCACTGCGGGGGTCGTTTCGCCGGCTGGAGCCTGATCCCAGAGGCACCCCAAGGTTCCCGAGCACACCCCGAACGGCCCCAAAGCCTCAAGGCCCCGCTGCGGGCGCCGAGGCGGGGCCGGGGCGGGCGGAGGTTGGTGTCCAAGGAGACCGAGCGCACGCCGAGCCCGCCCGCTGCCCGCCCTCCTTCCCGCCGGGCCGCCGCCGCCATGATGATGCTGGGCCGCGGCCTGGACGCCAGGTAACGGCGGTGTGAGGGGAGGCAGGGGGCGGCTCTGGGGTTCCTGTGGCGAGGAGGAGGAGGAGAAGGAGGAGAAGGCCTGGCTGGGCCTAAGCGGGCGGATCCCGGTGCCAGGGTGCGGGACTGGGGGTCCGTGGGGCCGGCCCGATCCCCCAAACGGCAAGAGGGGGTCGGCTTCTGCCCTGCTGCCCTCGGTCGCCTCCCGGAGCCCTGGTCGCTGGGGTTCAGGTCGGAGGACTGAATAATTTGGAGATTTTTGTCTTAGAGTGAAAGAACAAGCCCTCTTCTGAGCGGTCTGTTAGACTGCTTGCATAACTGGGTCTTTGCCTGTAGCAGAACTTTTTTCTGATTTTTTTTTTTCCTGAAGAATTCCTGAGGAATGGTGTTCGTTTGACTGCATTGTTGTTAAGTCTTAAAGTACTACATTTCTTCCCAGTCTTCTGATTTTCATGCGTTGCGATACAAAGATTCTGTAATACCTTTACTGATTTCCCTTCTGTTGCCTGATTTCTCCAACCACTGACTTGTTTCTGTAGATTACAGACACTTGCAGGAAGCTATCTAATCCTGTCTTCTTTGAGACCTGCAGATGTTGGCACTGTTATGTTAGTAATTAACTCTAACGGTAATAACGAGCTTTTGCTAAACCACAATATGAAGACTTCTGAGGTGATTTTTGTGATTTGTGTTTTCCCCTATTGGATCTTTAAGTATAAATCCTACTTTGTTGTTGCTGTTACTTACATAAGCGCATGCTACATTAGACTGTTAGGACGTTATCTTTTTAAAAGTAGGTTTGTTTTACACTAAAATGAGATGTTCAAATCACTTACAAATTATTCACAATGTAATTATACAGTTTTTATGATGTATGTGTTGTAAACATTTTTCCCCTTCTAATTTTTCATTTTCTTTGGTATCTAGGGACAATCAGACTAGACAAATACAAGATGCCGTTTCAAATGTGGAAAAACATTTTGGTGAATTGTGCCAAATATTTGCTGGATATGTACGTAAAACTGCCAGACTACGAGACAAAGCAGATCTTCTCGTAAATGAAATATATGCATATGCAGCCACAGAGACACCAAACTTAAAAGTTGGACTGAAAAACTTTGCAGATGAATTTTCCAGACTTCAGGATTATCGCCAGGCAGAGGTACAAAATTAAAGCTGTACATGTTGTGTTTGCCATCTGAACTTTTCAGTTACTTATCTGTGATTAAAAGGGGTAAAATACACTCTGTAATCTTAAGAGAAGCATGGAAGAAACCACTTTCAAATATATCAGTGGTAGAGCAGGATAGGTTGCCAAATAATTCATAGTTTACTCTGCTAATAACTTTAGTGAAAACTGCCTGCAATTAATCCTGTTGAAGTCAGTGAAAGTATGCACATGAATGCTCAGAGTTTGAGACAGGGCAAGCCTTTTATCAGTCTCACATTCTGGATTACACTTTACGGTTAATAAAGTGTTTTGGTTTTAGTTTTCTTGACTTGAGTTGTGTAGCAACATTTTCCTTTTGCTGAATCTGTTATCAGAAGCTGTGTGGAAGAGAATCCTTCACAGGGCACTCTGAGAGCCAGTTTCAGGTGCTGTCAGGGACCATGGTCAATTTCTGTAAGGTTGCATCTCAACACTTGAAGCACAAACTTGATGTGGATGTGTGTCAACATGACCATTCATAGCTTTGAGAAGCTAAGAAGCGTTATAATTATGTATACAAAAGGAAAAGAGACTGAAGTGTTTGACATTCTTGATGTTTTCAGTTTTTTTTCAAAAAAGGAAACAGTCCAACTCTTTCTATATTAACAAAGATTAATTAAGACTTGTAAATTAAGTTAATCTATGAACTATCTAGTCTACTAAAGAGAACATTTTTAGAAAATAACCATATGTCTTTTGCAATGTACTTAGGGATGGATTCTTAGGAAGTAATATGAAATCCAAGGATGTGGATAGTGTGAGTTTTTTGTTGTTTTTTTCATAAGCTTTTATGCTTCTGGCTCCAACTGAGCCACAAGGAAGCCATTATGCTTTAATTGATATGACAGTAATTTATCCATCTATTAATAGGGTAAATTTATATTATGGCTGAGGATATATACAAAGTTATAAAGCATGATCTCATAATCTGTTTTCACCTTTAAATGATGACTCTGTAATTTCAGTCAATGTTAGGTACCCATGCAACAACTTGAGTTTGCATCTTTACATTTCTAAGTGTGTTTTTACAAACTGGTAGTTGGCCTAAATCCTCCTACTGTGCCTGTCCTCAAACCACCACCGCACTTCAAATGAAAAAAGGCAGAGGAAGCACGGGAAATGAGAGCTTCTAGCCATTAAATCGAGTTCTCATTTGCTCATGGAAACCAACTCAGTAATCTTTGTCCTGTTTCTTTTGTGCGTCACAGTAACGCTTTTCATATGTATTAACAATGTAAGAAAGAGAAAATCAGCTTCGAAGGATTATCCATTTCTGGTTTTCAGCTGCAGTGCTAGGTACGTAAATGCTGAGGCGTGAGATTCTTAAACAACAGGTGGAAGCATAAGTGAGACGGGCAGATTGTTTGGTATGTCTACATCGTGTGCTTCATTTAAAGACTCTTCTGCTATTCCACTCTATCCCATTGGTAGTTTAAATTACATTGTTTGACAGTGCATAGGTAGAGTGGAGTAAAGGAGGAATGTTTGCACAGCCAACGTAGATTTTGGCTGACAACATTCCTAATAAGTCTAGTGACTAGTAAATGAACCATCTCCTGTTTCTGCACATCAAACAATGCAGATGATTTTAGTGACCTTGTGTTTTCTTTTGTAGGTTGACAGGCTTGAAGCCAAAGTTGTTGAACCTCTGAAAAGTTATGGGACCATAGTGAAACTTAAAAGGGTAGGTTGAACGTGTGTTTTCTCTCAAAGTACACTGTTGTGCTCTGGCCACTCAGTTCAAATTTCTACTTGGCAGTGGGGGAGTGGTTGTGATTTTTCATATTGCATTAACCAGTGTGAATAAAAAATTATATGAGGATACATCTGGATTGAAGCTATATATGTGCTGGAGGAAAAAGCTTTGATGTGAGGTCAAGGATATTCAGATTATTGGAGCCTAAGCAAAAGCTTTGGGAAAAAAAAATATGGATAGTGTGAATGAAGCTTCCTGGATAGTGGAAATTCAGGTGGAAGATGTTTTCTTTATAAATATTGTCATTCTTTTTTTAAAATCTTACTATTTTTATTCGTAGTTCCAAAAGATGGATTACATGTAATGCTTTTGGCCCTTAGTCATCTGTATGCTGCCCTTAACAGCTTTTCTAACTTAGAATTGCATTCTACACTGAAGTCTGTTACATAGAAAACTCTTTTTGAAACTGAAAAAATAATAAAAATAGAAAATAAGTAGTGGCGTGAATCTTGTCGCCATCCTGCGGAGTCATTGGGATGACCTGAAGATACAAAAATAAGTGAATTCTCTTTATTATATTCTGGAAGTAGTGTATGTAGCCACAAAATGGCTGCAAAGTTCTTTCCTCTGGGAAGGACAGCTAGTTTTCCTTGAACAAGCAAATTTTCATAAGCAGATACTAGCTTATGGGATGAAAGTAAGTTCCCTGTAATATTTGTATACTAGGTATATTACATAGAGGTTGCCTTCATCCTGCAAACAATCTCTAATTGACATGTATGTCTTTATCATAGTCTCTATAAATAGAAAAGTAAAAGGATCGACTTTTGATGGCATTTTACATACAGAAATCCTAGTGTGCTCGTCATATTTAATCTGAGCACACTGTGGCATTGCATCTCAAACTGTAGTATTTTTCCTGTTTTTGTTCTTTTTTGTATGGTGAAGAAGTGAGCACAGTGTTTGCTTCACTGCCTAGCTATCCAGCTTGGTTGGTAGAGAAGCAGTTGTGAAGGATACTTCCCGCACTTGTGCGGTACCGCTTGTGGTCTGTAGGAAAGCTGTAGACTATAGGGTCTGGATTGTAGAACTTAATATCTTAATAGTCACTCTGAGAGCCAGTTGGAGAGACCTACAACTTGGGCCCGAGTATTCTGTACATTGTAAATACTGCCAGTGGGAGACAAGTTCCATGTGATGAGGGCTAACGAGACCTGCAGAACGCCACAGGGGTGCTTGTTGCATTGGAAGCAGTGAAATCCTGCCCTCAGGTGTCCTGCATTGCCACTGGTAGCCTGT
The DNA here is from genome assembly GCF_013377495.2 of Cygnus atratus. Lineage (NCBI taxonomy): Eukaryota > Metazoa > Chordata > Aves > Anseriformes > Anatidae > Cygnus > Cygnus atratus. The sequence goes on from NC_066363.1 coordinate 135,795,438, forward strand.
AAATGCTGAGGACAGCACCAACTGAAGCCAGGTCATGCCTTGGAACAATGAGTGGCATTTCCTGTTGTCTCTGCCATTTGGAACGCTAGAAAGTATTACGTGATGTTTGTCTTAGCTACGGTGAGGAGTCCAAGAGCATTCCTGAGCTGTAAGTGGGGTTAACAATTACAACAACACACCTTTGAACTAAGAGAGACTTTCCTAAAGATGTAGGCCATGCTTTTTTTTTTTTTTTTTTTTTTCCTGCCCATTACTATAAACTTTGGTTAAAACCTCAGCTGGCTGGTCTTTTATCATCCAACAGTTGGACATTTTTAGTGACAAAAGGAAGTTTTGGTACATAAAACTAGCACAGGGTGCTAGCTGCAGGACTGCTTTACATTCACTGCTCAAGTAAACCAGGTACAACAAATCATTATGGCACTTTTTACAAAGGGGATGTTCTTGCTGGATCTGTTCCATGGTATACACAAACTGCTTTCATGCTGTATCTAAAAAGAAGTGTTGCTGTTTCCTGAGGTGCTATTTGCTTTAAAGAGGTCCAGGTCAATCAGAATGCATTTATCCTTTATCTGCTAAAGCAGTAAAATTGTTTGAATCACATGTTTATGCGTTTATTACGTTGAATATCTCTTTGGGGAAGGTTTTGGCAGCCTCAGTGGAAGCAAGTGTAGTATTCTTGGCCTGTAATACAGCTTCAGTATAGCGTTTTAGGATTTGTTTCTCTTTCGTTGTTCTACACATCAATCTTCGTTTTCTGCTTTTTGGCAATTCTGTTCCTGGTTCCTTTTCTCTGTGTAAAACAGGACATCATAAAATCAAGGTGATCCACCTGCAGAAGGAAGGACTGGTTTGCTTTAATAACCTCAGCGACTAGAGCAGGTAACAGTACAGTGGCGAGGATCTGCCAGCTCATCGTCTGGTGGCTGTAGCTGTACTTCTGTATGGTTTGAAATGAGATGGCTGAACAGAGTTCTTCGATGTGACTTAAATGCATAGTTTAAAGCCAGTGGAACTATGAGCAATTTAATATTCTCTGTATCTAACCTTTATTTCCCTGGCAATTACATTCCATCCCATTTCTCCTGGGATGTAATTAAAACATGTTTTCCAAAAGCACATCCAGTCTTGGTCTGAAGACACTGGAGGAGAACATAGGACTCTTTGTGGGATTTAGCTAGTGGTTCCCTGATGTTTGTGGTGTTTTGTTTTAAATGAAGGATTTCTCATAATCTTTGGTGTTTATGTTCCACTAAGATTAAAGAGCTCTATGATACCTTATTTTCTTCGGGGTGAAGGTATTTAGGTGCTAGTAAAACCATTTTTTCATTCTTTTCAGTTAGCTAAATATCTCAACTCCTAATTCTTTCACCATGATGACATCTTCCCCAGCTTTTGAATATTTCTATGGCTCTTTCTGCACCCTTTTCAATTTTCTTACATCCAGGATAAAATATGTATGTAACTGTGCCCTACCTTTGTACATCCAAAATATCTGTAAAGCTGCACCACAGTAGCACCACATCTTTGTCAGTCTCTGGCAAGCACAGAGAAGCATATTTGGTAGCTGTTGTTGCTGCAAAGAACAGAAGTAGAGAAGGGAACAGTGCAGTCCTGTAGGCATTTCCAAAGCTACTATGTGCTAGAAAAAAATACTGAATTTTATAATGGTAACTAATGGTTTCCTCACCATTCTCAAGTCCGCTTTGGTGCGAGGTCAGAGCCCTTTGAGCCAAGTGTTAATTCGGAGTGGCTGTTGTAAATGGGCTGAGGCAGTTGGTGCTGGTAATGGGGTCCACTCGTTTCGTAACACCAAGCATTCAGCTGTGACTATTAGATACAAAACGGCTGTGTTCTGTGGCAAAAATATACTTTTTTTTTTCGCCTGTTCTCTTTCTGTACCTTTAATTTGAAATGTAGACCCTTAAAAATATATTTATTATTGCTGTTCTTGCAGCTGCATGGCTTTCATAAAGGAGAAAGCCCTCTCCAGCAGTCTTTCAGATGACCCAAAAGGTGCTGTAACTTCCTTTTTGCAAGAAGAGAAGCAAAATTAGTTTTGATAGTCTAAAGTTGTGGTTGTGTTTTATTACCACAGACCAGCTCTGTGTCCCTAAAGTCAAAGCAAAATAACAGTCCTATACATGAGGACGTATGAACAGGCAGGAAGGACAGAAACTAAGAAGAAACTCCTTATTGTGATGCTGACCTCAGTGCAGACTCGTTGTTGAAGAAACACACAGCACTTCGAAACTTGGCAGGCTTGTGTTTGTCATTGACATCTGTGATCTGGTCACAGGATCCCAGAACTTTGGAAGAGAGACGTTCCTGGTTGCAGGTCTTTCCAGGCCAGGAGAAGGAGATCCGCAACCATGATAAAATTCTGGAATCCCAGGAAGGAGCACAGACAACTTCCTGAGATGATAGTTTTAAGAGCATTAGGACACTTCAATCTACTCCATTCCAGAGTTATAGATGAATGGGAAGAGTTCTTTTTAGAGGGACTGATGGCCCGAAATGTCCATCCACTGGCTGCCTCGGGTAGATTTGGTTAAACTGATTCCTTTGGGTTGTCTGCTTGTCGTAAGGTACTGCTCCTTTAAATTAGGGTCATCAAAATTAGTGACATCTCTCCTACCGGGGCAATGGAATGATGCATATCTGACTGAAAATTGTAGTTTCCATGTGTGCCGCACTGCAAAACAGAGTTTTATAGCATGAACAAGAACTTGAAAGCTGTATATAAGCATTCTGAAATCATCATATAGCAGAAACATTTATCAGCAGTGTGTTTCTATATCAATAAGTTTCTTCTCCAGCCACATCATTACTTGGATGTATTTTGTTCCACATGTATTTAAACACCTTGCTCGCTGCATATGTAACTGCTTCAGCCATGGATTTTCTATGGTATCTTAAGCTCTTTGTGGAAGTTTTCTGTTCTTCATAATTTCTTCTTTGTATTGACTGCTGTTTTTTTTTTTCCTTACCGATTTGTTAGATGTTGCTTTTTAGTTCTAGATGCCAACTTTATTCCATTGCTGAACTAGAATAGCCCTGTCTTCTTACACCTTTGGGGGCCTCAGCTTGTGACTGTCTACTGTACTTTTCCTGAAAAGCTGCAAAATTCTTTCTTCACTTCTTAAATTGTAGTGTGTTCTACAGAGAGTTATGCAAGGCGCTAAACTCTCTTGGTCTCCGCTGCCTTATCTTTTAGGGGATCATTTAAGGGTAAGATCAGTAAAATCTGGTTTTGTTTAAAGCAGATGTTTTGTTCATGTTTTCTAGGCAATCCCTGTATGACGAAAAATGCATTTCATATGTTTGAAATAGAAAATGTAAGAAAATATCTAAACCATTTTATTTCCAGGATGATCTTAAAGCAACTTTAACAGCAAAGAATCGAGAAGCCAAGCAGTTATCTCAACTGGAAAAGACACGTCAGCGGAACCCGTCAGATCGACACATTATTGTATCCTGCACTTCTAGTGACTATAAGAAATATTTCTAAAATGTTACAGCAATTGTATTTAGAAAGCAGTAGAAAATTGCTTTTTCAGAGGGACTATTTAAATAATTTTACAGGACTATGTTGATTTTGAATCCAAGTAACTTTTCTTAAACTTTGTGATAATGAGGTATAGCTTTTAATAGCTGCTTTGTTACCCAATCCCGTTTTGACTGAAAAGAAACTGTGAAGTATTTGATACGTTTATTCCGGAGAGGTAGGCATAGATTACATCTAAGATATTGGCAGGTTTTGAAAGTAAGTGGAATCAGACACCCTTTTTTACTTCTGTGGATTTTTATTTTTATATTTACATTTGCCCTTTTGGTGGTTGTGCTTCCTTGTACCTAGACAGGGTGTGAATTTGTGTGATGGGAAAAGCTGTAATTCTGCTAGTAGAATACTCAACCAGACTACTCTTCCTCTGAAGAGACCAGTGACCCTCCCCAGTATATTATTCCGTATCACAGAGGGAAAAATTAAGCCTCTACAAAATTTCCATTAAAATGTCATTGAAGCTTTAAATTCTGAGTCAGTCAGATTCTAGGGAATGACAGAATAAAGGTCTTTGGGGCAATCCTGGTTCAGTCCCTTGGTGCCTCTATATTATGATACAGCGTTTAAGTTCATGACCATGTGCTGTTTATTTTTTCTTACACCCCGAGGGTTGGACTCAGGATTGCATAGTGAAGCAGTGCTATTCTTTGCAGGATTTCATCACCTTTATTTCAGAAATGATGATCTTTCTAGCGAGTGGGGCATGGGACAGCAGAAAAAGAGAAATGATCGTGATGGTCAAACGCCACCCAGGAGAATTGCATTCTGTTTTTCCCTCTGCCAAAGAATTTCTATTTATTACTAATCAAATTAGTTAAATCAAGTGATTTCTCTGCCACAATCACTTCTCAATCATTTCTCTGCCACACTGCCCAGCTCCCATCTAACGCAATATCTAATATTGCACCAGCTTAGATCCAGTCCCTGCCCCTGTTCCCAAAGAGGGAACATACAATTCATTTGAGTGTGACTGGAATAGGTTTGTGTGCTTTTGGGGATGTTTGCAGGCCACCTTTTAGATCTGTGAGGCTTCACCACGTTCACTGATGATAGCACAGGTGTTAGGCTCCAGCAGTGGTTCTGTTCTTCATGCGCAATGATGATATTCCAGTAGCTAACAGCTTCGGCCACAGATAGCAAAGGATCTGTTCTCACTTCCAGATTTCAAGTCCGTCTTAAAAATCATAGGGGTAGTACAGCTTTGCAAAGTAAACCTATTTTAATATAAAAATGATTTTTTAAAATCAGATTTTTTTTTCTGAAATGGTCTACCTAGGTTGTTTGAATTAAAAAAAAAAAAGTAAATAACCAAAATGTCAGTCCAAGACAAACAGCTGCCCTGTTTATACAAAAGCCATAACAAATTGTATGACTTGTAACAGGAGGCTTCAGACAACATAATAGTAACATCCTCCACGTATACAGAAGTTTCAAATACCTCAGGTAAATACTTCAGAATATATAACAATTGCAAGTAGAAACAGCAACTTTTATGAATATTGATAATTTTGCCATTTGTTTCCTTTACTAATATTTCCAGTCACAGGTGAGTGCTTCAGAAGAGAAAATACTAAACTGCTGCTGTGCAAACTATGCAGGTTCTGCAAGTTCAAACATTTCACTCTACAACAAACAAAATTCCTTTCCCAAATCATCTGCGCGCATCTGGCCACTCTATTTAAGATGGATCAAGAAGATACATTTGATTATCATAGAAATAACATACTGTGTTTGCATATGTAATGGCTGCTTATGCATAGCAGCTGCCTTCCTTTACTGAGAGCGAGTGATTGTAGTAATTGAGAAAACACAAAATGTCGTCTCTTACTCTGTTTCCCTCCTGTGCTTTGGACAAAATCAAGGAAAGGAGATGAGCACGTGACCTGATGGAATACATACAATGCGATACTGTCCTGGGCTACATCAAAAGAAGCATGGCCAGCACGTCACGGGAGGTGATTCTCTGCTGTGATGTGACCCCACCTGGAGCGCTGCGTTCAGCCCTGAGGCCCCCAGCATAAGAAAGATGGGGACCTGTTAAAGCAGGTCCAGAGGAGGGCCACGAAGATGCTGAGAGGGCTGGAGCACCTCTCCTGTGAAGACAGGCTGAGGGAACTGGGGTTGTTCAGCCTGGCAGGCTCCAAGCAGACCTCATGCAGCCTTCCAGTACCTCAAGGGGGCCTACAGGAAAGCTGGGGAGGGACATTTTATCAGGAGGTGTAATGATAGGACAAGGGGGAAATGGTTTTAAACTAAAAAAGGGGAGATTTCTATTAGATATTAGGAAAAAATTCTTTACTCTGAGGGTGGTAAGGCACTGGAACAGGTTGCCCGGAGAAGTTGTGGTTGTTGAACACTCCCTGGAAGTGTTCAGGGCCAGGCTGGATGGGGCTTTGGGTCTCACAGGTGGCATCCCTGCCCATGGCAGGGGGGTGGGGCTGGAACTAGGAGGTTTTTAAGGTCCCAACCCAATCCATTTTATGATCACTACCAATTTTATTTGCCAAGTAATGGTAGAATTGTGCGTATGCACTTGTTTCAGGTAGATAAACCTGTAATAAAAGATTTGCAGATTTTAAAGAAAAAAGTGACAGAACATGCATGTGTTTTTGATACATACGTAACAGTAAAACTAGATTGTGGGAACTGGGCCTGTGATGTCTATTTCCATGCTGTAGCACTCAATTAAAAAAAAAAAAAGTTCCTCTCAAGATACGGTGTTGGAGAAATGGGAAGAGTCCTCCATCTTGATGATAGGACACAAGTGGTTAATCCATATACCATTTCCAAATCCCTGGGCAGAATAGATTCCTGATGATACTCTCAGGAAAGTAAAGACTGTAAGTAAAGACTGTCTTGACTAGTCCATGATGTTTGACCAGTAATTTATGGAAAATAAAGTAATTTTAGACCCAAATGTTGCAGTTTAAGTGCAAGCTTTTAGATCTTTACATCATTTTTTTTGTAATATTACACAGTTCTGAGACTTGAGATTACTTATCCAGAATAGTTTAAAATATCATTATTTAAATGGTACTGTGCATTTTATGAAGTTCACTTATATCTAATTAAAATACACATCCTAAATGCTTTTTGTAGTAGCACAGTAAGAGAAGCTGTATTTATGCATTAGTACTTGGCTTGTGTGATCTTTTTCAAATGCCCTGTTGAGTATATTTTTATAAAATAATTATATAAGTTACATTTTATATAAAATATTAAAAATATAAATTACACGAAACGCTTTTTGATCTAAAAATTACATTGGCTCTAGTCTACGGATTGAGATACTTATGGTAGAAGTGCATTTGTTCCAGCTGCTGCTTTACTGTCTAAAGACTGTATAAAACCTTAGACAAGGTTCAGTGTGTGGCACTGGAAAAGATCTGTTCTAGACACAACAGGTTGGTCTGCACTGAAAAATAAAGGGTAACACTGTCTGCTTTTCCAGCACTCTGCCCTGTGCATTCCTGCCTTCTCCTTTATTATTAGCTCTAAAAAATTATCTTTTTGTGAAGTGTAATCCCTTGTGGGTTTACCCATCCGGGCTAATTCCCTGAGCCCAGTCACTGTGTGGTCAGATCGTGTCTGGGCTGGATCTGCAGAATTAGCAGATAAGCATTTAGAAAATGGGTAGGGCAATGAGACTTTCCTGATTGCCTGGAGCTAGTCATTTCTCATGTTTCAGATCAAAACTGCAACACCATAGGAGACATCTTTATTAAGCTACAAACACATTTACAGACACAGTAATCCAGAAATGTAGTATTTTGAAAATCCGGATTCAAAGGTTTCAGAGCAATTATATAGCAAATGACTTTGTATCAAATACGGAACTAATTTCACCTTTGTGTTCCTTTACCAGGCTGAAAGTGAACTACAGAGAGCTTCACTGGACGCAACTCGAACAACCCGGCAGTTAGAGGAAACAATTGATAATTTTGAGAAACAGAAAATAAAGGACATAAAAGTAGGTCTGCTCACACTCCAGTATATAACATCACACTTCATCTTGCATAACATTTATTATAGTTACTCTTTGGCAAGATTAAGCAACAGTTAGTATTAATTTATGCCTACATAAATACAAAGCTTGTGATATTGACTATTTCATAATCCAAACATCCTGAGCTTTGCAATTTGAAAATCAGTTCATTATTTTTTACAGGTTCTTGAATTCCAAATTTTCTTATATTAGATGGTGTAGTATCTGCAGTTTCTGACAGTTGCTGTATTCTACTTCACTGGTAGCTGCATTTAGTAGTAGAATGATGTGTGGATTAATATCAGCAAAATTAACAGAAACAGTGATAAGTAAATAATATATTTTACATGCTAGAATTTGTGTAGGTTGCTGCAGTGCAGAAACCACCAAATGCTTAGTGACAACAAATAATCAAAGCTTTCATTTCTTTCTTTATCTCAAACGTGAAGTGGCTCAAGTCCCAAAAACTGCAGTAATTGAAAAACATTTAAATTATGTGACCTCAAATTTAATTATAAAAATGAGATCGTTTTTTATTAAAAAATAAATAAATAAATTGGAAGGAATGGTGAATGGGAATAGGAGAGATGGTTGGAAAAAAAAAAAAACACCAAATCAGCCAGTATCTGATGTTAGATTAATACAAAAAAGATTGTGTGAGTTCTGAACATATCAATAAGAGCTTTTACATATATATATTTTATTACAAAAAACACATAATTATCTGTAAATTATAAATACATAAAAAGTTTACAGTTAATCTCTCCCCCATGAGTTAAAAAGATACTTATCAATAAAGAAAAAGTCCCTGGCATTTCAAGTAGAATATACTCTATAGCATTAAGAAAACTTTGTTCTTATTTGTTTTTAGAACATATTTTCTGAGTTTATAACCATTGAAATGTTATTCCATGGGAAAGCTTTAGAGATTTATACTGCTGCCTACCAAAATATCCAAAATATTGATGAAAACGAAGATTTAGAGGTAAGAGCAATTTAAGATTTGCTTTTCAGTTTACTTACTACATAAAGACACTTTTCATACTTCGGTGGTATACATGTCCCATGCAACATTATTCTTCAGGTTCCCAGAACAAACTTCTCATTTATACTACGGCCTTTTTTGCATTTATCCAATAAAATAAAGGTCTACAGATTTATAAACTCCGAGATTTTAGAAGCAGACAGGAACCACAGTGCTCATCTAATCTTTCTCACAACAATAGATAACAGAATTCTCCTAAATTAATTGCCATTCCAAGGTCAGCTAATCGCAGTACTTAAAGAACACCTCTGCAGTGAATCTTGCTGTAACGATGCACAGTAAGACAGAATGTTACACTACTCTGATAAGATCGTCTAAAGACTAATTACTCCATTAAAAATCTCTATCTTTCTGTTCTGAATTGTTTTCTTTTTTTAATCTTTCAGTCACTGTTTTTTATTAACGCTGTATGCCACGGCAATCTTGTACTGCTGTAGTTTCACAATTAAAAGGGCATGTGACACCACTTCAAAAATATCCTTTAAGTCAGTATTTTACCTTTCACAGCCAGGTTACTGATTTCATTTTAGAGTTCTTGTTGATTTGACAAGATACACTTTCCATAAAAATACTGACTTAATATAATTCTGCTCTCCTCCTTCATGTTATTAATGAGGTCTTGCATGAATAGTCCTATTATTTTTAGTATCAGGCTGTTAGTCCTATGATTTACTCTTTTTGGTTGATGGAAAGAACTTGTCAGTATAATGGATACCACATTCTCCCCTGTGTTCTAAGGGTTTCCAAAATAGTTCTTGAGCTGCAGATCACTTGAACGTTTCGGACAAAATTCCTGATATAGCTGTGACTGGCAGCGAGGATTTGCTTGTGAAGGGGCCAAGAGTTCATCTTCCCAAGAACTGGAGAGCCTGAGGGGAGCTGCTGGGGTTTATAGCTCTAGGTTAGCCTGAAACTCAGCTCCGTATTTTGATGGGAAACCATTGCAGTTTTCACTTGGAAATCCCCTCACATATCTGAGGAATGTTTACTTGGAGCACATAAATGTTTTGATAATGTCTTAGGTTGAGCAAGGATGTTATTTCAGCTAAAAGCAGTCGCTCCAAACTACAACTGATGCATCTATCTAGAGCAGGGCTAATTGTCCAATGCTGCATTTTTGTTAGCTTCAGTCTTGGTGACGGTTAACTTGCAAGCTATATCATGGCACCAAAGTAACAGCTTTCTTCATTTGAACAGGTTTTTCGGAGTTCACTTTATCCACCAGACTATCAGTCTCGCTTAGACATAGTTCGTGCAAATTCAAAGTCCCCCTTGCAAAGAACTGGCTCCTTAAAATCTTCATTGAAGACAGTACAGGTAAGAAAGAAAAACTAAATGCCAGGTCGCTATATTAAAAGAATGTCTTAAGGGGAACCTTAGCTAATGTAAATGAGTCTGCTCTCTTCAGTGAATTCAGGACAAAGTTAGAATTCCAAAGGCATAAAGATAATATGATAATATTAAACTTTAAATAATGCAGCTTCTAATTATTTTTGAGGGGAAAAAAAAAAACACCTTTTTAAGCAATGTTTTTCACTTTTGAAACTGCCATTTCCAGTGATACCATTTCTTTCATTAGACTGTGGCATCTTGTACAGCAAAGATGTAGGAGCTTCTTGGGAACAGAAGTGCTGTTCTAAGTAACATTTGCACATTCTTAGTCACAGTATCTAGATCCCGACCTGTGGATTCTCTACCCCATGGTGACTCAGATTAGCGATACCTCCTAGAGCAAAGCAAAACAATGACCTACACACCTTTCCTTCCATGCTCTGAAAATTCAGAGCAGGTGAGGAAAAGGAAGATGATGAAAAATAGTGAAACAGCTGGAGGAAGAGTCACTGCTTTTGACCTAGCTACCTTGCAAAAATCTTTGACTGTTGTTTGCAGCAGTAAGCTTACAGACATCAATTTTTTTTATTGCAGCTTTAGTCATGTAACTAAGGTGATTCTTGGTAGTGTTTCAGTTACAGAGATGGCCATATGTAAAATGTACGCATCCCATCTTCCTTCTTTGGATGCATTGGTATTGTAACAGTAGAAAGTTTCTTCACTGTACACTGCATTACCCCTTCTCTGCTCTCGACACTTAAAGGATCATTACAGTTGAGTTACTCTGTTGATGAAAGTGTGTCATGCCATCTGAAAAGATAAAAGAATCCTGTATTTCAGGGCATGGAGACCAATTTTGGCTTTGATTAAGACGCCCTGCCTCTTTACCAAACAATCAAATTTCAAGTTTATATATTTTTTTTTTTCAGAAAATATTTAACCATTCATTTTCTGAAGACCAGAGAAAGCTGGCAGAAATCCATTGCCACGTTCCTTGAGAATTCCCTGTAGTACCATAAAATTGTATCAGTGTTATAGACGTATTTGTAATTACTTTGAGGTGCCACAGATAGCTGTATTTTGTGACTGTCTTCAGTGAATGTATGTGCACTCAGAGATGGTGTGGACTCCATTTTGACTAACTTGCAAGTTTCCTTTTTCTCCTAGACCTCTCTTTTAGCTATATATTTTAGGTGTTCATGTTCTCTTAACCTTTTACTGAAATAGCTGAGAGAAATGGTCTTGTAGACCTAGAGGGAAACTGCTGTACATTTCAAAATATTGTCATCTCACTGTGCTATATGCAACGTATCCACAGAGAGCAGAAGGGTGGAATGCCTTACTTAATGCAGTCACTAGAGGGCAGTAAAAAGATGCAGACATCTTGTTCAGCACCCACACACACACGTTGCCCTTTCTGATTAACTGCAAATAGTCTGTTTGCACCAGAACCAGCACCTTGAATTACACTAGGGGCTGCAATCTCTGAAACTCACCAAACATTCACTAGCAAAAAATGCTGCTTTCAGCAGAGCCTTCGGGTGACTGGCTTTATCTTTCTGGGGATCTTTCATTCCCAAAGTTTTCATATTTATTTGATTTCATGCATCCTAACAATGTTTTACTGACTACATAAAGCAGTAGTTTGGAATTTTCAATTTAAAGCAGTATAAGTAGTACTGGTAAGCAGTCTGCAAAACCACAGAGTAAGGCTGCAGGAAGGGGAGAAAAGGCAACCTGTAGAGGGGAAAAAACACTGCAAATTAGATAGGATGAATTACATAATACAGTATTTGTCTTTCAGAGGATTTAGCACATGCCATCCAAATTAAATTTTCAGGTACTGGTATGTTCAAGCTTTATGGCAAAAATAACATGCATTTAAACTGCCTGTTTTTTTATTTTCCTTACTCTGATCCATTTTGTTTCTTAGGTTAGCCACCAGCTTACCTCCATCAGTGAAAGTATTTAGTTTACTATTTATTTAATTACAGAGTGGTCAGAGATACTTGACTAGCGAGTAGAAAGAGCCTTAAACCCCAAATTAGCACCTCTTATTCCAGAAGAGTAGCACCTTTTATTCAGAAATATGATTTAAGCTCTTAAGAACTTCAGATGTTCTTAAATAGAGGAGGAAAAAAAAAGAGGGGGAAGGAAAAAAAAAAAAAAAGGGGAACTTGGAAGATGAGTCTGTTGAAATGAAGCTACCTTACCAGGCTCAATTTGCTGCACTCCTCTCTCTCGTATTCCAAATCAGTGTCATTGTCTCTATCTTCTTTCACAGAACAAATTGCTGCATTAGGCATTTACACTCAAGTTAACCCAGTTCCATCTAATGATTAACTCCATTTTCTGTTAAGTTCAAAAATTTACAACCAAGTATTTGCTTAAAGCTAAATCATGTATTTTGTGAGCATCATCACCACTAAGGATTCTTCTGCTTTCATTAGTTCACTAATTACTGTTTGCTTTATGCACACACCAAATTTTTTTGTTATATACATAGCTGTATAAATTAAGAGATCTCACAAGTCAGAATTTAATAACCAGCTTTTAAGAACCCTTAAAATCGTGGGTGGAAAATAAAAGGGCAAGTTTTGTCTTCAGTACTGAAGCTTGTATATGTAGCTGCATGTGAGAAAACTCAGGAAACATCAGAGCTGCAGATGCCCTCAAAGAATTGCTGAACCTAAAATCATTTTTGAAAAGCGTTCCAGATGATTTAGATAGTTATCTTTCTTGATTTTAATGTTCCTTTTTTTCAGAGGGGAAAAAAGGTATTCTACTTTAAATTGTAAATGTTCTATCTTCTATGAATAATCTCTCTTCAATAGGAATTAGAGCTCTCATTAGAAGAAAGTATTGATGGCAGAGCCTTTCAGATGAGATGAAAGCTTGCAAGCTGGCTTTTTTAATATATTTTTTAATATTTGATGAACCAAAAAAGGACTTAAGTTACCACTCTGAAGGGCAAGCACTGATGGTCAGGGAAACAAGTTCATATATGAACCACGGCTTCTGGTAAAGTCTCTCTAATTTATTCTCAGGAACAGTTTAGAGCAGCATAGTGTTGAGCTTTTCATTTAACTGAAGAGGTTTGATGTCTTCGAGATACGATTATGCATTAACACTCACCTTCAACCTGCTGTCTAGGGAGCCAACCCAGCAAAAACCTAACACCCTGTTGCTTTTCAACATTAATTCAATTACTACATAGCTTTCCCTGTCATATAATAGCTTTTAGAACTACAGGGATTTTTTGCTTTCCAGATTCATTTACTGTTTTTCTAGTTTGTGCTCTGTTACCTTTCTGTTGGCATGGTGCACTTTACCGTAAATTGCAGGATTAAGGGATAAAGACCACCACCACCAAACACACAACGTACAAGACTTGAAATGCCAACAGAGAAGTTTTCCCTCCAGGATGAAATACATACTTGATTTACTTTTGTTGAATTTTAATTTTAGATTTCCAACAGCACACCAAGGAAAGAGGAGGAGGAGGAAGAGGAGGAAGATGACGACGAAGATGAGGAGGAGGAGGAGGAAGAATTTTAGATGCTACTAAGAGACGTAACAAAACTGTTCTGAATGTCTTTTTTCTCAACTGACTGGAAAACAGAAAAGACTTCCCTTTACCTAAAGGCTTTTATGTATTAATTATAATATTAAAAACTTCCCTGAGGTTGTATTTTTTTAAAATTCCAACAGGAGCAAGAATTGCTACTAATAGGAGTGTATTCTACAGACAACAACTGACCAGTTTCAAAGACATGGAATTAAATTTGCTGCAAGTGAACAATTTCAGTAGCTAGAAAATGAAAAATGTAAATAGTATCCTGTATTAGATACGCATAGGTGCTATACTGCAGTCACATTTGCTTAAACTTACATGACAAGCGACATTGAAAAACTGCACGAAGCTGACAAGCAGTTATGAACATAAGGGTTTTGCTTGTTACTTTGCCAATATATTACCACATTCTCTAGCTACACACCTCTTGGGTTTAGTAAATCCCCTAGTGGTACCTGTCCTAACTGGTTTTATCCATCCTAAAGTTAACAATCCTGTTACATTTCATTTCCTTACACACCCTGGATTACAGAAAGCAGAGTGTGGCATATTGTTCTCTCATTATTTTCCTGAGACTTGTCTAAGATGACTTTTGATTCCTTTACACATACACAATGAAGCATTAAGGGCCTAGCCCAGGATCTTGTTTTAATACTGTATTGCTTTTTAATAAAAGTGCCTTCATACTAAAATTAGGTGATATTTTATATAGTTGACATTTATTATGAATTGATATTCTGTATATATAGTTTGTTTCCTGTGTTTCAGTTGATTCAGTTACCATTTCCATCCAACACACAAGAAATTACACATTTTGAGTGTAATTTCCAGGTTTAGTATCTGCTAAATGTGTAAGATTTTCATTACTACAAAAAATGAACATTTTTAAAGGTTTTTAAGATGTTAAGCACATGTATAAAGCCAGAATTTAAACCTGTAACTGGGAACACAGTTTCAAGTTATAACCAAGTACTCTCAGTTAAGGAAATAAACCATGAAATAACTTTTTTTAATATTGATGCTGTGTGTGTTCACTGATGCAAAGCATGCAACACAATTGTTTTGACAGGTGAGAAAGCAGGTATAGCCAAAAATTAACGTGAGGAAAATAGAAGTGAGAATGTCAGTATAGAGGGTTCTGGTTTAAACCCAGAAAATAGCTTTACAGCTGAATTACATACTGTCATCATTTACCTACTGTTGACAAGGAGCAGAATTCTAATGACCAGAAATAGCAAACGACCAGAACTGGTAATGACCAGAATTTAGCAGAATGCTAGAATGTATCTAGGTAACTAATTCCCCTCTATTTCAGCAAGTAGGGCACTTAGATAAATATTGGTATCATCGCTGATCATCACCACTTTTCCCTTTCATATTGCCAAGTCATGTAGTCCATTTCCTAAACAGCTGGTTAATTCGATGCCTATATCAGTATGCTCTATATGTGCAAATAGGAATTATTTCTGTACCATGTCGTGAAAAAGGGATTCTTAATAAGGAATGAAATAGTGTTCACGTCAACTCCCAACTAAAAGATCAGTTATTAGGGTACAGAAAGGATTTTTTTTCCTGAGCAGCTTCTCTACCTCATAAAAAGTTTAAGACTTACAGAAAGGGAGAAATAACAGCGTTGGGCAACCTTTTTGTCCTGCATATGTGTCTTAAGTTTGAATGTTGGACAGAAATTTTGTGAGCTAGAAACTAGGGACAAAAAAGCCAATACACGAGTTAATGCATGTTAAAACCAGAAGAATTCAGGATGTAGTTACAGAATGAAACATTACCTAAAGATACTTTAGCAAAGATTATTCTGATGGATTAAGTGCTTACTTCAAGACTGACAGTACTCCCTTTGTTCATGCACATTTTTGTCCCAACACCTAGATGATGCAGGCTTGTATCAGCTCTTTTCGTGAAGAGTTTTTTTTTCCAGACTGTCATACGTTACGGCTTTCCTGAATGCCTCAAGCTGCTTCCTGCGTGATCACTATTACTAGTTTTTGAATCCAGAGACTGTTCTCCTTCAAATCATATAACTTTTGGACAATGGTAGCAAAAGCAACTGCCAATTAAGCGTAACTAAGGCAACCAGATGGATTCCAGATCAACAGCACAAATTGCAGCGTTTCCTTTGTTGCTCTTTTACTGTATGCGTGGTGCTTAAAAAGGAAGAGCAACAATTCACGCCATGTAATTACAGGCTGCTGTCATTGATGTGTCCTTTACTCTGAAAACTGAGCGCCTCCAAAGCTTAAACATCTGAACTATTTGTAGCAGGGAACGCTATCACCGCACCATGCACTTGTACCAGCCTATTCAAGCACAATCAGAATTGAATGCAAACTATATACACACGTCCCAATTAAAAATATTAACTGGAAAACAGGTAAAAAGAATCAACTATCCTATTAGCCTTATTAACTGATGTATTGGCATCCCTCCCTAATTTCCCTGTGCTTCAGATCTGTACATCCTTTGAAGCAGAGCTTTATGTAACTCACAAAAAAAATAATCTGGTCTATCAATTAGACATTTCATAGATTAACTTAGAGTAGTCATAAACTCTCATCTATAATTTAAGATTAAGTAGCTACAGGGCAAACAAGCAACGCTTTAAAATGCCTTAATTATGATCTCTGCCATTATAAGCTTTGGGACCCTTTTCATGTATTCACTAGGGTAAAAGACAAATTTACCGTTCCCCAAATTAATAGTTCTTTGTCAGCAGTTACTCAAAATTTCTTGAGCAGACAATGCCATTGGAGTAGGCTTTTTCCAAAACAATCTCACACATGACCAACGAATGACCCACTAAATTACCTTATCCTTCCAGTCCCCAAATCCTGTTTCTCACAAAAATGCGTGTTATGTGCACCTGTGCATGGAGCAACGCTACTCTAGAGGCACGGTAAAAAATTTACCAAATTATATTCAGTATTTGACAACCCCTATTTTGGTGTTTTTAAATTCTTCCAGCTGCTACACATTACCTGGAGGAGAAAATAGTCACTTTCATTCTTTACAAAACAACAGCAGGTAATAGAGGCAAGAATTAGTAGTGAAAATGTTACCTTACAGAAATAACAAAGTTTTCAATGGCGTGATTAGAACATGCAACTTTATTTTGAGGATCCCTTTGGCATGCTATTATTTTCCCTGCAGTCTGTTGGCTTTTCGATCACTTTTACAGAAACTCTGAAGTAAAAGCAGCAGGGTTTTTTTTTATTCCATTTAAATTCAGAGGAGCATTCAGGACAGCACACTTCTAAAGTTCCTACCAGTCAGCAAAAAAGTATCCGGGCTTTAAAATTTGGCCGTATCAAAGTTCTGCTGAGGAATCCACACCTACAAACTTGGCATTACCATTCTCATTTAAAATGCTTTTTTCTGAGCACTTAAAAGAGAAGACAAGTAATATGCACAATAAATGAAGCTACATTAGCCTTTTAAAAATTATAGATGAAAAAGGGGGTTGTCTCGTTAATTTCTAAAGAGCTTACATGAAATTTAGTAATGACGACGACTTTTAATTAAGGTTTGACCTCCAGCAAGGGTGATCAGGCACTGGAACAGGCTCCTCCAAGAGGCAGTGGTGGTCTCTGTCCTTGGAGATACTGGAAATCCAAGGCACGAGGCTTTGACTAACATGCTCTAGTTGACCCTGCTTTGAGCACTGGGGTTGAATGGGAGACTTCCATGTCCCTTCTCAACCTCAACTGCTCTATGAATCTATGCTTTTTTTGGTATTGCCTGAGCAAAGGTTAAAACTAGTTTTCATCATCAAGTAGCAAGTGTGCTGTCTTTGTTTCAGAGGCAACTACAAAAACTTCCTAAAATTCTTTAGTAATCCAAGTACTATCTCATTACAGTTGTGATTGCCACGGTGTATTCGCACCAGTTACTAAGCCCAAATTTTGAAGATGCAGAGGTTTTTCCTCAATCGGGATAGTTTTTATTTCTTACTAAAGTTTGTGTACGCTGGTACCAAACTTGTCAAAGCATTCCGAACACTGACAGTTTATTTTGTTATACAAGAAAGAATAAAACAGCTCGTGAGCATGGTTGCCAGTGACACATTAGTTAAAACTGATTACGTATTGACCCGGAATGCATCCAGCCATCATTAGCAAGTTGATATCCATATAACAAGCACGTGGAGATGAACTAAAAGACCACCGAATGTTCAGGCTGAAGCCAAAATCCTTGCTGTAATTTTAGCATTCATTTTCTGCCTCAAAGGTACTACATTGAGTGAAGAGAGCAAGAAAGCCTATCCACCCGATTCATGGAGATCTTGGAGCCTTTGTGAGCTGTGTGTTCATTGCTACGTTGCCAAACTCTGAACAGTTCAATCTTTCCACTGAAAGCAGCCAGCATCATTCTCACTAAGACCCAGGTATGCTGAAAATAATAGTTGAGGTGAGTAACTAGACAAGTTTTAATTATAAGACACACACTTAATAACAATTTCTTTTTTATTTAAAAAAGTTGCAAAGCCAGCAAAGCCAGCTAATGTGAACAGGTCTTTTTTCTTCTAATAGGGATGCCTCCAAACACATGAAACCGAACAAAACCTGAACAGCTTACACAAAAAAAAAAAAATCAGTCTTTTTTAATTTTATTAAGCTAACCTCAATAAAAACTGTTACTGACTAATGCAGATAGCACTGAAGTTTTTCTGTTTGAACCGTTTGCGTGGTCAGTCGACCAGCACTTACAGTTGTATTTGATGCAAAGTCAGGGGACACGAATTAAAGCAAACAAAAAAAAAAAAAAAAGAAAAAACAAAGCATTAGAAATCCATGCTTTTATACCTTGCTGTAAAATATTCAATGTCCTCCACAATTTCAGGGCTCTTCTCTGCCACAAGAAGTAGGCACAATACATTTCTCGTATCTTAACCATACAGATATTTCAACCCAGAGCTAAACACCCCAACTAGGTATTATTTACAACCGTTGATGGAAACCGTTTCTTCTTCAACTTCTAGTAATTAAAAACGTAAAAACAACTGTCAATACTGTCAAATCTAGAATGTTTTATTCTAGAGCATCTTTTCCTCCTTTACAGCAAGCTCAGCTTAACTTTCCTGGGACCAATTGGCCTATCATTCAATTCGTTAATAGCAGCCATCGCTTCCTCATAGTTTGTCATAGCAACAATGGCATCACCCGAAGGCAACCCTTGTTCGTTATACTGTACGGAAACCGACTCCGGTATGACTCTGTAGCCATAGAAAAAATCCAGAATCTCATTAGGAGTCGCTTTAAAAGGTAAATTTTTCAATCGAATAGGAACAACACGGTCAGAACCACCACCACCACTGAAATTTGGGTCCGGCATAAATCTTCCTTCTGGGAAATTCCCCATTTTATTATTCCCAAACTCCATTCTGCCAAAGTGTTCGCTGTCACCACCAAAATCCATGAGGGGTGGCGGGCCTCTAAAATCCTTAGGAGGGCACATGAAGTTCTCAGGGGGGTGCCTAAATTCAGAAGGATGCCTGAAGTTCCCAGGGGGACCGAACGAGTGCATGGGTGGCCCTTGTGGCGAACCAGGCGGTGAACCAACCGGACGGGAAAGCTCACCTCTGTCATACGCGTGCGAATGCCCCTGCATCTCATTTGGGGCAGAGAACGGAACAGTTACACCAAACTTCTGCATCTGCTCTTCAGATATCAGTCTCAGTAACACCTCCGTTCCCAAGAACCTTCGACGATTTAAGTTTTCTGCTTTCATGGCTTGTTCTTCAGATTTAAACTTCACCAAGGCTTCTCCCAGCCCAGCTCCTTTGTCGTCATAGAGCAAGTAAATGTCATCTTCATCGATATCAAATCTCTCAAAGAACTTTTGCACTTCGACTTTTGTCACATCGAATGGAAAATTCCTCACATAAGCACACACCTTAGGGCCAGAATGACCTTCCCGGTAACTTTTTTCTGTCATGGCCTGTCCAGGAAGATCTCTTTCCTGAGATCTTCTCCTCTCGTAAGAATCAATTATTTTCAACATAGACTTCCTTGAAATTGGAAAAATGTAAACGGGACGATTGAGAAGAACCTTTCTATGGCACTCCAAAGCAGCCTGATAATCTCTCTCACTCCTTAACATCACAAAGGCGTCTCTAGTCCTCCTCTGATGCTTGTCCGTTAGAAGCTTGATTTGTTTGCTGCATATATCCAGATCAGGGAAAAAAGCTCTCAAATCTCTCTTCTCCACATTAGTTGAAAGATTCCTTAAGTGTATGTAATATTCCTGGCTGGGAGGTGAACGAGAACGCGTTCTTTGTCTCCTTGGCGATCTCGAATGAGAATGTTTCCTTGCGTGCATGTAGCCCGAACTTCTTGGAGACCGTTCTTTGAAGAAGTGATCCATCTCATTTGGCACGTCTACCCTCCCGCCATACTCAATCCACCGTTCCTCCGTAGTCGGACTGATTTCTATGAACCTCTGCCCCATGTACTGTCTGTGGCGTTTAAGTCCTTCTAAGGCATCACCAGGCGTAGCGAATTTTACCAAGCAATCACCATTGTTTAAACCGTTACGATGCTTTATCAGAATCACCCCGTCCACGCGTATTCCGGAAAGGAACGCGCGCACTGCATCTTCTGTCGCAGAGTACGGTATGCCACGCAGGAATAAGTACAGATCATCTGGGTTAAACGCATGAGAATCCTTTCTTGACTGATAGCTTGATTTAGGCATGCCTACATCACCGTGTCTCGTGCCATTGGCATGGAAACCAGCCTCCGGGTGATTTGGCGGACCGTAACCAGACTTATTTATTCCTTTCGTAATAGCCGCGACTAAATGCGAAATGTCTCCGACACCCGCTGCACCAGAACCATTAGCACCTGTTCGTCTAGACCCAGACAGAGTTTCTCGGCCCCCACGGTCAAATCGTTTCCGGCTCATTTCTATGGTGTTCTGCATCTCCGCCTTGCTGCTGAGAAAGAGCTCTATGCGGGAGTCCTTGATAAACCCTCCTGAACAGCTCATGGCACGCCGTGCATCTTCGTCTGTTGCAAAAATAATAAAAGCCTCCCCAATTTCTCCTCCAATAATATGCACACCTCCATCGGGAATATTCAATCCCAAGAAGAAACGACGAATATCTGCAGGACCCGCAACAACAGGAAGCCCCTGTAAACGGATGACTACAGCCATGCTGAGCTCAACCCACAGCAAAAATCACCTGCAGACAAAAAGGTACACATGATAGCACGTCTTTAGTACTCAGCTATTACAGTATCTTAACACTTAAGCCTTTTTAATGAATGCCCTTGTCTCAATCAAGAGAGAAGGCACGAAAAAACTCACACGTTCAAAAGAATGGGATTAAAACAAGATTCGCTGAAAGTTGATTAGTCAGAACAATTAAGCTACTCCACCTGCACACGGGCACAAGTCTATCAGTATTCCCTATCCTAAGGGCAACAAAATCCACCTCAGTCACTCCTCACCATCCACGATACCTGAAGAACACCTACAGTCTTTCGTGGCATTGTTGCTGGATGCCAGAGATCTCTGCCCAGTCCCAAGGAACAAAAAAAAAATAATCCTGTTTGCTTTTGAACAGGACATCTGGGAACATAAACACCGAAAATGCTAGATGATAAAAGGAGAAAGGAAAAAGAATAATTGCGACACTGGGAAATGAAGTAATTCACCAACACTGATGACTTTACTGCTTTGACAAGTTGCTCTAACCAGTGATCGGTTCTGTTCAATACCGTACGTTTTCTCAGCGTTCAAAACTGTTGTCTCTTTCATGTAGTCAGAGTATTAATTGCAGCAGCCACATGCACTCAGGAGAGCATATCCTAGTTCCCAGCCACAAGACTGTGAGAAAAAAAGGCTGTGTACGATCTCGTCACAATACTCAGTGAGAAGTGTTAAGCTTCGGGCAGCTTACCTGTTTCTGCTTGGAAGACCTGATAAATTCTGTAAAATCAACTTAACTGTGGAAAGAAAATGAAACACAATTAATGGCTGATATCTGTACTTTGGTTTACAAACTGTGCTACATTGCTGCAGCTCATCCATAGCAGTGGCTAATATTAAAGCCAGGCATGTAACGAAACCACAATCTGGGATAAAATGAAGAACTCCTTCCACGTTCCAACACGTTATGCACTGCATCTTTGTGTTGCCATTTTAGAAGCAAAGGAAATTCAAAAGTTAAGTTGACTTCTGCAAATGATGAAAACACGATGAGGTTATTTGGTCATCGATTGTGCCATACCGAACTGTTGAAATCAAACTGACAGCGAATTGAGGGGAAAACCCTCAATTCTCTGAGTCCTTGAAAGATGCGCAAGTCGATCTCAAGATTACGAAGTGTCCGTTCTTCCAAAATCCACCTGCTTTCAAAGCTCACGAGAGTACGCTACTCACCAGTCCAGCACTGTACTTAATGTCCACAGTGAAGACTATCAAAAGAACAAAATTAGGCAGCAAGGAGAAACTTCAGCAAGTGCTTCAATTCACAAAGCAGAATTCAGTATTTTCCCTAACCGTTAACTGCCTTTCACAAGTAAGAACAAGTACCACTTAATCCACTGACTTGACCACATCCAGATTTTCAACATTATCGTCTAACGTCACACAACACAGAGCACGGTACTCTCTCAGAACAAAGACAAGCTCCCAGAACAACTAACTACATCCCTCTAAAACAACACAAGAGTCCAAGGCCCCGATGACAAGCATTTGTGAATATGCCCTGTACAAAACCCTTGCTCAATAACCGTAAAGCACTAGATCCTGATGCCAAGTTATCTACTGACCACAATAACTAGTCACTCCACTTAAGCCTAGCAAAACGAGAGCAAAGACCAAATTCTGTAACTACCACGTTCTAGGTCACTTCTCCGTCAGCGCTTTGTAAACACAACAAACCCAAACCAACTGCCTGTTTAATACCTGCACTGAAGACCATCAGCTCTCCGTGTGTTTTTGGGGAGTGTTGACCCCAGCCAGCACCCACACAGTTGATTGTTTACCCCATCCTCACCAGCAGGATGGGGAAGAAAATCAGAGGAAAGGCAAGAAGACTTGTGGGTCAAGGTAAAGAAACTTTAATAACTGAAGAAAAAAAAAGCAAAACAAAGGAAATCACTCACCACCTCTCACAGGTGGACTGATTCCCAGCCTGCCTCCAAACAATGGCCACCTTAGAAGCCAAAAAGACTCTTCCCCTCCACAGAAACCAAACAAAAACCTTCTTCTTCCTCTACCTCAGTTCGTGTTGCTGAGCATGACGTTACATGGCACGGAACATTTCTTTGGTCAGTCTGGGTCAGCTGCCCCGGCTGCGTCCCCTCACAACCTCTTGCCTACTCCCTGCCTGCTGGCTGCAGTGGCTGAGTGGGGAAAAGAGAGAGCCTTGACGCTGGGCAAGGGCTGCGCAGCAATAGCCAAAACACTGGTGTGTTGTCAACACTGTCCAGCCACCAATCCAAAACACAGCACCACAGCGGCTGCTACGAAGAAAGTTAGCTCCATCCCAGCCAGACCCTCTGCACTTTTTAATCTATCTTCTCAACAGATGTGATGGCCATGCCAAAAAAGCAAGGAGAGAATTCAAGGGCAGGATTTTCTTACAGGGCCTTCGTGTCTTGCAAAGTGAAATCCGCTGCCCTGCTACTTGATGATGCACTTTATCTGTAGTTGTTCTGAATTTCGCAATTCTGCATTCTCATCCTCATTTTTAAACAGCATTCAGAACAGATCTCCTCAGTATTTCTTCGGTGACAAACGGCAAGTTCTCCTTGATGGACCAACATACAACCTCCAGTGTTTAAAATCAGACACACTGATTCCAGATCTTAACGTGATACTCAAGAAATCCACAAACAGAAGCGTAAGATCAGATAGCAAGCTTTCAGTAGCCATATATTAAACAAGCAAGAAGTGGTAGGAACTGTATTTAAGCCATCCAACTGTTAAATGAATGACCAGAATGAGTGACTTTTACGATGCACGTTCACAAACTGAGCAAGGACTTCAGAGAACAAAGGTTTACGTAATGAACAGACTGGCAACCTCATGGCAAGTTTAAAAGCAGAGGTATGCACGTCAATGCTTTAAGAAATTCTGCATTTGCCTCAGTTAACCGGAAAGCAGTACTACACCTATGCCTCCACAGCACTGTGAACTCTGAATGCCATTAGAGCTTCACTCAAGAAACACCTCCCTCAAAAATAAATAAATAAATAAATAAATAAAACACTTTATGGAAGCTAAGCCTGCACTAAACTAGCATTTTTAGCACAACGCAAAGAGATTACAACAGTTCGCATGCAGCAAACGTGCGAGCCAGGAGGAGCAGCCACGGAAACACCCCGACCGTAAAAGCGAACAAGCACGAGGGTTAAAGAACCGGTGGTTCCCAGCACGATTTGTCCTTCCGTCTGCGGGGCAGAGCGGGGCTGCCGGCAGCAGCGGGGAGGGAAGGAGAGGAGGGAGGGAAGGAGGAAGGGAGGCGCCGGGCGCCGTGACAGGGCCGCGGGCCCGGGCAGCCGCCGCGCACCGCTCCACGAGGGCCGGGCTCCCGAGAGGCGGCGGTAGGGAAGCCCGGCGACCCTCGGGGAGCGGAGGCTGCCCGGGAAGCCGCTCGCCACCCCTCACGCCAGCCATCACCCACCGGCCGCGCCGCTAGGACAGGCTCCGCGCCCAGCCCCGCCGCCCGCAGCTCCCGGCACGGCTCCGCCAAGATGGCGCCCGCCGCCGCTTCCCCCCCCTCGGCAGCCCGCGGCGGGGGAGGCCGAGTGCGCGTGCGCGACCCCCGCGGGTCCTTCCGCCGCTTTGGCGCGCGCGGCCGGGAGCGGGCGGTGCTGAGGGGAGCCGCGCTGCGGGCTGCGCATGCGCGTCCCTCTTGTCTTCTGGGGAACGGGGGGGCTCAGGGGAGTCTTCCTTGCTCCCTACAATACCTGAAAGGAAGGTGTGGGGCGCTGGGGGTCGGCCTCTTCTCACAGATAATGCCATAGGACTTGAGGAAATGGCCTCAGGTTGTGCCAGGGGAGGCTCAGGCTGGAAATGAGGAGACATTTCTTCTCAGAGAGAGCAGTCAGGCTCTGGGACGGGTTGCCCAGGGAGGTGGTGGAGTCACCGTCCCTGGGGTGTTCAAGGAAAGGTTGGACGTGGTGCTTAGGGACATGGTTTAGTGGGTGATACTGGTGGTAGGGGGATGGTTGGACCAGATGATCTTGCAGGTCTCTTCCAACCTTAACGATCCTATGAATTAAAGGAGCTCTAGCAAAACAAATGCATCAATAATTGTCAAAAACAAAAGATAAGGAATAGCTGAGGAAATATAACAGCCTGTTGGCTGAACTTCAGGTGAACAATCCTCGTTTAGATCTGAAAATCACACCTCGTGGTCAGCAATAGCCCCCTCCTTGCTTCAAGCCCAATGCTCTTGGAGCATGCACAAGGAGTTAAAGGGTCACAGTGCCTTTAAAGAGAAGCAAGAAAGGGAATTAGCTGACAACAAATTGTTCTGCTCACTTAACCCAATTGTAGTAATTTTCTGTATAACTGATAAATATAAAAATGAATTTTCAGCATCAAGAGGTGTGCTAGCATTGTGGAGCTACCACCTATCACCCACCTCTGCACAGATACAAAAAAAAAAAAAAAAGACTATTAATCAGCTCTTTACACAGGATAAAAAACAACGCTTTGGATGGACAGAAATCATCATATATGGCAGATTCACCCTCCCGATCATCCGAGCAGTCCTTATCTATCTTTTCTAAGATTAACTTGAGCTTAAGAAGTTGAATTTGTGCCAGTGTTTTTGACAGAGCCATCCCCAGAGCAGTGTTGAAAGCAGATTGCCTGTTCTCTTCCAGAAATAAATTTCCTGATAGTAAAAATACACAGTGTAACTGAGACATCAGTGAGATGTAGTTGAGCAACTAGTGTAATGAGGTCCTCCTGTCCTTTGGGTTTGAGTTTTGGGAAGCAGGTACCCATTCCGTGTTAGAAAATCCCTAGAAAACAACAGGTGGTTGGCCACAAGTTGTGAAGCTGCCTTCTCCTTAGGACCCAGCAGCTTGCTGGTAGTTGGACTTTTGTCAAATCATTAACCCTTTGGATTAAAGGGCTTAGATGCAGTAGTTGTACATCAAAAATAATAATTAAAAAAAGGATTGAGATACCTGAGTAATAATTTTTGCACAGGAAGAAACTGCTTTTTCTCGATTTTTTTTTTTTTCTAAAACTAACTTTCATGGTGCCATTGCCCAGGCATGTCTTGATAGAGGAAGTTGTCTGTCCTGATTAAAAACACTGGAGATGTTTAAAAAAAAAAAACATGCAACATTGCAACGGGAGATACCTATGACAAGTGTTTGCTATCCCTGGGAGGGGTGTTAGAAACAGAGACCAAAACATAACATGTTTCTGTTGTGGTTTAACCCCAGCAGGTAGCCAAGCACCACACAGGTGCTCTCTCACTCCCTTTGAAAAACCTCATGGGTTGAGGTAAGGACAGGGAGGTTGCTCACCATTTACCACCAGGGGCAACATGATTTAAGATGGGGAAGATCAATGTAATTTGTTGCCAATTAACAAGACTAGGGCAGTGAGAACTAAAAGCGAACTAAAACCACGTTTGCCCCATCTACCCTCTTCCATCTCCTCCCCCCGAGCAGTGCAGGGGAAGGGGGAACGAGGGCTGCAGTCAGTCCCTGACGCTTCATCTCCACAGCTTCTTTATGGTTGATGTCTGCCCCTGCTCCAATATGGGGTCCCTCCCACGGGATGCCGTCCTTCCCCAACTGAGCCTGCGGGGGCTGCCCACAGGCAGCAGCTCTTCAAGAACTGCTCCCACACGGGTCCCTACCACGGGGTCCATCCCCCAGGAGCAAACTGCTCCAGCACGGGTCCCCCACGGGCGGCAGCTCCCCCCAGACCCCCTGCTCCTGCGTGGGCTCCTCTCCACGGGCTGCAGCTCCGGCCCGGGGCCTGCTCCTGCGGGGGCTCTCCATGGGCCGCAGCCTCCTCCAGGCCACATCCACCTGCTCCACCGGGGGCTCCTCCACGGGCTGCAGCGTGGAGATCTGCTCCGTGTGGGACCCGTGGGCTGCAGGGGGACAGCCTGCTCACAAGGCACACCCCAGCAGCGCAGGCCCGCAGAGTACAGTAACAGGCTTCCAAGCAACACTAACACACAGCCACCAGCAGGTCGCCCACGAGGCACAACCAGACTCCGCAGCGTGCCGTGAGCAGCCCTGGCAGTGCCTGAGGACCGCTAAACCCCGCTGTTATTTCCCAGCCCCGCTCTCGGTCCCTCCCGCCCGCCGTACGGGGGCGGCCCCGCCGTGAGGCTGCGCGGCCGCTGGTGCCCATGGCGCTGCTGCCGCCGCCGCCGCTGGTGCTGCTGCTGCTGGTGGTGGCGGGGCCGCCGCCCGGCCGCGGCTTCTCGCTGCCCCTGCAGCGTCCCGCCGAGTGCGGCCGTGCCCGGTACTTCGACGTCTCTCGCCTGGCCTGCGGGCCCTGCGGGGCCAACCAGACACCGAGCGCCGGCGGTGAGCGAGGCGGGGGGCGGCGGCGGCCCCGGCAGCGGGACGTGGGGAGTCCGGGCAGGGACATCGCCCCCCGGCACAGGCGGCCCAGAGCCCCATCCTGCCTGGCCCTGAGCACCTCCAGGGGTGGGGCAGCCGCAGCTTCTCTGGGCAGCCTGTGCCAGTGCCTCACCTCCCGCATAGTAAAGACTTTCCCCCTTATATCCAACCTAGATCTCCCCTTTTAGTTTAAAGCCATTGCCCCTTTTCCTGTCCCTACGCCCCCTAACACAAGAGTCCCTCCCCAGCTTTCCTGTAGCCCCCTTTAGGTACTGGAAGGCTGATAGATCCAACACTAATACCTGACAGCATCTCTCTTTAGAACTGGCAGTGGTCAGATGCAGATAGCTTCGTATGTAACTGCTGCCCATCACCGGCATGGTATCTTACAAAAGTAACTCCATACTTTACTTGCTGAAAAAATGCGCTCTAATAGTTTTCAAAGCCCTGGTAATGTAGGTAGCTAAATCCATAATGCTCTTTTAGCCTTGACTCTTCGTTTAACCCCAATGCTCAAAGGAAAGGAAATCAAGGATTTGAGCTTTTCCACAGCACATGACTGGAGCAGTGCAGGTAGATGCCACTCGGCCTGCTCCTTGAATCTTGTCTGAAATCTGTTTGGGACTGTACAAGTCACAGAATCATTACGGTTGGCAAAGACCTCCAAGATCATCTGATCCAACCATCCCCTACCACCAATGTCACCCACTAAACCATGTCCCTAAGCACCACATCCAACCTTTCCCTGAACACCCCCAGGGACGGTGACTCCACCACCTCCCTGGGCAACCCGTCCCAGAGCCTGACAAAGAGAGCCTGACTGCTTTCTCTGAGAAGAAATGTCTCCTAATTTCCAACCTAAACCTCCCCTGGCACAACTTGAGGCCATTCCCTCTAGTCCTATGGCATTATCTGTGAGAAGAGGCCAACCCCAGCTCCCCACACCTCCTTTCAGGCAGTTGTAGAGAGCAATAAGGACTCCCCTGAGCCGCCTCTTCTCCAGACTGAACAACCCCAGCTCCCTCAGCCTCTCTGGCCATGCACTTCATGACAAGCGCATGGCTGTGGGTCTGCCTTCAAGCAACATGCCTAAAAAATTAGTTATTGTTCACACAGTGAACATCACAGCTCCTCACATCTCTTCCTTGATCTGATCCTACTGGGCTTTTCTTTTGATATCATTAAGAACAAGTTTGGTGTCCTCTGACTCAATCCCTGATCGTTTTCAGAAATGCCATTTCTGTAAAACTGGTCTGGTGAGGAAGCTTTAAGGTGTGTTAAGGTTATAGAACTTTGAAAAGTTCTACATGATTTTTACATGCACAGTTCTATGAGCTTAAGTAATAACAAATATAGTTCATTAGTACTTAGCATCAATTTTATTTTGTAGTATATTTTTAAACATACAGTCCATGATAGCGAGACTGAAAACTCTTAGGAAAAAGAAAAAGCTATAGGTGCTGTGAAAGTAGTGTTGAGTTTAATTTAATAGCAAATATTAGGTATGTTCTGTTATCCATTGAAAAACATTCAACAGAAAGCTTGATCCTCATGCAAAATTTAAAGGTGTTGAGTTTAAAATATCATTAAAACTACATTTTTATTTTGAAAAAATTTATTACATATAAACATATTTTTAAAACTGACTTCTTATTCAAGGGATAAAAAATGAATACAGATTTTAATGCTGCTGGTGTAAAGAGAATGGCCTGAGAATGGCATTGTGGCAAGATTTATACGCATAGATTCTATCTGTTATTAGACCAACTGGTAGAGCTTAAGAAAAAATACAAAAACACAAGGTCTGTGGGTTCACCCTTGATGCCCTTGGTGTATCAGTCAACCCAGTGACATTTTGTGAAAACCTTCCTACAAACGGTAACATGAACATTTTTTAAAAAGCTAGCTGATTTTCATGCCAATCTTACTCAGGTCTTTTAGTTGTATATTTAAAAAACTATATGGATCTCTTGAGAACAATAGCAGTTGTTCGTACTGTGAAAAAAATCAGTTTTTACATAGATTAAAACTGTTTTTGTTCTTGTTTTCAGGTAGTTCATGTGAATGTCAGCCAGGATACAGGATGGTTTCTAATAATGGTGGGTCCTCTGTTGTTTGTGAGAAATGCCCAGAAAATATGGTAAGTATTGAACTTTTAATACTTTGCAATAATAATGCTTTTTTCAAATTTAAATTTCCATCTAAATGCAAACTGATTTTCTTTTATTTTTTTTAACTAATTTTTCCAAAATAGTCTTTGCTTGGGATTTTTTTAATTTAAGATCATGTTTATCCGTAGTTTTTTTTTCTTTAGAGCTGTTTATTACTATTATTTTGCAGACATTTTTTCATAATAAATTTGACCTCACAGACAAAGTAAGAGTATTTTAAATATTCAATTTCCTTCTACTGCTATTCTGCCTCATGTTATGTTACTCTTGCCCACTCTTTTATGGAATGCCGAAGTAGAAATGCAGCTCATAAGTATCTTGTTTGATTAGTTATATAATTTCTATTATTGTAATACTTAACCTGTATCGTCCTACTCCCTGATGCTTCATCTTTTTACTTTTAAATTAACTGCTGCTTTTATGTTACTTTAATTATGTCGATGTACCTTTGCAGTCTGGTCAATTATTTCTGTCTTGGCAAATTAAGCTATGTTTTTGAGCCATATTTGCAGCACTGAACCAGAGACACCAGACTTAACCGACTAGCTTTCTCCCTCTACAGTAAATAGAAAAATAACATTTCTCCAGCAAAAACAACTTGTGAAAGAGCCTTCTGGAATATTTCCTTCTCTCCAATAATTGTAGAAAAACTCTCATGAGGCCAGCTTAGTTGCACCAGTTACATATTTAGTGGCTAACTGGGTAATGCAAGTAATTTCCCTCTTCTTTTCATCTTCTTGTTACACTAGACAAAGCTTTTGACAAATATCCATCGGTATTTTGGTCATTCCACTGTTTCTTTTTCTTGTAATGGTGGCATTTGTGTTCGATCCCATGGAAGCAGAGAAGGGAATAACATCCGTATAACCTGAGGATGAACATTTATCTTCATTTTCCTCATTGGTTTTGATCTGTAGAACAACTACTTCGTGATATAACAGAAGCATGCATGTGACTGGTTTGGATACATGCAAAATTGCACGCAGTTATGCAAACTGCTTGATGTCAGACTCTTCCATTTCCATTGTTTCTGTATATCTATATGTAAATATGATGATTTATGCATTGCTATGATTATTGGGTTTTTGTTTGTTTTTGTTTGTTTTAAGCATAAAGCCTCTTATCTTTTTTAAACCTAGCACTTCCAGCAAACTCTTATCTTCACTGCAGGTATTAATGTTTCAGAAAAACTGAAGAACCCTTTTTTAGTCTATCTCTGCATAGGAATCATTTTTGCCAGATTGTTTAGATCGTTTAGCTTTTTTTTTTTCTTTAACAGCTTCATGAATTCTGTCAATGTTGTTATACATGAACACATTTTCTAATAAATAACATCTGGCTCAGGAATTCTTCACAGATGTTTGGTGATTTTGATATTTTAAAAAATTATAATAGCTTTACATCTTATTTTAGAGTGGAGTTACTCAAGATGGATGGAATTGTATTACTTGCCCTATGGGCCTAACTTCGGAAGGAAAATGTAAATGCCTCATTAATGAAATACTAGGTAAGAAACATGTGCAAGTTGTGAGATAGTGGTGCTTATTTTAGGTATTAGAGATTATTAAGCCAGGCACTTCTGTTAAATGAGACAGGAAATTTAAAGCATGGTTACGTTTGTAACATAACATTTCAACATTGCTGTTGATTTTAAACCTCATTCCTCAAAGAGAGCAGGTAAATCTGTGCCACTGCTCATTGCAATGATAAATATTACACAAACATTCTAGAAATGAATACTGCTACATCATTTCCTTTAAGCTGGTTGGCATTGGTGAGTGAGTGTTGAAATGGGCATAAAACAGTATCAATATAGACTAAGAAAAACACATTTGAAAGTTTTGAAGGTTATAAAGTGTAAGTACTTCTCAGTACAGGAATTATACATTCACAAGCAGGTGGAACAGAATAGCCTGAGCAAGCCAAGCAAGCTACTGTGCATTAAGGTCTGTGGATTTCATGCTTCCCTTAAACACGACTGTATCTCTGATTCCCTGAGACACGCTTCCCTGTATCTGCAGTGCTTACTTGATGCCCTGTGAAAGCTGCAGACTCATTTCAGTAAACACAAGAAAGGAATTTTGCTGTTAATTTTAGTGTATATATTAAGTATATTTTTGCTTATCTTGCACAGTAAAAAACTAAGAGCAAAGAATAATTTTCATCAAGGATGTAAAATTATCTCCTTGGAGCTCTGATTTTCTTCATTTGCAAAGACACAGGATGGAAAAGGTTTTCCATGTGCCTGTAATTCTTTGATTAAGTATTTGCTAATGTCCTGTTTAGGTATCTATCTAACTGAGTGTGCTGGAGAGTCACTCTTTTCCAGGTGACTAATTTAAAAATTTTCTAGGAATCTGTAAAAAAGTTAATACCACATCATCTCCCACAAGCTTTGTGAGAATTGAAAAAATATATATTCTGAACCATTTTGGTGAAATATTGAGAGTAAAGCTCCTTCTGTAATTTAACCTGCAAAGCATCAGTGCTGAAATTTTTTAATGCCTTTTTTTTTTTTTTCCATAGTTAGACTTAAAACCTCTTGCCAAATGATTTGCATGCTGGAAGAGGCAGTTTTGAAACTTCACATTTGTGACTTTTGCGTAACTCATTTCAGATGAAAATTAATAATTATTATTTTTTCCAGTAATTTGTAAACTTCATGTTTTGAGTTTTATATTTGCAATGAAGCCTTGGTTTGAAATTTGGTTCTGAATAAATAGCAAAGGAACAGCAATACTGGACATGAAATATTGCATGCGCACAGCTATAAACAGCACATGCATATATATATGTGCATTATAGGGATGGTTTTTGCAAGTTGTGCTCTTGATCTTTGGGAAATAAAATCTTTGCATTTATTTCGGAGATCTGCGTAGATGGTTTCATTTTTAACACTATTTTAACCTCCATGGCATACTGTGCATCATGCTATTATGCTACAGTTGCTTTTCTTTTCCACTTAGTGGAAAGAAGTGTTGATGGTGTTTTGCTAAATGAAGCTTTGTGCATACGTTGTAATGGAAGTGAGCCGTCATTCTCCGCTTCAGATGTGTTAGGAAATAGGTAAGTATTTTTGTTCCTTATGTGTTGATAATTTTGAGAGGGTCATATTCTGCTTAAATGGAATATTCTTGAGGTAAAGTCCACATCTGTGGGCTATAAATATTTTTGGATAATAGAAGCTTTCTCTTTTGCTTCATTTGTATACATCTTGAAAGCTTAGTGACAGTTTTAAAAGCAGTGAGTTGGAAATCCTCAAGTCCATATCAAATTCAATGTGTACTGTATTCATTGAAGTCATATGATTAGCATTGCTCTTTTGTTTTTTAATTGTTTGTTTTGCTTCAGTGTGACTACAAGCAGGATTTGGACTGGAAGCAGAAACATAATTCTTATTTTGACAGTCATCTATTGAATTTCTTTACAACTTCACTGACAGAAGAAAGATTGGTAATGGGTTTTGGATTTCAGTTTGAACTCTTGAAGATGCTCACAGTGTTATCAGGCCTTACCTCTTTAAAGGACATACTATATAATCACTTTCCACTAAATACTTAATCTCATACTTAGGTACACTTTAAGTGTTTTCTTCATGTTTGTGATTCATAGGTGTGTAAGATGTGAACAAACTTTCATCAATGTAAGCAAGTCTTGTGACTGTAGCAGCCCAAACATTTTAGTAAGTAGAAGAATGCTTATTTCAATGAAGTTCAGAATAAAAAAGAAAAGTTATGTTGAAAAATAAAAAAAATAATTCTGTCTTTTTCAGACTGGGGGATTATGTTTCAGTGCTACTGAAAGCTTACCTCCAAAGGCAATAGCAACCGTTCGGTTTGGACAAATAGTATGTATGCTTATTCTGAAACATTTTCAAGATATTTCATTACTTATTTTCAGTAAGTCTTTTAATTCTGTTGCTGAAAACCGAAGGTGGTGGTTTGCTATCTAATCATTGTGATTGCAAGGTAATTAGCATCAACACAGAGAGTGTAGACATGGGAGACCAGGCAGGCATTGCTGTAATGGAATAGGCTTAAGAAAATTCGTGCCCTCTTGGAAACCGAAAAACAGAGGTAATTCACATGGATTTAGTATCAAAACAAATAGTATGTGGCCTGTTGTATTTATTGTATGCATATAAAACACATCCTTATATCACAAACAAAAAAGCTTAATAGTTCATGAGGGCCTCTGGGATTTTTTTAATATCAAATGAATGTTCATATAAAATATTTTAAAGGGGTTCTAAAAGATCGAGGGGACATTTTTCATTATATCTACTGTCAGAAAATTAGTGCCGATGGAAGAAAATGGACACACTGAGATTGTGCATGAAGTTGTTGAACTCCTCAAATTAGCTGTTGAATAAAAATATATTCTTACAATTTATATTGAGAAAATTGTAAGGTGTTTTCATTTTTTTTAGCTAGTGAACTTGTATTAGTTGTGAAAATCTGCTCAGTTAGGACCATTTCAATGTAGTTGCACTTGGAATTTTGAAATGCTAAGTAGCTAACAAGTGTAATTTGTTCTTAGATGAATAAAATTAAAGTCTACTGCCTGAAAGAAAACAAGAAAAAACAATCTTCAGTTTTCCTGACAGCACATACTAGTTGTGCTTTCTGAAAACGCAGTATTCTAAGTAATATCTTATTGAAAGCATGTCTTTTCAGTTGCTTACAGTACGTATGAAAACTATGTTTTCAACAAAAATGAGGAATTATAGAAGGCAAGTTTTGAAGTAATGAATTTGGCAATTTTGGTTCTGAGTTAAATTTACCACCGAGTCAGCTTTTTACTCTTGAAATCATTAGTACTTCCCTTGTGCAGTAAAGAAGACTCCTTTGTCACAGATTCTATTTTAAAAATTTAGGTATTTCCATTCTTGTTCTGTGTATGCTGTCTAACTTGATGAAGTGAAACAAATCATTTCATAATGGTTGGGTTTTGAAATTAGATGGTTTGTTTTAGACACTTACAAAGGACTGAAATCTCTTAGAAAAAATAAGTAGCATCTCTTAGTTGACAGTTTTTCAGATTGTTTTGTGTTGGGTTAATTGTTCTGAACAAAGACAGTGAAACAGTTCCTTATTTACAGGGTGTAACCTTGACATCAGCCTGGTTTCTGAAAAACCTGCAGGCCTCAGCCTCTGCCTGTTGGGTGAGTTTCATTAATGTTTCCAGTTTGCTTTTTTATTCAGAAGCAGTACTTTGTATAAAAGTCCCTTAAACATGAGACTTTAATTTGTGGAAGTTAGTTGTGCTTATTTTTAAAGAACCTTATTTTGAGATGACAGTAGATAAGAAAGTAAGATATATATACAGAATGCTTAGAAAGAGTACTGAGCAGTAGTCAATGGTAATGCAAGTCTCTGTGGCTGGAATCTACACAACGATATTTACCTTGTATATACCTTGTGTTTAAAAAATATCCCGCAGTAGTCATAGTTACATGAACTATTGAGTATATTGCATAAGGGACACTCAAAAATTACTCTTACATATCTAGTACTGATTGGCAGCTTGTCTTATCTCTTAATCGGCTTTCAGTTGATAATTCTGTTATGTGATGGAGAAGAATAACCACAGAACTGTCCTTTTTAGGTTTGCTTTGTTTCATGTATGCAAATGTTATTTAACATTATGTTGCTCTGGGTATCTGTAGCTGTCATGGAAGTGTGGTTTCAGCAACAGAATCACGCACGATTTTGAAGCAGATAAGCCTCTGCCTCATTTTTACCAACTCTCCTATAACACATCCTCTTTCCTCTTCCTTATTCCTCTCCTGAAAATCACTCTTTGACTTCTCATGACCCACCTTTTCTTCCAATCTCATACCCACATCTCCGAGATGTATTCTACTCTTCATTCCCTTCATTCTCAAGAACTGAGAATATCCTCATTGCTTACCTAAGTTTATCCTGCTTGTCTGCTTCAGCCTGCTGAGCTCCTGTGAGGTGCTCTGTGAATGTCTGTGCAGCTGCTCATCTGACCCACACAAAGGCAGTAGGTGATAATACTGGTTAATACTAGTTAATACTAGTGCCACAATCCATCTGCATACAGATGTGTTTCACATGGCAGCAGCTTGTTTGCCAAACCCGAACAATGGTATAAATACAACCTAGTTTAGGAAGAGGAGGCTAGAGTAAGTACTAAAACTGAAAAGAGAATATTTATGATACATGTGACTATAATATGTTGCCAGTCTTAGGTCTTTGATGGAGTCATCTTTGTCATACAGCCTAAGAGGTTTTAAACATTTTGATTCTAACTGTATTTTTCAAATGCAGATTTTGACATTTTTGTCACATCATATCGTCTAGCTGATGTAGTGAAAATAAACTCTGAAAAAGTTTCTCTTTCCATGCTGCCATCTGCAGACCTTTAAAAATGTAGAACCTGAACAACTGGAAGAAAATATTAGATGTTGGCAAAACAAAATCTCTTTCAAGTAAAAATGAGGGTTCAGGAATTGCTTGTTAAAGATAACATCAATTTTATGACTTTTATTTTTTTATTTTATGAACTGAGGCTCATAAATACTTTTCTGTGTTCCTGTGTTTCTCCACTACAGTTGTACTCTAATCTAACCGCATGCCAAGCTCTTGGAAATATGTGTGTGATGAATATGAACTCACTGAGTTCTTCAAGTACGGATGCCTGCGGTTTATTTCAGTATATTTATGCCAATACAGCAAGGCTAGGCATCGTTCATTCAATAGCCTACTGGTAAGTTAACCTTTTCCATTATGTACACTCTGTAATAGTGTTTATGGAATTTATTATTCTAAGTGTTCTTTGATTTAAAACATTATGTTTCTTTAGAGACAGCATTGTCATTTTTTTCAGGAGACACAATCTTCCATGGCTATATTACGGTGATCAACCAGGTTTAGCATCCCAAGTGCTTGAGACAAATCATTTCCCTGCAGTCTTCAGTTTTAAAGGAAAAAGTAGGGTAAGTGTTGGGTATTAGACATGGGGAAGCAGACATCAGGAAGAGGACATAATCACATAAAAAGGTTCAGATTTGTTGCAGATGTAGGTCCACCAAAGATCATTTTTAGGCAGCTAGTGTAACAAAACTCAGAGATCTAATGGAAGAGGAAGGTGTATTTATGTAAAAAAAAAAATCTCTTAAGTAGGGTGATTTTACTGATTCACACTCACTCGCGCACACATTTCCTTTGTTCACACTTTTATACCCACTTCTTATACGGCAAGGATGTGTGTGCCTGTGTGATCTGACCAGGACCAATTGTGTGTGACACAGGGAACAAGGGATGCCAGCTATTAAGTCTTTGTTATGTCCATAGGATTCTTCTGGATTGTCAGTGATGAACTAATATTCATCTTTTATGCTCCTTAGAAGTTAATAGTTGTTTTGGCATTATCCTTTGCTTCAGGGTATTGTTTACTTCGGTTTCCATAAATCTGAGGCAAAGAGGTTTTGTGTATCTTTCCCTTGTTCAAAATATATACATCCTTACAGCTTTTCTCAGTTTTCCTGGTGAGCTAATTGGAAAAAGAAGGGTAAACAGGATGTGCCATAACTTTTCTGCCATTTTCCTGGTGCCAGGATGCAGAGTTATTGCTGACAAGTTGTCTGATCTGTGTTTTTATCACAACTCATTCCTCAGTTTCACTGCTGGGAACAGTATGCTTCATTCTTGCTACACACTATTTAACACTTTCCTTCTCTTGTTTCTGGTGCTTACACACACATTTCTGTTTGTACAACTTTAATATTGCTGTTACAAATCTCAGCAAGCTGAGTTATATCAGAGATGGATTCAGTCTATAGCTCCTGTCCAAAATTTTCATTTTATTTTACAGATTCATTTTAAAATTAGTAGAACTGGAATAGTTCATTCAAATTAAGTTAATCACACAAAGTGGGTAGTACTAATGATAACCTGTTTGTCAGTTATATTGCAAAACATAGCTTTTCTTCCTATTGGCTCAAAAAATAAGCATTTTTTTCAGACAAGCTATAAAAGTTTGTGTTTTAAATTAAAATAAGTTGCAGTGTTGCAGTGCAGCTTCTGCTTTAACAATTAAAAATATATTATTCTCCCTAATGCTGAAGGTCCAAGGCACACATTAATCAGAAATCTGCATAGATTCCTGATTAATGTAGGGCATGTCTATCAGTGTAGATATACTTAATTTGAATAGATTCTTCCGGTCCTAGTAATTCTAATAACAAAGGCCTGTAAAATAGAACACTTTTTACATACCTACAGGAAATGAAAATATGAGGTTGGTGTGATGGACTAAATCCACCCAGAAAAAGACCCAGAAAAAGACCTGTTACTGTTAGGACTGAGCTGTCTTGTCACTGTCAAACAAAATGTCTAGGTATTTGTTAGTTTTGGTAGGTTTGCCCTTGAGTACCAACACTGAGATAAATATAGGTCGTCACAGGCCTCTCTTAGCAGAAATCAAGAAGTAGGATTCTTGTTCTTTTTCACTAAGTTTAAAACAGTGTTTTTTACACTCACTTGGCTACAAAAGCAGGATCCCTTGTGAGCCAAAAATGACACACCTGGAACTCTGAATCTTTATCTCTTTTAACACCTTACTTTATGTGTCTAGTTTTTAAGCATCTCTTAAACATGCAGACACTTTAATGTATAGTTCATACTGATATATCTCATACTGACAATAGGCATCCCATTTGTCAAAATTGTCATCCTTTATTATGATATTGTTCCAGATTTCTTATTCCATTTTGTAGCAACATTTCCGTACTCAAAAAAAAAAAAAGTGGGCAAGCCATGCTGACCTTTATTTCCTCTTTTTGTTTCCTCTTAATCAGTAGCAGAACCAATTTTCTGGGTGTTAGGGTGGCTTTTAATAATTAGTGTATATGCCACTGTTCATTTGTGTCAAGCAGTATGTTCAAATATAAAATTTTCTGTAAAATTAAAAAAGCTCAGTGTAATCAACACCAAATGCTGAAGTAGTTGAATTAATATAGGTCAGGTGGTAGTACAGCAGTACTACAGTTATGTGGCTTTTAGGTTGTAGATAATTTGTTTTGACTTTGAATTAGAGTAGAGCAAATGTCTGATTGTCTGCAATTGTGCATATGGACTCAAGTGAAACTAAGTCATCCTCTTAGAATCTGTCATTCTGGGGACAAAAAAAAAATCCAAGTAAAAAGTGAGACTGTAGAAGAATGGAAAATTAGGTTAAAAAGTAAAAGTAAAATACGAAAAGCAATATTAAAAATAAAAAATCAAAGGGGAGAAAATGAAGCATTATAGTGAAAGTGTCAGGGAAGCATCAGGCAATGAAGATGCAGTACCTAAAATGTGTATGCCCACTATGTGTTGGTTTTGTTGTTTCTTTGTCTTTTTGTTTTCGTCATTAGGATGTAAAACTGCAATTTATTGCAGCCTCATATGATGCAGCAGGAAACTTTCTTCAGTGGCAAAGTTTGGAAGGAGGCATCCTACAGGTAGGTTTGATTTTAATTGCCTTTTTTGATAGTGTAATATTCTGAATGCCTTTAGCCAAAGCCTTGAAACAAAAGCCAAGTGTTTCATTCCTACAGTAGTGACAGTTCATAAGATAATCATAGAGTTAGATCAGGGAACATAGCCCTTGATTCATGCTCAAGATGATCTCTCTAAATTGAAGAGTATAAGCTCAGCAACGTTGTCCTCATCCATTGGACCAATATCAATTTGGAATATCAGGAAGTTCGGAGAAACGGCAGTAGTCATTTAGAACCATCTCTTTCTTGCGTTCAGCATCATACTGTTATCTGTGTGCATATTTATTATTAGCCTTCTTTTTCTTGATGAGAGATGTGTATTCATTAGCTGTAAGTCCACATATATTTATGGCGTATTCTCTGTGCATGTCCCTGTTGGATGCTGCTACTGTTTTCACACATTATGGGAATGCAAAGCAAATCAGTGGTTACATTGTTGCCAAGAGATGTGGGAAAACAAATCTAGCACCCGGTATTCTTTTGGCTGACTTTTGTTTGTTTGTTTGAAATATAGAGCATACACATTGGCCACTGTCTACCTGCCTTTTTTATAACATGAAGTTGTAACAAGTCTCTGGGAGACTTCACAAGGAAATAGGGAGCACTGGTTAGAAGATTCAGAGTACCCTTGGCCACTCTACCCTCAGATTTCAGTAGCACACACACACATTCCACTTCAGCAGTACCATGCTGTAGAGGGTGTGAAAAATGCAAGGAAGAAGCAAGTGGAAAGTGCAATAGTAATTAGCCTAACAGTTAGCAGAAACTGGTTGCTGTGAACTGCTACAGGGCAGAATTTGTTTAGCAGACCAGTGATAATCTAGGCACTCTCAGCAATTCCCTAGGCAGGCAACAGTATGAACACTGGCAAATACAATTGGGAATAGTCCATCCACTTTTCTAGGCTGTTCATGTCACCCTTGGAG
The DNA here is from genome assembly GCF_013377495.2 of Cygnus atratus. Classification (NCBI taxonomy): domain Eukaryota; kingdom Metazoa; phylum Chordata; class Aves; order Anseriformes; family Anatidae; genus Cygnus; species Cygnus atratus. The sequence continues at coordinate 135,835,124 of NC_066363.1, forward strand.
TATGTCACTTCAAATGCTCCAGTATTTACAGAAGAACAGTTGGCGTTCAGGGTTTAGATAGTGACTGCTATTTCTTTTGTTATTTCTTTTGTCTCAGAATGAACTCTTTTGCTTCACCTCCTAAATTCTGAGGAAACTAGTGTCTGAGAAAACAGGTTACTTAAGCTAGTGATGAAACTGGAAAATACTATGCAAGCATGAATAAGTTAAAGCAGCATTTTAAGAACACCTATATTGCTACTATAAATAATGCAGTTTACTCTTCAGAATTAATCCCTCTCTTCTTAAAAAATAGTATAGAATAAAGCTCAGTGTATCTTTTATGAGAACTGTGAATACATCAACTGCTTGGGGTACCCGTGAATATTTCATGTGAGAAAATGATAGCTTTGAATTACCCTAATCATTATTACATTTTGTTCAGCTTTGTCCTGATACCCAGACTAAACTGAATGCAGCTTATACATTTGGAACAACTTACGAACAAAGTGTAAGTAAGAGATCAAATGCTTTTCTGAGTATTTGAATTAAGTTGTTTTATGTGTCACCAGTAAGTCAGTGCATATTGAAGGACCTCTGGAGTTTAGCCATAAGCTGAAGCACAGAGCCTGCACAGCCTCTCTGGGAAACTTGTGCCAGTGCTCAGTCACCAGCACAGTAAAGAATTGCTTCCTGGTGTTCAGACAGAACCTCCTCTCGTTGCCTCACCAGGCGCCACTGAAGAGAGTCCTTTTTGCTCCCTCCCATCAGGTATTTGTAGACATTGATAAGATCCCCCCTCAGCCTTCTTTTCTCCAAGCTGCACAGTCCCAGCTCTTTCAGCCTTTCCTCATAGGTGAGGTGTAAGTGTCCCTTCATCATCTTTGTGGCCCTGCACTGGACTATATCAAGTAGCTCCATATCTCTCTTGCACTGATGAGCTCAGCACCAGACACAATGCTCCATGAATTAAGTGTTCATGCTGTTTCAAATTTTATGGCTGTGAAAGCTGCTAGGATATTTTTTCCGAATGTGTTGAAAAATAAGAGAAGGAATGTTAGCAGAGCTTCATTCTCCTCATTAGTCATTCTGGTCAATTGCAGTCATTTTTAAGAGGTTTGTATAAAATCATTAGTACTTCACAATCACTTGCAAATAGCTGGAATGCCTTGTCTTTTGCAAAGGGCATAGGACAAGTTTCACAGTAATTTTGTAGGGGAAGAACCCACAAGTTGATAAAACCCACAAGTTGATAAAATGATTAAATCGCAGAAAGTGGTCTTATTCTAACTTTTTTTTTTTTTCACATAGTGCAAGATTTCTGTTTCCAAGATTTTACTGGATTTTGCTAATCCCATCTTTTATGACCTATTCCTTGAATATAATGGTGACAATGGACAACAATATCTTTGGGCTGTGCCAGTTTTAAACTTGAATCTTCAGTACAGGGAAATGTATGTGAATCAAGGTAAGAATATCACAGTAACATTTCTTTGAATTTAAATAATCTGAATAACTTCAAGTACAAAGAATTTGTATTAATTACAGACACTTAGTTGTTTTTTGAGATAACTCAGTTCACCGTAGCTTGTTTCTGCTTTAAGAATTTATCATTTTGTGGGCAGGTTCTGACAGTGTTATGTGCAAGCTTTGGTTGAATACACTGGCCCAATCAATACTATGCACAAAAAGGTTATCTAATTTTATTATATATTTCTTTAAGTTGAAAATAAATAATTTTACATCCTGAATACATGAATACATATTGCTTTTAGTAGATTTCATTCCTTTTATGTATTGAATTAATTTTTAAAATATTAACGTGGCTCTGTCATGTTTTTTCAAAGGCAGCAATATGAACAACTGGCTTTTGACTCGTCGATTTTTTTTGGTGGATGCACTAAGTGGAAAAGAGAATGACTTGGGAAAACTACCAAGAGTAGTTCGAATTGCTAGCAAAATAGCAATAAGGTAAGTAAATCCATATAAAATATATTGCACGTAGAAAATAAAGCCAATCTTGTGCAATTGGCATTTTATGGTCTCTTAAATGAAAGTTGGCTTTTTTTTATGTTGTTTCTAGTATGTCCCATGCTGCTTTTTCCATTGTTTCATTGGAAATAGCAAGAGTTTCCATAGGTTGTTCTGGTAAGTAAGAACACCTAACACTGACTTGTGAGGGTTAAGGTTGCTGTGGTTACTTCTCAGTTCAGATGGATCAGACGATGCATGCATAATGCAAGTTTGCAAGCGTTCAGTAAACTCTTATTGGCAGTTGTCATCTGGGAAGACCTAACAACTCCTCTGCTAATTGTTTTTCAATGTGTATATTGCTGATTGTTCAAGGACGCTCTTCATATTCCATATTCTTTTTTTGCAGTATTTTTTATAGCTGTTGCCTATAGGTGCTGTCATACAATCCAGAAGGGTTTTGTAGTCATTCAGCTGAAAGTGTGAGACTACCTTTTAGGGTCATTACTGCTTGTTAATCTGAAGTGGAATATATTTTAGAACATCTTTTTTCCTTCTCTATATAACGTCTTCCTCTGAGATCACTGTCTAAACAAAATTGAGATTTCTCTTGTCCATCAGCACTTCTTCACAATTTATTGTGAAGTTATAGTTTTAAAAGATTGCTGTCTAGCAATGCGTGCTTATCCATACAGGTAAACATCTTGAAGGTTAATTTAATGTACTAACTCCCGTTTGCCATGAGTTACATATTACACTATTTCAAAAAATAAGTATTAGTTTATATACCTTAGGAGAGCTGTGTCATCGTCTGTGTCATCATCTGTCATCCCCCCTGAAAAAAACAATAACAGAAATTCAAAATAAATATAGAAAAGGTCATTCTGTAATGTTTTGGAAAAAGTCACCTTTTGGAATTGACTTTGGTTGCAACTGTTTTAATGTGAATAGTAGGTGAAGATTGATTCAGGCATTTTCTTACAAATGAACAATTCTCCCGAGCTTTTCGTTTTGTCCGTTTGTGTACGTGCCTTTTGAGTTGCTTTTAAAATGTGAATTACCATGTCTCCGAGTTTGAAACGCACATTTTATTGATCAGATTGTTCTCTTTGTTTAGTATTTTCCTATTAGTACAAGTTTCAGTCAATACCTTCCAAGCAGCTCATCCATTTTCTGTTTTTAAATAATATTGTTTGTATTTCTGCAGCATTCGTTTGGTATCCCATACTCAGAGAGGAACTATCTACCCACCTCTAATTACTATTGCTTACACAGATGTGCTTGTCCAAAACCCTGACACCCAGAGTGTGATGGTGAGATCTTTGTGCGATCTTAATTGATCTGATTTGTTAATCATACTTTTCGTTTTGTTGGAATTCCACTTGAGTGAACACATTGGAGGCTGTAAAAAAACTAAGCAGTTTATAGTTCAGCTCAGTTTTGAAGTTGTATTTTTTCACTAAAACTTAAAGCCTTTAGGACAAAGCAGTTCAGAGTATTTTATTTTTAATTTGTCCTGAGTCATCTTTAAATCAAAATACATAGAATAAATAAAAATACTATTCATTATCATACAGGTGTTAACTTTAGCCTTGCAGCAACAAAGACTCAAGCCAGAGTGCTGTAAAACCAAGACAAAGATTTTCTCTTCCTTGTACAAAACCTTTAGGCCAAAGCCAATTAGGTCTTAGGGTAAATAGCTAGAGAGAACAATTTAGATCCCATATGACGATTTTTATTTCATTCAAGTTGGAAAAAAATGGTGTCTGAGCTATGTAAGAACTCACTTTATGATTTTGTATATTGGTGCAATTGCATTAAACTTACTTTTAATCAACACTGACAAAAGGAAAGTATCAAACCTGTGGTGTCTCCTTTCAGAAGGAAAAAAATGTATGCACGGTTGAAAAGATTATAATCAGATGCAGCTCTTAATTTGGAGGTGGATTGGGTCCATCCCCTGGGTTGCCATTGGTAAAATCAGCACTAAATGTAGCAGAACACGTGCTAGTACTGCACTTACTGTAGCACACCAGGTGAGGAGGTATACAGTAAAAAACGTATGTTGCACCTGTATAGTAGCCCGAAATGGGAATCCCCACCAACTGAAAACTGTGAAAACCACTACTAATTATAATGGTTGTAGCATTTAAGAATTTTTGTAAATATTTACTTTTTGTATTTTAATACTCAGGTTTCCTTCTCGGTCAGTTATGAGATGAATCAGTCGGAGGCTCAGATTCAGACTGATGTAAGTTGCGTTGCTCCTTAATTGTTGATACAAAGATTTGCTTGTATCTTGTCTTTATAAAAATATCTACAAATAATTTTTCATTCTCTTCAGATCACATTGGGTGTGTTAGGTGGGCTCGCAGTGTTATGGTCCCTTCTCAAGACTGCGGGCTGGAAGAGGCGTACAGGAAGCTCTGTAATTGACTTGCAGGTATAAATAGCTGGTAAACCAAAGAGAGTCATGTTTTCCTCTCTTAAAAGGAAACCTTTGCTGTCATTCCCTGTGATATAACTGTTCTGTTTCTTATGGTAATTGAAGTAGTTTCTAGCTTAGCTGCATGGAACTGTGACTTGGAGTTGGGGTCACTTGAGGAAGTAGGCTTTTTGCATTTTTTTGGATTCTGATGTTGTCATTCAGGAAATAGTTTTGCTTTAAAAGAAAAGGAAAAAAAAAAGCTCACAAGGAAGGGTATTTATAAATAGAGTTGTAGTTTTCATATTCATTCTTACTCATTCTTCTCTGAACAAAGACTAGCACATAAAAGTTTCAGATACTGAATGTACCATAAATATATGGCCACAGTAGAGAAATGCTGTCAGGGACTACTTTTCAGTACTAGAGGCTCCTGTAGTATGAGCTGCATCATATTTTATAGAGGTGTGTATATATGTTACTTAACTGATTTGTACAGTGTGCTTTTATAATTGCAGACGGTTTTGAAGTTCTTACTATTTTATGCTGGAGACCTTGCCAACGTTTTCTTTATCATCACAGTGGGCACAGGAATTTATTGGCTTGTGTTCTTCAAAGTAAGTGTTTTACCAGATTTTGCTGTTACAAATACCTATTAATACTGCATTCATTTTTGCACAAAAATTCATTTCTGTTTTTTCTTTCTCTTTTTTTTTTTCTTTGCCTTTCTGGTCAGACTATTGAGGCAAGTTATATACAATATTCTGTTTTGTGTGCTTAAATTTATGTGATCACCTGTTTCTTTCCCTTAGGTTTCATTGTACTTGCAGTCACATTAATAGTTAGTTAAAATATTTTATAATTTGAAACAGTGGCACATTAAATACTGATCTTTTTCTGAAAAAGGTATTCACTTTTCAGCACCTACTGTGTTGTTACATATGCTTTCCATAGTGTTTCAATGTAGCTTCTCAATTACAGGCTCAGCAGTTTGTCTCTGTCCTCTTACCACTTCCTTCTCAAGAAAAAGCTTTTGTTACATACATAGCATGTGCTTTCAGTCTGAAGGTAAGTATTTTTTCCTCAGGCATTAAAGAAATGTTAGCATATGCTTCTGTATATTTTCAGTAGGCTTCTTAAGCATCTTGAACAGTACATTTCATTAGCGCATAAATGGGAACAGTTAGACAATTAAGAATGAAGTCATTTTCTCCATAGGAATTTATATATATTTTGTTAATAATTCTAGACACTGTCACATGATTTACCATTATTCCAGGCCTTTAATTAAAATGTATATATATTTATCTATCAAATCTTAGTAATGAAGTTTCAATTTCAAATGTAGTCAAGTGTATTACTTGTTATATTTAATGAATAACGCGCAATGACAATTACTTCATTTTTGCCTTTATGCTTTTGCTGTTCCTATTTTGAGTTCTATCCCTGTTTTTTCCATAGGCTCTGCAATTTTTACAATTACTGGTTTCACAACTTACTATAGATATTTTCTTTATTGACTGGGAAAGACCTAAGGGCAAAGTTTTTAAAGCAGTTGAAGGTAACTCCAGCTACGCTTGTTTGTATAAACAACTTTGGTTAAATTCTCATATTGCTCTCAAGTGTTAAATTTCAGAGCTTTATTATGTGTTTATTATTATTAGGTGAAGGTGTAGTAAAAAGTGCTGCTGCACCTGTGAGCATATGGAGAACATACTTTATAGCCAATGAATGGAACGAAATTCAGACAGTGAGGAAGATAAATCCCCTCTTTCAAGTGCTTGCAGTTCTTTTTTTTCTGGAGGTATTACTAGTACACTTATAATTGTTATTTTTATTATTTTTTATGATTCACATCCAAAGTTTAACATAATGGTCTGTATTTTAATTCTTGCAGTTTTTGTGGTAATAGTGGGTGACCTTCAAGTTCGTTTGAAAAGATATATAACTATTTTGATACCTTTTTTATGTGTATGTATATATGTGTCATTGCACTATTTCATTAAGGAAGATTAAAAAAACCCACAACTTTAATTACCTTATAGACCTTTGTTGGTTTTATTTTTTTTTAAGCTAATGAGTTACCCTAAATGGCTTAAGAGGCTGATAAATTTGTGTACACACTCACTTCTTTATTTGCCTACTTGCTCCCTCCTGCCACAGTCTGCAGCTTTATTTCTGCTTCCCTATTTATCTGGACAGGAGCTTCCTTCCTGCTAATTTGCTGTAGTGACCTTTTATAAAGCAGGAAATGAAATGTACCAGTTCTGTTTCTGATGGCATAACATAAGGCAGTGTGCCTTAGTTACAACTCAAGGATACGTGAGAAATTGTGCTTTAGCTTTTCAAAATCATTTTGGTTTATTTCTTCTGGACTGTTTGGTAAGCACTATTAATTTGGCAAGCACTCTTAAAGCATATAGTTGTTCATGTGAAGTTCTCTGACATATTCTTAAATACCTTAATTCATTTTAATATTTCTGGTTTTGAATTTCCTATTTTCATTTAAATTAAAGAGTTAAAAATATAAATTTCTCTTTAAATACTTCAGTATTTTTGGTAAATACAGGCCAGAACCAACTTCAGTGCCATGATACAAGGAAAGAATGTGAGAAAAGAGCAAGTATTCCCAAAACTTAACTGGCATCCTCATTAATCTTCTTAGGCTCCTGTTATTACAAGCAGGGAGAGACTCGTTTTTACATCTTGCTTGGGAATTCCGGCTATGAATTTACCTCTGGAAAAGTCCCTTTCTTGTCACTGATAGTGGAGGAAGTCATGAAAGATTTTAACCTAAACAGTAGGCTAAAAATACTCCAGTTACCAGTTTTGATAAAGTAACAGTTCAGCTCTCATTCATCATGGTGACAGGCTGTACAGTAGTAGAAAAGAAGCCTGGAAAATTATCAGTTGGAGGAAGTAGGAAAGTGTAGAGGGAGTCTCCCTTGCCTTAGGCTGTATGTCTGGCACCAAAGCAGCCTCTGGCTGGCACTGGTCATCATTGCAGTGTTGACTGCATAGATAGAGGAGATAGCACTAGCAGCAAAACTAAGGTTTTGAACATTGCACCGTGTGTGGCTGGAATGGAGTTAAATTTCCTCATAGCAACCCATGTGGAGCTGTGTTTTGGATTTTTTGCAACAGCGATAGCACAGGAATGTTTTAGCTGTTCCTGAAGACCACTTGCACAGTATCAAGGTCTCATCAAGGACTCCTCTGTCTCTCACTGTGCCCCCCGCAGCAAGTAGGGAAGAGGGGACAACCAGAATAGCAGACCCAGTCTGACCAAAGGGACCATATAACATCATGCTCAGCAAAAAAAATAAAAATAAAAATGATTAGGGTAGGTGTTTTGGGTACGTAGCCGTTGCTTGGGGACTGGCTGGGCATTTGTCTACTTGTGGGAGGTACTTAGTGACTGGCTTTGCATCACTTTTTTTTTTTCTTTTGTATGTGTGTGGTTTTTTTTCCTTTCTCCTTCCAATTTCTTTCCTTATTAAATCTTTATTTTGACCCACAAGTTGTCTTGCTTTTGTTCATCCTATTATCTGCCTCATCCTGATGTAGTGGGGTCACCCCACCACAAATATCTATTGCAGCTTCAGTTCTGAATGATTTTCACAAATTTTCACCTCTTAAGTGTTTCAATGCCTAATTTTTCTCTCATCATTTTGATTGGGGAACTTCTTCTAGATAGTTTATTTAAAATAGATTCAGCTATAAGGACAGTAGAGGGAAATGTATTTCTGTTCAATGAAAAACAAAAACAAACAAACAAAAAAAAACACCTCAATTTCTTCCATCTGAAAACAAAAAATATATTAACTCTGGAATATCTAGGACCAGAAGGCTGAAGTTTGGCTGAAATAAGATCCCTTTGCAGTCTTGTCAGTAGAATCTTCTGGACTGTTTCAGCAAAAGTCAGTGGTGACTTGTCATGAGATTTAGCTGTGTATGTTTGTATAGTTATACATCAACTTATGTATGTGTAATTTGTTTTTAATTATGTTTCTCAGTAATAATACTGGATCCCACAACTGGGCTGTATCAGAATGAACATGCTGCTATTCCCAGCTCTGTTTTTCTTGATTTTTTATCTTTTTATTTCCTGCTATGATAGAAACAACTAAGTTGTAACTAATGCTATTCATTGCCTCGCGCTCTTGTATTGACCTTCTTATCTCTTCAGGTGGTGGGATTTTCAAACCTGGCTTTAATGGATTCTTCCTCCAGTCTTACAAGAAGCAGTGATAGTTACATAGCACCTTGGAGCCGCATTTTAAGATTTGGTGTGTCTGCTGCACTATGGTTAGCCATTGCCTTCCTCCAGGTATGACATACAGAAGTAACAGTTTTTCAGACTGCTTCTCGGAAACTAGAATGTATCACTAGGCCATCCATGCTACTCACTGTAGTGTTGAGTATATTCTTAACTTTTTTTCTTTATGTAGACTTTGAGCTTCTCTAGTGTAGTACAACATTAGAACCAAAAATGAATCTTCTGAGCTATGAGAGGTTGCTTTGTTAGTCACAATTTTCATCCCCCAAAGGGGAGAATTTATGCAACTACTTTGTATGGTTTTACGCAACTTTAGAACATCTACCACGTTTGAAATAAAAATCAGATTATTGCTACGATTTGATTTCACAGGGGAAGGATGTCAATCCCATTTCGTAGACCCCCATGCAATGATGGCCACAACAGAAGTCTTTAAATTATGGGTATTAAACTTTGAAGTTAATTGCTTTACAATTCATAAAATAAAGTCAAATCCAATGAACTAATAAAATAAAATCTGATTGGTTTATTTCAGATTATATTTTTTGCTGTGTTTTATGAAAGATTTGTTGAAGACAAGTTAAATCAATTTGTGGATTTGTGTTGTGTGAGCAATGTAAGTATTTCTTTGTTTTATTTGTACAGTGATGTTTTGAATACAATAAAGCGTAAGATAGTTTAAAGAATATTAAATAATATCTATTCGTGTAATTTATTCAGAGATCACTAGCTAACAGCCGAAGGTGGTATTTCTTTCAGCTCACTTTATATTGGTGCAATCTACAAGAAAATTTCATTTAAATCTTAGTTGAAAAAAGATTCTGGAATCTTAAGTATCAATATGTACTTCTAGACATGATTTTTAGGTTGCTATTTCAAATTATATTGGTTATATATGCTCATACAGAATTAAAAAGTAACAAATTGCGACAGAAATTTGGCATGGAACCATTTAGTGTCATTCTTTCTACTGGTATGCATTTTAGTATTTGTCTTCTAGGCACGACTGCATTGGCTTTGTTTAATATGTGTATGTTCGGTTTCTGCTCTTAGCTTCTGGTTGTCCCTCAAATGCTGAACTTCATGGTTATGCCTCCTGAATAGTTACCACCTTTCTCAAACACTTTCATTTACAGCTGAACTACTTCCATTAGTTTCAATATGAGTCTTGGAGCTTTGTACTGCAGGAAGAGTACAGTTAGAACAGGTTGAATTAGTTCATTTGGCCAGAACTTATTAAAAATACAGGATTTAACCCCTTTTATCAGCCTTTTCAGCCATGAAAAAAATTTTCAGCCAGTTTTTCCCATGGAAAGTCCATGTAGTGCATGGGTTGTATAAATAGCTAATTTTGTATCTTACGTGATATATAAGCAATATATCACACTGAATGAAATTCTATTATATACAACCTCCTAGGAGCTTAACTGAAATCATGCATATGTATTATGTATCACAGAATCGAAATAAAAGGTAATATATTTGTTTGTTTGTTTTTTGGTTCTGTGGAATTAGATGCTGATCCTTGCTGTTGATAAACTAAGTTTGGAGCTGTTGTCTGTCTCTGGTTAAACATAGATAAACAAGTTGCTAAATATTTTTCTGCGATGTGTATTTTGGTACCTAGTTATTTTGTATTCTAGAAGGGCTGATATTACCAATCTCTGTGAAAAAATAATATTTAATGACAGTATTCTTCTCTTCCACCACCTCTTTTAGATTTCAGTGTTTCTCTTGTCACACAGCTGCTTTGGTTATTACATCCATGGTCGCTCTGTGCATGGACATGCAGATACCAATATGGAGGAAATGAATATGAACCTAAAGAGAGAAGCAGTAAGTAAAAGCAGTAAAATTTTACACTTGTTTTTCTAATTTAATTTTAACTATAATTAATTTTAATTTTAATTAATTTTAACTATAATTAAATTAATTTTAACTATAATTAAAAAATAATTTTAAAAAAGGTTTCCATTATGGATCAGCTCTTCTTGCATTACATTATACCAAGTTATACTTAAAAGATATCAGCTGTTGGCCGGCAAATAAGTGACTCAATAGTTCTTTTATAACTAGCTCTTCACCTTTCTTCACTACTCTCTCTCTCTCCTTCACAATTCTTAGACATAAAATTCCTGTTTTTCTAACTTTTTTTTTCATATATTTATACATGAGCTTTTTAGTCTTGAAGCCTTTCATAAGCTCATGGCCGCATGCAAAAAGATGTGTACTAAGAAGATTTCATAAAGAGACAAATCTGAAAAACTCCTAGTAAAGAATCATCTGTTCTTCCAGTGAATTATTTTGTTCTATCTGTCCTCTTCTGATGACATAACCTGACCTTTACAGAAATTAATTTGAATATTTTTTCTCTTTCGTTTTGTATGTTGCATCTTTTTAGCAAGATCAGGCAAATGTCTAATATGATTGGTGCATAATGGGAGCACTTTGCACTAAATTTCGTGACATCTTGCATTTTTGTATGGACAAGTAGGAAGAAATTACTTTAGGCAAAGGATGTGATTATTACTGATAACTGAAAAAAAAAAGCTAACCGTGTGAAAATTAACATTCAAATGTCGAGGAATCTTTTAAATATAATTTTTGACTTGAATGTGTTCCTATTTTTTTAAATTGTTTAGTTTATTATAATTTTGGAAAAAGGTGGGGTTTTTTTCCCCTATGGAGATGTTGAATTTTCTATGTTCTTCGTATTTCTGAGATCTATTAAGAATTACCTGGTAAAGATATGGAAAAGTCAGGAATCCAAAGCACAAGAAAAAGCAGAAAAATACAGAATAAATGATAAACATGAAACAAAAGGCTTCAGAATGAACATTAAAAGGTGTTTTAGAAGGTAATGAAAAGAACATCAGTAAAAAGAGGAATGACTTCGTGACAGCAGGGGTCAGGATTTCATGTCCTAAGAAAATCTTGCTATAATAGAGCCAAGATGCAATGGATTCAAATATTTAGAGATATCAAGTACTTTATATACATGAAAGAGAGGAAAAGAAAAGCCTTTGACTTTTTTTGGTCTATGTATGACATTAATTATTGTTTTAATTGTGTAGGAAAACCTGTGTAGTCAGAGAGGTTTGTTACCAAACACAGATGGCCAGACATTTCAGATTTCCATCTCAAGAAAAATGAGACTGCAGTATGACAGGATTCATGAAACCCTAACAAGAGTAAGTGAGACATTTTTATTCTCTAAATGTTATTTAAAATATGTATTTTTTTTCCACTGAAATCGTGGTCATATTATTTTTCAGAGACGTGGTCCTGCTAGGTTTTTGGACTCATCTGCAAATACTTTCGAACAAAGCACAAGGGCCTACAATGCCATGAACAAATTTCTCAGTTCTTTTATTGATCACGTATGTATTGGCATTAATATATTAAGGAAAATTACATTTATAGTAAGTAGAGACTAAAAATTGTAAATTGGAAAGACTGTAATTTTTCTTCAAGCATTTGTGCTTAACGACTTGCTTTATGGCAACCGAAACAGTGGTTCACTCGAGTAAAAAATTTGAGTACTGTCCAGCAGTACAGCCTGCTCTTAAAAAAAAACAAATCCTTTTTTGTTATGTGTTTGTTTTTATCTCGAAATAAACTAGTGCTTTTTTCATTCGTACATGTCTAAGTAGCTGTACTCCACTTTGTAACAAGTACATTTTCTTTGTAATCATAAAACAATTTTTGTCTTTCCTTTTCTTATAGGTTCATAAGGAAATGGATTATATTGTTAAAGATAAGTTGCTGCTTGAACGGATTCTAGGCATGGAGTTCATGGAGCCAATAGAGAAAAGTATTTTTTACAACGGTAAAATTGTGACTTGGCATTTGCACTTATAATATGTAGGTTTCAATGTAGATTTATTTCACAGGATTTACAATCTAAAGTGGATTTTACAACAAGAGGTGTCATTAAATGATAGTTTATAAGGGAATTATTTAACAGGTGTTCTCATCTTCTTATCCTGTTTATATTATGTCACTTAATTGCAATTTTTTATTCTTTTAGACAGCTGAAAATACTGTGTAGAGTTGTACACATATTTAGGAAGTGCTACCTTGACTAGATCCAATATACACTTTGTAAATGTAAAGAAGAACCACAATATTTAAATAGCTCAGTGCTATGTTTTTGTATAGAAATAAATTGCTTATGAAACAACTAAACATACAGAAAGACAATTTCTCTAAAGAGGATATTGATCACAGTGAGGACGCTTTAGTGGAATAGTTGATGTTAATATACCACACATCTTTGCAGACTGCACTGAGTAATTGGGGTTCTTGAATATCTTATTTTGAAGCTTTTTAAGTGTTGCCAATACCTACACCAAAATGAGTATTTCAGCAGGAACAGGGATGACACAAGTTCTGATTCTGGTCCCTGGGGCTATGTGGAATCAGAGACTTGGGTTCTCCAATGCACCATCCTGAATCCCAAGCCCATGCTAAACCTAGCCATAAGTATTTCCAAGTACATGTGGTAAAAATAGATTTAGTGAAAGCTCTTAACCGTGTATCAACCTTCAAGGTTTCAAGGTTCTGAAACCCTGAGTTGTGGTCTCCTCCTCTAACATACAGCCTAGGCATCAGTATCCACATTGCAATGCGATATGAGCTGTGAACCAGTAAGAGTATGAGCCTGATGCCAGTCTGTTTCCTCAGTCCCTGAGCTGTTCAGAATCCATCAAAACATAGTCTTTCCAGGCTTCATCTCTGAAAAACTTAGTTCAGACCCTTATTCTATCCCTAATCATAAATATGGCCATTACCTTCATGAAACCTAAATATTAACTAGTGATCTGTGACAATGCAAGCCCTCATTTTGAGTCCCTCAGGTACTTGGCTCTCTAGCCTCACTGTTCAGAAACTTTAAACTTTATCAGAACTATAATCCAATCCATTGATATTACCAGATCACCATCACACATCCTAAATATGTTGTTGTCCTTATATAATAGTAATACCCAGATTAGATTATTGAGCTGTGCAGAACTTCTGCGGCTCTCTCGGACACCAGGGCTGCAAAAGCTGAACCCCTCGTTTGAATCACAAACCTTGCTATATAGTCTGGAATGCAGCACATGCTTTCAGACTGAATAGAAGCCGTGGCTGTAGTGTGATGTCTTTTCTCATCCCAGATGTCTGAGCTACGTAGAACTCATCAAAGGATCAGGCTCTCCTTCCCTATTAAGGCGAAGCGCTGTCTTTAGTAGTGAATATTACCAGGTAACCAGTATCTGGGACAATCATATAATATTCAGCTTTAGTCTTTTGACTGCCATCGTTTCAAACATCATCATCACAAGTGTTGATATGAATATATTGTTTGATGGTTTAGACTGCCGTAGCTCCCAGAAGCTTAGATACAAGTCAGGATTTCATGGAAGTCAGATGTATACAGGGTGTAATGAAATATGCAGTTGCCAATAAAGCTTGCATTAAACATTCTTCTGAAAAAGCAGAAAGAAGGAAAAGAACCTATTTTCAGTAGTTAAGTGTTTTCTCTTTTGAGAGTGGTGCTTGGTAACAAAGCAAAGAAGTTAATAAGTGGTTTAAACTGTTTTGACAATGGAAAAAGGTAATTTAAGCTTAGAAGACCCATTTTCTGGAAGACTGTTTAGCAAATGGGCAAAGATAATGCTATGCTCTGAAGCTCCTCTTAAGTAAGGTTTTAAGCATGTGTGTCATTGTTTTGTTGAGCTGGGCACAGAGTTAGCACTTGTTAAAAATCTCAGTGATGAGGAAGTTTTGTCTGCCTCTTGTTCAAGGCAGCCTTTTTTTAACAATTTGATTGAGACTTCTGGAGTGAACAAAGTTGTGTGCGGCACATGTGAGCTTTTCCTATTGTTCTTGTCAGTATTAAACCATTTTATAAGCGAAAAGGCTTGTAGTATTTTTCTTAAATGGAAAGCCATAACTAGCTTTCAAAATACCCTTTTGCTGTAAGTGTCATTTTTCTTACCAGCTTTATCTGTGTGGACTGATGAACTTCACAGAAATAATCATTTTTCAAAAATTTCTTTTTTTCTGTAGACGAAGGACACTCTTTCGACGATGTTCTCTATTACGGCAATGAGACAACACTCCTCATCTTTGATATCCTGTTTTTCTCCATTGTGGATCTGGCTTCCCAAAGTTTTGTTTTAGCAGCTATTCTAACATACTTACAACAGGAGGTAAATTTCAATTTAAGAATACAATTGTATTTTAAAAATGTAGGTTGGCATGAAAACTTATATGCTTAGATAATTAAACCCTGTAAGCAGTATATGGTGACAGAAGATTATACTGAGAGTTTATAAAGTTACTCATTATTTTTTCTTTTTGGAAAATAGGCTTAATTTTATTCACATGCATGTCACGAGTAAAGAGGCTATAAGTAGCTTTCAGTAGAAAACACAAATTTCTGTTAAAATTAATCACAATTTTATCATATTTCAAGGTGAAAAGATATTGGAAGATGCTTTGAAATTGCTAAAGGCAGTTAAGCACCTAATTCACTCATCTATTATTTAAATATAATATGTGGTTATTTTATGTTGGGTATTGAAACATACTGTTTTAAGTACTTCTTCATTAATACAGTTTCTCTAAAATGTTGTTAGATATTCAGGTTTATTCGTAATACAGTTGGGCAGAAGAATTTGACATCCAAAACCTTGGTGGATGAACGATTTCTCATTTAGTTAAGAAGACTACAGACTTTGGTGAGGAGTTAATCATGGAAGTTGTGTCCAGGATCAAAGCATCTCTTCTGACCTACAGATTAATTATGGTGTACTTTTAAATCATAATGTAACAGTTTTGCAATTTATCATTTTTTATATTGTCTGGTATTAAGTTTTATTTTTGTATATTTACAAATGTTTTTACGTTGTGAACACTAAGCCATAGGCTTTTAAAAGGAAAGATAAATGAAAAAAAGAAGTAAACCTAATGTTGTTTTTATTAGAAGAAGGTAAAGATTATTTAATGGCTTTTGATAAGATATGGACCACTAATTTTGAGGCAATAATTTGAGCATTCTGTGTGGCAGGATTGGCTGTCAACTCTTAAGTTTTCTGAAAATACCTTAAATCTTTTTTTCTTCTTTTTTACATTTTTTATTGTTGTTAATTTATTTTGAGGTATAATATTTAGTAAACATACTTTGGTTTTATTCAGCACAGAATTTGTTCTGAGTTGAATTAATATTTCAAGAGGACTATCTAAAAATCACTTCTTTGTAGTGATTCCAACTTGAAATTTTAACTTTTCTTCATTGTGTCATAGTAGTGTATACTTTTGTCTCTTTTCTTTGAGTTTATCATTCTTTTCTTGGGTGTAGACTATACATGACAAAGTTTCCTTATGTCTGAAATACAGGCATCACTACAGCGATGCAGAAAAACAGGCTAATCATAATTGCATGGAGGAGATGTTTATAGGTATTTTGGGTTTGATCCTGATCTCTCATCTGATGTGAGCTGCTCAAGGAAATAATAATAGTACTAATTCTGTGCTGTTTCCACACAAGTGAAACACAAGCAACTATTCATATCTTCTTAAAGTGTTCTTCACAGGTGCCTATATATGCTCATATACTTCAGGCTCTCTAATTTTCTGGCTTTGTTATCTTTGGACTTAACACAACAACCATTATCATTTTAGCTTCATCATATTTTTGAAATTCAGACAAGTTAATACTTATTCAAGTGCCATTTATTAAGTGTTAAGGGAGATTACGAATGGCCTTTGAAACACCTTAAAGTGAGGTGTCTACCTCCCATTTGTATCTTTGAAAAGTCTCCCTGCTTTTTTTAAATAATATTTTTCATTAAATGATTAAACATGAATATTGTTTGCTGTTTTTGTAACTGTCGCTTGTCTTTAGATCATTCAACAAGGGACTCTCACAAGCAAAAACACCATAAAGGAGTAAGTTGAGGCTAGCATCCTTATTCAAAACAGATTCAGGACATGGTTAGTTGCACCTACCAGATTTTAAATGTAGACATCCTTATCAGAGTTGAAGCAGCATTGTTTTTCAGGTGTTTCTTGGTTTCACGAAGAGCAAGGTGTTGTTAATGTTGATACCATATCATATTGTAATTTTAAACTTACGTCCAGGAATATGGACATAAATCTCAGGGTCACTTGTTCTAATGCATTTGCTTTCGGTGATGCAAAAATAGTGTAGCTTTCTTGTCCAATGTAGTTGCTATTAACTGATAGAATGTGTATTTGCCAATAAGGCTGTAAGGTAGATAACTGAAAGGTTGATTTTTCAGCAAGACATCCATTTATTAATATACAGCTTAGCATAAGTATTTCCATACCACGCTTTCTTTATTTTTGTCTACTACTGTGCACAATTCTTAGTTTGTTGGTGCACTCTATGCCACAAAAAAAGGTGTGAATATGTAATTTGCAGCAGCGAAATGTCCACTGAATAAAATCAAGGTTAATGCCTTTATAGGCAGTGTAGTAAGTAGAAGTGTCCTTTAGGTTCTGGATCTGTTAAAACAGCCAAAAACCCTATTTCCGCTGAGGACCATGACGTATGAGTTCACTAGTTGTGAGGTTTCTATCATATTGCCTGTCAGTGATCTACTGAGTGCCAAACCTTTAAACTAAGCTAAGGAGCCATCTGAAAAATAGGCAATAGGACATTTGCAAGGCAAAGTTAGGCTCCTATGTTCCCCTGCATTTCTCTGGGCAATATCTTTGCATAGCTTAACTACATGTAACTACACTTTCCAGGTCTTGCAGCTCTACTGAAGTGTTGACGTACAAGAGGACTGATGTGACTGAGAGTATAGAGAGTTGCTTTGGTCCATAGCTGAGAAAGTACATGACGAATGACCCTAATACAGGGCTTTTCTTCCTTTCACTTTCCAGCAGTAGAACTGAGCATCATCGTTAATGATAATGGAAGCTTTTTCTCTGTGTAGATTCTGATTATGGGTTGATAGTCCAGAAGTTAGTTATGTCAGGGAGTAGAGCCATGCTTCAAACATAACTCCTCTAGAGTGTCCTGGTTTGTGACTGACTTCAGTCAGAATAAGTAAAAGGTAGTAATCAGACCCTGCTAAACCAGGAAATGTCTGCAAGCATAATGTAGATGTGATTGAGCCATCTGTAGACACAGCCATGTAGTATTAATTTAGTCAGTCTGGTAACAGCAGAAATGGAGACCTGGCAGCATGTGGGCTCTCACTCTCTACCTTATTCTCAATGCTTTTGCTAAGCAGGTACATCTTTCCATGCAAAAATTATGCTTTGAGTTTGCTTTACATATGCCTTTGATTAACTGCTGTTCAGAAGGGCATGTGAAAGCTTTTAATGGCCTTGTGGTTTGAAAGAACTACTGGTAAAGGGAACTCCTGTTGCAGATAAATGATAAATTAACCTAAAATTGTCGTGTCAAAACAGTTGAGTCACTTGCTCCCCTATTTCTCTTCAGTGCACACACTACTCTGTTGTGTTTTAGTTTTCCAGGCCATTTATCTAAAATGTTAATATAGCTAACGTTGTTGCTATACATGATTTAGAAAATAATTACAGGAGTCAAAAGCTCCAGGAATTCATAGAAACTTTTCTTCATTCTTGCTCTCTAGTGAATGCTTGAAGTGGGTTGACTGTGCTATGTTCTCCTATTGGTTGGTATTTGTTCAAGAAATAGCTCTTGTGATTGTATTTCCAATTTAATGTGTTCTTTTTTTCATTTTTTTAAATTAGTCAGCAGCTGCAATGTGTCATTCATGTGCTGAATGTCTTTTAACTTTATAAATGTTTTAATCACACAGCATATCAAACTTTTATATCTGTCCCTCTGAGCAATAAAATTTTCAAGGATTGGAGAAGGGTTTTTTTTGCACTCATTAACTCAGCAGACCCAAGTCTACAACACTCTTTTCTTTCCATAACCATGAGAGGTTTCAGAACAGGGCAGGAGGTGTTTACTCGTTCTGCAGTCCACGAAGCTCTCTTGGGACAAGTGTAAGAAAGGGACGTTGCAGGCCGTGTGGCAGCAGGGGGTTATGGTTTGGGATAACCACAACTAATGGAATGAGCTTGTTGCTTATTGCAGTGTCTAATGGGCTAGATGCCAAAATAGTCAATTCCATAATTAATTACACTTCATATATACAGACATATATGTCATAATGACCAGATCCAGAAATTTCAAGAATTTGTTTGAAATTCACAGTTCCATTTACTAGTGAGGCCTTGACTGATTTGCATTTTACTACAGCATCCATTTCAGTGGTAGCGCTGGGTGTGTCTTTGGCTTTTACATCCACTGAGGTAATCGTACAAGAGGGGAGAAGTGCAGCTGGCATGAGGCTCAAAATTCCACCCTGTCCGTCAGGTTGCTGCAGCATGGGTGAGGTGGCAGTGCCACCAAAGCATTTCTGTTTGTTTGTTTGTGAAGTGTGACTAGTGGATGACTCGGGGAGGGTGACGTTGCAATATACTCCTGAGAAAATCATGACTAAGCTGGGATGGCAGAAGAAGGTAACCAGCAAACTCCTCAAAACCAGTCTCCCTCAACAACACCTGCTTTCCCCTACATCTCTGCTTTTCTCTAGCCAGTTTCATGGCCTTTTCCAATGTACCTTCTCACCATTTGAAAGCACTGATCCCCTTTCCCTCTTTCCTGCACCTCATCCTCCTCAGGCAGTGCCTGCCACAGCCTCGTACTTCACCGCACATCGCTGGTGGACATGTGGCTCCTGCCCTGCCTTCCTGCACGCCAAGTCAGGCAGCACCACGCTGTGCCTGGGGCAGCTACCGCATATCCGTGCCTCTCCGAACAAAGGAGGAAAATGCAGTCTGGCTGGCCAGAAAGCTGTGGACAGACGGCCTTTGTCAGGGAATTTTATCAGGTTGTGTGGCCGTGAATTACGTGCCCAGGTATGTCATAGGGCAGCAGCACAGGTTCTACGGTGAGAAGAATGAAAATCCAAACATGCCATCAGAAATCAGTTTAAAAGCAAGAAGTCCTGACTTCCACATGTCTAAAGGGAAGAAAGAATGAAACCCAGACACCTCCAAGCTAGTTGTTTGAGCACTAGAAAGAAGCAGCCTGGCTTCCTGCGGCTTTGCCTACATGCCACCTCCAACCCAGCATCCCCAGCTTCCTCATGTGACCCTTGCACCACCACAGCAGACAAGAGATGATGCGCGTCGTAGCTGGCTCGGGAAAACCACCGGACTCACTGGCCAGCTGCTGGTTGCTGAAGGAATGTAGGGCAGGAGCTCTGCTTGCCTTTTTCTCAGCAAAGGCATTAATAATTTAAATGAATACAGGCTCTCTCCTGTACCAGCTGCTGCTGCTTGTGCAGGAACTTCATAGCTTGGGGACTTGGCACCTTGCTCAAAGTTGGCAGCTTCCTTGGGGAATCAACTGATAAGCCCTGTTTCTGCAGGGAACCACATGGAAAATGATGCTTTCAGCAAGGAGAGTGGGGCTGTGGCTGTGGCCCTGCAGGCTGGCATCTGCACTCCGGTGCCTGTGGGGACACCTGCTTGAGGCAGCAAGTCACAGATGAAGTGATGTTCCCCAGAAACCTCACAGAAGATGCATTTCCCTCTGTGAGAAGAACGCTTCTGTGTTACCCCAGCAGAGCTTTGTAAAGCCCAGGTAGTACAGAGCCCTGCTAACCTGTGTTCCTCTCTGATCCAGGCAGTTTTACCAACATACTGCCGCTACTCGAGACTTGTTGCCCCCTCAGTTTTCCCCAGGGACCTCCATCACTGCAAGGACAGCCGCAGGCCTGACAGCTGGGGAGAAGTGAGGGAGCCCGTGGGATTAATTAGGAAATGTGCAGCGTATTCACCTGTAGGCGCCTGCAGGATCGCTCCAACACGGGTGACTCTGCAGACATCAGGAGGCAGCACTGCTGAACTGAGAACTTCCCTTGAGAACTGAGAATTTCCCTTTAGAGGATCAGAATTTCTTTTTGTTGTTGTTGTCCATGACAGGAGAGACCGTACCAGCCAATCTCATCACAACCTGTTGTGTTTATGCTAAGCAGAGAGAGAAAAACATACTTGTCATAGCCCAAAAGTGGTTACGCCTCGATACTGTGCAGTAATTAGGAGACAGATCTAGGTGTTTTCTCACCCTTTTTATAGGTTCCTGCTATTGTAATGGATATTGAAATTCCTCTTTACATCTCTCTTCATCAGGGTGGCAGAAAGCCATAGAACAAGGTTGGTTGGTTGGGTTGGTTGGTTGGTTTTTAATCACAGAAAATAGTGAAGGAAAAAGTGGCCAGCTCATGTGGTATGGAAGGAACTGAAATGAAAAACAAACAACCTGTAAAACCATCTTCTTTGTGACCTTTTCACCCTGCTTTACAACCATGGGGAAATAGTTCCCTTCTAATCATTCACAAAATCAGTCACCGGTTGCAGGAATGCAAGTGCTGAACTAAGATATTTGCTTTGGGCTTAGCCCGATCCCTGGGCTGAGCAGCACTGCGCCAGCTCTGTCCCCAGCAAACAGCTCCCTGTGGCCCCGGGCCTGGCCCAGCCCCGCTCCTGTCAGTACCCCTCGCTGGACGCCCCGTTCCCCAGCCTGGCTTTACCCCAGCCCCTGCTCCCCTCAGTGGTCCCTGTGGTCACTGTGTCCTGGGGACAGCTGGAGACCATTGGGATGGGTTTTGCTCTTTTCATAGAATCACAGAATCATTCAGGTTGGAAAAGACCTCCAAGATCATCTGGTCCAACCATCCCCCTACCGCCAATGTCACCCACTGAACCACGTCCCCAGGCACCACGTCCAACCTTTCCTTGAACACCCCCAGGGACGGTGACTCCACCACCTCCCTGGGCAACCCGTCCCAGTGCCTGACTGCTCTCTCTGAGAAGAAATGTCTCCTCATTTCCAGCCTGAGCCTCCCCTGGCACAACGTGAGGCCATTCCCTCTAGTCCTATCACCAGTTATCTGTGAGAAGAGGCCGACCCCATCTCCCCACACCTCCTTTCAGGTACCTGTAGAGAGCAATAAGGTCTCCCCTGAGCCTCCTCTTCTCCAGACTGAACAACCCCAGTTCCCTCAGCCGCTCCTCACAGGACTTGTGCTACAGGCCCCTCACCAGGGTTTCCCCTGCAGGTGGTTTTGTGCCTTTAAATCTGATGCCTTGCATTAATTGTGAGGTTTTCTTAGCTGATCACAGTCACATCCCAATCTCCATTTACTGCAGAACAAACAACAGAGCAGTGGTGCTGTGTTACACCAGGCATTACACTGTGTAATGCCCTGCACAGCCTGGGGCAAAATGGGGGACGGGGCCAGGATCTGGCTTTGGGGCGCAGGGCCCAGGCTGGCCCCTGCCTGCACCAGCCCCGTCCCCTCCCCTCTTCATTTGTAGGCTCTACGTAAGAACATCTTTGCTGAAAGTTTGGGGTTTATTGCATTATACTGTAAGCTTCCGACAGGTGATGCAGGGAGAGGGAGTTTTCAGGTGTTCGTTAATCCTAAGAGCATACAGTCAGAAATCAGTTTGTTTCACAGTGTGAGGAAAAGACTGTATTTTCTTTGGAAAGGCAAAGTCTGCGTGCATTTTCATTTTTATTTAAATTTTTTTCGGTGTGTGGATATAAAGATCTGGGCTTCACCATTGGAAGGCCCAAAGCTGCTCACCCGTGCCTCATATGCAGTAATTTTAACAAACACTGGAAAATGCTACGGCATGGTCAGACACACGATACGATGCGCAGAAAGTATTTCTGTGAAGAGATTGCTCTGCACAGGTGAGGTGTGGCATGAAATACCCACGCCCAGTGCAGAACCTGCTGAAGCTCCAGCTTCCCCCAGCTGCATCCCAAACACGTAGGGCCAGGGAAGCTTCCCTCTCCTTCCCTCTCCACATTCCTCCATGTAGACATGATTACAGAGATTATGGTTCAACTTCCTGGACACAGCTGAAACTCATTCCTGACTAACGCTGGTCCTACTGCATGTTACTTCTCCTTCGTGGCGTCTTGCACGTGGATATGAGAGCACCTAGCGATACACTCTTTGGAAGGCAAAGCCCTGAATTCATTTGAAGGCTGAAGAAGCTGGAGATGTGCTGCTGCTGCATCCCCGTTACCCACGTCGGTGTAGCGAGTTGACGGCTGCCATCAAGGCAGTTTTGCTTCCTCACCCCCGGTACCGTGAGGAAACCGCGATTTCCTGAGCCGCTTTTGCTGTTTCGAGTGTGCTCTGCTCCCCAGTGGCTTGTTTCTGACACCATGAGGAAATGCAGAGCGGTGCTTCGATGACATTTCTTGGAAACAGTAATATTCACTGCCCATACTTGGCAGACGCTGAGCCAGAAGAGGCCATTAGACAGTTGAGGCTCTCTTGCCGTGTGCCACGCGGTGCTCTCAGCTCTCCTGACGCCCCGCTCCTGCTGCCCTGGTTTGTCATTAAGGGCCATGCTGCGGCCTCAGAAATCATTACTGAGGGAGGGCTGGGACTCTTAAAGATGCAATTAAGAAGCAGATGAGTTTAGATGTAGCTCGACATAGGAACGGAGAGGAGTTGATCCCTTCTGGGGAATGGCTTTTATTTCCCGAGGCTTTTAGCTCTCTCAGCTTCTGCTTTCCCTGCTGGCCCACCTCGCCTGCAAGAGGCCGCTGAGGTGGAGCTGGGCAGGGAAGCGGCTTTGCAGGCCCCAAGAGCCACCAGATGGATTCCCCAATCCAGCACTACCGCGTTTCCTCAGAAAGGTGCACGCAGGCCTGGGTGTTGCCATTCCCGAGCCTTCCTGTCATGGGGGAAAGAGCGAGAGGACGCGCGGCCATGGGCCCTCCTGGTGAGCCACGAAACCAGCCGGAGGGACACGAGGACGCCAGATCTTCGTGACAAGCACACAGCAGCAGGGCTTAAGGAAACAGGTATTTATTGGGAGATTTATTAATCTTTGCCCCATCGAAGAACACACGCAGACCCTACTGGCCTACCCTGGCCTGTTTCTGACCATTGGCCCAAGAGCCAGCAGGGCCCCATAATCCCCGTGGCCCCAAGGCATTGCTTAAGAGTCTGCAGGCAGGTTGTAAGCAACCATAAAAATGTCCCAAAGCTCACATCTCGGTCCAAAGTCTTGCGATGCTGCAGCTTTCTGTCTCCAAGGACTGCTTTTAGCTCAGGGAGAGGGGAGAAAGAAAAATCCTCTTGTTTGCTTTGGCCAGGGCTGCTGGTGCCTGTCAGCACTTCTGTCAAAAAACACCACAACACCAAGCCCATGCTGAAACCCCACTGGTGGCCAATTCCCATCGCTGCCTGGTAGCACAGGCTCCTACATGGTTTGCTCCCAAAATATTTACTTTATGATTAACTTGTGAGTGAGGACATCACGCATGGTCCCGACAAACTCTGCAGTGAATAAAACGTAATTTTCCTTTGGGTTTACACAGGCATGATGAAAGCTGCACTCAAAGCAAGCCTTGAACAGGAATGTTTCAAACCACTTCTCTTCAGTTTCTTCAGTCCTGGAGTGGAACTGACTTCAGAATATTGTCTGGCCACTGACCTGTAAGAAAAGTTTAAACTTCTTTCATAACTCGGAGAGAAAACAGGGCCTCTCACTTAGCCCTTTCCATCCCTTCCTGCCCCGGGCACCAGGAAAACCAGGCAGCACCCGGCCTGTGGCACAGCACAAAGGCAGGATGGAGCCCATCTTGTGCCAACACTCAGACCTGAGCTGTCCCGTCGGAGGTGAAACCGGAGGGCTCTGGAGCAGCAGGGCGAAACGCAGCTGACAATTCCTCTTCTGTCTGCTCCTGGGCACGCAACTTTAAATGAGACGCAGCTTCACAGAGTGATTTTGGAAGTCGCTTCCCCCTGGCTGAGCCAGTGCTGGAGCCCAGCTGGGGCTGGCCCGGCTCCTGGATGAGGGGCTGTGCTTCCAAAATGTGGCAGGGAGCTGGCAGGGGTGGTTTTGTGGCAGCCAGCATCTTTAGAAGCGTGTAAAAAAGCGGCACAAAGGACCCATTTCTACAAACCATGGGCGCTGGCTGAGGAAGGGTGTTTCTGGCAGCCCTCCCCCCCCTCCAGCTGCTGCTCCAAGCACAATCCCAGCAGCACCGCCGCACCCCCTGACCCGCCTCCGAAAAGGCATTTTTGGCACTGACACGGCGCATTTGGATCAAAGATGTTGTGCAGCGGCTCTGCCGATCCAGCAGAAAACTCCCCCTGTACAGCTGCTGCTGCTGCTGCTGCTGCTGGGCGGAGGAGGGCGAAAACGCCCAGGAACACAGGAGGAGTGCCCCTGGATGAAGTTTGCTGCTGTTTTCTGAAAATACCTGGCCTGAGGGCCGAAGGCATCCGTGTGGCAGCTTAACTCACGTGGTGTGACCGCAGCACGGGGAGTTGGGGGTGACTGGTGAGAAAGGTGGCTATGTTATACTCCTTTTTGGCAGAAAGCCTCTGCCAAGTGCTTGCAGACCGCTGGTCCGAGCCAGTCTGTGCAGCGTGCTCTTGCTCAAAGAGCAGCAGCACCAGGACCAGCCCTGGCTCAAATTCTGCCTCCCCAGAGGCGACTCCAGCGCTGCCAGCTGGGCTCAGCGCTGAGGCTGAGCACAAGTCCCCTGCTGCCGTTTGAAGTTGATGGTGTGGAGGGCTGTGCTATCTCGTGTCAGGAGCTTTATCGCAAGAGATCAGTGCTTTGTGCTCTGCACGGCCACGTCAGCTGCAGGCTGCCTTTTTTCATGAGCCGCATCCAGCATTTTCTCAGAGGCTGAGCACAAGCTGCAACATCTTGGTCAATGTGAGCTAACAAAAACACGAGCTTCTTCAAAAAGAACAGAGCTGTGGCATCCTCTGACCGTCCCATCCAACCCCTGCACACCAGATGCTGTCACTGCTGGCTGCTGAAGGATGATTGTGAGGCAGAAGCCAAAGAGCGTGCCTCCCATTTCTGCCTGTGACAATCTCTGCATTAATTCCTTAAAAGGGTTTCAAAACAAGAAGCCTGTAACAGGACCTGATACTAGAGAGAAAGGTAAAAGTGAACAATAACACAGACGTCTGTGTGGCCAGAAAACAGACAATGAAAAAGTATATTAAAAGCTGCAAAAGATCGGGTTAAAAAAAATGTGTTGCTTAAACCTCCCCCTGCCAGTAAGTGACCTTAAATATTCTCTGTTTTACTTGTTACAAATTTGCTTATGTTTATTTGGTTCAGCCCGCTCCATGCTGTGTCTTTGGCGTGTCTTATTCTTGTGTCACTCTCATGTCCTTTTGTGAAGCCGGCAATGTCACCCCACTGCTTTCCTTCCCTCCCTCGGTGCCAAGGGAGGAGGCTAAAGGAACAAAGCAGCAGAGCTGATGTTTCCAGTGCAGAAAGCATGGTGATGAAGCTAATCAAAAACAATCTTTCTGGAACAATCTCAAGCTAATGTTATTCTTACAATGCTAGGCTTACAATAATCTGCGTTAAATGTGCTATATTGTATTCTTATACATACGTTTTATATACGTTTACTGTTAGATGGAGAAACACACAAATAACCCCCCTGCCCTCAGCTCCTTATTACTGATATCTACATCTTACCAGATTTAGTCAGAAAGTCTGAATTATGTCAAAACAGTTAGATATTACCAACCCCCCAGTTATTTTATATCAATCCTGATCAGAAATATACATCCATGAAGTGGTATGTTGGGGCCGCACGCTCACCTGCACGCACCTGCATCCCCTCTTTCTGCAGTATAATCACTTCAGTGGTTAAAGTCAATTTTTTTTCTAACCACCAGCACAGCAAAATGGAAATAGGCAACTTGTTTTGCTGCTCTGCTCCATACATCATTGCTGAGAATCAGCCACAAAAGGGCTCAGGAATTAGTGCTTAGCTGGCAGTTCTGCTGATAACGCATGAGGCGAAGCAGCCTGCTCATTTACAGCCGCATTGTCCCTGCTGACAGAAGTAAAAATGCGCTTTTGTCATTGTCAATAAACAAGTTGGAAGCTGCTCAGGGAGATAGGAGCCCTGCCTAGCCCCGTTGTGTCAACAGGCAGAGAAGAGCAGCCAGCTGAGGGAGGTGGGAAGGAGGGAGGAGGATGATCTGCCGGCACCTCATCCTGCTTCTCACTGGTCCTGACCTGTTTCAAGGGGAATTTTTGGACCTGACGGCCGGTGAGGGCTGAGCGGGGCTCCTTGCTCACCTGTCCTCCTGACACCGGTGATTGCAGCCCTGTGAGGTGTGTCCTGCAGCTGGAGGGAAATTTTCCATCAAAACAACAGGTTTTCATCAGGAAATGCCACTTCATCAAAAGCAGAGTGCTTCGAACCAGCTGAGCGGTTCCTAATGGACTTCTGAGAAAAGCAAAAAACAGATTTTTTTTCAGAAACCATCTCGTTGAACTGCAGGGGAGCCACATCTATGTGTCTGGGGGATTCCTAATATTCCAGACTCCATTTTCCAGAGCTGGGGATGCTGGAAATGCCTACCAGGAAATAGGGCTTGGCTCCCTGCAGTGCCGGATGGAGTCGGGCATCCCACAGGACACCATCTCACTCCGAGGACATGTGGGTTTCCATGCCCACCCCCAGGGAAAAAGGAGCCTGGGCATATTGAAGAGGGCATGGATAACAAAAAAGGAAGTTAATGGGGAAAAAAAGAGGTTTACAGGAACACCAAACCTGAAATAACTGACCTCAAGCCCAGGTTTTCCATTCAGGTCTCATACACGTCTAGGTGTTTATCCAAACTCCCATTTTGAAGTTGGACCAAACCCACCCACCCTTCCACCGCTGGGCAAGGAAAGCACTGGGGCTTGGTAGCTCTCCTTTTCATTCAGAGGCATTTTGCAGGATTGCAGTTACCTAGCTCCGACAGAAACACTTCCCAGCGCCCAAGGGGCAAGACGCACGCTTATAACCTCCCTGTGAAGAGCTTCCGCTGCTGTTTCTGGTTGATTACCTGCCGTTAAGAGTGCACTTAGTTATGAGCACGGAGCTGAATTCCTCATTAACATCCACATCAGATGCCCACACATTCCTCCAGAGCACTGGTTTAGCATCAGACAAGCAAAGGGTGGCAGACCCCGCGCTGAGAGCAGAGGAGGTGCCCCATAGCTCTGGCTGCGTTTGAAGAAAGGCATTAAATATATTAAATACATCTCATTTCTTTTGCCTGCAGAAAGTTAAAGGAGGGAGCAACACAGGCAATGACAAGGGAACATGAGGAAACGTGAGGGATTTGGAGGGAAAAATGTTTTCCTATTGCCACCAATGAGGCTTGGTGCCTACCAAGGGGTTATGGTCTGTGGAATGTCTCATCTTTTTCCCACCCTGATGGACATGGGTTTACTGAACTTAGAGACACAACTGAGCAGTCTTTTACCTCTTTCTCTTTGACCTCTTTTTGCTTTTGCCATATTTCATAGAATCACAGAGTGGTTTGGGTTGGAAGGGACCTTAAAGCCCACCCAGTTCCAGCCCCCTGCCATGGGCAGGGACACCTCCCACCAGACCAGGTTGCCCAAAGCCCCATCCAGCCTGGCCTTGAGCACCTCCAGGGATGGGGCATCCACAGCTTCTCTGGGCAGCCTGTGCCAGGGCCTCACTACCCTCTGAGCAAATAATTTCTTCCTACCTAATCTAAATCTCCCCTCTTTTAGTTTAAAACCATTCCCCTTGTCCTATCCCTACACCCCCTGACAGAGTCCCGCCCCAGCTTTCCTGTAGCCCCCTTTAGGTATTGGACCTCTACTTCCAGTGTTACCTCACTCTTAGCCTCATTAGATTTTCACTACAGGAAAATTATTTCCACTACTTGGGTTTTAATTAAAAAATGGTTTAAATTCCACTCATTATTTAGTGGAACTTGAAGAGCTTTAAATGAGCTAAACATGCATTTATTCTTTTATTTTATTTTTTTTATTGTACGGCTTTTCATCTTCTAATTACTCCATCAAGGCTTGAAAAATCACAGATTTCCTACGGTCCGTGTTTCAGATGAGGGCTCAGTCCAGTTCGCCATGTGGTATTAAATACAAAGCAGAGATCAAAGAGGAAATGCAGCGCTCTGTGCTCGGCACAGAATCTGCCAGTGCTGTTCCGAGGCGTGTTTCAGACGGAGCCATGAAAACTGATTTGCAAAGGAAAACTCGGCTGCAGGCTTTCTGAAAGAATTCAGTGCTAACTGAACCAATGATCTCTCTCACTCTTTTTTTAAAAAAAGGAACTTTATCAGAAAAAAAAAAAAAAAAAAAACCATCCTTAATATTCCTAACACAAACCAGGCTCGATTCCAGAAATATTTTACCTCTGAGTAAGCAGGGAAATGAGCTTTTGTGCCGTCCTACTCCAGTGACTCACCGCACGGCGCAGCCCAGAGCATCCTTGCACAGACCCCCGTCAGCAGCAGTGCTCAGCCAAGCATGTGCCTCCTCCACAGCTCATGGGCTGCGAGCAAACGAAAGATTTATGGCACGGTGGGTACAAAATACGTATTCCTGACGTCCACTCTGTGACATGCGTTTAAGCTCTGGGAGCCCTCATGTAAAATTAAAGCACGGTAAATGCTGGTCTTAGCGTTGTGCCAGTTTTGTAGTGCATATCTTGTTCAGCCGCTTCGAGACAAAATCCTGTTCCCGTTGGGGTATGGTGGTTTGTCCCAAATGGCCAGTGGATCCCTTTTGTAAGGTAAGCTCATGCCTTATTGCCATCTGGGGAAAAAAAAAAATCAATAAAAATCTTCACAGGAAGGTCCTGCTTCCCCCTCACATGGTGGTCCCTGGCTGCAGTGAATGGAAAACAAGGCATATTTATTCTCGCTACTGTTTTAAGTAAGAGATGCTGATTCTTTAACAAATCCCGAGGCAGCACACATCTTTAAGCTCAAAAGGCACGGCTGGGGGACAGAGCAGAGCCAGGAGGAGAGGCAGACCCATGGCCCCAGCCCAGCAGCCCTCACACTCCTCTCCAGGCAGAAGCAAGTCGCCAAGCAAGCGACATCCAACGCAACGAGAAAAAATGGTTTCCAGCTCTCCACCACTGAGGCTTGGTGCCCACAGCAGGGGTTACGAGATGCCTTCTGATGTCACATATATCTTGTCCTGATGTGCCATCCTATTTTCCCTAGCATTCCTTGATTACCTTGATTACCAGGGCACAGACCCAGGCGCGCCAAGCCCTCGCCCGCGGGGCGGCGTGACCCGGCTCGCAAAATCTGCTTTGCAATGACCCAGGAGCCTGAAAAAGCTCCCGAATCGGTACCGATTATTCGTGTGTCACTTCTGATGCAAACAGCAAACAGCTCCTGGAGGCGAACGGTTCTGACAGTCAGAAGATCCCGTACCATGTCTCGTCTAGAGGAGCCGTTTCCTTCTCAGTAGGTACGACGTGAAGTCCTTGACAATTCCTTCTTAGCAGCCGCCATCTTCAGTCACCCTAAGCTCTTTTTTTTTTTTTTTTCCAGTCAAAATAAATGCTAATACAATGCGGGTCTTTACGCGCAGTATATCCTTTATAAAAGGAAGTCGTGGGTGTTCTTGTTTGCTTTATGGTTTATATTTTTGCAACAAATGAAAATACCAAACTAACTTTCGGGAAATAAGAAGAATTTATGCACCGAATTTATGCAGGCTGGGTGCAGCAAATATCACGCAGTTCACTGGTCCTGGTGAAAATGAGAATGAAAAACATCCCCCCTCACACGTTTGCTCAAGCATTGCTAAATGAGCAAAAGCTTTCATATCGTGGTTAATTACAGAAATGGCAATGTGTCTTTCATTGTATCTGAGCGAGAGGAGCGAGATAAGAAACAAGAATTACAATATAATAAAGCCAATTTCTGAACCCAGCTGTAACCACGGCAACCTTCATTCACAGTGTTTAACTGGGAGTGTAGAAAGATGGTGCACTTGGCAAGCCGGAATAAATCATCTACAACATTGGCTTGCAAATGTTGCAAAGACGTGAACTTTTACAAAAATTAAACTTTGCAAGAAGTTTACGTCTGCATAAATCACTTGACATTACCTCTGCATTCCCCTGCTCATGTTGGCTGCAGGTAAATGTCCTCACCGAACAGGCAAACGTTAGGGGAGATACATTTCAGGATGATGCACAAAGGGAAAAAAAAAATAGATGAATTCCAAAATTAAATATTAACATAGACCCTAGTTGAATGCGCCGTGCTGGTGCAGCTAGCGTTAAAAGCTGGCACCGTCACCAGCAGTGAGGATTTTAGATTTCCTCGATCGTACAAAGTGGAGGGGTGGCCCTGAGCCAAGTTCCCCTCTCGCTCACGTTTTTCCCTCCCACCTTCGCTGGCGTCAGCAGCCTCAGCCGCTGCGGTGTCACGGTCTCCGGCGGCTCCCCGTGCGTGAGCTCGGGTACGGGAGCAGTGTGCTATTAACAGAAAACAAAACAAGAGAGAAGTCATGGATCGATACCCTGACGTTTCCTCCCCGCATCCAGCCTCTCTGATGCTCTGGGCTGCCAGGAGGGCACTTCTCTCGCCGGCTGCTCCCTGGCACTTCATGCAGCCCGATCGCTTTGTTCTGCTTCATACCGTGGCTTTTTTCTTTCCCATTTGTGCCAAAATTGTGTTTTTAAAGCGGAGCGCCCACGGCAAAAGTGAGGGACCCAGCTGCAGCCCAGCCTGCCCTGCTCCTCGGCTGCGGGGGCAGCTCCCAGCAAGAACCGTTTTGGAAAGGATCCCGAATCCAGCAGGTGATGGGAGCCCCCTCTCCGAGGAGAGAGGAGGGGGAAAACTGGGATCAGAAACTATTTATGCGAACCTCTGTTCAGGAAGTCTTTGCATTAGGGTGGGCTCTCCGAGGAGAGAGGTTTTGTACAGCTGCAGGCAGCTGGTGCAGAAAGTGGCTGTAGCTGACAGGATAAAGCAAAAGAAAGAAAACCAGCAAGTTTCCAAAACCAAAACCAAACCCTTCCTCTTTATATATTTGATGTAGCTGTCTGGTTTGAGGCAGCTAGTGAATGTGCTTTCACTTGCCACTTAATGGTGGTCAAAAGAAGAGGAAGAATGCCCCAGATGCTTTGACATCCACTACAGCAATGCACAGTGACAGTCTCTTAACCAGAGGTAGCCCCACAAAACTGGCTAGTGGTGCTTGGAAGTGAGAAAGAAGGAATTTCTAGGTCACAGGGACGGGCAGATTTCTGGCAGGACTCTTATCACTGAACCTCCTCCTCCACAGCGTGAGAGCAGAGCAACAGCAGGGACGCAAAAGATGAGGTAGCAAGGCGCCTGGCACCGCTGTGATTGTTGCAGGCACGCCAAGACCCTGAAAACCTGAGGGTCTGGCACTGTGAGTGCTGTAAACGTGGCTTTAAGGAACGACCCTGCAGCGTGGATTCAGTCGTGCTGTAGTCCTTTTTCCCTTAATTGAGTTTTCCTTGTTTTATGTGCAAAATCCCTGCTCAAAACGGGCTGGCACTGCTGGCTACCAGCACGCAGGGATTTGAGACCAGGAGGTAGGTCTGTGCCCGTAGCTCATCCTTAAGTACTTAAACCCAGCCTTATTTTTATTATTTTTTTTTTTTGGAGGAAGACCCGGCAGCGTTTGTAAACTTCTCTTTCCTGCCACGGCCGGAATGTCTGGGCGTGAGCCCTGCCGCAGCGAGTGCTGGAGCCCAGCGCTGGGCAGCAGGTCCCGTGCCTCTGAGCACAGGCTGGGCACGGGGAGCGCACCGTGCGTGCGCATGGGGCCCGAATATATCACAAGCTGGAAGCGCTTCAGAGCTGCCGGCGGTGCGGATTCGCTACTCAAAGCCCCGCAGAGGTGAAGGACACAAGGCGCTGACCTTTCCTACAGCCCTGGGAATGTGGCTGCGGCCCCAAATGACTCTCTAGAGCTGCTGCCGCTGCTCGAGGCGGAGAAGCCTCTTTGCCAGCGCTGTGTCTCTGAACAAAGCACCTTTTTCATGTGTACTTTCCAGGGAGAGGGAAGGAATTCTCTCTGATTCAACAGGGCATTCAGATCCCCCTTCCAGGCTGCTGCAGCGCCTTCATTCTGCTACGTGGGCTTCAAATTAAAAGTTAACGAAAACCAACACACTCCTCATTTCTCCCGAGGGGCGTTTGCTCTCTCATTTCACGGCTGAGCAAAGTAAGTCGGGAGAAAACACCTCCTCCTTTGACAAAGGCTGCGGGGTCTCCGAGCGCTGTCTGGCATCAGTATCGTTGCATCCATGTCATTGCTGTCACGTTGACCGAGCTGCGCTCCTTTTCCTAAGGGTGCCCTGCACCAACCTCCCACACGGCAAGCATCGTTAGGTCTGCCGGGCACCCTTTGTCCTCCCCGGGGAAATGACTGAACGGCGTCCTCAGAAAGCTGACAACCGGAGAGCAGCAGAAATTACAGACTCATGTTTGGCACCGCGTGTCCCGCTCGCAGCTGCGCCGAGTGCCTGCCAGGAGCCAGCTGCCCGCGGAACATGCCGTCTTCGGGCCGCTCGACCCGAGCTAGTTCAAGAGGGTAACAGCGACGTTAGGGAAGCGAACAGGCGTTCTTTTTGCAGAGCTCTTGCTTGGTTTTATAGCTCTGCTCTGGAGGAAGGCGAGTTGGCTGCCAATTTCCAGGTGATGGCAGCTTCACGCAGTGCTTGCCAGGCTAACCCAAGGCTTTTCTTTATGGCTCTGGGAAAGACATGCCTCCATTATTAATATATAAGAAAGATAGAAACCTTTCAGTCATATATTCTACCCGCTGATACACGCAAATACAGAATAGTAACGCTTGAATCTAGGAAAACCTGGGATTTTTTTTTTCCTGTTTGATCCCAGCAGTCACACCGAGTCACGACCCTGGTACTGGTTACGCCACAGCAGACTCGAGCACTACTCTTTATACAATTCCTTGATTTAACAAGACACGTACAAAGTTCCTGTTTTTTCTGAACACAGCAAAAAACACGCGGGCAAACAGCAAGAGCCTACCTGTGAAGCCTTTTCCAGGAAGCCCTTTGCCCTAGTATTCTCTTTTTCTGTCATTTTC
The DNA here is from genome assembly GCF_013377495.2 of Cygnus atratus. Lineage (NCBI taxonomy): Eukaryota > Metazoa > Chordata > Aves > Anseriformes > Anatidae > Cygnus > Cygnus atratus. The sequence continues at coordinate 135,868,756 of NC_066363.1, forward strand.
AGTGTCATGCCCCTGAACTCACTTTACTGCGCCCTTTGCATTTCTACCCTTCATTTATTATGTATTATTTATTTATTATTTATTTATTTTTACTATTTTTTTTCCTTACATGCACGTTTGTGACTCTACAGATTCATGGGGTGTGCTGTTGCCTTACATTGTGATACAGGTGCAATATTTTGGGTGCTGGGTTGTACTGTTCTTTGTTTTGTGTTTTTTTTTTTTTTTTTTTTTAATAATCAAGGAGCCATTTAGCTGCTTCCTCAAGCTGAACCAACACAATGTATCTTACCTCACCCCATAAATTTCTCTTGCTATTTTCAGTAAGGGTTGATGTGATCACATGTTGATTGCATTTTGCTACATGAAAATGGAATTACAGCTGCAGATGTGGGATTTTGCAAATGGCCAAAATGATGTTGGGATAGTTGCATAGCCTAATGGAAAGAAAAAAGAAAAACCCAAACCAACCAGCACTCCCAGGGCATGACTCTGTGTTAGCTGCTGCTCCCTGGCCCTGCTGCACGCCCTTCCCTTCTGCTGGAGGCTGCCACCCGCCCCATTCTGCCCGCCAAGCAGGCTGTGGAGCTGCCCCCTGGCCTGCTCTGTGTGAAGTGATCGGAGTTGGAAAATGCTCTTTGGGCGCTTCAGAGCACTTCCACTTTAAAGCATGGCCAGCCACGGGATTTGCACTCTTGCAGGGGTGGCGATTTGGAGAGCCAGGGGAGGGGACGTGAAGGAGGAAGCAAGAAAGAGCCTTCCTTTGCATGTGGGCGCAGCCGGATGGCTTCAGGCTGCCAGACCACAGCGGGAACAGAAACACAAGGACCTGCCCTAAGGACCTCCACTGCTAATGTTCTCCTCCTTCTACCTGGCCAGCAGCGCTGTGACTAAAGCAGATCACACAGGAGCACAGCGACCATTTGTCGCCGTCAGCGGGGCGTCCACTGGGCAGAACAAAGCACTCAAGTGGGCACTTCGACTGTTTTCCAACAGTAAGGGAGATTAATTCTTGTGAGCGCTGAAAATGAATGAGCATTGAGGCGGTGCCTATGATGGCAATGTCTGTGAATGAGTTTGTTTTCTGAAGATTGAGAGTAAATACTTAATTCGTTGTCTCACGTGTGGATGCATAATCACATCAGCAATGCATTTAAAAGAAACGGGAGCACTGTGATACTGCAGCTTGATAAAGAAATAGAAATACTGACTTGAAGGCAATCAGTGCCTGATAACCAATGCTGTAATTTAAAACGTAAATGCCTTTCTGAGCTCATCTATTCTAAGCTGGATAGAGCCCAGCATGTTTCAGTTTTTAAATAACTCATTCCCATGACCTTTGCAACTCACTAACTTACACAACTGTGCAAAAAAGAGCCTCGTACACATGACTCAGGCCGCCTTAGGGGTGCTGAAATTTAAGAAGGCAGCCTACATAGCATGAGCACAAGCAAAAGGAAAATAAAAGGCTGATTATATAACATCCAGCCAAATCGAACAAACCTCTGCAGTCATACAAAGCTGTGGGCTTCAGAGATGCAGCCACAGCTCAAAGAAGTTTTAAAGAAATCCCCTGATGTCGCTGGTGTTTAGCCCCAGCGTTTCGTATCGGAGCTAGTAGGAGAGAGAAATAATCCCTCCTCTCAAAATCCTGCTTTAAAACACATAGCTTGCAATCTGGACGTGCTCCAGGACATCTGAAACACATTGAGTAAAATGACCCCGGGGAAAAAGTAAGGTGCCTGGATTGCTAACTTGCAGGCCCAAAATCATCTGCAAGAAACACATGCTGTGAGTTCTTGAAAACATGCCGGGTAGCAGTCACCTTACGCTTACTGAATGTCCTTCTGTCGCTCCTGGATCTTTCTGAAGGGTCCTCGCAGGCAGAGTCCACCTGTGGGGAAATCTGTGATTTTGCACCACCTCCCTGACCCCCGCCATCGGGGCATCATTGATCCGTGCAGCTGAATATGCAGATTATTTGGACTTGCAAGCTAAATCCAGCACCGGGCTGGAATCCAGAGCCGAGGAAGGCACCCAGGTGCCAACCTATGGCAAAACCAGAGCTGGGATTCCTAAATGACGTAAAAACTCCCGAGGACAAGCAAGGCACTCCTAAAGCAGGCAGGCCTGGTGGAAATGGTCACAGTCAAGATTTATCTTGCAGCGAAAAGCCTGGCTCAGGAGCGTAGCTTTGTACTGTTGAGATCCACAGGATCTCTCAGAGGGAGGTGTCAGTTCCTCAGTGTCAGTTCCTCCAGTTCCTCAACACCGTAACAGAGCTTGACTTATCTCCTAAGACATGCTGTTGTTCCTTCCTCTGGTTCCTATCTCACTGTGCGAGGAGCCCAGTGGCAAAAGCTTATTCCCTGTAACTGGAAAACACTGGTCTAATTTTCACCTTGTGTCCACAGCACCTGCTTTTCCAGGAGAGCACCCTAAGTGTCCGGTCAGCTGAGGTGAGGGTAATCCCTACCCCTGCACTGACGACTGGTGCCCGACACACAGGAATCCACCACGTCTTGGCTCAGAGACAGCGGCCGAGGCCCCGTGACCTTCTGCTTAGGGCACTCAACCTGGAAGAACGAAATAATTCACTGGATCTGGCCTTAAGATTTCAGATATTATAAAATGTTTATATTAGTTAGACCACATTCTTGGTTATTTGTCTGTGTCTAGACCGAAGCTAATCCTTTCAACAGCCAACAGGAAAGTATTTTCCTTGTTTTGCGAAGCCCACTGTCTGAGGACAGGCAGACAAGCCAGGCTGAAGGTAGGAGGACAAAACAAATACATTTTTGGTTTGTTGTTTAAAAATATAACCTAAACATACAGTATAAAGCAAAGAGTAAATATTTATGTAGGTGGGTTCACTTGAGATATTAATTCTGTTTATTAACCAAGGAAAACAGTACCCTAACTCATCTTTCTTCTAACGAAAAAATAACAAACACTTATATTTTTGCATCACATACAAATTTTGAACCCCAAAGGATAGAGCTGGGTCTTATTTTTCCAGTGTTTAGGCAAGAATAAACTGCAGGAAAGTAAATAGGAGTGAACAAGAAGTCACTTTTGGCTGTTAGTCCTCCTTGGACGGATCTCCCTCTGGGCCCTAAGACATCTAAGAGGTTAGGTCAGAGTCCATTCCTGGTTCTAAACCTAAATTTCCAGTTTTCTTTCATTTCCATCACTACTTTCCTCTCCAAAGTAGGCCCTCGTGCCAAGAAGATAGCACCCACTGGAACTGATTGCTTTTCCTCATTGCTGGGGAAATTGCTGCTCTTTAGCATTCATATTTGCCTGGTGAGATCTCAGTCAGACAGCTGTTTGCACAGACTGTCTGCCGGCTTTCCGTCTCCTTACTACGGCGATCTCAAATACAGAAGCAAGACCACGTTCAGTTACCAATCTCTGAAAAATCTTTAATTTCAGGAGTATCATGTATGGTAAAATGAAACCGGGAGATCATTGTCCCAGCAGTATTAGGTAAAAGATATTTCAACTGTTTCCGTCTGGAAAAATTCAGGCAGATTCCTCTCCCCTCCCAACTTGCATCTCCACTACTTCCCCTGGAGCCTTCTGAATCTTTTACACATCAGCCACCACAACTGCAAATGCGGTTACCTTTTTAAATGCCTGTAACAAATTTAAGAAATGCACACCAAGAGCAACAGCTGGAGAAGGGATCAGCCCCTTCAGAGCCAAGATTGTTGAAGCCAACCTCCTGATAGCCCGAAATTGTTTCCACATAGAACAGGCACTGATAATGTCATAAATGTCATTCCTGAAGCTTGCCAAAAAGTCTTTTCCACTGACATTTCGGTACAGTATCTCCTTTACTTCAGCAAGTTAGCAGAATGCTTTATTCCTGTACTGGGTCTGGCTGGGATGGAGTTAACTTTCCCTGCAGCAGAGAGTGGTTGTGGTGGAGTTCGGCTGCCTAGCAAGGTAAAACCACCACAATTCCTCAAACTGGATACCAAATCCTGAAAGATCTACCCAGATGAAGTGCGTAAGCTAGAGCACAGCTCCTATAAAGTGCAAGAAAATGTATTTAATTATCTGCTAATGAGATCTGTGGAATATGATAGGATGGTGCAAGGAAGTCCTGAAGGGCAACAGGCACAGACACAAGTTGAGCAAGAAAAAGCCTGTTTAAGGAAAAAATTCTTCACAAAGCAAGTAGTGAAGCATGGGAACTGGGGCTCAGGCAGGCTGGAGAGTCTCAGTCCTCAGAGGTGTTCAGAACAGGCCTGGCCGAGGCCCTGGACAGCCTCATTGAGCTGTGAAGGTGGCCGTGCTCTGAGCAGGGAGCTGGGCTGTGGGACCTCCAGAGGTCCTGTCCTAGATTATCCTGGTTCTGGGATGCCGGATCTCAACTGCTTCATTTTGGAAAGGAACGGGGCGTTAAGATACAAAGAGCCTCCAGGGAGACAAAATAAGTGGAACCATCCTTGGGTCCCACAGCGATGGCAAAATTCGCCCTGACAGCAGTTGCCTCTGGGATTCCCCACTGGCCTCCCCTTGCCTATTTCGGAACAGGCAGCAGGCAGAAAGGAATCATCCGAGACGAACCTCCTGTACTAGGTGGCTCAGTGCTGCTGGTTCACTTAAGAGACGTTTTTAAAAAGTCACCTTTTGTAGGGCGTACCGTAAAACTTCAGAAACATTTGCCGCATCCAGCTGCGTGGAAGGAGGACAAATGCACCGTACGCAGCAAACGCTCCCTGAGAGGGCAGCAGAATACATAAACGCGCAGCCAAAACCTTTCTTTGAAGCAGTCTGAATGAAGATCACAGGCCATCACTGTCTGCAGGTATGCTGTCTGCTTCGAGCTCTAATGACACATTTATTTTTGCCACGTAATGCTTCTGATTTCTGCTAAAAATAAATGATTGGAACAGACTTACATTGCTGTCATTGCTTCTGTGGTGCTTTCAGGAAAGGTGACAAGATTAGTTTAGTCTTGTCCTATCCTTCTTATTTATTCAGTACATGCCATGTTTCTCTGCCTTGTTTTCCCCTTTTCTTTTGGCTTTCCAAAACTTGTATTTTTTTAATGCTCCTGGCCAGCATGCCAGGTGGAAGTGTTTGATCTGTGCATACAATTTTGAGACAGGTTTTACAGGCGACTGCTCTTTTCACTAGGCACAGCAGCACAATGGCATTTCTGAAACACTGTGTGCAAAGACATTGTTAAAACGTTAAGCAGTCAAGGGCTATAAAATCAATCGAGGTATTACCCTGTAGTCCTGAACCGGCTTTCAGTACAACTGAACCGATACAATATTTATACATGAGGCACAAAAACTTGTTTAAACTAGAAGGCTATTACAAACACTCGATTTAAAACAAAACCCTATTGCAATGATCTGTAACGCAGTCTCTCTGGAAAGCTTACGGAGAAAGCCTGAGGGTAACTACTGCAGCACTTCAGCTGCAGTGATAATGCATGGCTGCCTATCGGCTGCAGCGCAGAATTACCACTGCTGGCAGCAGATACAGCAGACAGGAACGGATGTGTGCCGTCGCACTCCGCCGATAAACCCTGCATCCAGAGAAACAGGGAGACTTCACGTATTCTGAAGTAGCTGCGAGCAGTTGCTTTTCCACGAGTACCCAATGTGAATGTCAAAACGCGCAGCCGCGTGTTTTTTATTCACACGTTTTCTTTAAAATCAGCAAAGCGATCGGTCGACTCAAAGTGCACAGAAAGGTCTTGGCAGCACCAAGGTGAGGAAAAAGCAAACCTAACTTTCCAGTCAGACTGCAACACGCAGCTTCTGGCACGCCAGCTCGCTCATATCAGTTGAGGACCAAAATGTCAGCCAAGTTTTAGCATTTCAGCTTTCATTTGCAGGATTTACATGCGAAGGCCGAATTTTCTCCTCTTCTCACTATGTTAAAATACAAATTCTATCTTTTGGTCAAGGAGATATGTGGGATCAACAGGATACAATCAGACGAGGAGCCACGGCCTCCAAAACCAGCTCTAAAGGTAGCTCTTCTGGCCTTAAATCAGGAAGAAAAGGGGATGAATAAGATAAACAGGGTGACATAACTCTTAACCTTGCAGTTTCACAGCATATTATGGGGAATGGAATTAATGGTCACAAGATGTTCTGAAGACCAAAATTGCTAAATGCTAATTCTTTTGTGGATTTTTTTTCTCCGTAGATAACTATAGGCAGTGACATTTTCTTCAGAAGTCAAACACAAATTCACTCTACAAAACCCGTACTTCCAGTTGGGAATAGGAGGTGATCAGTGGTGACTTCATCCCAACCCATTTCTGTGCATCTACTCATACAATGATCACTTAAATAGACCCGGGCACAGGTCTGTCTTCCCACAGGCTTTTATCTTCTGATGGAGAAAGAGTGCCAATTGTGCCTTCTTACGTAGTCTTTAGGAACTTTCTAATCTCGGGCGCTTTACAGTCACTCTTGCTGCAAGTAGAAAATTATGTAAATGGTTGTTGTTACAGCACACCCTGACAATCTATTTCTATCCATGTGCTACCGTTAAAAAAGAATGTAAATTATTCATCTCCCATGCCATTTAATGAAGTATTTTATGTGCAATGGTGTCTGTCAGATACCATTAACTTGCTTTTTACTCTAAAATGGGCTTCAAAGAGAGGATGATGGTGTACTTTTTTAGATAAATAAATGTCACAAAAGTTACCCAGAACACCATTAAACAGTCATTTTAATATTTTGTGCTTTCAGCTACTGCTGTGGAAGACCTGTATATTCAAGGATGGCATCATACCTTCCCAGCTGGTTTTCATATACAGGGTCACCAGGCAGAACTTTTTTATATCCTAATTAGATATCTTGAGTCTTTTGGGCAATACACACAGAGATTTTCCTGTTTCCTCTCCTCATTTCTGTATACATCTGTAAACGACCTACCAAAGTTGGATAAAAATGAAAATATAGTCAAAATTAAGGTTTCATTACAGCTGTTAAAGGAATGCTTATTGCAACACTTCACAGGTAGCTGCACATCTGCTGCCAACACCGCACAGCACAGCAGAGCAGGCATCCTGGCCACCCTAGAATTAGAGGCATGAGGGCACACGCACCTATAAACAGAGATGCTCAGGGAAATCTAAACATTGCTGAATTTATGCTGTTCTTGCTTTTGAAAAATGTATGCAGAGAATCCAGGCTGGCTCAAAGCATCTCAAAAAAACCTGACTGTTGCTCTGGAGATGTGGAACGGGGACAGGATTGTATCTAACAGAGGGGGGGGAGGAAGGATGGGAAGGCCGCCACTCTTGCTGCCTGTTTCCTTGGTCAGCACGATGGGCGCTGCTCCTTTGGGCAAGGGCTGCTCCTGCCCCACAGCTGCTGCCTTCAGGCCGTTCCTTGCTGGCAGCAGCTGCCAAAAAACTGATATTCCCAGAGATGGGGCTGGTGTCACTGAAACACCGGGGCACAAATGTGAAGCAGAAACCCCCAATGTTGCACCATGGGCTTTGGCAGCCTCCTGCAGCATTAACAGGCTTTGTGTCTGCGAAGGCACCTCAGGAGCATTTCAAGGTAGGGACAAAAGAGCACATTTCCCTCTTTTAAAGTCACTTTAGACTCAAAAATCAGCACGCCACGCGGAAGCTTTTAACAACGCCCCAGCTTTCAGCTTTATTAACGGTTAGCAATGATAGAGCTCTGCCTCCTGACCCAGGAGGAAGCCTCCACGCCTTTCCCTGCAGCTCCTCGGCTGGGCACCACAGGCCAGCAGGAGGCCGGGCACAGAGCCTCCACCACAGACGGTGAGAAGAAAAAGCTCCGGAAAGAACCGAGGTCAGGAGCAGGGGCAGCCCCCACGGGCACCGCCTCAGCAATCGCCTCAGCCATCGTCCCCCACCCCCGCAGCCTCCCCCTCCCTCATGGGGGGGGCAGTGGGCGTGGCTTCGCCGCCACCGCCTTCGCGCCCTTGCGCGCGGCGCGCGCGCGCAACGTCCCCTCCCCCCCTCCCTCCACCCGCGCGCCCCAGCGGCCGCCGAGCCTCCGCGTCACGTGCTCCCCCTTGCCCTCCGCGGCAGCCAATGGGCGGGCGCGCCGCGGGCCGCGCAGCCTATATAAAGCGGCGCAAGGCGCGGCGGCCCCGGCAGTGAGGCGGCGGCGGCGGCGGGGTGTGTGTGGGTGTGCGCGGGGCGGTGCCTGCGGCGGCTTCCCGGCTGCAGCCGTCCGGGAAGGAGCCAGGTGAGCCAGGTCTGCGGCGGCGCGGAGCGGGGGGAAGGAAGGGCTGGGGGGAGGCGAGGGGGGCGGCCGTGTTAACCTGGGGGGGTAGCGGTGGCCGGCGGGCCCTGCCCTGCCCCGCCCCGGGGGAGCGGGCGGCGGCGGCTCGGTGTGTCCGCGGAGCGGCTGCGTGTGTGCTGTGCCTCCCTCCCGGCGTCCCCCCGGGGCGCTCCGTCTTCTCTAACAACCTCTCCGCCTTTGCTTCTTCGCCCTCTTTTCTCCACCTTCCTTCCCTCCCTCTCCCCCCCCCCCCACCCCCGCCCCCGCCCCGGGCTTCTGCTTTGTGGATGTTGGCGGCTTCTTGTTGTGACAGGAGAATGTGTGTGTGCCCCGGGCCCAGGCGGATCGGTATGTATCTCGCACCGGTGGGGGGGGGGTTGGGGGTCCCCAGGGCTCAGCCCGGCCGGCAGCAGGCTCCTAGCCGCGCCGAGCCTGCCTCGTTCCTTCTCCCCTCCTCTCCAGCAGCCTTCAGGTCAAGTCTCTGACAGCGTGGTTAAGGAGGTGTTTTGGAGGAGCCTGGCAGAGCGGCATGAAGTGGCCTTTGTAGGACAGTTGTAGTAAGCCCTTGTTAAAGGAAGGGAGTAATATGCTTCTGTTCTATCAGTATAGTATTACAAAACCCATAAACTGGCCATCTGGCTCATTATTTACTGTGTCTGTGGCCTGGGAAGTAGTATTTGTACCTGGTTCTGGGCCTGAAGAGGCTTTAAACACTGTCTTGATACCAATCACTTGACAAATCTTGGTTGGATAGTAAAATTTCTACTTCATATCTTTTCCTTTTGTCCAATCATCTTCATCAACTTGAGGTCTTTAAGTACTTCAGGGCCAGCTGCAGTGTGCTTTTGTTTTAGGCATCCATGTTGCAGGGTTAAATGGGAGAGACTTGGAATAGTTTCAGTTGATGTTGGTAGACTTGGAATTTCTCTGACTTGATCAGCTGGGTCTGAAATCAGGCACACAGAGCAGATTTGTAAAAACTGGCATGGATTCATTGTGAGAGATACAAGCAGTGGAAAATTAGAGGCTATTTTCTTCATGCATCCTCATAGGTTTCACTAAATATTTGATAAAAAACCAAGGATAGAAAAGAAGCAAAATAACTTCTAGTGGCACTGCAGGGCCAGCAGTACATTTATAATTTTGCTTCATCATGGGTCAACAGCAGAGCTGTCGGAACAGCTGTAGACCGTGTATGGGTCAGCACTGAGCTCAAGTACGTAGCAGCCAGGGGAGCTCGCCTCAGTAGGAGTCTAGCAGGAGACCAGCGTGAGATCCAAGGTGCTGCTGTAGACCTGACACGTCTGTAGAATGCTGAGGATCCCATTCTGTAATCAAAGTTGTTGCTTTTAAATGTCATGTGAAGAAATATACATAACTGTTACCCAAAATAGCTCCTGTATAATTAGAAGGCAGTAATAGACTTTAAAATCTATATTTGGAGTTGCAGTTCACTTCTGTCATACCGTGTGCATATGAAGTCTGGGCTGGAGAAAGACATTTTCTGGGAAGCCAAAGGCTAGCATAAATTTAGCTTAAGCCTGGAAGTTCCAGCCAGTGCACTGCTGCTGAGTATATGGGCAGCTGGCTGGGGTCCACAGGACTATGACCGAAGCTCTCCCTGGTAGCTGAACCACAGAAAATTGGCCTGTTCAGGCATCGTAGCTGTCGGTAGGAGACCTGGGAGAGGTCAGTGGACAAAAAATTTTTGTTAATGCAAGTTCAGATTGACAAGTGCTTCCTCAGGGAATGAAGATACAATGTGAGAAAGCCAGTGGAATGGTAAAACACGAATTTTACTTTTCTCAGTCACAAAATATGTAAAATGCTGAAAGCAACAGGGTCTGCTCCTAAGGAGAAGAGGCAGGCTTGCAGAGAAGAGCACTGCTTGCTTCCCTCTCTTCCAACACAGAGAATGGGGTGTGTTCATGTGTTTATTCTAGATACTTCTCAGCTGATAGACTACCACAGAATTCTGATCAATGGGAAGCAGAGAATAGGTGAGAGACTAGTGCCTAACAACAATACTTAGGGCTGCAGAAGCCTTGTATAAGAACTCTAATTCTTCTTTTTAGAAGAAGCAGTTATGCTGAAACTTAATCATAAAGAAACTGGATCATAAAAGATGGAAGGAGAAAAGTGAATTGCCATTAACTGTGTACACTTTGCATAAAAGAATGCAATTCTGCTCTTTTCCCACTGGATTTTTTTCAAGTTTCACACTGTAAAACACTACCTGAGAATGAAGCATAATGAATAAGAGGTTTAAAAAGTGCTTGTGCTAATGTTGTGATTGGGTATGGAAATGGGGACAAGGAATGTGATGTTACAATAAGTTTTTTCCAGAGGAATGAAAAATTATTAGGGAATCTTACGTATGGCAAAGTATTAGTATTTTTCTTGGGCACTAAATTTAGTTACTTTACTGTAGCACTGATCTAGCTTTGGGTTAGTGTGCGTGGCTCTGTTCTAGTGATGGAAGAAAACGCAGGTTGTTTGTAGTCTTTCAACTGACTAGCTTTGTTTTTTTTTTTAAGCAATTTATAATCCTAAAACTGAGGTAGATCAGCAGTTAGTAGCAGATGTACGTTTTCTACCACTTATATTTTTATCTGACAAACTAGAAATTTATCGCCTATACTCCTGTGGCTGCTTTGTATATATACACACACCATGATGTTATGCAAGTGTGACAGTTTTGCATGTGAAAGGGGGGAGAAGGAACAAAACTTGCTATTGGCTTCTCTTTGCCTAAAATAGGTCTGCTGTCTGCTGCTTGCTTTTTATCATCCAAAGCATCTTCATCTTAGTGCTGGTTGTCATCTGGATGCTGTTTCTTGAAACTTAGTGTTACGTGTTATCTCTTCAGTCTCACAAAGACTGCATCTTCCTGTGCCACATCCGGCTCTGTCAAGCTGGGATCTCAGGATCAGCAGGAAACCAAACCTCCATAGAAGCCTCGTGGAGCATGGCGCTGCTCTGTTGTGTTGCTGTGTGCTAATTGTTGCCTGAAGTTTTATATGGAGCTGCGTTGTCTGTCTGGGTCGCTGTCACTTTCTTACTGCTATTTGAGTGGCTGTAAGACCTACCGCATCTATGCTGAGCTTCTAGGTATGATGCAGCTTATTTTGTTATAGCCCAGCGCTGTGTGAACAAGCACTTCTTCCTCTTCTGTTTATTTCATATTATAAGCAACTTTGTTTAGGGGCTGTGAAAGTCTTAACACAGACTTCTGGGGAAAAATCTGTTAGCTGTCCCCCTAAGCACAGTTGTTTTCTTGTATTTCAGCAATCCCAGTCCGAAGCTCCAGGCTGCCATTGCTGTCTGATGCCATGCCAGCGCCAACTCATCTGTTCCCATTGATTCGTAACTGTGAGATTAGCAGAATATGCAGTACTGTTTGTTACTGCCACCATAAACATCTGTGTTGCTTTTCCTCTCATTTCGCTCACGGTCACTTCAGATATGCGCCTCAGAAGAGATTTGCAGCACTTTATAGGCCAAAGGAGAACTTTAATCATTTTATTCATGCGAGGGATTATGCTTCTACACCACAGAGATTTTACCTCACTCCTCCACAGGTCAACAGCATCCTGAAGGCAAACGAATACAGTTTTAAAGTCCCAGAGTTTGATGGCAAGAACGTGAGTTCTGTCCTTGGCTTTGATAGCAACCAGTTGCCTGCTAATGCTCCAATCGAAGACCGGAGAAGTGCTGCCACTTGCTTACAGACACGAGGGATGCTTCTGGGTGTGTTTGATGGCCACGCAGGCTGTGCTTGTGCTCAAGCTGTCAGTGAGAGACTGTTCTACTACATTGCTGTCTCTTTGTTACCTCATGAGACTTTACTTGAAATAGAAAACGCTGTGGAAAGCGGTAGAGCTCTGTTGCCTATTTTGCAGTGGCACAAGCATCCCAACGATTACTTCAGCAAAGAAGCTTCCAAGCTTTACTTCAATAGTCTGAGGACTTACTGGCAGGAGCTGATTGATCTCAATAGCGGAGAGACTACTGATGTGAAAGAAGCTTTAATTAATGCTTTTAAGAGGCTCGATAACGATATTTCTCTGGAAGCTCAAGTAGGAGATCCAAATTCTTTTCTCAACTACCTAGTCCTGCGAGTAGCGTTTTCTGGTGCAACTGCCTGTGTGGCCCACGTGGATGGTGTTGACTTGCATGTGGCAAACACAGGTGACAGCAGGGCAATGCTCGGGGTTCAGGAAGAAGATGGCTCTTGGTCTGCAGTTAATCTCTCCTACGACCACAACGCACAAAACGAACGCGAAGTGGAACGGGTGAAAACAGAGCATCCGAAGTCTGAAGAGAAGAGTCTGGTGAAACAAGACCGTCTCCTGGGCTTGCTGATGCCTTTCAGAGCTTTTGGCGATGTGAAGTTTAAGTGGAGTATTGAACTACAGAAGAGAGTGGTTGAGTCGGGCCCGGATCAGCTGAATGACAATGAATACACCAAGTTTATTCCTCCAAATTATCACACTCCCCCTTACCTCACAGCTGAGCCAGAAGTCATCCATCACAAATTAAGGCCGCAGGATAAGTTCCTGGTTTTGGCTACAGATGGGCTGTGGGAGACTATGCACAGGCAAGATGTGGCTAGAATCGTAGGGGAGTACCTCACTGGGGTTCACCATCAGCAGCCGATAGCTGTCGGTGGTTATAAGGTAACTCTGGGACAGATGCATGGTCTCTTAACAGAAAGAAGAGCGAGGATCTCTTCAGTATTTGAAGATCAGAACGCAGCGACTCACCTGATCCGTCACGCAGTGGGCAATAACGAGTTTGGCACTGTGGATCACGAGCGGCTGTCCAAGATGCTTAGTCTTCCAGAAGAGCTGGCTCGAATGTATAGGGATGACATTACGATTATCGTGGTGCAGTTCAACTCGCATGTTATAGGTGCATGTCAAAATGAGGAACTGTGAATTTTCATCTAGTGAACTGGTTACCAAAGCTGTAACAATGGCCAGTACGAGCAGCAGATGGAAAAACAGACAAACTCAATAAGTGAGCAAACTCGTTGCTTGCTAGATTCAACATAATCTATTGTTCCTGCCTTCCCATGGAGCTCTAGATAGAGGGGGAGTGCTATTGACCTAACATAACTTAACAGGAAGTCACAGTTTGGGAAAAGAGGTTTTTGTAATAACTTTGCACTATTGATTTCACGAATGCTGCTAGAACAATGTCTTGAATTTGGCAGAGTTGCATGAGGGAGGGAAGGGAGGATTAAGAATTAACTACCAAACATCTGGCTGTTCAAGAAGCAAAGCCTGTTAACATCTGTAAATATCACTGTCTTAAAAGATGAGTAACAAGGAACGTTGTTGAATTCTTACAGGGCTAATTCTTGCTTAGTAGGTGTGGTTATTTGTGAATATATTGACAACCTTTTCCTCTAAGTAGGAGGATGACTTTAACCGAGTAGGTCTTCAATGTAACAAAGTTATCTCACTCTCATATAGACAATGTCATTTGCTTAAGGATATTTTGTCTGTGTTGACTTTCAATGCAGGTCTAAGCCATAATCAATACTTGAGATTCTGTTCTAGTTTAATCATATCTTTATACGCAGTGACTTCTAAATGTCTGTGCATCAATAGCTTCTTGGCTTGTGGGTTTCTGCACAACTTGTAGGGCAATAATACATTACAACATGCAGTTAAGATATCAAGTAACTTTGTGGAGGACCTCAGGATGAAGAAACTTTCAGACTCCTCAAAAAGAGTCTGTTGCTAGTCAAGACTGTGTTGGCTTTCCTAAAGGTCATGTCCTTCATGTACTCCACCCTGTCTGGTGTTACTTATCTAGTAAGATAAACCTTCACCTGAAAAGATCAGGCAATCATTACTAACCTCATTGTGGCTTTGTAATTTGCACTCATTTTTACTTTGGCTGTTTCAAGTGGTCACATAATCGATGTCTTGCACTTGAACACATATTTGTAAGAATGTCAGATTTAAAAACTACAAATTACAAAAAGTGAAGTGTGGCTTGTACATAGGGTTTTAGTTGGGAAACTAACTGGCATGCATGTGTATGTTTAGTGGCTTTTTTCTCACAGCTTTATTAGCAGCTCTGGTTCTCTGGACAGCTGGTGTATGCATGTTCTTACAGTCCAGAATGTTACCACATGGCAGTCTCTTAAACGGGTCTGTTTGGCTTGTAGTGGTTGAATTTGAACCTAAAAAGTATTGTCCTGGACTAAACTCGTGTGCCTCAAGTTGTTGGGCTCGTAACTGTACAAAGTAGGGACTGACAACTAACTTAAAGGTCGTCATTGTGTCTGTTTTAGCTATGTTACATGGTACAGATTCCTCTTAAGCTGCCCTTAATTTAAAAATTGAGATGCTGGCTAAAACACCACTCCTTGGTGATGGAGAGAACACTTGTAACTTGATTCATGTGTTCTGGAGAAACTCTAGATCAGTCATAGGTCAGCATATTTGATTTCACAAGGTGTTCCAGTTAAAATAACTTCCTTAAGCCTTCATTGCCAATTGAAAAAGAAAACACAAACACTTAAAAAAAAAAAAAAAAAAAAAGCCCAGCTTAGTTTGGTTAGTTGAGTAATGTGGCACTTTCCACTGAATGCAAACATTTCCAGCTAAGCCTACAGTTACATAGGGTACACTTAGCTTGAACAACGAACCTGTGCTATAGTAAACACTGACTCCTCAAACTCGTGAGTGCTGTGTGTACTTAGTGGCCTGCAGCTTTAATATGCCTTTCTTTACCCAGCCTGAAAATACCAGGATCAACTTTGCTGTAAGGTTAATGATATCTTCAGTCTGCATCCAAGATGTGAACAGCCCTTCTTTATTTGAAGGGAAAAGGGGAACTCTAAAATGCCTAGACAAGTACTGGCTGTTGACATTGCTTCTATATGTTGTGTTTTGGTGCCTGTCTTTAGCTAGGTCAGTAGACTTCATGTTCTTCTATCATTCAAATGCAGTATGTATCTAAGCTGTTACAGTATTTAACTTTCTTACTTTTTTTTACTGTTAAAGCTCTATTACTTGTGTTGATGTATTTAACCTATGATTCTTGATATGGATTTGGTACAAGTCATGGCTAGAAGAAATGAATATTGGTCCCATGTACACAACTTTTGAGGAAAAGCTGCTTTTTGTAGTAAAGATGCATATGTATGGGGTCAGACAAAATAGTATTTATGTATTGCTTGGAGACTTGCTCAGTATGTATGCAGTGAACAGAAACAGCGTAGCTGCCTGCTGAACAGGTGATCTGAACAAATGTCTTTTAATAGATTACAATAAAATGATCAATTATGCAGAAATCCCTGTGTATTGGCTTGATATAGAATGCAGTAGTGGCTCTGCCGGGGTGGAGCTCACGGAGCTCTCTTCGTTTCAAGAGTGTGTTCTGTTGTGCAGTCACAGTTCTGGAATAGACCAGATGGCTCAACAATGCAAAGCATAAATGGAAGCAGGCTGGGAACTGGACTTCAAAGCTTCCAAATGCCACAGAGGCTTGCACCCTACATCAGGTGTGCTGGTGCTGCCGCCTGCTGGCAGTCGAGCTTAAGTTAGAGCTTAAATCCTCTGTTGGTACCTCCTGGGCATTCTCTTTCCCTCACTATTCCCTCGGGAAGGGACGTGGGGTTGCTGCGGACAAAGCAGGCTTCAGCAGTGCACAGAAACTCGAGGCAACAAAAGTTGTGGACTGTACCCTATACAGAGCAGCGTTTCATCAGCAAATGATCTGTAATACGTGCAGGTCAAAATGGCAATGACGTGATGGTGAGCTAAAAAGGAGCAGCTCTTACACCACAGGCGGAGGACATGCTCCGTTTGGTTGTTCACCAAGCCTGTTGCACTGCAGGGAGTATTGGTATGTTACATGGAAGGAGGATGCCGCAAATGCTTTTTATACAAATACAAGTTTCACAGCTGCAAGTATATGGCTTAACCCAGAAGGATGGCTGAATTTTGACAGTCAACACAAGCCTTCAAGTTCACCTTTAAGCCAATATCTTTAAATGGTTCTAGATGAATATGTGACCAGAACCATTTTACAGTAAAAATCCAAGGTAAGGGGGGAGTGGGAAATCTTCCCATGGTCTGCTTTCATTTTAAGGATCTAACTCTGTTCCCTCATGTCTAAAAAATGGTATGTGTTATAAAATTCTGCCAGAAGCAAATATGTTTCAGCTGTTACTGTGAGAGCTTCCCCATTCTCAATTTGCCTTCTGTATGCAAAACTTGATGAGTTCAGAACTTATTTTCATTTCCTGACTGTAGGGCAGAGTTCTGCATGTAGTTCTCCTAAAATGTGACGCATGCTGTAAGAGCATAGTCTCATCATGATGTGCTGTTTATAGCTGGACTCTTAGACTTTGGTTCCTGTACTTTGAACAGTTCTGGAGCAAAAGGAGGCCTGGTAACTGCTTCCAGTGAGTGTGCTACTAAAGGGTTAGGCTGCTCTGGGGGGAAGGCATATCTGTAATGAGATTACCTGGCATAGATTGATAATACAGGTTTTCAGTTCTGTCCATCTGCAATGTCCCAGGCTCTCTGATGCAGACAGTGTCTGGTTTCATGACTTCCAGTAACTCCGTGCCACCTGATTTGTACCAGTGATCTTTATCAGCGTGACTGCTGAACAGTCAGCAGTGCTGCTGCACGGCCGTCCAAGAACAGTACCTGCACAAGGCATTTGGGCGTGCCAGGGGGATAGCTCTTGTTAATGTTTTTCTTCCTATGTAGGAAGCTCCTCGCTGCTGTTCAGTAACATGTAAATAGAAACAATCTGCAGAGATGGAATGTCAAATGTCAAAATGTCCTGTCTTTAATTTGGGGAAAGCTGAGAATGAAGTGGATCCTGTGGGTAGGATGAGAAGGAGCTTTCTTGCAGCCTGCCAGCTGGCACGTTGCAGGTTGATGTAGTTATCTTGCTATATGGAACAAAGAAGTTAAGTTTAACTTATTGAAATGAGTCCAAAGTGACTGTTTCCAGAGATCTGCATCTTCCTAAGAGGTGCTTCAAGTGTGACAGTAGTGCTTTGGTAGATGCCTTTTTCTGTTATGTTCAGAGGCTTAAGTATAGAAGCTGAGATACTTCATTGCTGTGTATCAGTTCCTGTGTTAATACAAAGAAGCTTTAAACGAAGCAGGCTTCAGAATGAATGCATTCATGCCTTAAAATGGTGGTTCAGCTGTTTTGTCCTTTCTTCTCTACTTTAATTTGAAAGCCTGCCTTTGCCAAGTGTTTTCACTTTCAGCATTTTGCCTTTCACTCAGCAGTGAATGCAGAAAGTCGTTCACATCTTCCAATGATATGTCTTTACCCTTAGGTGTTCTTTGTGTAGGAAAAAGGCTTGCTGATGCCTTCTGGATTAAATTATTTGTTCAACAGCTACAGCACATTTAATTTTCTGCAAACAAAAAAGGAGTGTTATTAACTAAATGCAAACTCATTATCAGAGTATTTCTCAGCTGTATTAACTCAATTTACCAGATCTTGATTAGGGGGTTATTTCTTTTAGATGAATCTCATAACATACCCTGTTAGTTGTTCAGAGATAAAACAAAAATGTTATCAAATACCCGTGCAGTGAAGGAAACATACAAGTTCACTTTGTTCTCCTATCCCAGTGAGCTGGTATTAAACACTGATGACTGATTTTAATTGCTGTCTTATGAAAGCCAAGTTTCAAGCTAGTTCCCAAGTCGTCTGTATCATGTAAAGTATGTTCCTGGTGGAGGGGAGAAGAAATAGACAATTTTGTAAGTACAGTGTCCTCTAAACAGACAATCTAATTTGGATTCTGATCCTCTGATTTGCCTTGCCATCCCTGTGAATGCTGAAACAGCCCACATTGATTGTGCTCAGTGTGCTGCTTGAACGAAGGAAGAATCAGAAGAACTGAAACTCAGTCACTTGGCAGATTTCAGTAGTAATAAATTGCCCCCCATGTTAATGTGACGATAAATCCAGGGTCATGTTTGTGATACAATAGATAAACCTGTCCTCATGGCTTATTCTGCTGGTTATGTCTTCTGTCTTGCTTCTGCCCCTGTGTATATTTTATTTTAACAATAGATGGCAGGGTAATGGGCAGGGATAACTTTCTGACCTTCATAATTGGATCACAAATGGAACTTGAGTTGGCAGCAGCACTGCATTGTGAATACAAAAGCAATCTGAGATGAATAAATGCTCATCTGTTCTCTGTGCTGCAAGGCCTTGGTGTTAAAACCCTGTCTCGTGTGCTAATGTCAGTGTGCAAGTCTTCTGGAAAAACTGCATTTATTGCAAGTGACTCACCTAATCGCTTGTGAAACTTTCCAGGATTACATAAAATGCACCATAAGGAAGTTCAGGCACTGAACTGATAATGGCAAACTACTTCCCTGTGGCAATTAACAGGAAATTGGGGTTTGGGGATGGGAATTAATAAAAGGAGTAGACTAAAAAGTGACTCCAAAAAACTAAATCAGGCCCATTCAGCAACAACGTGGAGGATGGCTCTAGACTTCTGATTATTCTGAGATGGTTCTGCCTTTATCCTTTCATCTCACTCTCGGCAGGGGAAAAAAAGATTGAAAACCATTTGGGTGTGTATCTGTTCCTGTCTGAATCAGAGCTAACTGGCTTTACAGATTGCAGATGGTGTTGTGAACGGCTCTTTGATGTCATGGTGGGTCTTTCTTTTTGACCAGGAAAATTGTCCTTGACTTCTTATTATAAATTTCTTAACCAGTAAGTTCTGTTTAATACAACTTGCCAAACTATTTATGTGGCATCGTGATCAAACAGTCCGTTTTTAATATCCTGTATCTGTGCTTAAGGGTAGCATTTGTTAGTGCCTCATGTAATTGCAAAGTTAGTCCAGTTAGGTCTGTCCGTGTGCGGCGTCACGTGTCTTTCAGCTAGCTTTCAGAACAGGAAAAACCCAATGAAAAACAGGGAAATGGTGACGTTAACAGGAAAACACCCCAGGAGCTGACATGACCACATGTTAAGCCCGGCTCTCTCCGAAAGCTCTGAGTTCGTGAAATGAGTCAGCTCCTGATGACTTTTGTCTGACAGAACTGCTGCAAGCCTATAACCCTTAATTCTGCGGGTGCTCCCTGTTGCCCATCCCTGGTGTTGCCTTGCCACACTGGTGGCTAACACCTGGGCCACTGTTTTCCAGGATCTTATGGATTGTGCAAGTTTTGTGGACGTATCCATACCAGCTTTAGTTTAAGACCCCTAAATCTGGGTACCCACGTGTATGTACAAATATGCTGAGTGTCTTAAGCTCCTACTGCAGATGGTGGAGCTGTACGGAATACAGGCCATGGAGGTTTAATGTGGAAGCTGTTCAGCCCACTCCAAAACACCCCCATGCAACTCCTCCGACTGCGCCAGCAGCTGGGTCATCGTGTTCACATGCAGGCAGCTCCGTCGGGTGCTTGCTGGAGGCGAGTCTCAGCCTTCCTTTCCAGAGTCTTCAAGGATACAGTCAGTCTGTGGATCCTGCATCTGCCCATCCTGCACAACAACTAACACATCTTGGTTTTTGAATTCAGCGTTGTACCTAACGTACCTGTAAGTAGCCCTATTCTATTTTTGCCCTTTGGTCCGTTAGGTAAATGGAAGTGCCTATCATGCCCACTGTCTTAATACTCTTACGTTGACCTACACGGGTAGGGTGTAGAACATGGCTGTCTTGAGCTGTAGGTTTTTCCTTCCATGCTATTACCCCGAACTCCCTTTATTTTCCCCTGTAAACAGTTTTAAGTGAGCAACATACGGTTTCATTGTCGTAATCCCTAACAACTGTCCTTCGCTTGTAGTTAATGGTACAGAAGGGAGTCTTCTAGCAGGGAGTTACACAGAAGTGTAATGTAGCAGGGGAGGGCAGACTTGCTGGTGAAACGGCAGCAAACACTAACATGGAAGTGTCTGAGGAGCTGTCTAGCTCAGTGTCAGAAAGGCAGCTAAGTATAAAATCCATTATGTTTCTGATGAGCTAGCTGGCAGTATTTCTTTCATGGTGTTTGGACCACGTTTATGTAACTTTGTGCCATTTCATCCGAATCTTTTCCAGGCAGGTGAAAAGAAGCCGTAGGTGCTCATTTCTGACATCTGAGGAAGGCTACTGACTGCTCCTGGTACTTTGACAAGAGTAGATAAGAAGCTATTGTGAAAATCCAACAGACCATAAAGTACAAGGAGGAGAGAAAACAGTACAGGGCTAGGTCCCCAAAATAGCAAACGCCTCCCTCCCTCCCTTCCAGGTAGGTAGCTGGCAAGCATTCAAGCTGATATTACTTGCATTTTTAAAGCCACCTTAGCAAACAATATTTTACGAAGGAAAATTGCCTGAGCTACGACAAGGGTTCAAACAGGTGGAATATGTCATTACTGAATTATTCAATGATGATTCAGACAGCTTTGTCTTCTGAATTTGCTAACCTGTGGTGGAATAGAAATCTGAGTGCTGTGCGCCCTATTTCCTGATGCAGCTTCTTGCAGGAGCCTTTGAAGCACGTCACAGCTGCGAGATTAAAAGCTCAGTTCCGAAGCCAGGGAATCGTGAAACTCTTTGATATGAGATCAAGCCTCCCAGTGTACTAACACAAAGGGTGCTTGAAAGCTCTGACTCGGTGTCTAAGTTACCTTTAAAAAATCAAATTAAAAAAGATCTGTCTAGCTAATGAAGAGACAGAAAAAGCACATCATAATCTCTAAGGCAATGAATGAAATGGCAGTAAGTAGTTAGATTGCTTCAGAAAAGCAGCAGAATGTGTGGTTTTTCAATAGTACACAAACATAGTGAGAGTGAATCCTTTAAAAAAGTAAATCAGGCAAACCCAAGGAGGAAAATAACACTGTAATATGTCTTCGAAGCTGAAATTCTACACACAAAAGAAAATGTGTTATAAAACATATCCAGAAAGGTAGCACAAACTATAGCAATGTCAGATGAGATTTTATCAGTTACAGCGGTGACATGGTCCTGCTCAAAAAAAAAAGCAGCAGAATGAATGTACGATCAGAAATGGCTGAATGGCTAAGGCAAAGACTTAAAAAGCTGCTTCTTCAAAGACTAAAAAGCTGCTTCTTCCAACCAAAAGAAAACTGAACAAAACACAGGTGCTGTTTTAGTTTCTAAGGAGGCTTGCTTCACCTCTTTTGTATCCAGAGCTGAAAACAGACAAGTCAGCAAGATGAATTTATGAGTGCAGGAAACTTTAAAACCAAGGCCTGTGCAAATTAAGGAACAGTACCTTTTTGATTTTTATATTGCTATGACCCTTTGGTGCAGAAGGGAGAAAGAAAGCTCTGGGGAAGGAAGAAAAAAAGGAGCAGAGACTAAACAGAGAAAAGAAATCACAGATGAGGAGCACCTGTAGAAAAGATGGAAGAAAAGTAGAAAAGCACATACAGAAAGGAGCTGGCACATGAGAGTTCATTTAGCTGCTTTATTGCATTGTCAAGGATAGTGCACAGTCAATAATCCGTCATATTTTTCTTCGTGTCACTGCCTGGTGAAGGTTATTTTTCTCTGTTCCCTGTTGTTTATCATCTTGTCACTTCATTTTGTTTTTCCATCAGCCTCCAAAGTCTTCTAATCTGAATGATTGCAGTGTATTTCAGATTTTTGTGCCTTCAGGCTGTGCTTGTAGACTGTTAAAAGCTATGCTTGGCTTGCAGTGTAGTTAAAAGCAGCTATCCGCTGACATTTTTACAGTCATTAAAATGCAAAAACTGAGGTTTTTCTCATACCAGTTGCTGCCCAAATGAATACTAATTGTTGTGGCATTCCCTTGTTCACCAAGTTTTTCTAGGTCTCTATACCTTGGGTGATGCTATGGTCCTGAAGACAAAGTACAGAAAGTTAATTTTGGCTGTCTTTAATTGCTCTAATACAATGGAAGTGCCAGCTCATGCTCACAGAATGTTGTCTGTGGGCATACTTCAAACAAAATCTTCTTAGGGCACCGAGAGACCCTGCCAGTCCCACAGAGAACATCAAACAACTGTGGCATCTACTGCCAAGAGGGTAGTAAACCATCAGGTGATGGAGTTGTTTGCAAAACTGGGATCATCACATGATTCCTGGCAGCTGCAATTTCATAGAGGAAGACCTGTGATTTATATCATAAGGTGGCTTTCCGTGACATGTTGTTTCCAGACACACCCTCTGAAATATATTTAGTTCATAAAATACTGCACTAGTGAGTGTTTGGCGGAGCGGTGTGTAAGTCTGCATCGAGGATGTGATAATTTGGGTAAAACCTGCAAGGAACATAACTCCAGCATACTTTTGGACTTTGCAGTAGTGAATTGTTGAATTATTAAACTGACATTTCTTACTGTGCAGTAAGGAAACAATGACATTTTAGAAAATCAGATTAACAGGGACAATATGCCAAGACCTGGCAGCAAGGCAGAACAGGAATGCAAAACCCAGTCAATAACAAAATTGACTCAGATCTTAGACACAATAACTTAATGGGCAATGCTATATATATATATATATGTCAATAAACCACACTGTTTTCTGGATGAAAGTTTGTAAAATGTGAAGAGAAGTACCCAGTTCAGCTGGAAAAAGAGAAAAAACTCTCTAAACTCAGTTTTCTTACAGAAGAGGAGTAAGAAGAGAAAATGAGGACACAGAAAATGTTTGATCAAATTGACATTAGTTTTGATCTACTCCTGATTTTAAGATACCAAATCTACCCAAGACATTGATGTTTCCAGCTGTTTTTATACGAGGAAACTAAGAAGCAGCCAAATTGAGGATGCTTGCAACAGGCACCTTGGATTCAAAATGTGTATTCGTTTTCATATGCTTAAATCCATGTGCAAGCATTCACGTACATGAATTTTCTGAGTCATTGTGTGGAGAAGCAGTGCAGAAGAACAATAGTACTTTCAAATTCTTTTGTTGCCATTTAAAAAAATTTCAGTCAAATTAAAATAGTATTTTGTCACTAAAGAATTTGAATAAATGACCCTAAATCTGTAAACTCCTCCCGAACACTTTATAGCAGCTCTTTACTATTAATTCCTTTATGATTTGTAATTAGTCACTTGAAAGAAGGCCAGAAGAGGGAGGAAATTCTAGTTTGAAATGTTCTTAAGTTCAAACAATAAAAAAAACTGTCTTTGCTGTTCTTTAACATGAAGAAAGGTCTGGGTGCGTTTCATCAGGCTTCATTTTCACAGAATCGCAGAACAGTTGGGGTTGGTAGGGACTGCTGGAGATCATCTAGCCCAAATCTGTTCAACCCCCCCCCCATGTCAATTAGACAAATTGCTGTCACAGTCAAACCAAATAAAGCAAAGCTTCAGGCAAGTCAGGAATAGTTTAGAGAGAGCAAGCCTCAGCCTGAGGCCTTGCGAGCTCAGTACAAAGCTTATTACCGATTTCTATTAGAAATTATGCGGTATTACTGGGCTCATGGTTACAAAATCCATGCTGATTGCACCCAGTCACCTTGTCCTTCATACACTTGGAAATGGTTTCCAGGAATATTTTCTCCATCTCACCTTCCAAGGCTGACCAGCTTGTATTTTCCTGGGTTCTCCTCCTCGCCCTTCTTGAAGATAGAAGAAACATTTTCCCTTTTCCTTTCTTTGGGAATCCTTCTTGGTCATCGTGACCTTTCAGAGATAATTGAGAGTATCATAGAATTGTAGAATGATTTGATTTGGAAGGAACTTTTAAAGATCATCTAATTCTACTATCAGCCAGCTCTCTCAGCCCACATGGATGCATCCTAGCAGGTCCCTTGGACTTGTGTATGTCCCATCTTTTCCAAGTGTTTTTTAACTTCACCCTATTCAACCTCTTTTGCTTCAGTCTTTCTCCCAGGCTCCAGGAGCCTGGGATTACTGAAAGCTGGTTTTACCAGTAAAAACCAACGTGAAGAAGGCACAGAGTACCTTAGCCTTCTGCATATCCTTTGTACTCCATTCAGCAGCAGGCCTGCGTTTTCCCTGGTCTTCCTTTTGCAGCTGATACACATGTAGAAGTCCTTCTTGTTGCTTTCCACGTCCCTTGCCAGATTCAAATCCAGGTGGTTGTAGCTTTCTTAGCCCTGTCCCTGCATGCTTGGACAGTATCTCTATGTTCCTCTCAGGTTACCTGTCCTTGCTTCTCCCTCTTGCGCACTTTGTTGTGTTTGAGTTTTGTCAGGAGCTCCTCATTATGTACAGACTTCAGCTTTCTAGATCATTCTGGGGCTAGAGTAGACGTGAAAGCCATGAAAGACATGAAAAGACATGAAAACATGAAGTTTTCAGACATGACTACTTAATTTACAAACCTGAGGTTCTGGATTTTGATTTCAAAACCCATGCCTAGATGGCTCAGAGTGCGCATGCGTCTTTTTGGCGTTGCTTGGCTCTCTGAAGGCTCACCACATCTGAAAACCATGCAGGAGGAGTCACAACAAGCAGACACTTTGCATTCTTGGTCTTATGTCTTGATATGTGTCAGTGCTACAGATTTGTATAGCCATAAAATAGTAATGAGTCTATTCACAAAGGCTGTGCAAAGTTAAGCTAAGCTTTGTAGGTTATAGTGAAATAAGCAGAGTAGATTCAGAATGCAAGCCGCTGTTATACATTCACATAGTAACTTTATTTGTGGTGTAAAACTTTATACCAACCTTTGCAGTTTTCTTTCAGCATCACCCAGCAGTCCCCAGGGATCCAATTTCTCTTAATCACACCTTCCTGTCCAGGCAAAATGTGGTTGGCATTGTAACTAATTGAGTTTAACAAAAAGCCAAAGCAAGCTACAATAGTACAGCGATTGGCCTGTTTAATTAGTTAGGTGCTTTTATTTGATTTTATAGACTCTTGTTATAGGCAGTTTGTCTTTGATGTTCCCTCTCTTTGTGTTTGTCTCCAGCCATAAAACATCTGTTCCCCATGTAATTGGGAGAAGTCAGGATAATGTAATTAAGGAAACATCCTTTAGCTGCTGAATCTTCTTCCTGATGGGACTCGAGCTGAAAGCAAACACTGTTTATTTTATCAAGCAATGATTATTCACTAATCTGTTTAATCTGGGTATGGGTTGACAGAGCTGCAGTGTATTTTTTTAACGAATTATTTGTAAACTTGGCTCCTCCTTGTGGATGATCTTTGTAACACACCTCTGGGCAAATGGGCTCCAATCTCTGGAGAAAAAACAAAACACATTGGACCTAAATTTTCAGGTTGCCCGGATTTAGAAACAGCAAATGATTAACAATTCATATCCAAAAAGCATTTCAGCCATGTGCCAACACCAAATTCCCTTTTTGTGGTGGATCCCTATTGCAAGGCCACAAAGTGGTTCATGGCCGTGGGATCTGCAGATGGTTCTGTGAACATCGAGGCCAAGGTGGTGCAAAGGGAGATGCTCTCCTGAGGAGACCAGCAGGCCTTTTATTCACAGCTATGGTGTTAGCAGGTGACGTAATTTGCTGTGTTTCCAACCTTTAAAATATCATATCTGAATGTTACCCTGAGATGAAGGATCTTTTTGAAGTTGAAATTCTGTCTATTGAAGCCTGAAAAATTCTGTATTTGACCTTAGAGGAATTTTATAGATCCTTCTTATATGAAGTTTATCTCTGATATTCTCTGTTCTGCTATTTATTCCCAGTCGTAAAACGTTTGTTCTCCACATAATTATGAAAAGTCAAAATAAAATTAGGCCCACCTGAAATAAAGATACAGATTTTCTTAGTGCAGTCCTGGGGATTTTTTACGTAAATTTGAGTATTTGTGAAAGGCAAACACTCTCAAAAAGGAAACTGACACATTCGTTCTAGAAATGATGAAAAAAATATATTTTCTGTGATTTAATAGACCAAATATTGCATAGTTTAGAATGCACAAATGGACAGTATGGTTGCAACAGATGTTGTTGTATAATGGCATTTGAGAAACATTACAAAAAACATGTTTTTCATGTCTTAATTGTCCTCCCTGTCTTTTACATTAACTCTGTTTGTTTGTTTGTTTTTACAGTGCTTTTAGGAAGTACTGCTTCTCTTTGTACCTAACAAATATAATTCCCAGGCAGGAAAAGCAGTAGGATCAGAGGGTGCTGTTCCAGGTGGTGGTGTTTCTGTGGCTCCCAGCTTTGCAAATAGTGAGTGCAACATCCACAGTCACGTGGCAAAGACTAAAACGCAGTCATCCATCTTCATTTCATTTTAATACTGTTTTCTTTTCATGTATAAAATGAGGAGAAGGAGGAACAAAGCTATGTCTTGTTCCATCATCTTTATTCTCTAGCAAACCCGTAATCAGCGGATTTGTCACAAAACTTCTGGGAAAGGAAACCTTTTAATATGCAGATGACTGGATATGGTCCAGAACAGGGAAGAGCTCGTGCAGCCTGTCTTTGCTTTTGTTCTCATTCAGATTTTCACCCTAGACAAACACGAGCAATGACATTTCTGAGAAGCGTGCGTCGTTCCCATTGTGGCTGTGCTGAAAGACGCACCTGTTCCTGTGCGCGCTGCCAGCCAGAGGACTTGTGTGGATGCTTGGCAGCACAGTCATGGTCCAGGGACTTCTCCTTTCCCTTTCCCCATCCCTTCGCTTTACCCTACCTAATGAGGGATGAAGTGCCATCTGATCCTCAGAGCAACCAGAGCAGACATCCAGACATCTTATTCTCCAGCGTGGATTTAACTGAGGATGTCCTTGGGACATAACGGTGATCACAGTGCTGTTGTGATTTTCCTAGCAGCAAATAGCTAGGTATATGGATTTTTCATTAAGGTTAGGATTGCAACAACGATAGAGAGATGACATGGAAATAATTAAAAACTCATTTTCCTAATCTGGCTAAGTGATCTGACTGATACATTACTCACTATCCGTGCTACTGGATGCAGAAAAAAAAACAACTATGCACATATGGGAAGCTTTTTCTGTACCAGTCTTTAGATAAAATAACCCAATTTGTTTGCTCTTTTTCATTAGAGAAGATGACATTCAACAGCAGTGAAAGCAAGAATTATGAAAGAAAGTTTTTCTTATAACCAGCCTGAAGAATGTATTGTTAAGAAGGTATGAATCAGTTGTTGTTTGTGAGTCACTGTCACAGAGGTAATGAGGGCATAAACAGCTCAAGTACTTGCAGCCTTTTATAAATGCGTTTGGAAATTGGAAGGACTTTCATACCTTCAAGATAAAAGCTATTTTGAGCGTGCTAGGGAGAACATTGTTTTACTGCCAAGTGGTTTTCTGACCACATGGTATGGACCTCTTGTACCTTTCTCTAAAGCTCATGATGTTGGCTGTGGAGATGTTATAGAAGACAGAATCTTGGAATATGGAAAATCACAGAATCATTAAGGTTGGAAAAGACCTTCAAGATCACCTGGTCCAAGCATCCCCCTACCACCAATGTCACCCACTAAACCATATCCCCAAGCACCACGTCCAACCTCTCCTTGAACACCCCCAGGGACGGTGACGCCACCACCTCCCTGGGCAACCCGTCCCAATGCCTGACTGCTCTTTCTGAGAAGAAATGTCTCCTCATTTCCAACCTGAAATGGTGTAGTAATTATGTGAATATGATGTAAAGATTTATTAATTGTAATAATTTGTTAAATATATTCCTGGCTCAGTCAATAACCCAAACACACGTTTCCTACAGAAGCTAATGTCACTGTATTGTAATTAAAGCAAATTTCTTGTTCTGAAACGCTAACACAAAGACGCCTTTTAAAATTCAATGCACATACTGTTCCTTGAAGGAAGAGTAAACTAGTCTGAGCAGGTTGAAAAGAACTAAGAAGATAAAGAGTTGGAAAATATGTGAACTGACAGATCTGATTTAGGAGAGAGATGTTGATATATGAATGGATAAGCATGAAATTATGACCAGCTTGCCCAACTCCATGCAGAACATGAATAGGTGCTTCGTGACAAGGCATGCTTAGGCATTTCTTTTAGTATGAGGTTTGTCTCCATGAATAATTCCATGTTTTATGAGACCTTAAACTCTTCTAAGTATTAATACTGACATTTATGAGTCATTAATTGTATAGTTGTCTGAAAATAACAGAACTGCAGGTGCTAAATTCAGTCAGAGATGCTCAGATGAGCTGCACAGTCTGTAACCCAAGATCTCAGCCTAGGAAGAAATACTGCTCCCCAGCTATAGAGACTGATTTTTGAAAGGGAATTTATTGAGACAGCTACCAGTCTTTCAAATACTGATGGTTGTCCTAGTGTTTTGCGCTAAGTGGACTTCTAACTTGAGCTCTCTAAAAATTATCTTGCTAAATTTGGTCAGTAGCAGTCAGTCTTCCTCTGGGTACGTTATGAGAATCAGGTTCACCTGTAAGGAAGCCAAAGTATTTTTAATTTACTAGCTAGTATAAGCTTTTATAAGTATAAGCTTTTATAAGCTAGTATAACTTGCTTCCTGGCAGAATACTGGTAGAGCATCTAGTAGGGGGCAGCTTCTCAGGTTTTATTTGGCAGCTCCCAGCCTTTCATCTAATAACAGAGCCTGCATCGGAAAGATAAGGCAGTTGTAGCCTAGGAGATTCAACTATTTCAAGGCTGAAAAAATCTCAGATACTCTGAATTATATGCAAGTTCACAAATTTGGAAATAAGCCAGCACATCCTGAATATTTCGAAGCCTTTTTTTTTTTTTTTTCTGGTGTTTGCAGTTCTTGAAAGAAACCAGCCACGTGTCAACAATAACTGTAGGTTTAGGTTTTACTTATACATAGACTAGGTGCTAAATGCAGTGCTAGGGAGATGCTGCTGTGTAGGAAGCACTTTGCTCCCTTTTGCTGGCAGCATTGCTGCTGTATCTGTGTACTTCTTGACATAGCCTAAATTCAGCCCCTTGGCTGGAGGTGAAATGTCCATCATCGTTCTCTGAAACAAGAACCGTGTTTGTTTGCATGACACTGGTGTGCTGCCCTTCAAGACCTGGGCTCTTGGAAGGAATGGGTGGGGGCTGAGCTGTTGGAGTCGTTGGGTAGCTTTATTTAATTCTTCTTTGAATTTTCAGAAGATATTTGCAGTTTTTTGAACTTACTCCATGTGACTGCTTGAGAGCAGCAACCGAATGGCATTTCTGTTTGCTATTTGTTGCGTCTGTCAGAAAGTTTGGCCCGGCTGAAATGCTGCCAGCAGGGGCTATCTGGAAAAGCCTCCCCAGCTGGCAAGCCTGAGTGTGTGCGCGCCCTGGCTGGCACGAACGGCGTGACTCATCCGTCAGGAACGTCCCTCTAGATTTGCTTCAGCTTTATAGCCCGAGCGCTCTGCCTTTGCTTTTCAGCTGACATCAAAGAATGTCGAAATAGACGGGGGTTTTGTCTCCAGGCAGCTTCCTTGGTTTAAAGTGCAATTCTCTAATGTTTCCATTTCCCAGAGCAGCAAACTCAGTGTTTTGTGCTGAGGAAAGAAACGTTCCTTACGTGGCACGAGTTGGGCAGCCATGTCCGACCTCAAGGCCGTCCCTCCATTCCTTGGCCTTTCCTCTGTTTACTCAAGCAGACAAATGCTCTTCAAAAGATGGACTCCTTGTTACATTTAAAAACATATTTGTGGCAGGAATTACTGGAAACCTCGTTGCTCAATATCAAGTGTAAATATTGTCATTCTGTTAGGATCAAGGCCTGAGTCTTTACAGGTGAGGCCTTCATTTTGCTCTCATCATCAGTCTCCCTCTCTGCCCCTCAGCAGCGTAGGCAGGCAGTAGGTCCCATGGGTCTGACAGCTCCAGGTAGATCTTCAGTCCTTCTAGGCATGTAACGGGTTCAAAACAAATTCCAGATGTTAGAAGACTAAAACAAGGACTGTCCCGAAATGTTGACCTGTTTCTGTGAGTATTTGGCACCTTCTGGAGCCTTATATTGTATTGAATTTCCTTACTTTACATTGTGCTTGGAAACACCACATTCAAACAGTTTTAAAAAGCCTGCAGCCTCACCTCTAGGCTTCTGTAAAGCCAAACTGTCCTCTTGCTTAGCCCCATGTTAGGGAATCAGATCCATCCCTCCTGCAGAGTCTGTCACAAATGGTAAAGAGTCAGACCTGATCACATTTCCCTGCCCACTCAGACCTAATGGCCGTAGGCGACTGCCCTGCAGTTTTGGGATTTGAATCCTTTTCCCAGCATAAATAGGGATATCCAAGTGTGCACAGGGCAGTCACTGTGCCCACCTGGGTCGGTTGCACGTGAGGAGTTCGGTGCAGCAGGTGGCTCGTCTGCCCCATTGGACACAGCAGGGTAAGAGTCCTGCCCAGTGACCTAGCAAAAAGCTCTTTATCCAAAACCAAACTGCTCAGTTGCCTTCTGACTATTTTGGCAGAGATTTTACCTGGGATTGTTATGTAAACAGGCTAAAACCATCAGCAGAACTATTCATTTCAAGCCCTACTGGCAGCTTCTCATAGTGAAAGGCTGGCTGCAGTACTGCGAGGGCTGCTCAGAAGTTCACGAGTACAATCATTTTGCACTTAAAAGTGCTGATTTCTCAAACTGTGTATTGGGAAAGGACAATTTCAATAAATTTTGAAAGTCTTTAAAAATGCCCTAAAGTTGTTCAGATGTCCTATTTCAACTCTTCTGAGTGAATTTTTCAAGAGGCCTCATTTTAAAATTGAAATTCATTTTCAGTAAAATTAAAGCCAAAATATAAGAAACATTTTGATGGTAAAAATAATAAAAAAAGATCCAATCTAAAGTTACTTTTTTGCAAGCTTTCAGTGTTTAAGCATGCTTTTTTTAATGTACTTTTTGTTCTAATTTTGGATGGATATTATTGTTTAGAAAATTCAATATTTTTTTCATGGAAGAGGAAATAATTTTCAACTCGATTCTTCCTGATTGCTCTGTTTCATGGATTTAGCTAAATCATACAGAATGCCCATCTCTAAGAATGCCCATTTGTAAGATACAAAACAGGATAGTTATATATTTTCAGCTGAAGAAAGTTGATCAAATCTTGATTAATTTGTGAAGGTGATGATGCTTTGATGGTGTCAGGATTTTAGCATACCTCTAAATAAAATGTTCTACTCTTTTTAATCCATTAAGATGTCTTTATATGCCCATATAATTATGCTTAGAAGTTAGGTTCTTTC
Organism: Cygnus atratus; assembly: GCF_013377495.2. Lineage (NCBI taxonomy): Eukaryota > Metazoa > Chordata > Aves > Anseriformes > Anatidae > Cygnus > Cygnus atratus. The sequence continues at coordinate 135,900,122 of NC_066363.1, forward strand.
TGTTTCTCCCAGATGTTGCTAGTTTGGTCAGCGCAATGGGGAAAATAAGCTTGACAATATTCTTGTCCTCCAGCAGCAAGGTGACAACGGCACTCTGAGCTGCAAGAAGACACTTGGTGCAGCCACTTGCTGGAGAAGTTGTGTCTTTCCAGGTACATTTTTTACCTTTTGGTCGCATGATTAGATGACCCTATTTCCCCTTCTATTATCAAACCCTCTGTTACCCTTCCCTGGACCCGAAATGGATGGCACATCTCCCCAGTCCTTCAAACTACTAATGCTTCTCTCAACTTCCTTTCTCCAGTCCTCAGCTTTCGTTCGTGTGGAAGCTGAAATCACAGTCTCTGGCAGAGATACCTAGACATGAAAATTCATGTGTAAAGATGAAGAAGGCTGGGAGCATCATGGCTACAGGTATCAGCAGCTGCCGAGCTGGTCACTGGCCTCTTCATGTTCATTGCAGGAAGCATTTGAATTATAGTCCATATTTATTCACTGTTAGCTAATATTGTTACTACCCACAGAGTTTTGTTAAAGAAACTCCTCAGGAACAGAATTTGGGTAATGCCTAATAAAATGGGGCTTGGACCCCTAAAAGAGCCTCTGGTAGCAACTGCAGTATAAATGCTCAACACTACTAATAGCAATAAATGCAATCAGCGTCCTACACGGCAGTCATCCTTCCTCTGTTTTTAAAAAGAAAACATCCAAAATCAGAGCAGGGAACTGCTAGAAGCCTTGAAGAAATGGCTTATAAAGATGAAGACCATACAATGTACTTAGGACATATATATACATATATACATATACATATATACATATACATATATATACATATATACATATATATATGTCCTAAGTACATTGTATATATATATATATATCTCAGTTGGGATGCTCAGGGTAGCTTTTATTGCCATATTGATGATCACAGCTCTCCCTAGAAATATTTTAGCTAAAGATAGGAGCAGGGCTCATGGTGGGAAGCTTCTCTTCTGGAGTGCCTTGACGCTTCTAGCAGAGCTCAGAAATATAGAATGGGCTTTTGTAAAATACATTTTATGTAGAAAAAGTTAAATGTATGTGTAAGCATTCCTGATTGTTCAGGGTCTTGTCTACATCATTTTAAAATGACTTTGATTGGAGTTTTTGGAAAAGAGACCACGTTACTTCTGGAAATTTAGCTACCCCTGAAAGGAAACCAAGGGGATTTCCAGTGTTATTTTTTGTTGCTGGAAGGAGAGAAGCAGCAAAGGAACCGCACTGCAGCTCACCTACCTTGGGTACAGTTTCCTCCACGAGCTGGAGGTCCCAGTATCACAGGACATTACAGACTTTGGAAAGGTTGGCCTTCAAAGCAGCGCATGCAAGAAATGAATATAGCCCTCCTGAGACACACCTGTTACCCTGCCAGGAGAGGCAAAAAGTTTTATTTCCCTTTGCTAGAGCTCCTCTGGGGCCAGGAACGGAGCAGCCAGACAGGGGGCAGCATCTGCTCAGCCAGCAGCTGGGCTGCGGCTGGGGGGAGCCTGCAGGGGAAGAAAATGAGCTCTGCTCGCTTGGGTGCAGCTGTTTTGCAAGCGCAGGAAAGAAGTTGTGATGCTTTTTCGATAAGCTGCGGTGGCTTCTGTGGTGGCGGCCGATCAAAGTATAGGCCTCGTTTCTTGGTGATAGACGGGGCTGTTTCTGTAAGGACACAAAGAGCTGCAGATTGCCCTGAATATCTGAATAACAGAACGCCTGTACAGACATTTTCTGCTGCTGCTGACACTGAAAGCAATAGGTTAAGGCCTGAGTTGCAAAAAGATTTGAGCCAATTCCTAGGCCTTCTATAACAGAAATTATACAAAAGGGAACAGTGGCAGCTCCTTTTTAGACTGGGAGTACCTAAAAATTAGCATCTAACAGTCCGTATCACCAATCCTCAGTACCACTGTGGAGCTGAGCCTGTGCAAAGTGATCAGCATCTGTCAGATGCGGTGTGTTCTCCCTTTCATCTCATTGCCAAGAGAGCGGTGCAAGCAGTGAGATATTTCTAGGGTGTCTGGTCCTTGAGAGCGTCAGCCTTTGATCACTTGCAGCCATCAGACAACCTCCATCGTTAGGCAGGGCCACCTTCCTCTGTCCTGGCTGCCGGATGCCGAGAAACCTGGCAGGTTGTTGCTTGCAGCATTAAAGCCATTGCCAGCTGCAGAAAGGTCCCCGTCCTCCTGTTGGCTTCTGCGGTCCTGGTCTATGCTGCAGAGAGCTCCAGAAGCAGGAGAGGCGATTCCCTGGGAAGCCAGGATAGACCCCGCAGGCTGGGTGCTGATGTGCATGCAGCAGGGGCTGTGCAGCATGCTCTGGCAGCTTTGTGAGCAGTGATGCCTTGTGCACGCTGGTGCCTCCTCCCCTGTGTTCGCACATTGAAGTCCATAATGTGATGCACTGTTACAGCCCGGCTGTTTCTTCATCCAGGGTGAATTCAGAGATGAATTTAGACAGAGATGAATTTAGACAGGTTGGAGGTACGTAGTCCAGAAGCAATTTAGTGCTTACTCTTCCTAGGCATTTCCTTCGAGCTCTCACTTTGCATGCTGAGATATTCTCAGTCTAGGACAGCAGGTTCAGGGCTCCCCTCACAGCCAGGTCAGTCTGTGGGAGTAAGGCAGAGTGGTGCCATAGACACTGAGGGACCCAGTCCAGAAGGCTCAGAATATGTGCCATGGGGGGACACGAAGAGCCATCAGGACTGCTGCTGCCTTCTCACTGCTGCAGGACTGCTTCTGCCACTTATTTCTGACTACTTCATATGTTACAGACATAATCTTATAAGAGAGAGCCACGGCATTCCCTCAGCCTTGCCAAATGCCTTTACCACAACCATCATGTTTTCTTTAAGTCTTCTCACCCCCTTTCTCTCCCAAGTCCCACGTCTCTCCCATCTGGTCCTGAACTAGCATCCAGTTTTGACAGAAGGAGGGGCTGTGTCCCTGTCTCTCCTTCCCTCCCCTCCTTTAGCAGTTATTCTGGGAGCTGGCAAATGCTTTGAGCCCCGGTCTCTTGCTTCCTAGAGGAACACTGTCATCACTGGTCAAGCAGACAAAAGGTGGGGACCATGTCAAAATCTAACAGTGAAACGTGCTTTGTTCTTTGTCATGATGTAGGTACCCTTCCTCTGGCTCTGGGTCTCCCAGGGCAAGCACCTGCCCACAGCCCTGAATTGATTCCCTCAGATCCTCAGAACTTCAGCCTCCTTCCTCTGCCTCATTTTTTATTAATTAGCTCTGAGTAGGCGGGTTGTGGATATTTCTTTGGAGCCACCTGACCCTATCCCACAAGGTGTATATATGCCCACCTCATAGCAGGGAATCCTGCTTGCTACTCAACAAGTTCATTATTGCCTAAGATTCTTACTGTTTTGCTAGGGATTTGTGTTAGTATTTATATGCATTTTTTTTCATAGGATCTCTCTTTTAAACTGTTTTTTTTGGTTGCAGACCCAGTGTACGGCTGTACTAACCATATCACCGGGTTAAGCCAAGTGAAGCCAATGGTTTTGTACCAAGGGATGCAATGACTCAGTTTCTCCATCCATCCTCATGGTCCCTAATCTGTCTCTAGCCTTTTAGTGCCTTCCAGTTAGTCTATCCTAATGTTCAAATAAAAGAAAAATGCTTCTTTCCAGTTCTTTTCCTTGCTTAAAACTGGAAGTGTGCATTGTAGCACTGAGAGCAGGCTGAGTGGGAACCCAAAGCAGAGATATGACTTATTCCAGGCTGTAGTTTTTATACATTAGATGCTTACCTATTCCAGTAAGGGAGGCAGCATGAAATTCTCAAATAGATTTTTTTCAGTGAATTAGCAACTACTTTAAGGATTTGTAAGATTTAAGGCTTGTACCATTCTCTACAAAGTAAATTCAATTCACATAGCTTACACTGCATGCATGATTATGATCTTAGACTTTGACTGCATGTGCTTCATTTTGTCACATACGGGCCAGGTTGAAAAAATTAATGAATACCCAATATTATCCTAGCAAATTGCAAGCATGTTTGTTTTCTCATTCAGTTTTAATTAGGCCAAGACTACTATGAATCATTTGAAAGGTTCTTGGGACCCATCTTAATGACATCCTTTTGTTTGTTTTTCCATGCAAACTTTAGCTGTTGTACTCATGGAAAAGATAATTAGCAATGTACAAATATACTCTTCAGAAAGCAAAGTTGTCTTTGTTACTTAGTAAAACAAACAAACAAACAAATGGGTCTCATTTAGGCATGGCAATTTTCTAGATAATAGGTATATAATTGAACAACTGAAGTGAAATGGTTGGTATCTCTCTTTTTGATTTCTTACTTAGGTATGACATAAGGATTTAGACCAAAAAAAAATAAAAGACAGGAGGGACTCCTTCCCAGTTGTGAAAGTGCCTGATGAAAGACTTATTTCCCACCTGCGGCTGCTAAAAGAGAAGCCACGACCCAGCGTTAGTACCAGGGCTGTCTCCGTCGCACAGTGGGTACACGCTGTCCCATGCCTGTCTGCCCAGAGGAATGTCATCAGCCATTGCCCAACACTCAATTAGTGTTTTAAACCAGAATTTCTTCTATCCGCATTCCTAAAGTGTTCATAGTCATGATATACAATGATGCTTTGCGTTAAAAAAGAAGTGTGCATGTAGGAGTAAGTGAGCTGAAACTGCTTAGAATGGCCGGCTGGCTCCGCTGTGTTCCCCACCATAGTCATCGCCCCATGCAGGGAAGTCAGCCATCAGATTGTCTTTCGCTCCAATACTTATGGGAATGTTTTATTTCTATCCTATAGCACTCGGGTATGGCTTTTCTATGTCTTCTGTAACAGACTTTACAGAATTCACAGAACTTACACATTTTTCTAAGCCCGTGCCAGAAGGTGTTGCGTTTCCACACAACAGAGCAGAGTCCTGTGTCCTTCTGCTTTAAGATGTTGCTCTTTAGTAATCAATTAATAATTTCATGCTAGCATGGTTACTGTATCTTTTCTGAGTTCATTTACAAGCTGGACTATTACCATGGTAAAAGTTAAACAATTCACTGTAAACTGCTTCACCCGCAGATCAGTTTTATTTTTCTCAATTAATCTTGTGTGCAGGGCCATCCGGATGGCTCTCCTTCCTTGTTTGCTGCTGATACACTGTACTGTTTTACAAGCTAACTCCTCTCATTAATTCTGCCTCATTGTTTTTGCCAGCGTGACTTGCTAGAATGCAGACAGTGCCAAAGTTTGCAAAAAAATTTCCATGCGGCTGAGGGGTATTCTGCAGGGAGGAGAAGGAGGAGACGTGACAGAAGTCACCTTTTATTAGTGCTAGTGTCTTGACTCCAACGTAAGGAAACGGTGCAGTAAGTGACAGCTTCTTTAGTTTCTGTTTTTTCTGCAAGAGCAGCTCCTTTGTCAGCCAAAGTGAGTTTCAGGGAAATTTATGGAAACTTGTTAACTCTTGGGGTGCTAGAAATATCCTATGAGGTGCATAAAAAACCTTTCTCTACTGAGGTTTTGCACTGCAGTAGGTGTCCTGTGTGTTTACATATGCCACACGTCTAATACACCAGCCCTTTTCTTCAGGCATCGAATCAGCCCTTCAAGAGAGATTTCAATGGAGCATCCTCCATGGCGCAAGTTGATCATCTGTGCAGGGTGGATCCTTCAAACTTGTTCATGGTCGGATAGGAGCCTTGGTGGGTTGGGTGGGAGGCCTCCTCCTAATCCCACTGAAGTCAGAGGAAAGACTCCCATTAACAGGCTTTGGATCAGTGCCTGTGGGAAGCTCTTTTGTAAATCCCAGCTTGCCTCGAGCAGCCTAATGCCTACAGCTCTAACTAGCAGGACATGCTGTAATATAAAGCCATTTTGTACTTCAGTTTTTCTAGGATTACTTGGAGGAATAAGGTGGCCCTGTTGAGCTAAAAGTTGGGGTCTTGGAGACTGGGAGAAGAAACTGATGGTTTGTCCAGTATTTATTACAACTCTCTTGCTTCTAGCACCAAAATCTTTTTGCAACATCATCTCTCAGTCTTTTAACAAATGCAGTCTTATGCCCGTCCACAATACTGCCATTGGTTGACCACGTAGCACTCTCTTGTACAGTCTGCTTACTTTCTCTTCCAATATAAATTAGCTCCTCACTCACAGCATCTACCATGACTATTTCCCTACTTAACACCTTCTATTCAGACTCTATTTGTGCTGAATATTTATACTTACAGTCTAAGCTTCTGGGGAAGAGACCATTTTGTGCTCTGTGTTTATGCATCAGTTGTCTCCTGGCCCAACATAATGACAACAACAACAACAATAATAATAAAATAAACCATGTTGCTCCCAGTGTTCTGCTCTTCTGCCCACCTCCTCCTCTACCCAGTACTGTCCCAGGTGGTTTTCCAGCTGCAAAAGAGCTAATGGGATGGCTGTTCCCAGCACCATATATCCCAAAGAAATTATTAATTTGAAGGTTTCAAAAGTGTAAGGGAAGTTGCCAACAGAAGGGGAAGGGCCTGAAATGGTGTAACTGGCCATTTCTTTCCTGGCTGAAGCCTACAACAGGTTGAGCCACCCAGTTTAGGTCTGGGGGCAGGTATTCAGGTTTCTTGAGGGGAAGGAGGCTAAGATCTGCAGAGCTGTCCCTGTGCGTGTGGGCAGCTTGTTTTGAACAGTCCTTCCAAGAAGGATGAAGTTACTAATGAGAGTATTAAAAAAATAAATGCTTGTCAAAGCTATTGCTGACAGGATTTCCCATCTCAAAGCTTTGTAAGTAAGGGGAAAGACTTTCTGGAAACAAATTATTTTCTTTGAAGAACTATGTGGTATCAAGAAAAGAACTCACTGTGTTTGCGCCGATCTGTCAGAAGGTGAATTTGGAGTTGTTGCTGTTGCTTATCCTGCTGGAGCATGGGGTTGATTTGTGAATGTGCAGTGTTTACAGGGGGGAATGTGAGCTGGTCAAATGCAAAGATGAGAGTTACAGTTTGTCAGCACAGTATCTCTAAAAAGGAAGATTATGTGCAAGCATTAATAATGTAGCTTGGGTGTCAGCCTAATTCTGAAGGCCTGTGCTGTTCATTATGATGGCATATGGCATTCCTTAGTGCTGGGAGATCATTTTATCACAACATTTGAAATATAAACTGAAGTCAAAGTTGAAACCAGCTTTTTTTTTTTTTTTTTTTAATTGCTGGCGGGAAGGCCATACTGTACCCTGCCAAAGGAGAGTTCAGGGCACAGCTGAGGGCATCATTAAGTAGAGGCACCAGCCGACCTCCTGAAATGGCTGTGCAGGCAGCAGAAGTTAATTTCAGCAGGGCTGTTGCACTGATGCTTTGTGTATAATCACTGCGCTACACAGGGCTCTTGCTCCCGTCACTTCTTCTCACAGTAGGGTTATGTGATGTGGGACAGTGCCACGCTGAGACACCAGCTCTGAGTGAGCTGCCTTGGCTACCAGGAGCACTTCTAATCGTGTTGATGCAATGCCTGACTTGCATTAATTGGGCTTTCTGAGAAACTACGTGCAGTTGTCCAACAGGCTCTGCGTTGACATGCCTAGTTTGTTTATAGCCCTCACATTACCTAGAGGGTCTTCTGCTGAGCCATATAAACATATTCCTGTACCAACTGTATACAAACCATCCTCTCTGGTCCTGGGTACTGTGAGAGGTAGTTCCTATCATCACCTTGCAGATATGAATTACAAATCACTCACCTTCTGCTTATTTCAGAGCATTTTTGTCTTGCTGATGTTTTGGCCCATATTCTTCTGGCATACTCAAAACTCTGAACAGGGCATGTAGGGAAGAATAAGGTTACACTAAAAAATACAGGGCACAAGAGAACAGCTGTGTTGTGCCTATCTATCATTAAATAAAGAATAGAGCTCTAAAAGTGTTTACAGATTGTAAAACAAAAGCAGATTGAATATGTTTTAAATTCTAGGAACTAACCTAAAATTTGCTATAAAACAAATATATGGCTTACAGCTGGAAACCTGTCAAAACACACAAATGATTGCTCTGCACTGTCTGGAAAGAGTTTCTGTGCCCAAAGACTTCAGAACAGCAACAGATGTACTATTGCATAAGAAAGACAACCCTGTTTTGAATTTCAGTTTACACTACAGAGAGGCATACAAGAAATACAGTTCTTTTCATCTTACCCAGGTCCTTCTGTTTCCTCCTTAACATCTTGCTCCATGTACTTCTCCTGTGTTACAGTGATTAGCAGAGATATAAAGATGAGAACATATATCATTATAAGAAGAGAAAAAGCCATCTGGCTCAGTGTTTGTGGCTGGCTCTTAATTCGACCATGTTGGTTTTTTTCCATGCCCCTCAAGCCCCTCCTTTTCCAGAAACAATCTATGTGATCCCACATCTCTTCTTCAGTAACTTGTTCCAGATGTCCAGCTTTATGGAGAATAAATTTGCCTTAGCTACTCAGTATTTTCCTAGTTTCTTTGTTTTTAGATTACTTCCCCTTTCTTTGAAACTCCTTTACCCAATCATCTAGCTCTCTCTGGCTTTTTTTTTTCTTCCTAGTTTTTATAGTGTAATCAAAAGATATTTGTGTCACACAAACATTTTTATCAAACCCCAGTCCATGCCACACAAGGATAATGATGCTTGTTTTTAAATGAAGATGTGCAAGAGGGGTTGTGGCAGGCTGTGCAAGTAGATAGCTTTATAGAGAGCATTCAGTTATTCAGTATGAATTTAACATTTTCCTTGACTATTCTATTCAATGCATTAAATAATGTTTATAGTAACAGTCAGCCGTATCACTGATCTGATAGTGCACTTTAGGATGACACCTGCACTTCAATCTACACGTCTATCTCCTTGTCTCCTGCTTGCCCATGTGGCACAAGCTAGAGTTGTCTCTGGACCTCTCTTTGGAGGACACCAGCTGGTTCCCTCTGAAACACGGTGTGCACCTGGTTTTGGAGTTACCTTCTCACTCCTGAGACCCCCAAGTTTCCAGGAATTATGATGCTCATCCTGTTTGGCTCCCTCGCCTTGCACAGCCCTCTGGCACTGTGCAGGCAGCCTTTGCACCCTCATGCAGCCTCGCTTGCTCTCCTTCTACAGCCCAGGACACACAATATCTACCCTTCATTACATGCCCTAAAAATACTTGACATGTTGCTGGGACATTTAGAACTGAAATAACAAAACCCACGAAAGAGAATTGAGTCCTCAGGCATGCCAGCGGGCCCAAGGAGCCTTGTCTGTGTCCATAAACAAAATCCTCAGGCCTTGCCCTTGCGGCCTGAGGCATGGCCAAAGCCTTGCAGCCAAATGGCCTTCCTGAGTGGAGCAGTGTTAGCCGTGCGTGCTGTCCTGGGCATAGCTCCTGGCCAGGCTGTCCCCCAGATTCAGATTCAGATTCAGGCCACCCGTGAGGGCACCTGGTGGCCTGGGCCAAAATGGCACCGGGCAGCTGAGGGAACAGGCGGGCGCCAGCTGCGTGCCAGCGTTCAAGCCCTGCTTGGTTTATTCGTGTCGGTGGAGCTGAGGAGGCTGTATTTACAAGAAATTTTAGAAACTGGAAATAATTAGGAAAACATCCCAAGGCCTCATGGGAGTTCAATAATTCTGGAGATGGAAAAAGATGGTCTTTTATAATGGGAGTGTTGTACCCTCAGTCCTCCCTGCGAGGAAGCAGCCTGCTTTCCTGGACAAGAAGCAAGACCAGGCTTGTTACGTTAGGGAGATTTCCCACATTTTCCATCTGTCAGTGCAAATTTTTGAGGCGACGAATGTGTGACATTTGACAAATTCAAGAGGCTCTCTCCATCTATAGTCAGGGGCTACTCCTGTTCAAGAAAAGCTCAGGATTTAATGTATAATTTTGACGAGAGAAGCAGTCTCCAGGGCAAAATAGCTGCAGACCCTGATGTACAGCCTGTCCCCAGCCTTGCCCCGGCTCGGTGGTCGACATGGGGTTCAGCCTGGACATCCACCCTTCAGCACACATCCCATCTCTGCATCACCACTTCTCCCTGCCTTTGAATGAGGACTGAGGTGGCTCAAGCCAGGGATGGGGAGAAAAGTAGGCAGAAAAAGGCTCCCCAAACCCTTTTCCCCAAATGCAACATGATCTCTGCTGAGGCAGTGTGCTTTCCTGGGATGTCTTACTGGCGGCTGACCATGAGAAATGCTGTCGCTGCAATCCCTCTACCTGGTCAGTCCTGAGTCCTGGGTGATGTGCTCAGTGTATCGTGTTCCTGCAGCAAGGTGGTGAATGCTTGAGGTGACTAAAGAGCAGCACTGGGGAACCACACCAGCCATAGTTTCGGGCAGCAATATGCAGCAAAATATGCATCTCAGCTCTGTAACAAAAGCTAAATTAGCCACTTTCAACTTGCTGTATTGAAAACTATATCTTTTCTGTTACACCTTCTCTCTTCCACAGAATATTTAACATCAATTAAAATTAAGAGGCTCAGTAAAATGCAGAATAACAGATTGACTTCTCTAAATACACCTTAAAACAAAGTTGTGGGTTTTTTTTTTGTTTTGTTTTGTTTTTTTTAACATGGAAAAAATATTAACCAAAACAGTGGATATCTCACAGCTCTTACTGTTTAGAAACAGGGATTTTATTTTTCCAGTCTGACTCTTAATTTTTCCATTCTCTCTCGGTTTGGAGTGCAGTGCAAATACAGTACAGCTACATTTCTGCTTTCTGTCCTACACCTTGCAGATCACATTGACGACAATTTAAGCAAAAGGATTGCTCAGAGTTACAAGGATCATCTGATTTACTGAAACTCCTAGACTGGAGACATACCAGGCTCTCCCGCAGGAGAACAGAAAAGAAAGAATGTTTGTGTGGATTATGTCGCATATTTTATTAATATCTTTGTTGTCTCTCTGAGTTCATGCTAGTTATGAAGGAGTAAAACCTTCAGAGTGAAGTCTGGCTTACCAAGGTTGTTAAGTAAGCCTTGTTCCAATTCTTCAAGCACAATGACAAGAGCAATCAATCAAACAATCCTTTTACTTTTTCTTTTCATGTTCCTGGGTGGGGACGTTTTCAGAAAGCTAATTGTTAGTATTTGTGTTCAATACAGGCATTAGTAAGACTCAGAGGTGCAAATATGAAGATTATTCACAGTAATTTCATGCTGCAGGGTATTCCATGGGCAAGGATATCAAGATAAATGCATTGTATATAAATGTGTATTATGAGGGATTATCTCTGCTTTTTTTTTAGATTAGTAAGTGAGCAATAAAGCATTGCAGGCACGTTCATCTGATCTGAAGTAGGACATCAACTGAACCGCATTTTCAGTTGTTTCATTTCATTTACAACAGCTTTTAAACATCTGGGCTTACCTAGCCCAAATACCCAGGAAGTGTTAATGTTAACTTCACCTGTTAAAACAAAACCCCAGCTTTCTGTTTTGTTATTAGCTTTTTCACCATATTGTTGCTGATGAGGATGTCTCCATTCTCTAATAGAGACCCTGTGGCTTTGCCCTAGGCTTCTCTCTCTCTCTCTGTCTTTACTGCTAAGAGTGCAACTGAGCTATGGAAATCCACGGCTCAGGAGCAGCCACTTTTCACCTAAAGCACTGCAGGTGCAGGCTGCAGTTTTGTATGCTCTGGTATCTAAGCACAACTGTCGTGGTGTGGTTGTTTTCCACAACCTAAGCCAAAGCTGCGTGTCTCTGCTGGTTGAATTTCCCCACCTGCCGTATGATCATTCGTACTGCCCTGGGTTGAGCCTTTTCATAGAAACATGGAACCACTCAGGTTGGAAAAGACCTCTAAGATCATCTAGTCCAACCTTTAACCCAGTACTGACAAGTCCACCACTTATCTATGCTATAAAGGATACAAGTTCTAAGTACTACATCTTTTGCCGAATATTGCCTCCTACACAGTGAAGCACGATGGAATTCACAGCTTGTAAAATGCCCAGAGCTAAGCTGAGTCTGCTTCGTTTTTGATCTGCAATCAGTACCATGGCTTTGCTCTGAGGCATTTGTTTTGTTACATATACAGTGATTTTACAGTGTAAATACCGTGGTTTTAAAGGTTACTTTCTCCATGGTTTCAGAGGAAGAATAGATTTGTTCTTCAGCCTGGCAGTTATGCCTTAGGGACAGTTCTTGCCTGTTGGAATCCCTCCCTCTCCCTTCAGGAGGAGGAGGAGATGGAGGCAGGTAGGTAAGGCAGCTGCTGGGCCCCAGTGAGCAGGGAACTGTGTTGGTATTTCCTTTTTCACCTAGATCTGTACATTCCTCATGCAAGCTTAAGTACCTGGCTGTTGGGCTTGCAACCCTTGTAGAATTGTTGCTTTCCTCAGCATCCCTTTGGGAGGTGTTTAGGGGTAGCTGTGAGTGGGTTGTTTCCCCTGGGCAGGGCTGGCTTGGTGGGGTGGGCGCGGGACTGAGCACAGCCTGGCTCCAAGGGCTAGGGGTGATCAGGCAGTAGGGGCAGCAGAAGGCCCAGGGGAAGGCACCACGCTGCAGCCCATGGGCACTCACAGCGTGGGTCTGCTCTGGTGGGAGCCATCACGGCAGCCCGGTGGCTGCTCCTGCCTGGGAGCGCTGCCAGATCCACGTGACGTTCAGTCTTCTGGCAGGGAAAACTCTGTGGAAAAAGCAAAAGTTGCACTGGATCTTGTTTTGATTATTTGTTTCTAACCTCACTACAAATGGAAAAAATTTCTCTGGTGAGTGCTTGCTTGTTATTTTCCTATTGTTTTATCATCCTCCCAGCTCACAGTAGGGATGAACAATCCTCAAATGTCACTCCAAAGGCTGATCCCTAGGACAGGTTATGGAGCTACAGCACTGAGGATGGTTCTTTTCCTTCTCTTTTTTTTTTATTTTTTTAAATTATTTGTTTCCTTTCACTTTATTCTGGTTCTGCTCCATTCTTCTTCTCTTTTCTTTGTGTCTTTCCAGTGACTAATTGCAACCAGCAGCCCCTTCAGCAAACAAATTCTTCTTCTTCCTCACCCTTTACTTCTGCTCGGAGGCCAGAGCTGGGGCCTGGTTGTGTTAAATGTGTCCATTTCCCTAAATGGGACAAGTAGGGTGTAAGGAGCTTGTCCATACACAGGCAAGCAGTATAAAGCAGGGCTATAGGTGACTACTTTTCACGTTGGCTTTTAGGAGTATTGGTATGATTTGTAGTAAATTTGCACCCCCTAAATCAATGAGAGCCAAAAATTATGTTTGGAGTGGCTTTTCTCAAACACATACGGCCTTTTAAATTTCAGAGACTGAGCAGAAATCACAGGAAACCATAGGCCCAAGGAGAAAATTTGCTATAAAAGAACTGCAACATGGCTTCACTACCTGAAGGTCAAATTTTCACATCGAAGAAGATGGGTAATGAGAAGACAAAGGAAAAGGCAACAGGAACATGCCAGCTTTTCTGCAACTTCAGTGACTACAGTGCAATTGGATGTCTCACGTCATTGGGCAGATAGATTGAGGGTGTTTTTGAGCATGGGTGAGTTTTTTTCAAAGACAAAGATGTTATTTCAAATCCATAGGGTTTTGCATTAGGTAGCAAATTATTTTAAAATCACTCAAGCTATAACCTATAAAAAATTAACTTGACATTATCCTGAGAAGCAAATTTATTCCAGGATCATAGGATTTGTGTTACAGAGAGGTATGAGATACATTGGAGTGCCGAAGTCACGCAGAGGAGGCTTATGCAATATTTAGCTATATCTAGATCTAAACTTAGGCCTTTTCTCCTTCCCAGTTTAATGTTTTCATTTCAGTGAAAATGCTTGTTACTCTACTTAAAAATACAGAAACATTCAAAACATACATTTGTTCTTTGTTTCTCGGATTAAAGCACAATTCCTCTCGTTAAAACTCAGTTGGAAAAAATCTTTTATAACTTAAATACTAGGAAGAGGGCAATGCCACTTCTAGTCTCAGCTGCCATTACCTGTTCTCTACCTGTCTGAAATAGAAAATAAGCATCCAACAGTGTGAGGAAATAACACTTATACCTGATTATTGCTGGTTTTCAAAGCATCACATGACATGTAACCGTTGTTACCAATAGCAGCAAAAGCTCACACCAGAAGGAGGTGGCAGAACTGGAAGAGGTTAGGAGGAAATCCTCACTCAGAGGGCGGTGAGGCCCTGGCACAGGCTGCCCAAAGAAGCTGTGGATGCCCCATCCCTGGAGGTGCTCAAGGCCAGGCTGGATGGGGTTTTGGGCAACCTGGTCTGGTGGGAGGTGTCCCTGCCCATGGCAGGGGGCTGGAACTGGGTGGGCTTTAAGGTCCCTTCCAACCCAAACCATTGTGTGGTTCTATGATTCTATGAACTAGGATGCTATCCCAAGTCTCCCAGCTTGCCTGTCTGTTGGACCATACTCCTAACTGTTTCAGGAGCCCGGCTGTTACAGAAGTTGAAGGTTATCTGTAGTGCTTTTCCAGATCGCTCACCCGGCCCACCCCCAAGCCCTAAATGCTGTGCCATCTCTCAGTTGCCTTCTCTTCCAGCAAAGCAAGCCCGCGTTGAGGCTGCATCAGCCAGCTTTGTCAAATAGATGGAGATCTTGGCAGTCGTTCTGGATCACAAGTTCCTCCTTAAAATCCAAGTCACAGATGTCAAATAAATATCAGTTTTTGCCATCGTTACACCTGACACTCATTTTGTTTTCTTTTCTGTCAGATGTCGGGTGATACATGCTTTGTCACATGCTGTGACACTTCGTCATGCCTTGCAGTGCACTCTACAGCTCATAAACCGTGAGCTGGGCAGAAGGGCAGAAAATTCATGCGTGTGCTTGGAGAAAGGATGGGGCAATATCCAGTGGATGTTTCAAGAACTTTATTAAACCATCAAAATCTTTTCAGCCAGATCATAAATTCTGAATTTCCCCTGCTTATGCCCACCAGACAGAGCAGGATCCATGCTTCCCCTTCCTTTTGCTCCCATGGGCAGCCTCTCGACACATCCCACTTCACGTGAAGCTGTGCTGCTCCTCTCGCTCAGCTCTCCAATGCACTCAGGGTGATGTCCTGCCATGAAGAAGTCCAGACCACAGAGGAGCCTGGGCAGAAGACAGCTGAATTTCAGCTTCTGCCACTAATGCATTATTGTTACAATATTTCAAAACAGAAAATATGGTTTTTTTTGGTACTCATTTTCTTAATGGCATGAACAGTTCCCACAGTGGCCACTTATTTGTTTTTTTTTTTATGAAGAAATCTGTTTACTCAGAACCCTAATATTCTCAGTAATTTTTGGAGATGGGATACCATTTCGAAACCACGTCATATTTGTTTACCATGGACTGCATTGCTTCTCTTTGTTCAATTTAAGGATGGGACATTTGGCCTTCAAGGTTTGAATTTAATTTCCTGGTTGCGTGAGGACTGTCGTATTCCCACCAGGTTTCTCCAGCCAGGGCCACTCAGCACAAATGCTGGGACAGAGTAGGCCACACGCTGATGTTGTAGGAGGACAGAGTCGACCATGGTCATCCTCTAGTTCTGCCATGGAGACACCAACCAGTGCATACCCCATCTTATGTCCTCTCTATAGAAAGGCATTTTTAGATGAAAAGTTTGAACGTGGCCTTTCCTGCGTTTGCTAAGTGTCACACAAACTGATCCCTTTTCGACAAGGGATCTTAACATCACACAAGAATGCCAAACTCTGAATGATACTAAAATCTTTTCTCCACTGGGAACAAAATACCTCCTCCCAGCATGCCTCTAGACCCCTTGTTTTTGCTAGTTTGATTGCAGGAACTTTAATAGAACATTTTTTAAAGCAATTCCTTTCTTTAAAAAGCAAAACTCTCTTTTTTTAACTTTTGCTGTGCACTAATCTTCGTAAAATCTAGTGCTCATAAAATGACAACACTGCCTTAGGAATTTTTTGCAAGATTGAGTTATTTCTTCCTGCTGAACTTTCAAATTACAAGAAAAATATACTACCCTTTTCTAAAAATATATTCTCCCCATTACACTCAGAAATAAATCTGTCAGTAGGTGTCCTGACAGATGCAGACTTTACTATTGCTAGTTAATAAACAACGTTTGTCTTTCCAAATCTTCCTGCAGTAACTTATAAAAGGTCTGTTTATTTTATCCTTACCTGAGGTTCATTGTTCTGATGTCAGATAAGGAGTTATAATCTCTGTATGTTTTCCCTTGTAGCGTATTGATTTTTGACACCTTGCTGCCCTAGCATACGCCTTTAGAAAAAAAAAAGGCTGAAGCAGTGTAAAATATATATATAAAATACATATTGCTCATTCAATTTGCTTTTGCAAATTGCAATTATATAGTTGCCACTTAAAACATTGTGCCGTTTGAGCATCACTATGCTTATATGTATGGGCAAACAGTTTTAAATTGTTGCATCTGTTAACATCTATCAGCTTCCATTCCCTTCTCTTCCCTAACACCACAGAGCTGTCAACACGGCCTGGCTTTATTCCATTTGGGGATTACCAACAAGGAAACATTCTCCTGTCCATTTAAGGTAATTTATCTCTTTTTTTACAGTAAATATTTCATGTATTTTCTTATGATAGGAAGGACAGAGTCACGCTAAGAGATGCATCTTGTCTGAGGTGAACATAAAATGGCACTAAATCACATTTTTCATCTTAAAAAACAGCCTCTTTTTTTTTTTAATTTTTCCTTTTCTTCTCCTTTGTTTGATGATAATTGACCTGACCAACTTCACTGATTGACTTCACTTAATTTTTCTCCAGTGGTAGGACTCCATGATCTTTGTGGGTCCCTTCCAAGTCAGGATATTGGATGATTCACCTAAAGGGTTTTTACAGAGTTCATAAACTGCAAAATGTTTCACAAAGAAACAGGAGGTACCTTGAAAAATCACTAGTCAGTAAAATTGGGCAAGCATAAATATACAGTAGGAGGCTTAATGACTGGGAGGAGATGCCTCCTTGTATCCAGTGAGACTCCAGAAACACAAAATGCAGTAAGGCAGCCTCCTGAGAGGTGAGCCACCCTTCTTCCAGCTGATTTTACAATTTGCCATTTGCTTAGATATATCAAGCGACAAACACTCAATTTCAGTGCAAGACCTCCCTTGGGGTCTGTATACATTTGATTCAGATAGTTGAATATGCCGAAGTGGAAAAAAAAAAAAGCCATTTTGTTTCAATAGCTAAGGGATTTTTCTTGTTTGTGATGCATTTCCTGCTCTAGTCTGTCAATATAACTCAGAACTACAATTTCACTTAGAATTAGATATTACAAGGAAAAACATAGTAAATATCTGTAGACAGACTTTTTTTATACAGACCAAGTAAGGACAGAGATTCTGATTCTCAAGGTGGAAAGCTGACACTTAAAAACCTTATCCTTTTTTCCATTTTGCCTTCACTCACTTCCAGAGCCACAGTCAAGATCAAGATTCATGGCTTCCCCCATGACTGCACAAGGAAGCATTATATTTTTCATCATCTGATAAAGCTCATTAAAATGTTGTCTACAGCACTTTTCTTAGGTTATTTGTTCTCAGTGGCATGTTACATGATTTTAAATGATTCCCAAGGGAAAGGGCCTTTTCATTTTTCAGCTGTTGGGATGAGAGAGAGAATGTCTCACATTCTAAACGAAGGGAGATTTATTAATAAGGAAACAATGAAAGAGTGGTCTGATTTTCACTGAAGTAAGGCCCCTTTCCTTTGTTCTTCTTGGGAATAATATTTGGTTAAAGACTGCAAGACTTGCTCCAGTGAACTTGAATGTACATTTTCACAGCCAGTGACATCTAATCAAATCTGTGTTTCTGAGTATATCAAAGCGTGGATATAACCAGTGAAGTGGCGAGGTAGCCCAGCGTTATGTGGCTGCTCTGATAGGGATCCAAACAGCCCATGCTTTCTGGCCCCAAACAGTTGGAGACAGCACAGTTATTAAATCAACATGCTACGGCGGGAAGTGTTGCTGCAAGAGTCCTGCACAACCATCAATATATTAGTGACAAGGGAAAAATCACACAAGCATTTCTGAGCTATCAGTCACAAAAGCACTTCACAACAGCACGGTAACTGGGTCCCACTACTGTCTAAATGGCAATACTTGTGTCTGGATTTGAGAGGAAGAAGCATGAGAAATAAGCCAGCGTTTATCCAGGATAAGAGGTCTGTGACTGCTTCTGATTAATGATCATTTGTCCAAAAATCCAGGAAAGCTACAGAAGTGTAAGAAATGTTTTATTCTTGGTCTTTCGGCCATTTTGCCTGCTTGAGGCCAAGAGGGTCACTACAAGTGGATGCAGGGGACCCTGCCAGCTTGAACACAAGCAGACTCCAAATGGGGTGGGTGGCAGAGTGTGAAGAGAGGGGTTTGTCTTGAAATCCTTTGTTGTTGTTGTTGTTGTTTTCTGGTTTGTTTCTTACATAACTAAGTCAGAATTTTGTAAAGTTGCATCTGTCTGAAGTGGTGCCTTCATAAGCCAGAGAGCTTGCATCTCAAGTGGCTTCCTAAAAATGTGCAAGAACTGGGGGTGAGGCAGCGCTAGGTCTGTGGCCATGGCCTTAAAACCTCATTGCTATTAGGACTGACAAACTTTAGGCATGTCTGGAGCCCCCACCAGGCAGCTGAGGCCAGGGATGGATGGAGCTGATGCTTAGCTTAGCTCCATCAGGACGAGGGCACGTGAAATTTAGCATGTCTTCTTGCAAATATCTCTGAGAGCCCGGGGAGGAGGAAAAGGAGTGGGGCTCACCCAGATCTCTGACAAGAGGCTTGTTTGTTCGAGTTACGTTTAATAATGATGTCTACCAATGTTGTGGTTTTCATCTGCGAGTGTGTCTCAACCCTGGAATACATTTGGTATTGTCAAGTTTTAATGTCAAATTAACTCGCCTGAAGTTGAAGCCAGGCTCTTGCGGTCTCTAAGCAACTGTTCCAAAACAGCGGCTAACAAGGGGCTGGGACGAGCGAGGCTCGAGGAGACGAGCTTGGGCAGCGGCAGAATTCCCGTCTCCCTCGGGCTCTGTTTCGAGCTAGGCCACTGCTGGACGTGCACCTGAGGGGCTGCCTCACCATCTTTGGTCTGCAGGCAGCGGCCTGCTCGCTGCGGGGCTTTCTCTCCAGGCTTCCCGTAACAGCCTATTCATGACAGAGCAGATTTGAAAAATGGTGCTTTAACACACGACAAGCCACTCAGTCCAGGCTCGGAAGTAACTGTACTTTTTCACCTGTACCCTGCTCAATTCCTTTGCCTGTTTATCCAGGGGCAGTCATGATCCTACTTTCCCTTCAGTTCTCTGCTGAACCAGAAGAGCCAGAAAATACCAATAAACTGTCCCTGACCTTGAAAAGTCAGTTTTTACGTGGTGGCCTAGCAGCAGGCACAGAAGCCGACGTATGTTTTTTGTTTCAGCATCCCACTGTTCTCTTCAGGGGTGATCATATGGCCGGACTTTCAGTTCCCAAGTAAGGCCCCAGAGAGAAGAGCTATTTTAATTAAGGGGATCCAAAGCCCTTTGTGTTTTAGTCGAGAAAGAAGACACTTGCAGAGGGTAATCTGGGAGGCCTAAGTCAGGCTCTGGTGCTGAATCCCCCTCTGAAGATGCCTGTTTATCTGCATTACTTGTGCAGGATCCCCGATGGCCAGATGGATTTCCAAGAGCTGCAGATTTCTCTTGACCTGGCTGGCACCAGCTCCCAGTCTTACCTTGCTAACCTGTGCTGCAAATGTTCTCACTCTCTAAAATGGGTGAATGGCTTTGTTGTTTCTTTTGTTCTAGACATTAAATTAGGAGTGGGACTTTGGTATGTGTACAAGGAAAGAGAAAACACTGGCTAGACCTCAGCTTGCAGCTGCAGAGGCACACATTGTTTAGTTCAAATAGGTCATCACAAATTCATGATTGCAAAATATCCTGATATTGCTGAATGCATACCGTGACACTTCATCTGGGCCCGTAAGCAGTTCAGAGCTCGGCCTAAATGGAGGGAGTAGCTGACATCAATAAAATCTTTCAGGATCATTTAGGAAGAGAACAGGACTGAAAGCTGCAGGCTATTGTGCTTTCTGCCTAGCCCGCAATAACTCTTTCAAATAAGAATATTGAGCTGAACCGGACTGACTTGCATCCTGTACTTTGCGCAATACACTATTTTGCTGCCTGGCATTTATATGAAAATATCACAGTTCTGCAGCGTGGCATGATGACTGAACATGACCATGTGCCTTTCCTCACTGCTTATATTCAAGACACCCACTTGGATGATGCACTGCTGCGCATTAAACCACAGACACCCCCAGCAGTAATTCCTAGGGATGTGGCTCACTGGTGACCGTCGAGGCCACAATACACGGCCTGTGAATCATACGGGCCTGCGTTCGGAGAGGCTTCGACTGTCTCTGCACTGCTGCAGGGGCCCAGCTGGCAAGCCAGTGCCAGCAGCCCTGCTGAATGGTCCCAGAAAAACAGGAGAAAACAGCAGTTTGAGATGTGTTTCTCTAGCATATACAGACCCGGCACAGGCACTGATCACAAAAGAATAAAGTAATCAAGGCATAAAGTAGTCAGCCTGAAGCATTGCTGTCCCTCAGTATATGACTAACTACTGCTTTTTCTTCTGGAAATCAGAGCTCAGATTTTGTTTTTGGTTCTGATTCATCCAAAATAGCTGACAAGGGCAGTAAATCCTGTATTTATTTATTTTTTTTTCTGATGTATTCCCAATGCTGCTGAGTAATTCCCTTTTATAGAGCTGTCTTGTTGAGATACTCATCTCGCTCTTTATTTCAACTTCTTCCTAATTCTCCGTCTGACTGTTTTCTTTTAGAAGATACAAGCAAATGGAGGAAAAAGAGGGGATGGCTAGGGACATGACACACAGGCGCAGGTTCAATGCAGAACAATCCCCTATGTGTTCTGACTGAAGACAGCAGAAAGAAGAGACATGAAGCTGGATTTTACACAGTATTTCTCAAATGTTAAACTCCCACTTGTCATGGTTTATGGCTGCATTCTTTCTCCTGCTCTGAGTTGAAACAATTTTCAGTGGGAGTCCTTTACAGTGGGTACTTCAGAATTGTTGGCTCTGATTTTGCTCTCTTATATCTTACTCAGGAGAAGACACCATGTCCTCAAAAAATGACTGTCCCAACCTAGAAATCTCTAATGTTGACATGAATTAGTATCATACTCATATCTCTTTTGTATTCTTTCTGTTAGTTTGTTTCTAAGATCTTACTCTTGCCCGACCCTAATCTGTGCATGCTTGAAGTTAGGAATATGAGTAACCCCATGGAAATGCTAATGCTTGCAGACCTTGCTTTTGAAATCAAGAGATCTTCTTGTGTGTGAGTCTTGTAAGACATTCTCTTTGGTGACATTGCTTATAACATCCGGGGACGTAACGTCATTGTAGCTCATTATATCTGCAATTGTCATGGCAGAAGCCAGCCTAACAGCTCTGAAGACGTGTTACCAGCAGGACGGGGATTGCGTGGCAGCCATCAGAAGGCAAAGTTCAGCTGCCTGAGGCTGTCCTTAACATGATACTTGTGTTACCACAAGCTGATGAATCAAAACCATGAAGAGAGCAATGGGGAAATTCAAACCCCTGCAGCTGGGAGGGTCTCTGGCTCCAGCCCCTTCCCAAAAACCCAGTTCATGGGCAATATTTTTTTTTTTCTCAGTGAAAATGTCCTAGGGCCATTTCACAAGTGGGTTTGTAGCTGCAAGTAGAACAGCAAGACCTTGGGGTCTGAACCCTCTAACAAGTAGCTTTAATCCCCAAGTTACTACTTTGCTTTTAGTACCAGCATCATCCTCATTTTTTTCTTCTGAGCTTGTCCATCCGGTCTCTCTTTATTTTTTTCCCTGTGTTTTGAATACCAATAATCAGATACACTGTTTAGAAACAGAATTAGTTGTCTATATCCCAGAGCACTGAAGGCAGGCTTCAGATTGCTTTTCACCCTTTCCTCAGAGGACAAAGAGTTGTGCTAAGCACCATAAATGATATCAGAACCAGAACTTCATAGATAATGCAGCACATGAAAGTATAAAGCACAAAATCTACCGAGGACTGAGACTGAGCCCATTCTGGCCAAGGTTGGTGCCTTCCAGAACTGTAAATCTGCACCCTCCCCACTCACTCTTTTCAGATGATGATATAAAAGGCCTCATAAAACGTTCTTGTTTGAGTTAATCATTCCTTCAAGCTCTCCCAGCCAAGCTGAGCTGAGCTCCACGAGGTCGGCCTGGTCCTTGTACTCACAGCCAATGTTCCCTTTTTTTATTAGTATATATCGACAGTGAGGTTTACTCCAGTAATGCAACAGTGTCGGGGCCTCATTTTCCACAGCATGAAACCATTCCCACTTCACCTGCTAGCAAGCGGAGCTCTGCTTTTTTTCTGAGCAGACAGACTGTTCCTGATGCGTGTGCCTTGACTTTGTCTTGAAAGCTTCTTCAGACAACCTGCAGGCCAATCCGTGAGTTATTACCCAGTCGCCCAGAGGAGCTTAATGCCTTTCCCACGGTGAAGAAGGGTAATTTAGAAAAAAAATGTTCTCAAAGCCATCTCAGTTGTAACTGAGTTATTATCTACAATCTTTATTATTAGTTTGTTGTACGTGGAGACTGTTAAGCTAACAGCAAACCGGGAGGAATGAGTTTAAAAAAATGTAAGTATTGTCAGTGTCTAATGATTGCTAAATTACTGTGATGATTTTGAAAGCTTTGTGACCCTCTCCAGTCTGCAGAAACATGCTAATTATGGTGGCATTGCAAATTCAGAGAAGCCTTCAAACTGAGGGGGGAAACTCCCCCCTCCCCAGTTGTCAGCCATGGGAAGAATCTCTAAAAAAAGGACTTTGAAAAGTGAAACAAAGAAATGATGCAGATTTGTTCCATCTTTGACAAAGGAAGATAAAAGAGATGAAAACAAAAACAACAGGGACTCCAAGAAGTCCTGGAAATTGTACGGGAAAGGCGAGATTTGAACCCTGTCCCTGCAAACTAAATAAAGAGCAACTGAGGAGGGGCCGTGCTGCTGAACACAGCCTGCAAATGCATTTTCTTACTCGATGCTTTCCTTTTGTAACACTGCTTGCAACTGCGTGTCTCAAATGTCAGTCCTTGCTTGTTGACGTAGAAGAAAACCTTGCAAATTTCTGCTGCCACATAACCAGCATTAAAAGCAACCCCAGAGAAATCTGATATGCACTAAGGTGCCCAGGGATGATGCACCCAAAATGCCAGCTTCAGGGGCACTTGCAAATCGAGACAAATTTGAGCTCCTCAAGGTGCAGTGTGCTTCTCCCTAAAACTGTGTTTGCAAACTGAAGTAATCAGATGTCAGGGGCAAGGACAAAAGATGAGGGTTTTCCTCCCTTTTACCCTCACTAGTCTCACTCATTTCTTCTCCAGACAGGCACAACAACCAAAAACTTTGCAAATAAGCTCCTGCTGTCACACACTATTGCAAAGGAAGAAAGGGGCTGATTTTTTTTTCTCTTTTTTTTTTTTTTTTTTCGGGGGGTGTTGGTTGCATGCATGGCTGCTGCAGCTCTAATCTTGTGGCCCCCAGCTCCTGCACTGGGGAGAACTGGGCTGGCACCACTGCTGGCAGCTGCTGGCACAAAGCAGGGTCAGAAGCAGGAGGTCACTGCATCCTCCTGGCTCTGCAGCTGCATTTGAGAAATGCAGCAAAATACAGAGAGTGATCTGAGCTGGAGATGGTTTCAAAACCTGGGAGATTCAAATGGTGTGGAGCGTTTACAGAGCTGATGAAAAATGAAGGCTGAAGAAGATGACAAAAATAATGAATATTAAAAAATAAGATCTGTCTGGAAACCTGAAATTGAAGAGGTTTGATATCTTTAATCACAATTCCTAATCAGAAGGAACACAAGAAACTGCCTCAGAGAGACCTCTTCAGCCAAATCCCCCCAAAGGAGAAAGATTTTGTGTTTCTGCCAGATTTAAGAGCATGGAAAATACGCAGGTTCCACAGAAAGGCATGAAAATGTTACCTCGGAGCAGCCTTGCTTTTATGTCTTCCTTTGAGTTTAGGCAAGCCAATAAATATTAGGAACAGAAAGCAAAGTATCCTTATGTTTCCAGAGAACACAGAACTAACAAGAACTACACAGCAACTTTTTCCTAAACTAAACAAGCAGTGTTGAGCATTTTTCACATGCTAGATAATGAATCTTGAAATAAAGGATAATTCACGGATGAAGCTTCAGAGTAACCAGTTGGAGGATGGATGGCTGCTTATGTTGTTTTTGTTAAAATTCTTTGTATGGGTTAAATACGTCTCCCTTGGCCCAGTTTCTGCCTGGAGGGAAGCTGAGAGCAGAGCATGCTCATGCAGACTTTTCTGGGAATGTATTGTTGGCACTGGCAATGCTCTGTTTGGGGAAAGATGTTGCAAAAGGTGGCAAAATTTATCAAGATGTTAAATTTGCAGTCACCTGACTTTTTTCAACTCCCTTTTTAACTCCACATAATGCGAGATGACGCACATCAGGAATTATTCTAGCTTGGAAGGGTTTAGGCTGAAGCTCATCTTTTCATACGGAGAGAGCCTCGCTGGTAAACATGGGAGTCCCTTGGGATTTTATGGGGTGGATGTGGAGGGATCCAGCCCCATTCTGGCATGGCTGGCGCTGAGCTGGGGCCAACAAGCAGCGGGAACCCAGGCTCCTCTTAATTAAATGGAGCAGTTAGCTTAATTTACCTGTGTGGCCAGAGCTGACAAGTCTGACCCCTCACCACACAGAAAATAGTGTGAGCTAGACCAAGAGCTGTGCTTTAAAGCGATGTGAAATAAACATCCAAAGCCGTGCTTACATGACCCTTCAAGAGCAGCTCTAATCAGTGGTGTGTTGACAGTGGCAGGTCACTAGTTTCCATTGAGATTTCACAGTTGATCGGTGAATGTACAGACTAGCCACGGGGCAATTTCTCCTCCTTATTTAATCAAATGGAAACTTCCAATCCATTTTTGCATTCACACAGCAGCCATTACAGTCTATTTAAGTGGGTTAAATATAAATCGGCACCGAAACCCACCCCGGCAGCCTAACAATGCCTTCCCTTCCCCTTGCAATGTCATCTTTATTTTCCTCAGCCTTGTGACTGCTCGGAAGTGTTTCCTTTAGTGCTCGCTGGTGTCTGTTTGCACAGAGCCCTCTGCTTTAAAGGCTTTGACCTAGTGCTGAGGTTTCAAGGGCAGCAGCCGCAGTTGTGCAGGGGCAAAAGTGGCATCGCCCTTTCCACATTAAAAACAGCAGCGATGGATTTTAAATGGAGCCTGATGAGGGCAGTTGTATCTTTTTCACTAAATATAGGCAGCACATGCTGGCCTTCAGCTGGCTAGAACCAGGCAGAAGGAAAATGTGGCTTCTATACAGCGGGACCACCTGAGCGTGGTGTGTTTTCCAAAGGTACTGGCGAGCTCCATGTGTAGGCCCCAGCCCTCCACATGCGCCTCGTGGAAGGGGAATCTGCAGCTGCCCAGAGACTTTGCCAGCAAATTGCCACTTCTTGCTGTGAAAAGGTAGCACGGGGAGGTGGCAGCTGAGGCCTCTGAGTGCTGGATCACGGTGGGGACACCAGCACCTCCCCGCCACCCCTTCCTCCGGGCAGGCTGCAATCAGAGATGCTGTGGATGCGACTGGGGTGCAGGCCCACCAGGCCCAGGTGGGTCCCCATTAGGTGCAGCTGGAACAATTCCCCTTCAGACAGCAAGGCTGGGGATTTGGTGCCACTTCCCATTTCCCATATTCCACTACATCTCTGCACAAAGTGGAAAATTGAGAGGTGGCAGTGAGGGAGCTGCAGGGTTGTCCTTTGCGTGAGGAGGTCTGGAGAAGGTTTCTGTCACCACCTGACGCAGCTCGGCTCCTCGGGGGCTGTGAAACAGAGGAGATGGGAGTAAACTTTGCCCGGTTAGCGAACGCTGAGCCATTGCAGAATTAAAAGCAAGTCAAACAGCTCTCGGGAAGATGTGATTGTTTGATAAACAAGAACATTTTATGGTAATCTCTGTATTTACAAACATGAGGATGGGTCAAATGCCTGCTCCTTGGAAATTTGTTATTTTCCTAACAGAAATTTCCTTTAAAGTCTAGCGGTTAGAAAATGCTTGTGCTAAAAATAACTGATAAACGGGCTATATCCACGGTGTTCTTTCTCTCAAAAAAAAAAAAAAAAGGTTTTTGAAAGTATTGCATTTTATTAGGATTCTCAATATTTTTGCAATACAGACTCTTTCTTCATTCATGTAGGTCTTGGATAGCACTTATGCTAATGTAATGTGCAATGCTATAAACTCAAAGGCATCAAGGAGAGGGTGTTCAAGATGTCTGCCTGCATAGCTTTGGTGACAATATGCACAAGCAGTCATACAGAACAGGATATATGCTGACTCTGCACAAGGTTTTCCTTGAATACACGATTTTAGCTGAAACAATGTCACTCGTGAATGTTAGAAAAAATGTATAAGGCCATATTGTTGAAATGTAGTGAAAAAATTCAATGTTATATCTGTGAGCTGTGGTTGTTTAGCTGTCCTGCCATACGAAGGTAGAATTTAAAAATCAGTGCTGATTCCTATAAAATATTTATACATTACAGGCTTTCTGCCTATGAAATATTGCATGCTGCTTGGCATTTTTCATCATTTTAGAAAACACACATAGATGAAAGACACAGGCAAAAGCCCCAAGATAGATTTCTCTTTCTAATTACTGTGGTAAACATCCCATAGTCCCATTTCACTCAAAATTCTCATTGGCTTCATTTCTGCAGTGGAAATTTCATGGAATTACAGGCAATTCTGCCTATTAGAACTGCATAAAAGCCAAGCCACATTTGTAGTGTTTGCCTGTTTTGTTTGCATTATGTATTTTGGAAAGTTAATGTTATCAATCTAAAAGATCTCTACAAAAGTTACTGCTGTAACCAGACGCATTTGAGTCCAGCTCGGAATCTGCAGTGCACAATAGCCTGTGATAATTAGAATTTAATATCCTCAAACATTTGACATTTTGTGTAGCACACTGGAAAAATCCATTAATATAGAAAAGCACTGAACAAGACTAGACGCAGCAACCTCCTCACATTTGACACGACACTTTTTATTTAAGAAAAAGATATTTTGGGTTACCCTGCTCTTTCACAATATGTTTTTCATCCAACTGCTTGGATGCTCATTGTCAGCTCTGATGTTTTGTAATGAGGATTTTGTGTATACTTTTAGTAAGTTTTGCTATTAATTTGCTATTGAAACAACAAATGATGTCATTAAATTGTTGTTAAAATAACCATATCACATCTTGATATATGTTAAATAGGTTGATTTGTTAAAATATCTAATGTATGAGCAAGTTTAGAAGTGAAATGTTTTGCCAGAGGTATTCTCAGTGAGATTAATGGGATAAATAAGATAAATGATATGCAATTCCAAAAGCAAAACTTTCATGCTTTGATGCAGCTGATGAGTTGAGAATATTACCACTCATTCTAATGCTTTGTGTAGTCAAAAATAATTATTGTTCCAAATATAAGACCTCGTGAAAATATAACTCATCTGAAAAGTGACTTACTGTATGACAAGATAGATGATTTGTATTTCCTCCCGGTGTTTTTCCATAGCAGCAATGCCATTGTCTAGGGACACAGATTGTGCACTCACTGTTTTGGTAATGTCAGATGGAAGAAGGGATTGAGAAAGAGACTTTTGATGCTAGTTTGAGAGTCCATGGTCAAAGGAACACTTTAAGGCACTTTGTAATTCAGCAGGAATTTGAATACTTGTGCTGGCCTAACTCAGCTGTGAGGAAAAGATGAACCTGTCTCAGTTAAGCATGGGTTTAAGGAATCTGAAGACAATCTAGAGCAATGTCTCTGTCCATTCCCTGCTTCAGACTCTCCTGAGCACTTTTGGGATGTCAGCACAGGAGTGAATACGTACATGACAGGACATGAGACTGTGGGCTGACTGGACTCTTCTTCCACCGAGATGAGTCCAGCTGAGCTCTACCTTGTCTGCCCGCCGCTATCTCATCCAGCTTCCTTGTACTTCAGGCAGCCATACTGTACAGCCTCTGTCCTAATCCCACCAAGCTTCATCCTGGCAGTAGCAGCTACTTGCTCAAACACCATCAAGGGCATAATGAGGTGTTTCCCAACACTAGCAGGCTGAAAATATCCATCTGGGGAGCTCCGTCTTTTTCCCACCATTCAGAAGTGGGGAAATTCTTTTTCAGAAAAGAGATTTCTGCCTTGCCAAGTGTCTAATACACACTGCAACACTCTGGATTGCCAGTCTCTAAAGACTTGAAAGTTGGCAACAGCTGCAATAAGGGCTGCTGGTTCCTACCTTGATTAATTTGTTGCAACTCTTTATTTCCCTGTTTTTCTGATCCAGCTGGAGGCACTGAAAAATACCCCAATGGCTTTGGAGAGAACAGAATGGCATAGTACATGTGGAACTGTGCTGAGAACTTCCTTAAATTTACACACAGAGAAGAAGTTGCTTGTGTGACTGGTGTTAATGCTGAGCAAATAATGCACCTTCACATGGTATGATCCTCTCCATACCAGCTGTTAAATTGCCATTGAAAATTATGATCAATGAAATACTAGCAAGTTACTTCTTCCCATAGTTAGTGTGATGCTGATGAGATGCTGATTTCAGGAAGATGAAAAGATAAGGATCAGGCTGATAGCAATGAGATCCAGTTGTCATTATTTTCAGGCAAATCTGTGTCCTGTGGTACCTCCAACTTTGCCTGAACTGTACATAGTTTAAAGCACGGTTCACTTCCAAGGGTTAGAGGATAATTCATTCCCCATCCTCATTTATTCTTCTCCACTTCTTCCTACAGTCATCTGGCTTTGGTGGAGGCAGGGACTTTGAGCTGTAAACATCCGTCTTGTAAAAGCTATGGTCAGGGTGACACATCTCGCTTCACTAATTCCTCTGCACAATGATCAGAGGTTAACAGCCTCTGTTCGATAACAGCCCGAGCACTAAGGGAAGCAGTGGTGTGGAGGTCAGATGTGTTACTGTCACCAGTCTCGAGCTAAACATCACTTCCCAAACAGAATTTAAAACTTAGCTACAAATTGCTTGGGATATGTATAACAGAGAAATATAGTGAAGAGGGTGAGGGGGAAACTTACCATTCCTCATCCGACTTGTAATCCTGCACGTTTTTCTCCACTTCCATGTTAGCTAATACAGTAAGGAGAGTTTAGTGTTTCATGGCTGCTCCTGTCCCCTTTCCCCAGCATTTCAGGGTCTACCTCTTAGCTATTACAGCAGTGATGTTTGAGGAGATACACCTCCTGCTGGCTTCCAGTTCTGTCTAGTGTGGCCAAATATTTTAAATGGGATTAGCTAACTCAGAGCATGCTATATGCTTAATTAGATGAATTTCTCTAATTAGACTGAGAAGCCATTGTCTCCTTGCTGTCCATTGTGAAGAGATGAGAAATAACTGAAGAACTCATTACTTTGATTGGCAAACACACAAAATCAGGCAGAATGTGCTTACCGGTGTCTGCTCCTTCAATAAACGTCTTGCTGTTGTACTTTGCAGGCATTCGGGTAGGCGCGGGGATGGCTGCCGTTCCCCTCAAGTTCTTCTCTACATGGGAGGTAGGGTCAGCATTGCTGTTGTTAGCAGAGGTCACAGACACACATCTCTGTTTTTTTTCAGTGCCACAGTTCAACACACGTTTGATGCTATTTTGTGATGGTATTTGAGGGGAGGGGTTTCTTCCCAAACCACATTGACAAATCCGTGTGGTTAAGCAATCTCAAAATCCAGAACTTTGGATTCTGACCTCCCTCATCTTTGGGGTACCATTTGTGACAACATTACAACAGTTCAGGCTGCACAACACAGAATCAGAGCCTGCAGCTTGTGATTATCTCTTGAAGAGCAAAAATAAAACAACATTACAAAATGAACCAGAATAAGTACATGTAACAAAAAAAAAAGTCAGAAAAAGTCTCACTAACAAATAGTGATCTTATCTGTGAAACAAAATGATAGTCCCAGAAATTCTTGTATTAATCAGGACACCGAGTTAAGTTGGTGAACAAACACTTACAGTGTTGTACTTCCAAAATATTAGCAAAGCGTTCGCTCATACTTTTCACCTTGGCCACACCACTTGTGCTGAGGCAAAGGGAAGGGAGGACAGAGGTGCACCTGGAGGGTCTGGGCTTCCCTACCAGCCTCTGAGAAAGGAGTTGCCGGATATAAAGAGACTGGGATGAAGAGAAGCAGGTAAGGATGTGGTTCAAGGACAGAGGCCATCATGGCCACATCCAAGAGCTTCTGAGAGCTTTTGGCTTTGGGAGACTGCATAAAGTGGTTTATATTTTAGAGACTTGAGTGTATGTGCAGAGGAAGACAAAGTCCTTTACAGGTCTAACTGCTCTTCTGGTCTTTCATTGGAAAGAAAACTTACTTTTTCCTATTTCATCACAGTCTGGTGCAGGGGAAGGTGTGCCTTTGGCTAGTGATGATCATACAGTGGCTGAATGATGCAGATGATCTCAACAACATTCTGAGATGTATAGAGTTATAAATCATGTTGTTATAAAACATTTATGCACAGCAGCATCTCCAGGCACAGGCAGCAGGCACCGTACAAACATGCCACAAGACATTCCCTGACCCAGGAGCTCCTGCTTTAAGTAGACCTGAGGACATAAGAAGGAAAGTAGAGACATGCAGGTGAAGGGATTTATTTTCCCCTGGCCTGTGGTGACCTAAGGTTCAGTGCCCTACTAACAGAGTCCCTCTTTTTAAATAGTAACTAACATGCAGGAAGATGCTTCTCATATGTTTTTTCAAAGAGGAAAATACAATAAATTAAGCTTGACATTCGCATGTGCATGCAAAGCCTCAATTAAACTCCCAAACACATTTTGTTTACAAAACTCTTTATGTACAGCATTTTCTTGGGGTTTTGTTTTCTCTGTTAATAATCAGCCAAAATATTTTTGTCTCTTTAATGGAAAAACGTGGAGCCCCAACACTGTCTGAGGCTCAGCAAGGAAACCTCTCTAAGCTGTGGACAGAGGCTGTGGGGCCAGCAGGCTGAGCTGCTCTGCAGAGGTTTGCGTTAGAGGAAAGGTCTCTGCATCAGTCCTGAAGAAGCCCAGACCTGGGAGGTGACACAATGTATTGCAGCTGATGGGGAAGCAGCTGGCAGATACATCTTTTCATGTGTGTCCAGCAGGAGCACCTGCAACTGCCTGTGTCAGTCCCTGGGAGCTCAGAGCAGGGGCAAAAACCCCACAGCCTTAGTGCCAGTACCAGTACGTGTGTTTGGGCACCAGTCAAGTTTCCTGACCCACTGGCTATTTTCTAGTTAGCTCTTCAACTTTACAGCTCTGGCTAGGCCGTTGTTACCACTGTTATTTTTCCACCAGCTCCTCACTACTACAGGGAGCCAAAGAAATTAACAGCTGATAAAAGAAGTCCCGTGAATAAAAACGTCGTCTCAACAGACATCAGATACTGCAGTTCAGTATCTTAGAAAACTCACACCAGTGGGTGAGCTATTTTATGTCCATTGGGTTTGTCCCAGCCCCAGTTTCCCTTTGTTTGAAGCTCCTAAGGAGAATACTTTCCACTGTGCACATTGCACGCGTGGTGGACGTGCCCAATTTCAGCCTCATTGCAAAGTCGGGGGAGGCCGACCCTGTTGGTCCTGGTGGGCCGGAGATTCTTTGCTCTTTTTGGGGTTTGTACAGCTAGACAATACAATGGGTAACTGCACATGCTTTTCATTTTGGTGTGTCCTCCAGAGATGTTTGTACGGTGCACACTGAAAACACACCACCACCGAGACACAGTTGTCTGCTGGTTCGATGGCAGCTGCTGAGCAGATGGGCATTGCAGTGTCTCTTGGGTAGGGTGCACCCAGGTGAACTCACAAAAAAGGCCAGGGAAGCTTTAGGCTTGACATTAGACAGATAGGACGGGGCTTAATAAACTTTCCAGAACCATCCTGCGTTTGCAGAAGGATGAAACAGCAAGTCGGTGATGACAGGACGTGAGCTGGATAACCGAGAGGGGTCTGTTTCAAAGCAGCCCATCTACTGAACGGTGGCTGGTGCCCAGAAAGTGGACACAGCCCACGGTCTGATGGGAGCTGGCCGCAGGCACAGAGCAGTACTTCTGGTTTTCTGCGGAAATCACATTCTAAATATCAAGAGGAATGTGAGGACAAGAAGAAGACAAATTAATTTGCTCTGCTCGAGGGTGGATTTTTTGTAATGAAATGAGCAGGGTGTTATAAAACAGAAATGATCTGATGATGTACAGCAATGATTCATCTGCTCAGCAGAGATTACAAACAAAAGAGACCTCTGGCTTTGCTGCTGCTGCTGG
This sequence comes from Cygnus atratus, assembly GCF_013377495.2. Lineage (NCBI taxonomy): Eukaryota > Metazoa > Chordata > Aves > Anseriformes > Anatidae > Cygnus > Cygnus atratus. Next base: position 135,932,526 of record NC_066363.1, read on the forward strand.
CCAGTGCCAGGATAAACGGTGCTGAACATTCCCATTGACACAAGCAGAGAAACACTTGTGTAAAGAGAAGGATTTGCAGTGCAGGCCCCGTGCCTCCCCTCTGTTGAACTCTCCTGCCAGCGGCTCCAAACCCAGAGAAACCCTGTGGGTTTTACCTTCACGCTGTGTCACAGCTTGTGTTATTGTAAGCAATGGGGACAGGCACACGGGGTTCAGACCTGAAATCAAGTTCAGGTGCTAAAACCCAGTACTGTGTGCTGAGGGCTCCCTCACCGCCCCTAGCACCCCAGTCTCTGCCTTGCTGGTGTTGATGTTGCCCTTCTGGAAGCAGAGGAATGACGCCTCTGAAGTGGCCGCATTTAAGTCCCAAAAACAACTTCCCCGCCATGGGGATGGTTAAGGAAAACTAGTGAGCCCCTTCCCATGGTGCAGGTGTCCATCACTTCTCGGACACCGGTGTCAAAGCAGGAGCCCTCTCCCACTACTGCGGTTGTGGCATCCCCAGGGGGACACTGGGGACTCTGGAGGACTCAAAAGCCCTGGTGGGAGCAATAGCTCTGGTGCTTGGAGGAGAGACAGCGCTGTCCCAAAGGAGGGCCCGTGGTGTGACACCAGCCCTTGAATGGTGACACTGTGGCACAGGCTGCTGCTTGGCACGACACGGTGTTTTGTGGAGCTGTGTTTTATTCAGACGTGTTGTGTAGGTTTCCCTTCAAAACATGGGCTCGAGGACACACCAAAGGTACAAGTTACGAGGAGTACATACTGTTAAGCTTCCAAGATTTCTTTTGGAAAAGATAGCACCTGCTAATTTTAAAACATTTGAGGAATAAGAGAGCCTTCTGCTTGCATTTTTAGCTAAAAGCACAAATCACTTGCTGAAGAGCTTTTCTGTTTTTAAGGAACTACAGATCCATAAATATTTCCACCAAGGCTTTCCATTTCCACAGCATTTCCTGTTCAGCTGTACCAGCTCCACAAAGGCTTGTAAAGGCAGCCTCTGCACCTCCCAGCCAAGATCCTAAGAGGAAGCTACATCACGGTGTTTGCTCTTCTCTTTCCACTCGGTGAGATTTACAGCTTGCCGGTCCTTCCTGCCCCTGTGGAGCAGCCCTCTCATCGGCGGGTCACCCATTGTCCCACCGGTGGTGGGACATCTCTCCAGGCTGGGCTGAGCATCGCAGCGAGGTATCCCACCCCAAATCGGCCCCTCTTCACCTCCCAATGGCTTGAGGCCAAACAATAGCTGGGCTCCGAGCGATGATCAGCTGTATTTAACTTTTCCGTGGTTTTAAAATGATTTTTTTTTTCAAGCAAAGTTGGAGGTTCATGCGGCTCATCGCTGTGGGCGATTTTTCCTGCCTACGGGCAGGTCCCTGTCCTCTGCTGGTGCCCAAGCGCTCCCTTAACAAGCCCAAGCTATGGCAGTAAGTCTTGCGGGGGCCCTGAAGAGCTGTGAGCTCGCCTGTCTCAGGATTTCGTGGACTTAACGAAGCACTGAGCAGGCTGGAAAACAAAACCTGCTCTGTGCAACAAGCCCTTTTCCTCGAAACACCTGCGTGCAGACCTTGTCCTCAGCCACCCTGGTGGTTCCTAGAAATCCTCCTCAGGCGGTGCAAGGCAGTTAGACCATAAATGCCTCCGGCGGGCGTTACCAGGACAGCAGCACCGTGCAGGACTCCTTTAATTGCCAGCAACCAGCTCTTGTTCAAATATAACATTTGCTGGGCTTACGTAGGAGCAGAGCCTGCAGCTCCAGCCAGGGTCCTCTGGCTGATGGCTGTGAGATGTCTCCTGATGGGAGAGGAGACACCAGGGCGTGAGGATGGGGTCCGTGTCCCCAGGCAGAGCAGGAGGCGGTGGCTGCCCCAAAAACTGCAGCCTCCAGATGGGGAAGGAGCTCGTGTGAAAAAGCCCAGGGCACGTACAGCAATGAACAGCCCCGAATATGTTCTGCCTGCTCCTCTTTCTGGCTGGTGGAGCATTTTTGGCAGGGGGCTGACCGATGGGGACTGGAAAAAGATATTGAGGAAAAAGAGAAGGGTGTGGGTGGCCACACAAGAGCCGGTCAAATTTTTCCAGTGGAAGACTGCTTTTTGGTCAAACAAAGCCATTCGTGTCAAAACTGAAACTTTCTGTGGAAACATGGCTATGTCAGGAGTGTTTTATTTTGGAAAAGGAAAACCCCCAAAAGCCTTTTAAGGAGGATGGAATATTTCAGTCTGTTTTTTATTTTTATTTTTAAACAAGAAATTTCAACAGCCTGTTTTTGAAATGCAACATTTTTCTTTTACCTCGGGATAATCTTTTTCAAAATGTATATTTTTTTTCCTACTGAAAATGCAAAAAGTCAATGTGAAGTATTCTTATGGACTGGAAATGTTGGGTCCTCACCAGTATCATTCACTTCCTGAAAATTTCAAGGTTCTTGTTCCAATTTGGAATTAGAAAAAGAAAAAAATTCCTGCAAATATATTCTGGTCCCACGTTAGTACCAACACATTATATCCTGATTCCCAAAACATTATATCCCGATTCGCTTGGACCATCACCAAAACAGAGATGTGGGAAAGAGGAAATCCCAAAAAGCAGTCAAGGCCTCAGCTTGTATCACATCTTCAGTGTCTCAGCCCTGGGACACCAGGCAGCTCTGGGTACCTTCTCCTGGCACTGTTATTTCCTTCTGAGCTGATGGAAAAGGAAAAGATGGAGAAACAAGTAAATGAGATTAATTTTAATGTATTTTTCGGTGTGCACCTAGGTGTGTTTTAAGTTTAGTCCCTTCTTTGCACAGTTAGCAAGCTACCTTTTAAAATTTCTGTAACTTTGTGCCTTCTTGTTTCTCTTCCCATCCTGGTCCTGTGGGTGAGCACTTGTCACCTCAAAAAATGACACCACCTCCTCCTGTATTCACAAACCTTTGTACCTCTGCTTCCTCTGTTTCTTTTCCCTTCTCCAGCTACTTTCTCTTTTGATTGCTCTCCAAGCTTTCTTTACCAGTTGCAACTTGCCTGCTTCCCCTCTTGCCCTATATTCTCTCCCACGAGCATTGATTCCCCTCTCTACCCCGTCTCCTCCCTTTTTTTCCCTAAGTCCTGGGCCCAGTGAATCCCAAGCTGCTCGCATACTTGCAGTGAACAAGAAATTCCCCTCAGCACCCGGTGGTGTGGTGAGAGAAGGCAAAGCCCCGTGGACACATCTCCTGTGCAGTGGGTACGGGGCTGATGTGGGGAAGGGCAGTCCAGGCTGCAGCCAGTTCCTGACACTGTTTCTCCAGGAAAGCCCAGAAAGGCCCCGGTTTTGTCTCAAAGTGAAGTGGACGAGTTTCGGATTGTGAAGAATATCCACAGCCAGGATCACAGCTCTCTGATCCCCCCAGCACAGCACCTGACCATGGGGTCATTGAATTTGCAATGAAATGATGTGTACTTCATGAGGCTACCTCAAACCCTGAACACCTGACCTGTGACGTCTTGTGCTCTGAACAGGAGATTAAACCCAGGCTTTTGGACGCATCCACTGCCGTGCAAGACGAGGGATTTGCAGCCAATCCATTCCCCAATTCCCATCCGCATCTTTGCTTAAAAAGGCACAAGAGAGCTGAAATGTTAAGAACAACAGTTACAGAGAAAGAGAGAAAAATGATTGCTTCCTGTGCAGATTAGCTCCATCCAAGCTGAGACTTCAAAAATATTTTGTAACTTTTAAACAAAGCAGTTCTCCTAATCACGTCTGTGATGGAGTGATGGTAGCACTTAATCCCCTTCATGTTTTGTTTCATTTACTCACCAACTGTAGCTGGTATGTGTTATACATCACCCACTGTACTACTGAAGACACTTCCTGCTACAAGCAAAATAGATAGCAAAACCTTGCAGCTTATAGCTTTATTATATAATGTGTGGCCTGTGGAAATCTGTTTGTTTTTTTGTGTAACTTGAACAGAGATAACCTTCCACTGCAAGAAGTCAGTACTGTATAGTCCATGAGGGGATACATGTTTCTGGCAGTCAAGAGTAATGGCAATCCCTTAAAAGGGAGCAGACTATAGGGAATGTGTTACTCCACTAGTGCATGGTATCAGTGGTTCATGACTGGCAGTGATATAGCGTAATCGTATAATGTATATAGTAGTGCATGAAGTGTAACACCCAGCCTGATGTGGAGAGCTTCTCACTCAAACGGGAGGAATGAATTACACTGCTAAAGCGGAACTGAAGTGAGGCTGGAGACAGACTCCAGTGTGCGGTCCAGCTGCACTGTTGGCTGCAGGAGATCACAGAACCACAGAATGGTTTGGGTTGGAAGGGATCTTAAAGCCCATCTAGTCCCAATCCCGCTGCCATGGGGAGGGACACCTCCCACCAGACCAGGTTGCCCAAAGCCCCATCCAGCCTGGTGTTGAATGCTTCCTGGTTGCCTCTTGAACACACAGGCTGCCCAGAGAAGCTGTGGATGCCCCATCCCTGGAGGTGCTCAAGGCCAGGCTGGATGGGGCTTTGGGCAACCTGGTCTGGTGGGAGGTGTCCCTGCCCATGGCAGGGGGCTGGACCTGGGTGGGCTTTAGGGTCCCTTCCAACCTGAGCCATTCTGTAATTTTATGATTGTATGATAATTCAAGGACAGGGCAGAACCGCAGAGCTCTACCAAAAGCAGGCTACCTGTTTGGACACAGGGACTGCGCAGGAGCCGGGCCCTGGCACGCCACCAGAAGCAGGGACCTCCTGCCTCCTCCTGCAGCAGCAGCACATGGGAGCACCAAGCGCAGTCTCCTCCTGCTCATCCCACCCTGGCAGGTGTAGTCCTGCACAGGGATCCTGCTGTACCTTGATACCAGGCAAATTTCCTGTTTCACCGCTTCTCCTGGAAGGCTGCGCTACTGTTTTGCTCTTCTGAGTCATAAAAACTGTATTCTATCTTCTATACGAATGCTTTTTGTAGCTAGTTTAGATTCTCATCTTATGCCACTTTCCCTTATATAGCTATTTTTCTTCCACTGGTGTTTACTTCTTCTTGAAGTATTTATAGAAACCCTTTGTATTCCTCCTCTCTCCCCTGCTAGGCAGGCTCAGCTCCCTCCTGCAGGGCAGTGCCCATTCTCCTCATCGCTGTCTCCATCTGCTCCCATTTTAATTAATTTTTCCTGTCAGAGAATGACCGGGGATCTCCACAGTGTTTCAGGTGAGGTCTCACCGTGTGTTGGAGGCCTGTGTTCACACTTTGCTGTCTGCAGTGAAAGTTGTTTCCTCTGATACATGCTGGTCACATATTTGCTTTTCCCACGGCTGTGTTGCAACAGGCTCCTGCCCATCCAATACCGTAGTGATATGCTGCACCTTTCCCCCCGCCACTCCCATCTACTGTTTCAGATACAGCAGATTTTTTTTGTTCCCCTTCATATTATTAATTTTCAACCCGCTTCTATTACTAATTTCTCAAGATCACCTTTTATTCCTTTGTGATACTCTACTTCTGCACTGTATTGACCATTACTGACTGTTTTGTGTCTCTAGCAAATGTCGTTGGTGAAACTACACTTCTTGCTGAAGTCCCACAGGAAAATATTTAATTAGATGAAACCGAGACATGTTATTTGACAAACTCTGCTGACAATGTATTTCAGCTCGGCAATTTCTCTTTCAGCATGGTCTGGTTTTGTCTCCCTTCTGTGAAACCGTGGTATGATTTTTAAACATTTCCTATTTGACAGATTATCAAAATATTGGCTGACATTCGGTGGCATTAGATATGTTCTATTTCTTTTTCAGGGAAAATTCAGTCAGTCAGAGATAATTAAACTTCATAAACCCATGTCATCTTTTATTCCATTCTGCATTTATTTCCATGTCTTTAATTATTCTTTCTTTTAAATAGTGCTTTTTCTTTAAAGCCATGCCTACTCCTGAAGTCAGAGTACTGGTCCTGGCCTGGAACACTATTTTTTTCTTCCTGAAACAGAGTCCTCATATTTGCTGTTCTCCACTCATAATTGCAGCATTTTTGACTATCTACCAAAAATGTGGCTACCAAAACTGTGTTTGCATGCACTTAATTATTTGAAAATTTAGGGCAAAGAAGCCCTTTATTAGAGTACCTGAAATTTTGTTTATGCCTCAGATGCAATATTTTCCCTTAGCTGCCTTGCTTTTTTCAATGTTTTACTTTTCTTTTTTTCTTTTTATAAACAAGGATGAGGTTTGAATCAAATCTTTCAACCAACTAGTCCTTGCTCTGTTGCAGCTTCACTTTTTTCTCTGTTATTCTCTTCTTTATTATTCTATTGATTTATTATTATTATTTTTTAATTTCCCTTGCAGCATCTAAATCTATTCTGAATTTTGGCCTTTTCTTACTTTACCTCTGCACATCCTAATGTGCAAAACAGTTTTATTCTCTCATAAGAATGTGTTTTCATTCTTTAAGGACTCTGCTTATTCCTAATATCTGCTTTGAGAGGATACTCAGCTAATTAAGTCCGAAGTGCTTCTCCATAAGTTATTCTCTGTCTACAAATAGATTTTGCATCTTTGAAATAAAGAAATTCCAAGATTGTTCCTCATCCAGTTCTCTGAGTTCTTCGGTTTGGTTCTTCGGCTTCACCATTTTTATTTTTATTTTTGTATTTCAATAAAGCTTGTGCTTTAGGACTTGAAAGCTTTGTTTACAGGCCTATCTTTGACAGTCTTTCCAGAAAACTTAAATTCTGAATATTATTTCTAAACTTATATTTTCTAATCATGCATTCTATAGTTTCCTCCTACTTACTGAAGTCAAGTCTAAAAAAGTACTGCTTATGTTTGTTTAGTAACTTTTTGAAGGCATCTTCCACCTAGAACATCTAGGAACATCTAGGCTCTACTAGAGTTTGTTCTCCAAGCTGAACTGGGAGAATAAGAGTATGTTCACATCATTACACCCGTTTGAGTCATTGTATCCTAAACCTTTATGTTCTGCTGCAGTCTGATGACTAAGATTGTGCATGTGGTCTGCTACCAGATCTCAGTTTAACTTCTTGAGATCGTAACAAACACACAGCATGCCTCCCGTGTTTGTATCATTGCTGATTTGCATCATTGCTGACGGTATTTCACTTGTTAACAATAGAGATCATTATCCAAATCTAAACTTAATTCTGGAGACCTAAGACATGTTCCCAGCTGTAACCATGTTTTTTTTTTTTAACCCTTCCTGAATGGCTTTCACATTAATAGATTGCTTTATCCCTTCTATGTCTTCTTGTTTCAGTAGTCTCAAACTTCACTTGTGCACAATGACATACCTCTGTGTCAGTATTATGCCTTTATTTATACCTTTATTATAAGTGCGTGCCCCTCGATATCCATGATATATTGACATTTCACCATGCTTCTGCTATATCAGGCTTGATGCCTTACCTGGCTAGGTCAAATTCCTCCAGGCTGTTGTTTAGCTCCTGAGGATCTTATACTATCCCTGTATTTCTTGGTCAGATTAGCCAATCTTTTAGTTTTGCTTCCTAAATTATTTTTCACCTTAGAATTACTGGTTTCTTTTCTTTTTTTTTTTTTTTTTTATGGCAATCCTTTTACTATTCTTCACTGTTTGTCCTCTGGTACATCTAATTTTATGATCTATTCTCAAACTTGTCATGAATGTGCACTTTCTCCCAAACCTTGTAGCTTCTTCTTCAGTTGAAACACATGTATTTCAGATGCTATTACTTGATACTAGCTACTGAGACAGCATTTGTAATCTTTCCACAAATGTCAGTGATTCAGCATGTCAAAACCTTTCTCATAAGCATTCATTTATCAACAACCTGTTACCTTCTTCATCTTCTCATATCTTTTTATCTTCCTTTATCTTTGGTGGAAATAGGTGCTCTTCTGTGAAGTGCAATGATACCCTCTTTATTGCTTTATTTCCTCTCTACTCCAGAATAATTTTACTCTTTCTCTCTTACTTCCTCGCTGACAGTATTTCTCTCGTTAGGACCAGAGATCATTAGCCAAATCCAAACTGTTGCTTTCTTCTAGTGCTAACACACTTTTCCTGCTCCTCTTCTCACACTGGTGTCTGCCATTTTGCATGTCGTGTCCACCTCCAGGGTCACCACTTGCCGTCTGCACTCTGTGCCATGAGCTGCATCAGGTGGGGTTTCATGTGTAAGGAGGTGCTCTCAGGAAACCCCTTAGGTAGCCCCTCCTGCAACTATTGTCATCTTTGTTGTCACATCCATTCCTGGAGTTATCTTCACCTCTGCCCTAAAAGTGATGAGGGTATTCTCTTTGAATTGCTATCATTAAATATTTAAAAGCAGCAGAAGTCTTTAACTTAAAGCTGGCTTTCAGGGGACATACCGTCGTCTATCAGGGCAGTGAATGGAAGACCATATTCCACATCTGATATGGACATTTTGGTATCTTGAAATACCCAAATGTCTTTAATGTCCAGTAACGTTCCATGATTTTATCCATAAAATTTTAGCATTAGATCTATGTATAGTGACATAACACAATAATCGCTTATTTTGCTAGAAACATGTAATAATCTTCACATTTCCTGAGCTCTGGGACATTTTTGTCAAGATATTCTGTCTATCTAATCAGAAGAAAGTAACGGACATGGTATTTTTGAGCTGCATAACATCTTCCAAGGAAGTAACAGACATGGTATTTTTGAGCTGCATAACATCTTCCAAGGGACCACTGACGTTCCTCTTCTGGATCACAGTTACGAAACTGTGCTCTTGGCTACTGCTCCTAATAATTAAAAAATAATTAAATTCCTTGTTGACTTATATTACGGGTCCATCAAAGGCTTTTTAAGTGAATGACCCCTCTAACTGCATGCTCCAAAATGTGACTGATTCAGTGCTCCAGGCAAACGTGTTTTGCTTTGGAGCAGCTGAAGCAGATGGTCACCTCCTCCTTGTGTGGACACACAGAAACCCAGCAGAGCTCTTCTTTGTGGGGGGCAGACGCCTCGAACAGCAGTTAAGGCTGTGCTATCAAAGCAACGGGCGGCATGGTCCTTGTTCTCCTCACTGTTTAGATTCCTGTAGCTTGCTTATCAGCCAAGTAATCAAAACAGCAAGGCAAACACCCTGCAAGGGGAAAATGCGAGTTGTACTGTTCTGAGACCTCCCAGTTACCACGCTGAAAAAAACGTACAATTTATAGAAGTCGTTCCACTGGAATTATCCAAGAAAGACAGTTTTAGTAAAAATCCTTGTACAGATCTGCCCCACCTTGACAGACAAAAACAGCTGTCTTGGATTTAAATTAAGATTGCTTTATCATAAAAAAAGGGGAGATTTCCTTCTGCAGGAACAATTTAGGTTGGAAATACTGGAACAGGGGCAACTTCTGGCAGCCAGACATACAAACCTAAGATCTGAATATCTACTGACTCATGTTGTACCTAAGCTCACACTTGCTCCACAGAGGCCCACAGCCCTTGGTTTCTCCCAGACTGCAGTGGCTCTGTCTTCAGAAACCATCTCTGGAACACCTTGATCACAAGACTGTACCTGGTGAGCACCGTCCTGGGAACTGGGTGGCTCCGTGCAAGGATCCTCTACTGCCCACTGCTCTTTAGAGCATCTGCTTCCCTGTGGTGTCAGTCAGAGTAATTTCAGGCTGACACATTCATTTCTTAGCACTAAATCCTTAGTCTTCTAAATATGATTTTCAAATTCATCTACATAGCTCTGTCAGTTAGCCCCCTGCAATGGAAAGCAAGTAAAAACACTGCCCTCTCAAACTTTCACTGAAGTGATGTGGTGGACACCTAGCCCCTGGCCACACTTGCTCTGGATGATGCCCTCAGTGCTGTCACTTTCTGGGGTGCTTCTTCATCAGCTGGGGGTTTCCTCTCTGCCTGCACCCTACTCTCAGTGTACCTGGTGTACCTGTTTGAATCCCCAGGGTGGCAAAGCTGATCGGCCACCGTGCCAAGACAGTTTGGCAAGAACTTCTGAACTCCTCCTCCTTGAAAGCTCCTAATTTCCCAGCAGACAGGTAAGTGTTAGAAGTCCCCAAAGCACAGATGTACTTGCCCATGTTACCTGAACCCATTTTAAGCTAAAGCAGCGAGGCTCATTGTGTGTTCTTGACCAACTCCTGTCACTCTCCTTCAGTCCAGGAAAGACTGTCTTGTTTCACTGCTTAACCCTTTCTCTTTGCTCACACCCTCCTCGTTTCCCTCCCCCATTAGTCATTATCCATGGTCATGAAGGGTTAATAATTAAACCCATCCTGAACCCCGGAAGGTCCTGTCACAAACTCCCACATACACAGACTAGGAAGGCTTATGGCGTTGTGGGCTATTTCTGGACATGAGCAGAAGACATCCCCTTCCCTGATGCAGGCCCTCTTCCAGGAGCAAAGGGACAAGAGTGGGCAGGGGGGTACCTAATGCAGCTACCACAGGTCTCACTGCAGGGGCTGAGTGCCAGAAAGTCTGGGCTCATGAGGTTCAGCTGCCTAAATGTGATGGTGATTCTATTTCATGCGCCATGCTCAAGGCTCATTGATTTTTCGAATCATGACCAGGCCCTCAACCACAGGCCTGTCCATCGGACAGATACTTCCACCCTGGCGTTGAACCCAAACTTCTGCTTCCTTTTAATTCTGCTTTCCTCCAGTTTTGGCTACTCCACCCTGCATCCCTGGTAACGCACATCGGTTTCAACACATTTGCCTGCCTTTTCACGTCACCACCCTCTGAAGGCACGGTGGTACACCCTGATAAACAGTAATGCCCCTGGCAGGTTAGTTATAGTAATTCTGCTGTGAGCATCATATAAAGACAAACAAGGGCACAAGTAGAGGTGGCACAGGGAACAGCCCGATGCCTGAGAACGGCTTCTTCTCCCATTCATGTCATCTTTTCTTGTAAAAGTGTTTTATGGGAACACTTCTTTGTTAAGGCTAACTCCAGGTAACATTGCCGCATACAAATATGTGCGGCTTAAGAGCATCTTCAGAATATATTTGAGTTGTGCTTACACCTCATTTTATTTCTCCTTGCTGTGCTTTGGTGGCACACTTTTGGAGATGGAAGCCCTGTTTTATACTACAGTGTTAGAAAGCGGGACTCCACGGTGGGTGTTGCCAAGGACTCGATTTTCAGGCCGATAGTTTGGATGGTTGCAGTGGTGATGGTGGGTAATTTCTGAAGAGAAGCCGTAGCTCGTACTGTGGGAATTTAAAATTCTCTGACCGTGGTAAAAGGCTGGTATGCAGAGCAGAAGAAAACTAGCAGAGTTTGTTTAAGACTCTCAGTGATAGGAAAACTACTGACACTGTTTGAATAGCCACAGGCCCATCTGAGAGGCCTAGAGGCTTTCTAGCAGCAAAGGAAAACACTGCAAAAGGAAATGAATGTGCTTCGTGCGTATGCAGGAATGCACATCAAAGGCAGGCTGGGTCTGGGTTATAGGCCCGTGCAAATTAAACAAGCTCTGGAGGCTGCTGGTATCAATATCAATAATATTTAAATGTCCAGGGTATCTTGAGCTCCAAATAGTCTGCGAAAGTGGCTATCGTCACAGCTCTGCTGTGATAACACCTCCCTGGCCTGTGGGAGAGCAGCTTTCCCCAGCTCCCTGCAAACCAAACACCTTCTGCATGGTCACGGAGCTGCTCAGCACCTTGTGGCTCCGGCCAAGCTCCCTCCCCAGCATCATCGCTTCTGTGGGCAGAGCTCTTGGGTGCTCCAGGTCCTCTGCTGTGGGTTGGCCGCCCCTTGGGCCACCCTCGTACCACTTCAGCTCATTGCTGGCTGCGTCTGGAGTTTGCTTGGGCCATGCAGAGTTTGCATCGTTGTCAGAGCTGGGAATATCATCACACAAACAGCATGAGAGGAGCCTCCTGGGGGCTTCAGCCCAGCAGGCAAGGTGGAGTCGGGGTCTGCAGGTGATGAAACTCCACAGATTGACTTAAACATTTCCCTGTTGGTCTTGCTTTTGCAGGTGGGGCAGAGAAGACACCTGCCTTTGTAACTACATCTTGCAGCTTTCAGGATCTAGGCCTTAAAAAAAACACTAAGCAAGCATGTGGACCGATGTGGAAGAGACCTGGGGAGGGGGCATTTTGGCAAGCTCTCACACAGAGGTGTTCAGAGCTCCTCTGCCCCAGGGGTCACCATCGCCCACCCTGTCACAGAGCTCAGGAAATGTAAGAGAGATGAGTCCCTGACCAACCTGCAGGCAACCAGGGAGCTCCTCAAATACACTGTATTTTTAACTAAATGACTTGTGGGTACAAAATGTTTTACTAGTACTTGATACCACATACCCATAAGCATGAGCTGTCACTGCCTAGTGTTTCCTGTTTGTCCCCTTCTCGTTTCTATCTAATCACAACTAATTAAGCATCATTCAGCTTTCTCCTGGCCTCAGCCCCTCTGATGTAAGCATGTAGGAAGTTGCCCTATCTGTTGCTCATTCACCCTGTCTGCTAGACCACACTGCCAGCCTGGCTTACACAGAAATCACAAGCTGCTCCCAGCCATGCCTCGCTTGAAAGAAGTGCACTGTGCATCGTGGAAAAAAAAAAAGAAAGTAGCCCAGCAAAACACTTCATGACTGGGGCCTAAGACAATAAACGTAAGGCTCTAAAAATTAGACTTGGCAAAATGCGTAGCAGATAAAGTCAATAAGAATATATTAACACAAAATATTTCCTGGGGAAATGGAAAAAGTTTCACAAGAGTAGATTTTAACATCAACAGAGTTATCCAAAGGGCAAGAAAAAAAAATCCATAGCTTTCAGACGTTGGCCAAAAGTGAAAGAAAACCAGGCCCCTTCCCAGTCAGGTCTGGCAGCAGCAGGCACCAGCGAGAGGAGCTTCAGAGGGGTGGCACTTGGAAATGCCACAGCTCCTGAAGCCACCACACTTGCTGCCTCTAGCTCTTTGGCAGCCAGCAGACCCCGAAGGATGTATCTGTGTCCTGAAGTTCAGCGACCTCCTTCCAGGTAGGAAAGACAGTGGTGGTTCAGGAAGGACATGTGGTTCAGCTTCACAGCCTTCAGGTGCAGTCACACAAGTCTGCAGCCAGGGCTCTGAGCACACCTCTGCTCTTATTTTTCAGTATACTTTTCTTGGTGCCACCTTCGTGTTTCCTCTTCCACTTGATGTTCCCCCACCATCACCTCTTCTGGTAATCCTTCACTAGACTGAACAGTGTGGCACAACCCAGTGCCAGCTATACCAGTGCCTACCAGTTGTTAGTCTGCTCAGCTGGCTGGGAGAAGAAGGTTTTCTGCTCTTACGAACTCACTGAGAAGTTTTCTTGAGTTGTAACTCAGGTGATGCCCCAGACCTACACTTCCCTAGAGTACTTGCAAGTTAGATGTTAGTCCTGAGGAACAATGTGCTGGAATAGGAAGTTGTGGAAATGCATTTGTTGGCCGTATTCCCTTTTCAGCATTGACATGGGTCTTATGGAATGGCTTAGGAATGGTGAGAGGAGTCCACTTAGGATACTCAGACCGTAACTGAATGAGCTGGATGTACGCATACATGCAGCTCATAGCAGTAATAGTTGTCATCTCCCCAGCTGCAAATGCATGAGATTTCATCTCCTTGTGTTCATCTATGGCGTGACATCCTTCTGCAACTGTACTCGTGGCCTATCTCTGGCCCCCAAGCTGTAAACAGAGCAGGCTCAGCTAGTTCATCTCCCTGCGCTGTACGATCTTCTGCTATCAGCGGAGGAACATACTGTTCAGCAGGGAGTTCAAAGTTCTGCTGCTGTTTTCCTTTTAATCTTCTGTTTAGCTTTTGGAATATGTAATTAAAAATCTGCAAGTGTTTTTCCTGGCTTAGGGTCCTTGACACTATACTGTTGTCCATTTTTTCTGAATTTTTTTTTTTTTTCCTGCACTGATGGATGCTCATGTACATCATTGTAGCCCTTTGGTCAAAAGCTCTGGTGCCTCCCTTTTCTGAGCTCCATCCCCAGAGGATGTTCCCCTGCTGTGGCAGTGACCTGTAGCTCTGGGGCATTGTCTTGCAGTTTAAGCTGCACATTTCCTCTGTTCAAAGCCCCAAGTCAACCAACAGGAAAGGAAGACATGTCTGGAAGGTGAATGTCATTGGAATAATGTTTTGAGACTGTACAAGATCTCTGGTGTTTAGAAGGAGCGGTAACTATGAATTTTGTGGTTCCTTGTTCTCGTTTGCACAAGCAATTCCCTAATTTCAGCTCCCAGTTCTGGTAAATCTGGAGGAAATAACACCAGGAATAAAGGCATGTTTTTTTCTGTTAATGTAAAGTCTTCTCAAACTCCTAGCGAGGTGCCTATCTCAGCCTACCTGCTCCACAGAGAGCACAGGAGAGCCTCCATCCTCTTTCAGCCAAAGCCAGCTCCCTTTACATGTCAGCTTCTTAGCTCCACCTAAATGTCCTCTGTGCTATCCACATGACAATTGCCTTTCTAACAGTCCAGCTCACTACAGAGCTGTTTTACGAGCAAAAAGACATGCTTCTCCCTGCATTTCTCATATACTGATGTACCACGGGGTCTGTCTCTCCACTAGCACCAGTGGCTCACTGGGGGCTGCCCTGTCTTTAGCCCCACTGATACGCACTGCAGTAGCTGCGTGGGGTGGATTCACCCCGGTTTGATCGTGTGAGCAGAACTGATGAACTATTCTTCAAAACATGGATTTAAAACAGCTTTTTTTTTTTTTGAGTATATTTTTTTTCCCAAGAGTTGCTGCTCTGTGGCATTCGTTCTGTAAATCCAGATAAAATTCCTCTTTGTACTTTTCAAGTTTGTGTTTACCAAAGGGTTGAAAAATAGGCCTAACGACAGTTTAATTAATGTATGCCATTAAGCCTGGAGATAATCAAAACCCTGATAAGTCTCTAATCTTGTAGAAAAGAATTAGAATGCATTGAAACATCTCTTCCTATCTTTGAACCCTGTAATGAGATGTTGCATACTTAAAGGAGGAGCCATGGGAAGGAACAGTGCCAGAAGACATGTTCTCAGCAGATTTCATCACTGGACTTCTTGCGTGATATTGTTCTTGGCAGGAAGGTTGTAACTGAAGTCCAAAGTGATCAAAATGTGTTCTTCTGCTATCAATGTATAAAGTTGTCCTAATAATTTGTGGATATAAAGTAAGAGAGCTTTAGCTTCTCTACTGTTTTCTTTCAAGTATCACACTTTTAAAGAACTGATCCAGTTTTAATGCTTGCAGAATTTACAAGTTTCTTTGTAGTGGATCTTATATTTGTGCAAGCCATGGAGGGATGTTATACATATTATTCAAGCATTAAAAATAAATGTAGGCCAATATTTCAAAGTTGTTTTTTTAAAAAAAAAGAATGTGGCCAACTTCAGAAAACTATCATTTAGAGGTTTGTCCTAAATTTTGTTTTCTGTGCTGTCTGCATCTTTACACATTTACATGTAAAGTACAGCTTATGTGTTGTTAATCCTTACCGAGAGGATTCAGTGAAATTGTATTTTGGAGGATGCAGTGACCAACAGCCATTGACAGGAACTTGAGGAACTCAGAAAGAAGTTCTTGTCCCTTAAATCTTGAGTTCAGAGCAAACTGTAATCCACAAGGGCAAAGCACCCCAGTATATGCTGCTCCTGCAGGGACTTGGGAACCAGCCGGGGCTGGTGGAGAAGCATGGTGGGAAGGAACAATAACAAACATTGCTTCTCTCCCTCTCCAGAGACCCAAAGAAAACTGACTTTGTCCTCTGGAAAGGAGGCCAGGGACAGCAGCCTACTGCAGGGGAAGGTTAAGGCTGGGTGAGGGCTTTTGTCTGGCTCCCAAAAGAGACTGAAAAATAGAGGAGCCAGAGCAGGAGTGGGTTAAATAAACCCTCTATGGACTGGGAATGAAGTCCTGGCAGGCAGGGTGAAGGAAATGAGACTACTTGGGCACAGTTGGAAATTTTTTTCTTTTTGTTGTGTTTGTTTGTTTGTTTGAGGGTAGGGCTAATATGTGCTACAAGAAGCACTAAGAAGTGCCCTGTGCCCCCTGCCCCAGCTACAGGCTAGCAAGCTGTCACCACAGTTAGCTAGTGCCCCTGCAAGCATGGATGTGACACGTCCCTTGGCAGCAGGGGGCTTCAGGTGCAGGTTGGTGGTGGGGTGAGGTGGCCAGGACGGTGTGGGACCCAGCTGTGCTCTGCTGCAGGCAGAAAAATGTACACCAAGACCAAAGCCTTCAGGACTGAAGGTGTGGTCAAGATCCTGAGAAAAGGGGACTTTTCTGTTTGTCCTGGAAGCTCTGCTGTCCATGGATCTTGGGGCAAAGGCTATGGGGATTTACCCCCTGAGATACAGAAACTGCTGCAATGCCTCCATAGGCTAAGGGCAGGGATGAGGTCCTGCAATAAATTTCTTGCCTGATTTACCTGCATTCCTTTCACCATCCCACAGTGATGTGTTTCGGTGACAGGAATGCAGGTAAATTAGGCAAGAAATTTTCTATTTATCAGAAAAGAAACTGATGAAAATAGGAGGTTCTGTTTGGTAAAATAAGCAAACGGGACAGGTCAGGGAAATAAACAAAGAGGAAAGCTGCACATTTTCCCCATCTTCAGATAAAGCCGTATTGATATACACAAGTACAATGGTTCCTGAACTTTGGCTCCTTTATTTATAAAACAATATACTAATCCCAGTCCCTGGACACACTGACGTAATTGAATGTCATACTTTCCAAATATAATGGATTGCATTCCCATCATAAAATAAATACATTCCAGCAGCGAGCCCCACAGCAAATAACAGAGCTCTGACAGCTGGGGAAGCTGGGGTAAGAGATACAACAATTGGGTTGTGTCGCTGAAGCCCAAAAGCACAGTTTTTGCTGGCAGCATTCTAGGAAAACCTATTATAATGCAATGCTACCAAAAAAGCGCTCTTTTCTTTCTAGTTCTGTGCTGCATTCAAAAGTTATTAAAAAACCAACAAACTGCATAAACAAGCATACTCTTTTCCATATGACCTTTTCTACAATGTTTTCAAAAGTATATTGTTTTTTCAGTTTAGCACAATATTTGTCAGCTTTTATTTATAGCTTAAAAGAAAAGTCTCCCTCAAATTGTCACCAGAAATGCCCTTCTATAGGCATGCTGTCAGGAGGAAGGCTTTCCTTCCCTGCATGTCATCCTGGGCCCAAATACATTTACTAAAACCAATATACACATGCCTCCAGCAATCATTGCATCTAGAATCAGACAGCCATATACCACTCTGACCTGAGAGCCATTTTGCATCTGTATGATGTGAAAGTAAAGGTTAAATACAATAGATAACTAAGCAGCCATGGTTTGCTCTCATGCACTGTCTCTCTCTCTCTTCTTAAAAATAAATAGACTCTAAAACCTTTAAAGAAGATTTTTATTCTTATCAAGTATGTAGGGGGCAAGCAAAATATTGGCAGCAGTATGATAAAACAGCACATCACCCAATTTCCACATGAGTCAGCATGTGTTTTTTAACCTCAAAACTGTAATGACAAGCCATGGCACTTCACAAACTGGTTATACCCTGGATATCATAGCTGAAATGTCACATTGCTAGTGAATATTGCTAGCAAAAAGTCACCAGAATAATGTAAGCAGGCGTTACCCAGGGCAGATTACAGACTACAATGCTTGGGAGCAATTTTGCTAACAGTCAGAGACTCTTGTTACTTCATGGGACATCTTCAAATGTAGCACAGGACTTTACTCCCTGTTCTGCTATTCAGTTACTTACTGAGATATAAAGAGCCATAGATATGCAGTCAGATAAAGTGTAGTCCTCTGGAAAGCCCATGTTTACTTTAGCTGCCGAACAAAGACTGGTTCCATGCATTTGATCCTTGCAGGAGCTCAGCATTTGGTGGTGTCATGAGTTAACACTTGTCAAAGCTGATGAGTAATGGCTGCTGCTGAAGTGTATCTTTGGTTTTGGTTATGTGACTGAATAGTATTACTTATGAAAGTGAGGACCAAACCCTGGGAGCCTGCTTTTGCATGCTTGTATCCTCAGTTGATGATAATACACTTCAGGGCTTTGGGAGATACAAAGGCCACTTCTTCCCAACCCAAAGGGCATTTTTCTCTTGATGAAATATACAGTCATTTATTCAGTACTTCACATTCAGTCTGATCCTTTACATCTTTCTGTTGGCTCTTCTTTTCATTTTTCTGTTTGTACTTCATGTGAAAAAATACCCCCCCTATAATGGCACCTGGAAAAAAAGAGAGCACTCATCAGTAAAGCAAAGAGAAAACATTCTGAGAAGGTATTTCAGCAAAGGGTCTGACACTCATACTGTAATATACACACTGCTTTACATCCTGAATGGAACCAAATGGCTCTGGACAATGACCACGTACTGTTGGGTCAACAGCACGTTCAGGGACCTGTGGCACTGGTGAGGAGAATGAGATGCCTCAGCACTCAGGAGACTTCCCCTGGAGGAGAACTTCTCTGGTACCTGACCAGATGGTTTTTTTTTAGCCCCCCTTCCTTTGAGCTGCAATTTGTTGTGATGAATTGTAGTCCCTGTTTGTTTGTTTGTTTTTTCCTCCAATGGAATGGCAATTCCGTTACAGCAAAGCTAAGACTACTGACAGTGAAATTTCTCTCCTTAAGGAACGCTTTTATATCTCTTAATAATTACTGATGGATCTCAGAGATCTCTTCACCTATGGCTGAGAATGAGTGGGATTTGCTTCTGGCCTGAATTAGAAGTATTTATACCCTTTATTATTACTTGTCATATCCAATCTAAGGTGCCTGTGCATGTCTTCATTAATCATATATATATATATATGTGTATATATGCACAGAAAATATACATATTATGTACATAATACATATATATATTTGATCCTTTTAAAACCAAAATGAGCTCGTTGCACTGAATGTAAATTTATCTCCTCTTTATCAGTGTTAGATTGTCTTTCACTTTCAACATTCCGTTGGTCCTGTACTGAATTATGGAGAAGTGCCCTGCTGCTCCCCTTCCCCCCCCTTCATTGCTCTGAATATCTCTTCTGTAGTTGTTCATATTTGACATTTTTATTTGTAGTATCTCAGCAGTTGATCAAAGAACACACCTAGTATCTGCCAAGTTGGACGTGGTCCCGGGCACAGGACCCTGTGCTGTAGGTGTCTCTGCTTGAGCAGGGGGTTGGACCAGATGACCTCCTGAGGTCCCTTCCAACCTCAACAATTCTGTAATTCTGTCATTCTCCCACCATCTTCTCAAAGGGAGAAACACCTTCCAAGAGCAAGAAATTTTGTTTTAATGGAAGTCCCATCAGACTGGATTGGCTGAGGGTTTGTGGTTCATTTTTTGGTTTGTTGTATCTTGGTTTCCAATGTCTATGCTTTGTGTTTCTTTTAACGTAAGTAAAAGTACAGAGGATCCTTGTGCATGTCACAACAGGTGCTGAGGTCTGAGACAACCTTTAGCTCATGCAAGAATTCATTCTTGTGTCAGACAGGCCTCCAAGATATGATTGTTTTTACAGTCATATCTTCTGAGCTTCAAGGTCAAACTCAACATTTGTAATATCCCCAGGTTTCAAAAAGTTTTTAGATACTTCCTTCATTCTTTTCTTTTTGCCCATATCTGATCCCAGATCCCTGTTAAGTCCACCCCAGAGACTATCATTTGATTTTGCTTTTAAAGTGGAAAAATTTATGTTGAAAAATAAACCCTGTATACTCATTTCAGGAATTCTTTTAAAAATCCTTTATGAGCTACATACACTGCATTTTTCTTTCTTAGTTACAATGCAGAAAAAAACTTTTAATGTGCTCTTTAAAGCTGACCAGCTCTCTTTCAATGAAAATAACTTTAGTCAATTACCCAACATAATTTTCACTATTATATGACTCCATGCTAAGCAAGGGATCAGACTAAGGCATTGTGAGAAAACAAGTTATTTGAGAAGCTTGAACAGAAATGGTAAAGATGCATATTGAGGGTTTTCTCTGTCAATTGCTTGGTCTGAGAATGGTTTCTTCTGTTTTAGGTTCTTTGAATCAATTTTTTTCTCCTTTTATCTTCAAAAGATGAACACATATCAAATATGCATGAGCACCTTCCCTGGCGTTAGGTGTTTGTGTATTACAAAAGAAAAGTTAGCACAGAGGTTTGTCTTTGTCTTTTTAGGTGTTGAACAGGAACTTGTTCTCAGGGACTCATTCTCTTTTCTTCTCAAACTGGATTAATCATTACTTACATAAGTTCTTGGGGTTTTTGTTTTTTTTTGTTTGTTCCCCTTTATCCTCTAATTTCACCCTACTCTTTTGAATATGAGGTCTGTAAAGTGTTTAATTTCTTTGCTTTGATTTTCTCCATGGGTCTTTCACACTCCCTTCCCTCTCCACGGCTCATTGTCAGTCCCCCAGTCTAGAGTTTGTGATCTTCACAGTCAAAAATCACATGGCATTATGCACTGAATTCTTTTTGCTTTTCATTTCCTAGGGAACTGGATCCCATCAACAGTGCTCACTACTTTTGCACATATGTTCATAAAAAGAATACCAAAAAGAGATTTTGTCTTGTTTTGGAAAAAAGTTTTAAACCTTTTGTCAAAGTTGTATCAGCTCATGCCTATAAGAACATAACACTGTTCAGTACTGCTTAACAATATAATCGTACTTAACGTAAATGCCAGTTTCCCACAGCTCAAAGCAATTCTCCCACTGGCATGTGTAAACCTGCAAAGCTGAAGCAGGTGAAAGAAAGCATAATTATAAGCTATGGGTAGCAATTGATTGGAAATCTACAGACAGTAAATAGCATGACATTCTTGGATGCTTTGCTATTTTCACTATAATCTGAAAGCCCACGATGGGGTTCCAATCCATTCTCTGACAGGAAAAAGGTGGTAGTTAGCAGTGAAATCACAGTGTACTACAAGTGCAGCATTTTCTTTTGTCTTTTTGTTATAACTGCTTGCTGTGACATGCAGAAGCAAAGTCCAAAGAAAGGTATCCCTATGACGAAAACCTTTGAAGTTTGCACTGATCGTGATCTCAGATATGAGATCTTTGCTTTTTTGCTCATTCTGCAACATTCACAAAATCTGTTCACCAAAGGAGTGAATCAGTGTCAGAAATGCAGCAGCACCATCTCAGAGACCAGCTAAGAGACGACTCAGAGACCTTCATACCAGCTAAGAAGTCACCTACCAATAACTAGCAGGACACCAAGAAGAATCCCAACTGCCTGGCCGACGCTTGGCTTGGAGTTCTCATGCTGTAGTTTTATAAAACATGACTTTTCACTTGAACACTGGCAGACTTTTACTGCAAAAAGAAATGCCATGAAGTTAACAAGAAGTTTAGTAGTGTAGCTTGATTGTTCTTATGTATTACTGTTGTCTTGAAATAATATTTTCCATATTGAAATAGCTGTGCATAGCATACCTTCAAGATTCACTTTGTTTTCCAAAGGTGGTTTTCCATTGTCATTAATTATCACTGGAACAATGTACACCTTCTCTTCAAAGTTACTATGTTTTGGAGAAAGGTAAGCGTATGTATCTGTAAGTAAAAAATGGGATATTTGTGTCAGCTCAAGCGCAAAATTTAGGTCAACATTCATTACAGCTGCAAGCGTTCTTTCTTAGGGCCCCTTTCCTCTTGATGGTAGTTCCCTCCTTGTCTTCTGAGATCTCACTGGTTTGCGGACTTCAAGTCAAAACGGACTGTCTGAATGCTTAGTCTAGCCTTCTGTATCATATGCTCAAAGAATTTCCTGTTTAATTTCTGGAGTGGGCCAAATCTAATCTTGGGCAGTACTACAGTGGTATGATCACATCTAAACCAAGAGAATCATCACATACTTTTATAAGCCATAACCAACTTAAACTGTTCCCAAGATAGTTTAGTAGGAGAGACCACCTTTCTAGTGCACTTATACCACATCTAAGATGCTTTAAAACTTGGAAATGTAAGAGTATAACATCCATGGGGTCAGTCCAAAGGTCCCTTTAAGCCAGCATCTTGTATTCTTTTAAGCATGCAGTACATTTTATTCTTACATCTTTCTTCTCTCCTAAGTACTAGAAAAATTTTAGCTTGCAGCATACTAAATGTTATCTCTTGAAGAAAAAAAAAGACTTAGGTGTTCAAATAAATACATGCCAAAATGTACGGAATTTCTTAATAACTTACATTTTTTTCTACCTGAAATATTAGATATGCAAAAGTATGAATAGAAAGGAATTCAACATTTCTATGGGTTTCCCAGATTACCTAGAGAATCCCATATCATTACAAAAATAGCTTTATTAACTTACAATTGACTTTTGAGATTTCCCAATTATTTCTTGTATCCGTATCATCCCCGAGAGAAAAAGTAATTTTGGGGAAAAACACATATTCATCAACATCAGTAGCTTGAATTAGTGCTTTCTCTCCTCCACGAAGCGGGTGGCAAAAGAAAGTAGGATAATCCGTAACTAACTGCGGAGGGTTGTCATTCACATCCGTTAAGTGTAATACGAAGGGTATTTTGGATCTCTGAGCAGCATTATCTGTAGAGTTTAACAGAATGCAAAGTTAAAAGTCACAGGCTGGACTTAGAGGCTGGATTGTGGCATTTGCAGCTATCGTATATGTATCACCTATATGATACACCATCGTACCACCTGGTACACCATCAGGCAGGGGTGGGAGGTGGTATTTTTTCTGCAGCACACAGAAGTAAGGTCTCCGGAGGTCCTGAGGGACTCCTGTTAGCTACTTCCACTTTCTAAAAAGTATGGTTTATTTTTCCCCAGCTAACTACAGAATAGTAGCAAGCAAAAGGAGACAGCTAGACTATCATATCTGGTAAGTGGTCATATCCAAGGTCAGAGCATTCACTCTTTGGAACACTTTTTTAAGTGTGAAACTCCAAAAGTTTCCCATCTCTCTTCTGTATATAGGAAATTCAAGTCAATATTCTGCCCCAGGGCCATGACAAGAGACCCAAGAGAAGCTCTCAGAGCCCTGTCATTTCTCCTGCCCATTCCTGCAGGACCAGCCCCACACCAGCTCAATGTTTGAGGAAACATGCCTTCTTCCTGACATACAGTATCTGCATCTTTACCCAGGCCCCTCAAAACAGTGGCCAGCATTACTGTTTATCTGTGTTTAGTAAGGGAAACCAATATTTACACCTCATTCAGTCAAATGTAGTCCAGACTTTTAGCCCCTATTTTATGTAAAATACACAATGAAATCTCCCCAGGTGGACTGTATGAAATATCCAAATGGCTGGAACCAGGAGCCTTAATGGATTTCAGACTAACTAAGGTATTAGATTTGTTTATAATAAAATTAAATTCTATACAAGGTTACAAATTACTCTCCAGATATATTTTCAGGAAGCCTAAACATACCTACAAGAAAGATTAAAATCTTTATATGTCTAGAGGAAAAAATGGTAAAAAACTGTTGATGCTGAAAACACTGAAGAAATTAAGGCCTTCACCTTATGCCATGTTGCTCAAGCAAATATAATGGCATATGATAGCTAACTGCATGAAAGCTGTTTTAATCTTCATTATCTGCAAGACCAAAATGTCTTTTAAGAAAGTTAAATTCTTAAGGAATGTATCTTCTAAAGATACACCACATATTCCTGTACTTTCCATGCACTCAGCTTTGCTGCCCTGTCCTCCTGAAGTCATGGGAAGTATAATAATTCCTCATAAAGAAGTAAGGGCAGAGGATTCCTCTGTGTGTGTGTGTAGCCATTGCATTGCTTACTTGTCTCTGATGCAACAACATCAACTTTGTACACTTCTTTGTATTCTCGATCCAAAGTGGAAGCAGTGTATATATTCCCAGTGGTTGAATCAATCTTCAGCCATTTCTTCACGTCACCTTCTAAAGAGTATCTTTGGAAGGAAATAGGAAAAAATCACATATATTTTTCCAAATCAGGAAAAATTGTTGACAAAGTGTATACTTTACTGATTATATGCAAGTAGCTAGGTTGCTATTGTACTTGAAGAGAGGGTTCTTGGAAGAGTCCTAATAGTACAGCCATCCAGGAGGGACAGACAGAAGTAGGGAGGCCAAACCCATCAATTTCTGGTGGGGATTAAGTTCAGACACTAGAGAGTGAGAGCAGAACTATGGGAATGCCACGGCTCCTCCAGCTTATATATGCTACAACTCTACCTGCCTTGTAACTGCAAAACCCGTGGCATTCCTGAGCTGTTGGTCCAGAGGGGTGCTCTGTCCTAACCCCGTGTCTCTCTCTCCCCATCATGTCTGCCATGCCTTGGTTTTGGTGGGGATACAAGCCAAAGTGTGTGGGGTGGGAGGAGCAGTGCAGCCAGGCACCCTTTTTTGCATAAATGAGGGACCAAGCACCCTGAGATAGACTGCAGAGGTCACCTGCTGCCAGTCTGGAGCAGGCTGTGATTACCATAGGAACTTGGGAGTGTTTTAAACATCACCACATAATTGCCTGTATATTATTGTTTAAAAAATATAAAAATAAAAAGGCAGAAAAATCACAGGGTCTGTGGGTATTTACTTATACAAATTTAACCATGAACATATGACCCAGTTAAAACAAAGCCATTTATTGACTATATGTGACCTTTTTCATTCTTTTGCTCTTTCAGTACCCATTGCATTAAAACAGCATGCTGACATGCTTGTAAATTTTTACTTTTTATAATTTTTATTATACTTCTTTTAACCTATTTTTTAGCATAGATGTGGTTTATGTAAACATGAATTTCTGTCATCTGTCTCTGTCATCATCTCCCAGAGCTTCTGGACTATGTGGCTCACTGTTTAACCAGCTTGACAGAAGGCCAAACATGCTAAGTTCCCAAAAGTTAGGGGGAAGTAGATGAGAAATTTTATTCCTTCTGGGAATAAAAATCCACAGGAGGCCTAATGGTCATATTCTGCAACTCCATTAACTACTTGGTGTTTTGCTGAATTTTAGTTAAATCTCAAGGACTATTTGCTTTGGATTGATCTGTTCAGCATTCTAGCTGGGAATCGTGCAGCAAGAACCACAAACAGTTCTGTCTGACACTACTGGAAAAGATACATTTATACCATGCTGCACAACTTTCTGCATGGATCTGTGCTCTGGCAGAGGCTCATGGTGACCTTATGACAAAGTGTTGGTCCACCAAATGAGCCAGTTTGAGGTTTTGTATCCCACTCACAAGCACAGGAGTTGGCTTGCACAGCACTTTGCATCCATGGTGGAGGTAGACCTTTAGTCTCTGACAGTCAGAAAAGTAACTGAATGAATTATCAGCCACGAACTTGAGCTTCGCTATTAGTTGTGTTTTGGTGGATAAAAGCCCTTTGCGGTGTCCTGAATGATGTGAAAGTTGGCTACTGTTCTAATGGTTCCTGAGAGCATTTCAGTACATACTTAATTTCTTAAAGGCATTTGGTAAGATGTATTTGGAAACCTTGTTATTCTCAAACCGGCTCTTGACTTTTTCCTGAAGACATACATTGGGCTTTCTCACTTTTAGTTTCCTTGTTCAAGGGCCCCACTGGTGATGCTTGTCACAACACAGACAGAAAGATGATTAGAAAAGCACTGCCCAGCAGTCGGCTGCAGGTAAGTCACCAGCCACCACCCAACCACACCTGATTTTCTACCAGAAGTTGAGCATAGGCAAGCTTTTCTAAAAAAAACTTTTCCTCTATGCCAAATATTGTGTGCGTTTTCCTTGTACCTCTATTAGGAAAAAATTCTAAATCTTAAATACAATAAATAAATCTTGGTCACTCTCTTTTACCTTACAGTATTCCCCTCAGGATCATAGGCCTCCACTTTTACTACCAGAGTGTTTACAGGAATGTCTTCAGATACGTTTGCTGTGTAAACGTGCTTTTGAAAAATAGGTGGCTCATCCTCGTTGGTTACAAAAACTTTGAAGAGGGTACGGGAGCTGGCATTGTATTGCACTCCTGACACCAGAGGCTCGGGGTTTGTGGCGTTGATCACCAGGTTATGCACTTTAGCTGTTTCAAAATCAAGAGCCTGGGTAAATCAGAAAAAAAAAAAAAGTGTTTTAAGCAATAGTACCGCTGTCTGCTTCAGCAAGCACCAGGCAGATGTGAGGGTGTTCTCATTTCCCATCTGTAGCCCACCTGAGTGTGCCTGACGCGTGATGGGGCAGCAACCCACAGGCAGAGACCCCAGTGCCCCTGCTGGATGGCAGAGGAGAGCATCCCTGCCTTTCTGGCCATGAGAAATGGCAAAATCCTCTTCTTCCCAAGGAAGATATAGAGGAAATAGGCGAGAGCTGTCAAGAGTAAAATGACACTGAGAAGTCAATGTAAGTGAAACCATATGCCCATTTGGAGGCTTCCTCAGCAACTGCATTTCCTAATAATGTTGCCACCTGCCTAAGTTTAATAACTATATCCTGTTTACAGCAATGGTATTTATAGTTCTGTACTAGAAGGCCTTGGATGACCTCTGGCTGACAGAATTGCTTGCAAGGGTTGTTACAGCACGGAGTTTCTCACAATTGCATCTTCAGGAAAAAATGATGTTGAGGTTGAGCCCAAAGATAACCCACTGATCACTGCCCATGGCCTGACTAGTGGCACGTGAACTTGATGCAAACTATGTGTAACTCCTTGGAAAATGAGTGATCATTTTTCCAGGCCCATAGTTCACGTGCCTCCAAGAATGCTAATTTCAAAGGGAGGACCCTTTTGATACTGAAACGCATGGATGCAATGGAAAACGTTCCTTGTGTTTCTGATTCCAACGCTCAGCATGCGGGATTTATCACCCACCTCAGCACACATTGACCTTGGCTTTGTCACAGCCAATGTTGGCCTCAGCAGGAACAAACTTCCTCACTGTACTGGCACTGAGACAAGTTAGTTTCACTTGCACTTGGTGGCAAAAACCACCAATGGCCCAGATCACCAGCAGGAAGGAAAATCTACATCACTCAAGTAAAACTCAATAACGCCATTTTTCCCCATGGTGTATAAAGAGCTCCTTCATCGGCCGGAGCCCAGAGCCGGGGCCAGCAGCAGAGGGCAGGTGGGGGATAACAAAGGCAGGAGGATAGGTGTGCCTGAGCACTGCACCAATGAAGTATTGTTTATGGCAAATTATGTACATGTAGAGGGAGAGAGAAGAGAATAAACCCATCTACTCACCTTGTTAATCTTGACAAACCCTCGGTTTGTTTCAGGATCTGTCTCTATGATGAACTTGTTGTTTGGATCTCCTTCCTCCACTTGGTAAATGATGTAGGAGCTCCCTGTGCCAGGCTCGTCCATATCAGTAGCTTGAATTTCTAATATCACTGTTCCTACTGGGATACTTTCTGCAACAGTCACATTGTGATACTGAGGAGAGAGAGATCATTGAAACATAACACACCTAGCACCATCTGCAGATAAAAAGCTGAGTGCTACAAGCTCAGCAGTAGAGGCTAGCTACCTCGCTGCACGGGGGAACCTAGAGCTGCAAGAAGGGCACTAGAGCAAAACTATATCGCCTTTCTTAGCTGTACATTTAGTGAAGGTGACAGGATCTCTGTCAGTGGGTAAGCTACTAGTACAGCAGCAGTCACAGACCATTTGGAGCAGCTTTTACCTCTTCTGGGGGAACCACTCCATGTACGTGCAATGCTCACAGCAGCAGGGACAGCACAGAGGTCACCTCTGTCCCCACTGAGCACCCCAGGCACTGAGACTCTTAAATATCTAATTGCTCCATGCACTGTGGGATATTGCCACATTAGCAGCCCTAATTTACCCTATTTGATGTATGCCTTAACCCAGAAATCTCATTTTGAGACCAGGTCCTGAACTGAGACCTTCTGATGAGAAAGGCAACAGGCCCAAAACCAATACAGCTTCCCCAAGAGGCCACTTACACTTGACGGGCTGGACAGCTTTTCTGAGCTTAGTGGGAGCTTAAGCACCTAAATGTAGGCATGACAGCCACTGCAGTGAGATTTGGGCCAACTGACAGAAGTCAGGGAGGGTCTGCAGATCTCTGCCAGGCTTCAGCACCTACACCAGAGCAGGAGGCAAGAGCCTGACACCTACTCTTGAACCAAGGGCTAGCAGGTCTGTGTTTGGGCATGGATGGCTGGACAACTGTTTCTGGTTAAAAAAAATAGTGTTATATTTCCATTCAGCTAAAAGTACATTTCGTCTTTGGGGTTTTCTGGATGCATTAGTACTATAATTGGAAGTGAACTTGGGAGTTGTTAGCTTTTGCCCATTTAGCTATTTTAATTAATTTTAAACCTCTTCTTTCCCCTTTTCCCTCCGGAATGTACACTTCTGGAATAAACTGCTTTAACAGAATAATTTATTTTTATACACATAGTTTTTTGCACAGCAAATTATCTTGCATTTCATAATTAACTTTGAATTAGTCCCACTGTTTATTGTCTAGACAGACCTCATAAGCAGGCTTTCCAGCAATACCTTGCCCTTAGTTTCACTAGTGGTTTGCTTTGTTACCTGTTCTGTAAATGGTTAGTTTTCCATTGACTTCTGTAGACATTGAGTGCATGCTCAAACATTTGTCAAAAGTTTGTTAGGAACATCAAAGACGGTGTTAAAAATACTCACATCTGATTTTTCAAAGATGGGAATCTGGTCGTTGATGTCGATGACATGTACTTGCACTTCACAGATTGTCTGGAAATCTGCATGGTAAAAGAACAAGCAATGTCACAGCAGCCCTTCTGCCAAAAATAACTTTGCTTCAGAAGGGTTCACTATGTGCAAAAATGAGCCCTGTCAAATTGCTTGAATCAAGCAAAGCCCTGCTACTGTAAGAATGACACAATTTCCAGTACCTTGTAATCAGTGAAAACCTCACTCTTACTATTCACTTTCCCAGTTTTCTGAACATTGAACCATCCTCTTTTGTTTTATTTCCCTCACTTTTTTTAACCACATCCTGGCTATGAACTGTGTTATCTTTCTCAACATCACTTTTACGTATAAAAACTAACACTCAGGATGTTATTCTACCATGTTCTCTCAGTGGGCCATCAGACAGCACCTTCATTTTCATTATAGCCAAACTTAAACCTCAGATCTGTATAAATCTATTCACTCCCTGAGCAGGGACACCATGGTAAGGGATTTGTGATTTTGAAACCATACTCTCTCTGTCTGTGTGATATTCCAATGTAGATGGATTTTAGTGTTTTCCATGTGTGCTCCATAAGCTGAAAGTTAAAAACGTTTGGATGGAATTCAAACAAGCATCCCAAACAATTCACTGGCTTCTCCCCCAGCAAGGTTTTCATATCTAAGTGATGCTATTTCATTAAGGGATACATCACACTGCTTTATGTACTAGCAAGTTCCTCCAAGCACAAATTTTGCCTGACTGTGAGGACTCCAGCACAAAGCTCTAAGGTTTAATACGGAGTTTGATTTCCTTTCCATTCAGTGAACGACAAAGGACTCCTGGGAACTTGCCTAATGGACAAGACTGTTTTTTGAAGATAAAGTTCAGCTCTTAATCTTTTAAAATACATCATCTAGACTCTCTAGGCAGCTGCATTTAATAACTTCAGTTATTTCAGTGAGTCTCTTTGAGAGATTTTAGGGGGGAAAATGCAATATCTAAACAATCAATCATATGATCTCTTTATTTTTTCCCCTGTGAAATGAAATATCTTACCAGAGAGATTTACGTGTTAACAAACAAGCCCAGTTGAACCATGCACTGCCCTAGAGCTGGTTTCCTTCCATACTTGCATTATGAATCACAATTAATGTCTCTGCACCTCGAGAACAAGGAAGGGCAATTCTAGAACAAGCCAGATGCCTGTGCTGCTTCCAGTGAATTCACAGAATCACAGAATTGTAGGGGTTGGAAGGGACCTCAGGAGATCATCGGGTCCAACCCCCCTGACAAAGCACGTTCCCTAGAGCAGGCTGCCCACGTAAGCATCCAGACAGGCCTTGAATACCTCCAGATATTAGAATTCCCTAGGACTCCTCTTGTCCCTTGGACACTGAGCGTCAGAGATGTCAGCATGAAAAAACTACTTCAACATATAACTTCAGGCATTACATACCTGCATCTGTCACCATCACCTTCAAGGTATAGTTGGCTGCAGTTCGCTTGTTTAACGAATGACCCCTTAACTGCAAAGTCCCAGTGTCTTGCTGAACAAAGAACATACTACTTGTAGGAACAGCAGGAACCTGACTCTCAATATTGAACTTCAGGCGAGAATTAAGGGTGTCCTTCTCATCCATGTCTGTAGCATGCAGGGTGCCAATAGTACTTCCTGTGGCAGAGGAGAAATCAGAGTCAGTCGGATAATGCAGGGTACCCATTTATTTCTCCACAGAGGTGCACAGTGATGACAGTGACACCGATGCAAGTAGGGTGGTGACTAGAACACAGCTGTGTGGAAAACACTGTGATGGACACAAACATTTGACTTCTTAGAGTTTTTTCCTTTAACATCCCAAACAGATGGTTTGGGCTTGGGGCAGTGCAAGAGGACTGTGCTTTTGAAGAAGGCACTTTCCTCTTTGAAACCGAATAACTGATGTGAAGACATAGGGATAGGTTTCAGTAATGGCCCACTGAAGTCAAAGGTGTTACACTGGAGGAGCATGGGCATGGGTGGAAAAGGGCTCAAGCCACTTTTAGAATGGTATTTCTTGAAATGATAATAAAAGGTTTTTTTTTTTTTTTTTTTTTTTTTACATTCTAAGCATTTTTCCAATTACGGGAAAATGCAAATCTATGTTTTAAATTGAACACCATTTATTAAATACTGGTTTGGGGTCTGTCCTCCCCAGTTTACTGATATGATTTCCACATGAATTCTCAGAACAAAAACAACTGTGCTGTTGGCACAGAAGAATGTTCCTCCAGGATAGCTGTATTTTACTCTTTGGGATAAGAAATTCTAGCTGTTTGCACCCAGCTGGAAACAGTAAGAGGACTAGAATGATGTGTATAAATGAGTAGAAGCTGTTTCCTTACCTCCACCTTCATTTTCTTGAACTTCAAATATAGTAATGGCATTCTTGCACACAGGGGGATTGTCATTAATGTCTTTCACAATAACGTGAATTTGCAGAGGCTTGTCCACCAGTTCTCCCACTGTATCTTTTGTGACCGCATAGAACGAATACTGCAAAGAGGGTAGCAAGATTAGATGTGTTGAATGTCCACAGTGACATTTTTGCATTTAAATAGATAACCATGGGAGCCTTCCATGCAAATGAAATATTCTCATTCGTCTGCTCAGTATTTTCCTTCTGTTTATGTCAGAGATTTTCCATGATGCCT
Source organism: Cygnus atratus (assembly GCF_013377495.2). Taxonomy (NCBI): domain Eukaryota; kingdom Metazoa; phylum Chordata; class Aves; order Anseriformes; family Anatidae; genus Cygnus; species Cygnus atratus. The sequence goes on from NC_066363.1 coordinate 135,963,807, forward strand.
TTGTGCCCGAGGTCTGAGTTCTCAAAAGAACTGAGAAGTCCTGAACAAATCTCTGTCCTGTGAACTTACTCTCTCAAAAAAATAATGAAGAGCAGGAACATTTAATTTTTGTCACTTTACAAACGAATCTGTCACATACAAAGATGCGATTTCTCCAGCATAGCTGATTCTTGGCCTTCCTGTCCCCAAATTTCCTCCAAGAAAAAAACGAGAGGGTTTTCTGCATAGAAGCCCCCAAGATGGAGGGCTTCAGTGTAACTTTAAAATTCCAGCTGCAACTTGAACTCCTCCTCTGCTGCGGTCCCTGGGATCTGAACTAGGTTTAAAATGTGCAAAGTTCCTGCCCTCTGCTTATGCACCTACAACCCCGGCACGGTGTGTTCTGTGTTGCACGTTATGCATAACATTATGGGTGGTGATTGCTACACCAGACCCATGGAGAAATATTTTAGGGTAGCAAACTGAAAACTGTTTACATTTATGAATGTACTTTCATGTCTATTAAGAAACAAAACTTTTCTTTTCTTTTTTCCCCCCCTCTATCCTCTACAGCTTTCTTGTGTTTACTCCCACAGCAGTAATCAGCTGGCTGCTCCCTCCCATCGGTTAGGTTGTGCATGTTTACTTACAGCATCCTTTTCTTCCCTGTCCAATGGCTCAGTCACATAAATAACTCCATTCTGATCAATGGAAAATGGGAGTCTGGCCAGCTTTTCTTTTTCATAAAGCTCATAAATTACATCTGCCTCATTTGAGTGCACCTAAAAAACACAAAAATAAGTCAGGATAGGAAGTCACAAGTGTGGACTGAGATTTAACAGGGATCATTTCTGGGCCACAAACAGAAAAGACTGCATTCCTGTTAGCTTCATAAACCAGAAAATTAACAGTTTGGCAGACTCTCGGGATAAACCTCAGAAAACCAGACCAATAATCCATCCCTGCTCTCTGAACTGTTGTGGTGAAGCCATTTTATCTCAGTTTCTCCAGCTGTCAAGGATGGGCTATTATGCCTATCTTTTTGTGGAAGGGTTTTGTGAAGGTAAATGGTGGTAAAAGAGAAGGAATTACTATTTGAATGTCCTGACGCTAATTTATTCCATCTCCTTACACTGCCTATCCCTCTTTTCTTTTTTTTCTTTATCTAATTCTGTGATGTGGAACAGTAAAACAAATATCCAGAACCTAAGTGCACATATGTGTGTGGAAGCTCTTTATATGCCTCAAAGTCTGTGACAGGGAATCTTCAGTGGGATACTTGAGATATAAAATTAAATGTAGTAAAGGCTGCCAAATTAATGAAGGAATCCCGCCATGCTCAGGGGATCACAGCACTGGGGGTGCCAGTGCCAAGGTGGTTTTCAAAGTCAAACATTTCTGAAAGGCTGTTGGCCTGTTGGTTAATATTTACTGGTACATACATCACTCCCACTCTGCAGTTACAGGCAAAATGTTTCGTGTTTGCCCAATGAAATAACAGAGGAAGAGAAATACCATGGGAATGCAGGAAGCTGCAGGAGGCTATTCAAATCTTTCCTAGGTACTTTTGACATGGCAGGTTCACTGTGTCACACAAAACTGGCCACAGAAGATGTCTCTGAGTAAGGGGAACTACTCACAACAGGGTTGCAGTGGAGCTGGACACCTGACAAGCTCTTCTGTAGACAGAAGAAGCTAACCTAAATGACCTTTTCCAAAATTTCCTCTGTCCATGGAATATTATTGTACACAGGTGATGCCACCAGCCTCTCCAAACTGAAAGACAAAGTCTAGTCACTCTAATGCTTATATTGGCTCTATCTATTCCCGTCAAACCGTTTATTTCATCCTAACAATATGTCAATGAGACCTGTCCTAAAAATCATTTCCTAAGGATACCATACGAAAAATAACTGGGAGGTGCCAAAGTCCTTCTGGAGAATCCATTATTTAATGCCGTGAGAAAAGAGAAAATAACTGCGGCACTGAGGAGCATTGCAGGGACTGTGGCCAAGGGCCCTACCTGGCTGATGTTCACAGGGTGGGTTTTGGTTGAGTTTTCCTGAATGTAGATGGTGGCAGGAGCCTTCCACAGGCTCTCCTTCACATTGATGATCACGTCGGCGCTGCTGGTGAAAGCGTTTGTTGTCATCCCTGCCATATCCTTCACGGTGACAACAAGTGTGAAGGTGTCCTGCTTTTGGGGGTCTAAGTAATAGGAGCCTAGAGACGGAGCAAAGAGCTGTGAGAAAATGAAGCAGAGCCTGGGGAGGTGTTTCATCTGCCCATTGCCTCCTACATGTATCTTGCTTCTACATCTGCTCCGGGATCACTCCTTAGATAGACCTCTGTGCCAAATCTCAACAATCTGCTTCCTCTGGCTTCTCTGAACAATGCAGCACAACATAGTAGGCCTAGCAGAAGTTATAGATATATTTTTTTTAAATTATCGCAGTTTATGTGGGATTATGCAGCCGGCTGACCTTTCTCTACATTTTTCATATTAATGCTTCTGGTTTTCTAGATTTCAAGGAAGAGAACTAACCCCAGGATCTAACTCAGTGTAGTCCAGAGGGTCAGAGGATCTATCTGTCTTCTCAACATATTTTCAGATCCTGGTCTCCATTTCTTCTAACTCCTCTTGAATTTGGTGGGAAACATAAAGAAACTTCACCAAAACCAGGGTCTCTGTGGAGTATGTCCCACTGACTGAGTTTATTTAGAATTTAACATCAGAGTTGTTGTTTCTTTCCTATGTATACCCCCAAACTCATGCTTGTTTTTTGACAGATGAGTAATTTGACTTACCTGTCTTACTTGGTGAGATTGCTCCAGTTTCACTATCAATCTGGAAAAGCATTTCTGAATAAGGGTTGGGAAAATGGTGGAGAATGCTGTATGTCAGCTGTGCGTGGGGGGTTGTCGGATCATCTAGGTCAGTGGCGTGGACATACATAAAGGGTTTGCCTGTTTGGATTAGAGAAGAAACAGTTGTAAGAGATGACTGAAACCTCAACACATAGCCCATCTGAGCAGAGCTCACAAGCAGGGAAGTCATCTTACAGTGAGCTGCTGTTGTTTCATAACACAGCTCTTGTGGTAAGACATACTTGTGCATGGGGGTTACATAGCCTGTGTCCATTTTATCTGTTAATTAGGATCACAATAGGGGTGAAGAACAATAGATGCAGGAGTGGCAGAGCTAACTCAGAGAGCAGCTATCTACTAGCCAGAGTGCCCACACCTGGTATTTCTTACTACTTTAAAGACACTTCACAGTCCTTATACAAGGCAGTTCAACACCGAGCACCTTGAGAAAAACGCACAGTTGTGGCACACTTGTAAATAAAGGAACAGTCACACAATGAAAAAAATAAATAGAGATGCACGGTAAAATAAGCACATTTTTGCCTTTTGAGCACCCATGCAACATTCAAAATCTTTTCAACTTGGATGCATTTGAAGTACACGCTAAAATATTGCAGAATGATTTTCTGGCCTCATGGAGCCTTATATGCACATTCTTTAGTGAAAGTTTCTTCTTGATTCCATGGTCACAGTGATAGCATCTGGCTGAGTTCTTCATTTCACTTCCAAGATGTAGGTCTCAAACTGCTTTTTGATTCTTCCTTATGTCTGGAATGGATTACTGCAATCCATAACCCAGGCCTCTCTGGTAAATATTAATGTTCACCCCAGGTTCTGAGAACCATCGGTCATAAACACATACCCCACTTATGCACTGGCTTTTTATTTCACTGATGTGCAAGGACTTACATGTTCTTGACATTGTCTGTCTGTATAATCTTTGGCAACCTTTAAATTTTAAACTTCTTCAAGCATGTTTTTTGTTTGTTTGTTTGTTTGTTGTTTTCTGTGCAATGGAGAGGGCAGCTATATTTCTCTATTAAACAGTACTTCCAAAACAAGAAGTACTTTGAAATATTTCTAAATATAGTCATCCCTTTACACCACATAGTGGTCACCTGTTTGCACTTTCATTTCTGTTGTACATGTTTGTACCTTTATTTAGAACAATCCCGTGGGAGGGAAAACTGTTCTTTTTTTTCAGCTTGTTGAAGTATAGCATCCAATTTATCTTACTGTTTAACTAATCTATCTAACTTCCTATTAACTAAAGAATTTAATTATTGTGATTATTACCTGCACGGGAGTTTTGCCTCACCACTCCAGTGTAAGTTGGCTGGTCAAATTTTGGTGGGTTGTCATTGATATCCTCAACATATATTGTCACAGTATATGGACCTTTCACTACATCTCCATTTTCATCCAGACATTCCACCTTGATTTGAAAAAAGAAGGAACAACAAATAATTATTTTCACATAGATAAATTTGAGATGTAAAGACCTAAATGAAAATGACAATCAAATGATTGTCAAATGCAAAGTAATTTCTACTGTCATGCAAATCTGGTGAGAGCCATCACTGGGTGGCTCCATCTACAAGAACAAATTTACCACAGTATCTCACTGATGATGGTTCACCATAGTATGTAACGTCAACAAAACAGAATAACCTATTCCTGCATTTACTGACAATTTTCAGACGGCAATTTCTAACTTCCAGCCTCAGCAGACTACCTGTACTCTTGCATAGCTTAAACCTCAAGATCTCCTTTAAATAGAAATAGATACTTTCTAAAGAAAAAGGAGAAAACCCAACATGATATAGAGGACTCAAGCGTACTGTTGTTAACATCAACCAGAAGAGTAGGCTGATCCAAAGATTTGTTAATAAAACTTAATCCTTAGTTCTGATGATATTTTTGTTCCGAATAATGAGACTTCTCATTTTTCATTTGTTTGACTTTAAAACATCAAGTATATACTATGTCTGTTGGACTTTATTTTGTTTGCACACAATAGATCAAATCATGATTATTTATGCCTCACCAAGGATCATTCTTCAGTTCTGTCATTGTTTCTTCTTGTCTGTAAAGAACTCACAAGTTTAGAGTTAACTTCTGGGGCTAGGAAATTGTCCTCTCTAATACTTCACCAATCCACGTGTGCTTTAGAGCTGAGAACGTGAAACTACTAAACCTGAAGTGCTAGACATCTTGTTCTTTAGAAAGATAACTAGGGCTAACTAAAACATTATCGTGTCCTTTGTCTGTTCAGACACTGATCCTCTCATGATCATTTCCTTCTCAGTTGGTAGTGCCTCAGAAAAAAAGGCAATGCCATTCTTGACATAGAAGAAGAGCACAAGGCTGTACTGAGGCAAAAATACTGCGTACCTGCTGTCCCACTCCCAGCAGTGTTCATGCTAAGGTCTTCATTGAAAGAATATAATAACAGGACAAGCACATAGTCCCGGATATCTCCAAACAGCTTTCTGCTGCTATCTAACAGAGGCTAGGTCTGTACTTCTGTGTCTAAATGTCATCTAGTTACATCATTTGTCACTAAATAGATTATAACCTTTCTAAATAGATGACAATAGTTTATTTTCACATTCTAGCCATGGAATTCACCCTACCAGTCTTCAGGAATAACTAGCAAGATGAATATGAAAAACCTTTCCTTTTTATTTTTCGTTGAGTTTTTACCTGCAGCCTGTGCACGGCTTTAGTCTCCCAGTCCAGAGATCCATTGAGATACAGCATTCCTGTCTTTGGCACAATGTCAATTATTCCATCTTTTTCACCAGTTGCTCTGAAAATCACAGATGACTCAGATGTGAACTAGTATAGGGAAAAATCAGAGGGAAAAATCATTGGGTTTTTTTCAGCATTATCACCATAATCTAAAGAATTTTTTGCTTTTGTGTCTTTTAAAGCCTGTTGCCAACAGTGCATTTGGCTGGAGGAATGATATTGCAAGAGCCTGCTGAAACAATTCTGCTGTCTTCTGATCTGCAACAGAGAACTTTTCACATTATTTCCTGAATGCTGCAGGAAATCCCAACTGTGGTTTCTTTCCAAAGAAAACGTCTGCTTAGGACAGGACTTTGTCTGAGCATGGGAACGGAAAAAAAAAATGACACACATCCTCCATTTGCCTAGGAGCTGGATCTGTCCTTCTGTGGTTAAGGTTTTGGGAAGAAAACCTCAGAGACTAAGGAAAATGATGACACAAGTTGCATGGAAACCCATTCTCAAGGAATGCTGTTACTAATCTCTGTTTTACCCCTGAACTATTAATCTCTGTTTTGCCCCTAAACTGTGTTTGAGAGAAGGGCTTGTCTCCTGTTTTTCGCATGTAGAGACTTCAATTTGAATGGAGTGGATACCAAGAGATGCTGATTACCTGGTAAATGGGGCGTACTCCTGCACCTTCTGGAATAGAGAAATTCATGTCTTTCAGAGGCCCAGCTAAATTCAGGTCCCCAAGATTCTGGCACATAGCCTGTGAGAGAGAAAAAGAGAGAACGGTGGAGAAGAGCAGCTGAGGAATGTCTGTTGTCATCACACACACACAGCAACTCTCCATCACTGAGCCTCTTGCAAGTTATTTTGCTCTGGTGTAACAGTAGAGGCACTTGCACTGAACATCTCATAGTTCTTTAACATGCACCCATTTTTAAAGGCAGTGTTATTTTTAGATTAATTTAAAAAAACACATTTGTGTCCTGCCCTTTTCTAACCACTACGTAATGAGTTTTGATCTGCTTTCAAGAGCAGACAGACACACCGAAGAGCTGAAGGTAGACTAAGAGCAAGAGGAAATTCACAGAAGCGTTTCTGGACCACTCCCATGTCCCATCCAGGAGCTGTGCAATCCTGTGGCCACCAGTGTGTTGGGACACCCAGCACCCCACCTGGAGAAGGGGAGGACTTGCAGATGCACCCCTTGTAATTTCTACTACTGTCCTACTGATCTCCAGCTGGCAATGCCTTCACAGGCTGTTTTTTCTGGCAAATTTTTCATGCGTTTTATAGCCAACCCCTCCCTAGGGCCCAAAGACCTCCAGACATACTCTTAAAAGCCCTGGTGTTTCAGGGCAGTTCTTGCTTCCAAATAAAAAAAGAAAGGCAAAAATAAGTTTCTTAGAGCAGCTCTTGCATACAAGACAATTCAGCCTACAGTTCAAACAATCTGCCTGCTTCTGAAATGGCAAAACCAAAATCCCTTAAACCTCTACTGTTCTCTCCTGGTCCCTGAGGTCTTGGAAATGCTGAAGAGCCACCTGCCAGAATTAGGGCTCCGTCATTAGGCAGCAGAGATAAAACTCTCTGCTGAGAGTCTTACAGGGTTTTCCTCCCTTTCTTCCACAGGAAAAATGAGTTTATTCTGCTGTATGGATCCTGAGAGCCATAGTCACACTGTCCACTACTCTATGGAGTCAGGCTCTGGAAGTGCCTGTTCTCTGCTGCATGACTTTTCCCCTGGATTTGGTCCTGCTGCTGCTGAGACAGTTATTTGGCCTCTCACAGAAAAGCACAGCTTACATATCACCAAGGGAAAACTTAATTCCAGCTATGACAAAAACATAGCTAAGTTCAGCACAATTTACCCTAAAGCACTGCTCTGTGTGTGTGTGTCACAAGCTGCGTTTGAATAATGCCAGATTTTGCTTATTAATAGCCAGAGATTTTGCCCTCTTCGCCTGCAAGGGTTTGTGACTCTTTCTGCAAACGGGAAAACTAGAACATTGTGAGAACTGGGGAAAGAGCTGTGAGGGGAGGGGGAAGGATGCTAGTGAATGCTAATGACAGTAGAAGCATACCCCCAAAAGCCCTGTAATAGCTATGCATACCAGAAAAGTGTACTTTATGGCTACCCTTTGCTTTTTCACTAAATGTTGACAGGTCGTCTCTGCCAGGGTCAAGATACAAGGTTAGCAGGACCCTGGATCTGACCCACGTGGCACTGGTGGGCACAGCCTGGCTCCTGGAGGAGGACAAATCTCCTGGAGTTTTTTCCCAGGGCCATTTTGTGGAGAGGTTTTTCTTGGTCATGTTTGACAGGGGGAGTTGCCCCTCCATGGAGGAACAAAGGCTGACACCATAAAACCAGGTTCAAAGTGCAGGCTGTGAAGCAAGTAAAAGATATCTCTTCCTGTCAATTAAAATTACTTTATGTGGACCATAAATATTTCCAAACGCATGTCTACCGCATGAATCACTCCTCAGGGGCCTGAAGGGGAATTAAGGTTTACTCCTTGGCCTGTGTCTGGCTGACAGCTCAGTTGAAGACAGCTGTAATGGCTGTGGTGTGGCTTCATGGGGACTGGCACTGCCAGGCACAGAGGTGCTCGCTGCTGCACATCAGCCCCAGTCCCAGGTCCTCCGTATTTTAAGGCATTCTTTTCATAGAATTGAATTTGACTCATTTTTTATCTTTGCTGTTGATTTCAATTATAAAGCAGGAGCTGTCACTGAAGCCTTTAGAAACATCTGTAAATCTACTGAATTTAATAGACGAGGTCCATAAATAGCATAATTAATACATTCAGTTTAAGAAAATCCTCTGAGAAGGGATTCACATACATGGAATAATGAGATTAAATAATTAATATGCATGGTTTAAACCATATGCCATTATATGTTCTAGAATGTATTTAAGATGCAGCACATGTATGGATCATAAAGCAGAACAATGCACTAGGATGATGTAGATGTCCTCATTTTTTGGTGATTTGTTGCAGTATTTTAAAATTGTAATTAGCGTGAAACATATCTATTGAAAAAAAAAGTAGTATCTAAGGAGGAACTACAAGAGTCAAAATAGATAAATTGGTTTCTTCTAACTTATTTTTTTTTCTAATGATTGACATGGCTGCCTAACTTTTGGCCGTGGGACCACGCACATGGCTGGGATGTCCTCCTGCACCCAGGGTTACAGCCGCTTTGCCAGGCACCTTCAAGGTTGGAGCTCAGAGGCTCCTGGGCAACCTTTGCTGTTTGCTCCTAGATAAATGAAGGAAAAACTACAACTCACCCACTGAATGACAAGCAGAAACTGAAGTCCACGCAGCTTAAACATACTGGAATATGCTTTGCTTTAGCACCTGCAAAGAAGATGTGAAAGTCAAGTTAACCCTTATAGAGTTGGCCAACTCTGTGCGTAGAGGTTACAGCTAAATTTTCCCAAAATTGGAGAACCAGCTGCCCTTTGCTAGGGCAGTAGGAGTGGGCACAGAACTGGCGTCCTGGGTGGCTGTGCCCATCAGGCCTGTCCCCTAGGCTGCCAGAGGTCCCATGAGAGCCTCAGCTGCTGTCAAAAAGAAGTTAAAGCCATCACGAAACTTCAAGTCATGCAGCCTCGCTGCTTAGCTGACCAGTGTCACACAAGCCCTGTTTTCATTTCTGCTTTACTGAAAGCAACGACACTTTCACAGGGAACATTATAACCACAGGAAGCTGAAGGTCTTGTGGAAGCCATCCTGAGGCCCCCATCTTCTGATTATGAAAAATATCCCTTCAATGAGGCTTGCAGAGGCAGAGGGAATAGGCCTCTGCACCCATTACAACAACCCAGCTACTGGAAATGAAATTTCCAAGTCCAAGGGGCACTGCCTACCTCAAGGGAACCTGATTTTCAAAAAAAAAAAAAAAAAAAAGAAAAGGCTGAGCACACAGTGCAGTGACTGATATTGCATCCTCCTGCAAACAAAATGTGTTCCTCAGAAATTAAGTCTTGCTTTCTTGTTACTTCTATATTTTAAGACAAAGGTTGAGGCGGGTTCTGGAGAGAGGTGAGGTTGGTGTACAGTGCTGATGTCTTCCATGGTGCTCCGTGCTAGCTGGCTCACACCTACAGGTATCCTTCAGCCACCACAGCCCCTGGAGCCCATGGAGGCACTCACAGAGAAAAAAAACAACAGTGTGAACAGTGTGGAGGCACAGCTCTCTCTAGATGCCCACCTGCTTGGGCTTTCCAGCATATCTTTTCTTTTTAACTTTTCTTTCCTCAATGGCTGACCAAAAATAGGACCTGCAAATATAGAAAATGTTGCCCACATTGCTGTTTTCTCTAGCAGTCATTTTAGTATGTGACACGGGACCTTGTCTTGCAAATCCCATTCCGAGCAGGTCTTCATCAAGGGCAATCAAGCCCTTTGAAATTATTATTTCTTTCCCATGGGCAGCAGCTACCTGAGTGGGTACTGGAAGAAAATAAAATGGCACTCCTTTGAAACCAGCGGTGATGAGGAAGATCGTTATATTTGTCTGGACAGTAGGGCTGAAGGGGAAATCCTTGCATATGCCTGGCACTGCTGCTGTTGATCAGGTCCCTCACCACCCTGCCTGCAACCAGAGGAACTGGGATCTGGCAGAAACAGGACTGAGAGGTAGGGAAGACATTTTGAACCACCTGAAATGATACTTTGAACCGTTGCTGATATTGCAGTTAGATAGTGTATGGATATTGGTTCTTTTCCTGTCTGTCTCACAACCTCCCCTCTCCTCCTGGCACCTTCTGAATACATTGGCCAGTTTCAACTGCATTTGATAGCGGGCAGAAACCTTGAAAAACTAATTCTTTGTTGATCTGGGGTGGCAGGTGGGACAGAAGACCCAAAGCCATGCCCTCTCTGGGTAAGGCTGCAGTATGCACCCAGAGGTTAGCTGAGTGGTTTCATCTGACCCTCTGGGAGATACATGTCCATATGTGCCCCTTGGCCAGCTAGCAGTGGTGGGACACATGGGAATTGAGAGTACTGGGGGAAGGAGGGCAAGAGGCTAGCAAAAAGGGTATGGGGAGGTCTGGGGATACTATAGTCCAGATTTAAGGAAAAGAGAGGCAGTAAGACCTACCGTGGTGAGGAGGAAATTTATAGATGGGACATGTCCGGCCTTAGTGCAGGGGACAGAAAATGTTGGAAAATGCACTCCTTCATGTGGCTGTCCATCTGTGCTGTGTCTTGGCCAGGAGTCTCTGCCCAAAACAGACTACAAAGCGCAGCAGTGGAAATACAGCCATTTCTTGGGTTGTGGGTAAAGTGCCTTTACAGTTCCACTTTGAATATAAATATCATGCCCTAATATTGTGCCCTTTACAGTGCCTGTTGTATGGCCATGATGAGTGGCTTGATCAGCCCTTGAACTGAACCCCAAATGTCTGGGGTGTTTTCAGTGCCCACTGTTGTATGGCGGGAAGCTTCCACCGAGTCATGGCACTGCCAAGGACCAGAGCCCTGAACTGCATACTCCTCTGTCACTCAGAATAGAGTTTCAGTACATATAAACTCATACAAAAGTTTTCAACAATAGACAGTTTCAGGATTAGAATAGGATCAACTTAACTAAAAGCAGCCTGAGATCTGGCTGAGGACGGGACCCATATTTTCCCCTTCATCTCTCTGTTTCATTTCACTGCTATATCCCTAATAATCCCTTCTGATTCCTCTGCCTGAACAGAAATCTCTAGCATAGCCAGCATACACATATCCCAGCGACTTTCAATAATAAACTTTCAGAGAACAAAGAATATTCCCAGAGGTTGAAGATCAGGAACAATCAAAAGTATTTGGTTCCATGGGAAAAAAAAAAAAAAGTAAAAAAAAAAGTAAAAAAAAAAAGTTGATTTTCTTTAAATGATTGATTTCAGATGTTAAAATTCAGTAAAGCGAAAACAGAGGAAATTGATCCAAATGAAATACAAACCAGACTAAGCCTTAGCACAGCAGTCATCCATTTTACAAGGACAGCTGAGTTTCTAATATTGCCAGCAAAGCCTTCAGCAAACCCCTTGCTTCAGCTTTTACAATTTTGCAGTGAAATGACAGCTAGATCATCCCTTACCTGTAACACGAAAAGTTTGTTTCGGTCTAAAAAATACTTCTTTCTTTCATCTGTGGGGTTCACCTTTGTGCAGGTTGGCAGTGTCTGCCTGTGCTTCTCCACACAGTTTATAGTTTCTGAGACTCGCCCTAGAGGTTCAGTGGCTCAAACATTAACAGCATGGAGAATTATTGATTCTTAATGACTAGGTGTGGTATGAAATGGCAGCCACGGAAGGAAGCAGTGTAGCTCTGAGATAATTTACAGCCTTCAGTATTTTTTATGTCCTTTGGGGTTTTCTCTCTGAATCCAGTTTTTCAGTGGGGTTTCAAGGAATGAACATGCAGGGTGCAGGTTGGAGCCGCAGTGCGAAAGTTGTCCTTTTGGACAGGAGGTAGCAAGGAGACGGCATGGGCCTCAGGTGGAGATGTCTGCTGCTTGCCAGTCACAGGGATAGTTTGCATGTGGAAGACAAGGTTTTGGACATAAACGTGACTTGTTTTCACAGCAGACCTGTGCGTGGGGAGGACTCGGCCTGTTTGTAAGAATAATTCTTCAGTCGTGGTCTCAGAGAGCTCAAATTCTGCCTGAGCTCTGCAGCAAATCTACTTTAGGTAACTTTGGGCAAATCACTCTATTTTCCCATTTCCAGATGCTCCTCTCATTAAGGATGTAATAATACCTTTCCCTCGTGTGTCATCTTTTATGTCTGTTTAGGTTTTCAGCCCTTCAGGGTAACCAATGCCTGCTACTCTGTGAATTCAAGTACCTATAGTAAGGGGAACTGAAATCAATTGGATTGTAAAGGTCTATGGTAAAAATAAAATAAAATTAAATTAAATTAAAATAAAATAAAATAAATAAAATACATTACACTTAAATCATATTTGGAAATAAATAGAAGTTTTTTAAAAATAGTAATCCTTATGATGCTTTGCTTTCTGCTAACTCACTTTGTAATATCGTGCTTATTTCAGATGTTTTGAACAGACTTATTCTTTCATCAAATGTTAATTTTTATCCAGGTTCTAACTTCTGGCTTCAATTTCCTAAGTATGTTAAATTACTCTTGAACATTGTTTAATTATCTGTGCAGTGCATTAAGCGTTTTCTGGATTATGCATCCAAAGAAAGAAGCGGTTAGAGTCAACTACAGCTGGAAGGTGTAAATTCTGGGAAGGGTGAGCTTTCTGTTTCTACTCCAGATCACACTTTTCTCTTGAAAACAGCATTTGTTTCTGTAGGAACAAAAAAACATCTAGACAGTGCTTTCAGCATGCTTTCAAACACGACTGTTCTCCATTTGCTCACGTACTCAGAGTGATTCAGACATTCTCAAAAGCTGCCTGAAAGCAGTGAGTTATCTTTGGAGCACAGCTCAAAAACAACAGTTTCCACTAAAGCAGTAGAAGTCATTGTTAATGATTTCAAAGCAAATATAATAAGTGGGAGGGAATTGGACTTTCTTGGAAATATGTTGACTTTAAGTGACTTACATGCAGATTAATTGTATATTATTTGAACATGAATGACCAATCATTTCAAAATTAAGCCTAAAGTAAAATAAAATCACATAAACAGGTTCTGAACATCATTTTTAGCCCTCTTTTTCATTAAAAAATGCCGAGTCAAGTCACATATATTAAGTCAGAGTCACATAAACAAGTTTAACATTTGTCTTTAAAATGTGAGAGTCTACTTGGATGTGCTGTTATTGAGAAGTGCAGTGAGGTACTTTAAATACAGATTTAAGATACCTAATACGCTTAATTGAATGCATACATTTTTTAAAGCTCCTGGAAGAGGTGAGCCTGCTCTCCCTGAGCATCTTTCTCCGGGTGAAATAATTTCCCAGCTGCAGAGCAACTGCTTACAGGTTGTAGCCACACAGAAAAGAAAAATCTCCTATGTCAAAAGCATTACAAAGTCCAGAAGCACTTAAGGCTTTACAACAGTCATAACATGGTGCCACTGATAAAATCACAAGAAGAAACTGAGCACTGAGATTGGTTCCTTGAGCCAGCTGCTTCTCTGAGTAAATCTGATGAAAAGAAGGCAAGTGTCCAGGTGTTTATTGTGTGAATCATTGTTCAACGAGTCAGTTTTTCCAGAAACAACTCTTCCCATTTCATTAGTCACATCCTTTTTTACTCTTCCCATTTATCAGCATTGACATCCCTCCTTCTTTCCTTTTTCATTTTGCCTTCTTGTCTTTTTACTTTTACTCTTTGTTTTGATTCACCTCATGTCTCTCCATGTACTTCAATTTCCAAAACTAACGAGAACTCCCTGACCTCAGCTGCTTTCCCTTCCTGCTTGTTTAGAAAATGTGCGGTTTTTTTATTAATCTTTTAGGGCATGATAATTTCACATCATCAATACGTGTCAAAATGCACTAGTGTAGGAAAAAGAAGTGTAGAAAAATAATGCTTGAAAGGATCTCAAGTTTCTAGTCATCTAGTTCCTTCACTTCTCCAGAAGCAGAACCAGCTACACCCAGAACCTCCCTGATTGTAAAAAATGCAAACAATGGCCACGCCTAGTCTCTATAGGTAATCCACTGTGGTACTTCCAGATATCTGCTTATGCATATCATTGTCCTCTGCTCAGTCCCCTCCGCCTTTCCTGATGAGCTGTGCCCCAGATTCTCCAGGCAAGACTTCCCGATGCTGCTGAGGACAGGCTCCTACAAACAATATTCCCTGAGCAATGCAACTCTCACCGAAGCACTTATGTTTTGCTTATAACACTTTTAATGGTATCTTCACTACGCTGGTAGTTGCACCTCAGTAATTCCAATTATGCCTGCATTTGCTTGTGCTATCTGCTTACTTTTAGTAGTGTAACCTTCTTATGACTGTCTTTATGCTTCCTTTGTGAGCTTGAGGTCACCGAAGATCTCTGGTTTAACCGAGTAGGTTATTCTTACTTCCCTTCCTAATACTATTTCTTCTTTGGAACATATTATGCCCTTTATTTCATTTATACAGAGACATAGTCATTCCTACTAATGCTCTTCGTTGTCTTGTTTCCTATGAAATCCTTCTTATCAATAATCTTATTTTATAGAAATCTTATTTTTTCAAGTTCATTGTTATTTTTTCCTGTTCCCTCTCTCTGTTTACACGGATTGTGGACTCTCATCATGTTATAATTACCAGACACTTACATCACCCCTATCCTCTGTACTCTGGACTTCAAAATAAATATATTCATCCCCATGAATGTTTCACTTCTTTTCCTAACAGTTCTTTCTGAAGCACTTTACCCTTCTATACAAACAGTCCAGTCTCATATTATTCAGCCAAGTCTCCATGCTTCTCATAATCCTCAGAACATATTAAGAGTTCCGGGGCTGTGCATTACTTTAAGATGCTCTTCAGGCCTTCCTTTTATATCCCTCACTCTGTTTGCACAGCCTTGCCCTTTCTACTGTTTAGATCCCTGTCCACATTGTGATAATTTATGTTTATAAGATGGTACAGGATATAACGTTGAGGAAAGGGAACTTGGACAAAATACACTAACTGGGAAGATCAGATGGACACAGTATTGTAAGCAATGAGCTAAGTCATCCACAGAATCACACAGACCCACAGAATGGTTTGGGTTGGAAGGGACCTTAAAGCCCACCCAGTTCCAGCCCCCTGCCATGGGCAGGGACACCTCCCACCAGACCAGGTTGCCCAAAGCCCCATCCAGCCTGGCCTTGAGCACCTCCAGGGATGGGGCATCCATGGCTTCTCTGGGCAAGCTGGGCCACTGCCTCACCACCCTCTTAGTGAGACTTTTCTAACGTCTAATCCCTAACAAGAGGCAACATGGTAAAGGAAATAAGGGGGGCTAACTATGTAGGCACACGTTAGGATAGGAACAAAGGACAGCACTGACTATTCAGCAAGTTTTCAGTGTAATTTTCGTACTGTGAGGTTTCACTATCACCTCCCTTTCATCCTAGTTTAAACTCTTCTTGCTAACTCAGCCAACAAAAACACAGAAATATGTATTTATTGAGACTTTCAACTGCAGTTTATGAGTAACTTGATCTAATGTACTAGTAAAAGGGTCAGTATACACTATGAAAAATGTCACATGAGATTCACAGTTACAAAGTACTTGATAACTGAGGAAGAGACTGCTGACTTGATTTAAGTGATAAAGTATGCCTTTCAGCACACTGCAAATTACTGAATAAACCTTTTTTAAAAAATCCTGCAATGTTCTCATCAGTTGAGGATGCTTTCCATAAACTTTTTCAATTTAGAATTTCAGAGAGTGTGTAGTAACCACTTTTCACTGAAATGAATGAAAAGAACCAAAATGACAGGCCTTGCAGGTATGTCCTTCTGACTAGCCCTTGAATAATGCCTGTGCCTCAGATGATGAAAACCTTACCTGAATCATCCCTATTCCCTGAAGTCAGTAGTCAGTTCTGAACTGCACCCCTTAGCTCTTGGCCAAACCCTTAGTGCCTGTTTGGGACAGCTGGTAACTGACCACCTGGAGCTCAGGTGAGGTACCTAAAAGGATCGTGTCCCCACCCCTCCAAGCCCTCCTATCTCAGAAACAGAGATGTCTTCTGCTTTCCTTCTTCTTTGGAGCTGTCTATGTGAATTGCCCATCTGCTGGGAAATGTAGGCTTTGTCCTTCCTTCATAAGGAAGCTGGCAGCCTGTTTCTACCACACTGAGGGGCTTGTTCTGTCTCGCTGATGCTGCTGTATGTCTCCAGCACCTTCATTTGCCTATCCTTGGAGGACTCCGTGGCTGCTACTTTGATTAAATTCTCCTGGCCACCATTGCATCTCAGCCTAACCACCTCCTCCTGCAGCCCTTCACCCATGCAGTGTCTTGTTCCCAGCTCACGCTGATACTGATGATACACTGCAGTTGAGTAAATCCCAGCCATGACATGGGTGGAGATATCTGAAGCTGGTTTCATTTATAAGTACATGTGGCCACCAATAAAGTAGGTGGAAGCCGAATCAGCAGCATGCCTGTCTCTGATGAGGCAGCACATCCCCACCTTTGTTCCTGGAGTGTCTCCTTGAAGGTATCAGTCAGCCCAAGCTCTGCAGCTGTTGCCCCAGACATGTTGTGCTCCCAGCTACATCCCCACCTCACCAGGCACAGATGTCTGACCTCTCCCTCAGCACACAGAGCGAGCACATGAGCTTGACTTCTTCATCGCTAACAGGGGGCCCATTGTGAAATTCTGTTCGTTGCTGTCAGGCCCTGGCCCCTGTTAGTTGCTGAGCTAATGCTGTTAAACTCCTGGGCTATTAAACTTGCCCAGGTCAAGATGATAGATTTTAGTTTCCCTTTTTCTTCATGCAAGCAATGACATAATGGAACCAAATATCTCTTCTGGAATAAACAATGCATATTCTAGAGATTACTTGTGTTTACACTACTCATTGCAAGACCTCCAAAGGAGTTTAAAACTTGCACTCCATATTGAAGCACAGGGAAATTCATGTTTTTTCAGAATGATGGTGTCCTCTTTCAAGGGGACTTGGAGTGGCACATACGTTAGAAGTTATGACCTGCATTTTTCAAAATTAGATTTTTTTGCTATAAATGTTGAAGAAAGAATTTTTAAAAAAATCTTTTGGTCATTATTCAATACATACAAAGACACATCCACAATTTGCAAGGCTCAAAATGTAATACAAAGCATAACATTGTGTCAAAAACAAGTAGGAAACCAGAGTCCTTTCTCAGCTATACTCTGTTTAGAAAACAGCAAGACAATATTATGACAAGAAACAACCACTAAGCTGGCAGGCTGACAAAATTTTTTGCTTGTTCAAACACATATGTGAATGCAGGTGGCCTTAGGACCCATGAAGCAGATGGTCTGAGAGCACTCAGTCACCTGAATGAATATGCCCACCTGTAGGACACTGAAATGAGCACGATAAAACAATCTAGTCTCTAGGGCTGTGTTTATCACTGTGATCACATACACTGCTGTCTGGATGTTACAGATAGCAACCACTTCATAAAAAACAGAAATAAATCCGGGAGCAGAGCCCAGATGCCAAGACTCCGCTCTGCAAACTGAAGCGGGACCTAGGTGCTCTTCAGCTCCCTTTTCGGGTCCTCAGAAATGTTATGTCTGCTTCTCAACCTCTTGAAAAAAACACTATCACCATATCCTGTGCTGACTGATGTACAAAGATAAACCAAACTGAAATACACTCTACTACACACACACGTCTGCAGTGGCCAGACAACCACATGTTCCACAGCTCATCTGGAAGCCTGAAAACCTGTCCTTTGAATGAAAACATCTTTCAAACACCAGCACAAGCAACTGGGCCCTGGTTCTGCAGCTGGAAGCTGATGTCGTTTTTCTCTCTTTCCCCCACCTGCACACCCTTGAATACAAAATGAGTTTCTGCCTCTCAGACTTCACAGATTCTCACCTTGCCCAGGCTGCATAAGCAGCAAGGGGATCAGTCCAACACCCTCACCTCGAGTTTGATGGGTCATCTAACTGGTGGGTTTTATTGTTGCCATGCTAATACAAATGTAAGAAACTGACTGTTTGACCAGTGAAAACAGAACTGCTTCAGCTTTATTCTTTATAATCAGCTTTGTTCTTCTGGGATGGGTTAAAAAAATCACACTCTTTCCCTAAACAAGGATCAGGTAGTCCTGGCTCATTTTCCCTTGGTTTTAGCCCTTCTTTCCTCTGTGTATGCAGTATTCAGGATGACACTGCTTTACATTACTGGGTGGGACTTTTACAGCCTGATAAGATACTAGTTGGTACCTTGAGTACAGTATCTCTCATGCATATTAGTACCAGCAACTGTAACAGGGAGAAAAGCAGCAAACTTCAGCTCATCAAGAGCTAGTGATGTTGAGTTCCCAGAGTATGTCTCCCTAAATAATATCAGCATTTCTAATGCTAAATTGGCTTCCATAAAGACTTTGAAAAGAGCAGGAGTTTGTAGCTAGGGATTGAATATTTGCATTGATTTTGACTAGCAGTGAAGGTATGTTATGTCTAAATTCAAGGTTCATTTTAGTGCATATCTCTCAGTAGGAACAGCCAGATGGGCATAAATGTAATTCCTGCTGGAAAAAATGCCACAAATAAGTTCTGTTACTCTCATTTCAGCAGGACCACAAGGTCTAGCCGCATCAGTGCCTTCCACTGAAAGTATTATGCACTCCCAAAGAGGTGCTAGAAGGAGACGAGCCTTTTAGGGATCTGACAATTTCATTTCAGAGTCAAAATATATGGCACAGATCACCAACCTGAATCAACGCTGAAACTCACTTGTATCCATTGCAAATTTTACATGCATTAGAGGCCAAGCCAAACATACATAATCTCATTTATTTCAGTTGCCTACTTTTGTGATCAAGGCCAAGTCACATGGATGAGCCACCAGAAGATAAGGCCTACTGTCTGCACAAGAGGACCGTGCACATTTTGTGTTGCAGCCACCTACGATGAACATTATTTAAAGGACTAATTCCTCTGCTTAGAATAGAAAATGCCATAAATACCACATAATTTTAATTTCTGCCAACAGTGGATAACCAGCTTTCCTTGGCACGCCATACGCAAGCTGGGACCCCAGGGGACTACTTCTGTGACTAAATAGCTGTGGTATTGGGCTATCAGTTTATGTACTTCATGTTCAGTTCTTCCATAATTTTGAAGATTGCAGTGCAACCATTTTAGCTCTTTCCCTACCTCATTTGTGACTTATATGGAAATGCTTCCCTGAATATACACCTCTGCTTGCTTGACTCTTCTACGAAATAGTATGACTTAATGCTCTTCCCCAGTCTCAAACTTGCACGTCTCATTAACTTTCAAGTTAAAAGGGCAGTCAGTAGGCTAAATCCATGAGTTTAGAGCTATATCTGGCTTTATTGCCTCTCAAGCTTAGCACAGCCACACGATAAACCGTCCTTTTAACATCGCAATGCCTGTGAGCAGAGTTGAAATGGTGCTGGCCTAGGTTGCCAGTGTCAACATACAACCCAGACCACAGCAATACAGGACCACCAAAGCTGCAAAGAATGAAATGTTCTGCATTCAGGGGTTAATTTCATGGTCAAAGACAAAAGAAAGGCAACTCAGACTTCTTTCAAAGGAGCCAAGCCACAGGGTTAAAGGTTTCAATGAAGAAACAAAAGTGCAAAGCTGTTTCCTTTAACCCAAATGCTCCAGCAAAGTGTTGCAATCAGCTCAGGTCACAGCATCATCTCTCGTCTCCTTCAGATTTGCATTTCCTTTCTATACAGCTACTTCCCACAGCACAGGTACAGAAGGGTAGGGCTGAACAAACAAGTGCCCGGCGCCTAGCAAGCTCACTGCCGTGGCGTGTAGTCTCCTCCCAGTCTAAAGGGAGACCAGCACACTTCAGCAGCACTTCGATAAAACAAAGTTGCTGAGGAATAGTTTGCCTGAGAGGAATAGTTTGCCACTTTGAACTTCTTGTTTTCTATGTATCGCCTGTAAATGCTGAGTGGACACAACAGTTCTTGGAATATTGGTGAAATTATATCAGTTAATGGTTAGTAGTACATTCACATTTAGATTATGCATTTTAGGAGTTCCAAGCATGTTGCAGACTTGGATTAATATATCTTTAAGAAAAGTCATCTCCCTTTCACAAATTCCAGGAATTCAAAAAATTTAATTCAGGTCCAAAATACAATGAAAGGCTTAAAAAGGTCTTAATAAGAACAACATGAATGAGTGTCTGTATTCTCCTTTTGCTGTGTGACACATAAGGTGTCTTTACAGTTATGAAGTTTAAACTTTTTTGAACAAAAGGAAACTTCACATATTCATAGAATTGTAGGAGCTGTAAAACAAAAAGTAAGATTGTTTCTACACAGTGTGCTGAAAGAAAAAAATACAGCTTTGTCTGAACTGTCTATGTATTCTTCAAATGAATTAGCTTGCTGGTTGGAACTACAGAGATATTTAGCTGCTATCTTTAGGTAATCTAAAGGATAAAAAAAATGTTATCAGTCTAAGGACTTTGAGTTGCATTCATGAAACAGTAGTACCAGTAGTAAATTTTTATGAATCAATTTTGTTGCTAAATTAAAGAGCAGAGTGAACATCTAATGTAGAAAGAGAAGCAATGCACGTCCAGCTTTGATACTTGTGCAATCTACTGTGACAAGATCACAGAGAGGAAAGGTGGAAGGAGTATAGGGCATTGCTCTTTATGGTAGCTGGTTGTTTCTTTTTTAAAAAAAACGTTGGGAGTGGTGGTTCTTTGTTGCCCAAACTATGTTTAACTATATTTCTATTTATTTTGGAAACATTTTATTTGTTCATTACTTGTGCAAATGTGTCTAACAAATATTTTACTTCCCATATTTAGAAATTGAGAAAAGCTGACTAGGAGGAATGCCCCATCACGTCTGGGTAGTGTTTTAGGGAGTCACTCCCAGGTGAGTGCCTGTGTGCACCCTCCTCATCTCAGCTAGCTGCGCTGGAGGCAGGGTGTTCCCTTTAAGCCTCAGCTGCTTTAAGGGCAAACACTGTCATTTTATGTTCATGTCAACTTCATTTACAGCACTATGCAGCATTTTGTGCCACACAGTCTGAGACATTTGGACATGTTCCCTGTGCTCTGCTGTGAAGACAGCAATTACCAGTGGAGTGGGCAGCTGAGGAGGAATCCTTTCTGAAACTGCAACAGCGTCAACTGAGAGACCACCTTTGTCAGACGTTGACACTTTTATTAATTCTATCTTGATTTATAACTTTATTTTTTTTATTTTTTAAGTAAGATTGGAATCTTTACTTTAAAAATGCAAATTAGGTTATTTTAAATCCCCATTAAGTAAGAGCCCTTTTGCTTCCAGAAACATCTCAACTTGAAAAGCAATATGCAAACATAAGACATTCATAGTATTTTATATTCTGGTTATGTATTGGAAACAGGCATACCAAAAGAAGCAGTTTTTGACAATGCTATAGCATTTTAGGTGAATATAAAAGCTAGACTTCTGAGTTATATGCAAGTTTGACTATAACAGAATTTTTGTAGTTAATTCTTGCAAAGTACTGTTTATTCTTACCTCATATCACTGAATTTTTTTATTAAATTAACCTTAATGAGGATGAGACAAGCAAATTTATTTTCCTTGTTTATTGTTCTTTATTTTTTGGCTGATAATGGAATCCAGTTTGAAATATGCCACATTTGCAGACTTTCAGTTGTACTCCAAGAATGAAGGTCAACTTTGATGTTTTTAGGTCCGTTTTTCTTTGTTTTTAATATTTAGCTACTATGGAAGTTATGTGTGTATATTTTTATGTAGACATGCTCCAGGTTATTTGCAGAATAGAAAGGAGTTTGTTGAGCAATCACAAGTATTTGACATAATAGAAATGCTGTGACTGACACATGAGAGGGAGTGCTACAGAAATGTTAAATAACTTCTATTTACATAGCATACCTTTATTGTCTTTGTTATAAAGAGTCAAGGCCTTCGTATAATGTGTAAGTGCAAGGGATCTTAATCTATTTGTAAGTGTTAGTTCTCTATATGGTTAATATCAACACTTTACTTCTTATCTTTAGCAAAATTCAATACATGTAGAGTAGTGTTCTAAATTTTTGTTGTTAATTTTTACCCAATCTAATAAAGAGCACAACAAAGCTTTTATCATAGGTCCCCCAGAAATATATTTTCACAGCATTGGGAATTTCTGTAGCTGACTTTTGCTTCTGTATTTAGACAACGGTGACTATTATGTGAGGATCTATGCAAAATCGTGAATTTCCATGAAGCCCAAGCAGATTACAACTGCTATCAAGACTTATGGTGGTTTCTTCTGATTGTTGAAAGCTAGAGTTTAGTTGATCATTGGGGATGTTCTCTTGGTTGGTACAATCAAAAACATGGCAGGGTTTTTTTGTGTGTTTGGTTTTTTTTTTGAATAATAAAGCTATTTAAGAGGAGGAACAAACTTTCTGGATACATGACTGGTACATTATTTTATGAGAAAGAGAATTTAGCTTTGAGGACAAGAGGGCTTTGAGGAGGAACATGAGGGACCAGCCGTATGGGTGGGATCCTGGGCACTGTTGTCACCCACAGGAGCCAGCATAACCGAGCTAAGCGGGTTTCTGGCATGGAGCAAGTCTGCTGTCCCCTTCATCTGCTGCTGCTGCTGCCATATAATTTCTGAGCCAGATGCTGGCCCTGTGTGTTGCTACTAATTCAAATAATTTATATCACTTCTATCATTGTGTTACTATTGTTATAGGCATAAAGGAAAATTTCTGACCGGCTATTTTAGGGTTCCAAGACACATCTAACTGTCATTTACATGCACTCAGAAAGGGAAGACTCAAAAGAGAAAGGCAAAAAAAGGCAAAAACAAAAGAAAGAAAATACAATGTTCTCAAGGGCTTTAATTATACTGGCTTTGGAGAATTCAAAGCCAACAGGTCACTGGCTCACTCCTTTATTTTTCTTTCCAAACACAGCAGTACTTCTTGTACGCCCTCAAGATCCTTGCTTGCTCACCAGTTTGACAAGGAGACTGTAATCATTTACTTAAATGCCCTGCTCACTGAGCAGGCAGGGACCAGCAGGGAACATCTTCCAGCTGACCATTACAGTTGTCATTAGACCATTAGGGCTGGCATCAGGCCACCTAGGTGGTGGCCTGGCAGCTGGGCAGCACCTTTGGCTGCATGTTCGTTGCTGATAACTTGATGCAAAGTCCTGTTGCAAAATAGCAAAGACCACAACGGAGGAAGAAGCAATAGGAAGGGAGAGGCATTGGTGTTACTTACACACCTCAGGGAGGCAAGAGCTCACCAGGCAGAGCTGGATGGTGGCTGTGGGTTGTGTCCTCAGGGGTTGTCAAAGGTGCTGTGCAGGGATGCTTCTGCTGTTTGCTCCTATACTAAAACCCTTGCAGATCGATGAACAGTCCTGTTAAAACACTGTATTTTTTTCTTAGTTAGGTTTGAAGTTGTTTCACTTTCTATACGTGGACTGTTTTTTATGATTGACATTAGCTCATGCGTCAACAGCTGACTATAATATTCTACTTCTGTAAATGTGGTTAATATTTTTGTAACTGCTTTAAATACACATTGCATGCAGTCAATGATGTGGCTTCTGTAGACATGCAATTTCAGGGGTCAAAATTCTCAATTCTATATATGTATGTATCTTAAATACAATGGCCTGCAGTCATGCAAACTTTTTTTAATTAAAGAAGGAAGAGATCGTTTGTTAGTTTACTTGTATTTCAGTAAACTTTGGCAAAGACTTTGCCAAACATAGCCAAAATCACTGTGGTAAATGAACAATGATGGAGCCTGAACAGTGTCTGAGGCTGCAGTTCTGCCAAAGTGTTTCCTCTCTCTATATATGATATATCAGTCTAGACTATTGTAACAAAAATATTCTGATTCCCACAGCAGGCCTTGAAATATGCATCCTTCCTCTCCAGGTTACCACTCTAGAAAGCAAAAACATGTCATTATTAACTTGTATTTGCAGCAGGTGCCATCTATCAGGGATGCAGATGTTTCACACAGTCTGTATTGTACTCCCAGCAAATCCCACCTTCTAGAGCCAAGTATTTATAGCCAGCAAGAGTCCCTTTATGCATTAGAAGCACTATGGCCATTTCTCTCTTCTACTTAAATAGAAGTGCTCAATCACCATGCTGATGAAATACTGCAGGTAGGAGCTATTAAAGTAGTGCCCTTTGGATATGGAGCTGGACCATGGGCAAGCTTTTTTTTGGATCTCTCCCAGCTGGCAGACCCAGAAGTCCTCAGCCTCCCTGTTACAGAGCCCATGTTTTTTATCATCCTTCAGTTCCTGGAGAGCAGGGGCACTGTGCTGCAAAGGGGGGCTGGCAGGGCCGGAGACCACCTATTGCTTCTGCCAAAAGGCAGCAGGTAGCACCGAGTCCTGCGAAGACATTCAAAATGACATCTTTCAACCATATAGGTTAGAAATTAAAGCAATATTTCTAATATTGTTCTCTGCAGAGAGCAAACTTAGATACATGTTTCTGTGGCCTGGCTATAATTGGATCTGAAGGAAAGGGTAGGATCAGGAATAAAATTAAGATGTCGTCCTTAACCCCGAGGTCACTGTAGCCTCAGAGAGGCCTCTTTCCAACCAAACTCTGTGCATGAAATTACTCTTTCAAAGCAAATGTGAGTCAGCTAGCATATCTGCATGCTATTTCATGGCTTCTAGGCATTTTAAATAGCTTTTGGTAATCTGGACAGCAAGCTATTGCTGAGAAGAGATTGCCCATACAACCTGAATGGAAAATTATACTTGCACATGTAATTTTTTCTTCATCCAACATGTTTCCAGCTATGAGCCGTTTAGAGAGAAGTCTGTGTTTCATTTCAATACAATATCTTGTTTCAGCGTGCGCCAAAGTGCAGAGCATTTCCAGGTCCCACCCAACAGAGATAAGAGCACACGTAATGAAAGTATCTGATGAACCATGTGAAACCATGACATATTTCCTATTCCTCTGGGAGAATGACATAACATTTTACTCACACACGTGAAACAACAGATCCTGTCCCTGAAAGGACACAGTCTAGTTTTCTGGATACCACTAGTGTGAGTTACATCAGTTGGACTACTTTCTTAAGCAAACATTGCAAACACTAACTGCAGGCATCCCTCTTTATGCTCCGTGTATGACATAATGCCAGACACTAGTAGGACTGAAAGAGCTGCCTTTTACCAACTTGACAATTCTTTTCAGGTTTCCATATAAGATTTTTATCTGCAAGAAGATTTTGATCCAATAATCCTTATGAACACAAGTTTTATTTTACCTAGAATACAGGAGTTGTATCCTGCAACCAAACATATGTTTAGGCCTCTGGTTAGGACAAGAACTGTACAGTACAAATTGCCTAGTTGTTTTCAAAGTAATGCATGAAAGAACTGCACAGTACTTTTAAATAGAGTATAATTTACATTAAAACTATTTTTTGTAATGAAGGATTTTGAAAAATCTAAGTGAGTGGGCAAAAAGATGTTAGGTGACACATCATCATTGACTGAAATAATTGTCTCTGTATAAAACGACAGCCAAAAATGACAAACAAACAAACAAACAAACAAAAACAACAAAAAAAACACCTTGGGGTCTAATCAGAAAGGGTACTGAAAGCAGGAAATAAAAAGATGTTTTGTCACTAACTAAAACCTAGCGTCTTGAATAGCACATACTGCCGTGGCTTTGCCTCTGAGGTGGGATACTGTTAAAGAAGGAACAGAGAAAGGCAAAAAAACATGGGTAAAGGGTTGGAGCAGCTGGCCTAGGGAAGACATTAAAAGTTTGGGACACTAGTACCAGTGGTGGCAAAAATGCTGCCATGAGCACTAAGGAAGCATCCCAGCCCCAGTAGCAAGTGGAGAGAAGCAGATGCAGTTGTTCATGCTACAAGATCGCATCAAAGGGAGGAAGAAAATCTGATAGCACAGGAGACCAGAAATATAACTAAAAAGTGACTAAAATGATATGGTGGCAAGGCTTGCAAATATCCAACTGGGCATCACTCAGTTATGCAATAGTGTTTAGAGGGGGAATGTATCCCGACCACCTTCAGAGCAAAACTGTGAATCAGAGAAATATGCACACTGCATTGAAAGTCACATTGGACACGAGGAATTTAGACACAAAAATATCATCCTGGCCATGTGAAAACTATTGAGAGGTCACTTATGACTTCAGTGGAAGTCAAACTATTAATTCAGCAGAAATCATACAGTGTCAGAGGGAGCTCAGTGTAGCTGGAGGTCCTACCTCCACAGAAGCAGCCACTGAGCTCCCTTTACACTGCACTGGAGCAGTGCAGAAATGAGAAAATCATTTGATTGTAAAATTACTCAGGCATAATTTTCAAAACTTAGAGGAAGTGTGCTACACTAACCATTTTCTCAGCAAATTATTAACCAGGTGACGAGACTGCTGGTGCAGCAAAGCAAGCTACACAGGACTGGTGTGCTGTCATGTGGGTGCATTGTCCTTCAGCTGTCTGACAGCTAAAATCACAATTAATACACTGAATTTCAATGTCTCTAGGCTTTCTGGAACATAGTGAAAGACATAATATGCCTGTTTTAATTGGAGGAGGCCACATTTACAAGCCTAAAGGTCAACGTGTAAATATCCCACAGAGTCTCCCACATTTAAAAGTGCTTCTGAAGTATGGCCAGCACTGTGATATTTAGCATAACTTTAACACAGGATGCCACATGTGGTGCTACTACACACTTAATACCGCCTGGGTCCAACGAGTAGACAACCACCAAAGAAACCATGTTATGTCCCGTCCTGTGCTATCCCACTGAACTAGAACAGAGAGGGACTGCGGGCAAGGTGGACTAGTCTTATTAAATATTATTTTGTGCATGTGGAAGGCCTACCTGTTGAGCTCCAGCAGTGTGCTGAACACCACCCAACCTGCAGCTCCTGACTGAGCAATGATCTCTGGTGAGTCCAGAAAAGACCCAGAGAAGAAGCAGCTGCTCAGCTCTCACTGACTCTTATCTCCTGTGTAAGTGAAAACATTTGTGGGTCAGATGTGGGAATGATTCATGTCATATGTTCAGCTATGCAGTCTTCAGAGATGTTGCAAGGAATGAGTGCAGGGTGCACTTTTGGAGATCCAAGAATTTATTAGTCTGGGGATCTTGCCGTTAAAACAATGTTAGTGCTCATAGAATCACAGAATCATTTAAGTTGGAAAAGACCAACCATCAACTTGACCTACCAAGTCCCATCACTCAACCATGTCCCTCAGTGCCACATCCACACATTTCTTAAATAACTCCAGGGATGGAGACTCCACTGCTTCCCTGGGCAGCCCATTCCAGTGCTTGACCACCCTCTCTGTGAACAAATTATTCCTGATAACCAATCTAAACCTCCCCTGGCACAACTTGATACCTTTTCCTCGTGTCCTATCGCTTGTCACCTGAGAAAAGAGACTGACACCCTCCTCACAGCTCAGGTGGTTGCAGAGAGTGATGAAGTCTCCCCTCAGCCTCCTCTTCTCCAAAGTGAACAGTCCCAGTTCCCTCAGCCATTCCTCATATGTCTTGTTTCTAGTTCCTTCACCAGCTTTGTTGCTCTCCTCTGAACGCACTCAAGCTACTCAGTATCTTTTTTTTTTTTTTTGTAGTGAGGGGCCCAAAACTGAACACAGTGCTCATGGTACGGTCTCACTGGTGCCGCACACAAAGTGACAATCACTTCCCTGGTCCTGCTGGCCACACTCTTTCTGATATAAGCCAGGAAGCTGTTGGCCTTCTTGGCCATCTGGGCATGCTGCTGGCTCATGTCCAGCTGGCCATCAACCAGCACTCCCAGGTCCTTTTCTGCTGGGCAACTTTCCAGCCACTTCCTCAAGCCTACACCACTGCATGGGGCTGTCGTGACTCAAGCGCAGCACCCGGCACTTACCCTCCTTACCATCTCATCTCTTCCCTGGGTGCTTTCTCCATGAAGTCCTTCCAGAGAGAAGAAGGGCTGTAGCTGATCCTAGAGGTAATAGTGCATAGAAATAACCTGCTTCCTTCCTCTGCTGCAGCCCTCTGTAGATCCCATCATCATCATCATCACCAGGACTGCTGCTGTCAGGAGCCCTTTCTCCCAGTTATATCTACAATCCATAGCAGCCCAAGTGAGCTAACTCTGGTTAATGCTTTCCAAGGAACTGATGTTGAAAAACTTGTGTATGTGAAGGTTAAATTCACACTGTATCTGTTGATTTTATTGAAAACATCATTCTTGTACTTGACAAAATTTTGTCAATAATTCTCCCAAATCTGAATGCACATAGCACCCTGCAAATACATATAGTGTTGTAATAATCACAGAATCACAGAATTGTCTAGGTTGGAAGAGACCTCCAAGATCACCTAGTCCAACCTCTGACCTAACACTAACAAGTCCTCCACTAAACCATATCACTAAGCTCTACATTTAAACGTCTTTTAAAGACCTCCAGGGATGGTGACTCAACCACGTCCCTGGGCAGCCCATTCCAATGCCTAACAACCCTTTTGGTAAAGAAGTTCTTCCTAATATCCAACCTAAACCTCCCCTGGCGCAACTTTAGCCCATTCCCCCTCATCCTGTCACCAGGCACGTGGGAGAATAGACCAACCCCCACCTCTCTACAGCCTCCTTTAAGGTACCTACAGAGAGCGATAAGGTCACCCCTGAGCCTCCTCTTCTCCAGGCTGAACAATCCCAGCTCCCTCAGCCACTCCTCGTAAGACTTGTAAATAATAATAATAGTTCCTTAGTGTAGTTTTATACCAAAGCACAAGCAAACCTTTTTTCTTGCAGTAAATCTGTCATGATTAAATTAATTAAAGCTGGACATGCTCCTTGCTTTCTCTTGCTGATCAGGTCCGTCTTCCTAAAAAGAGCTTTTTATAAGAGCTATTACGCTATAATTGGTATTTCTCGTGTTCTTAGTCTTAGACTTTTTTTCTCTCTCTCTTTATTTGTTTTATGCTGTTTGGACTCTCTGAGTTTTGCCATTTTGGCCTTGGTGCACTCACTGCTGTGACTCACGTATTCCACAGCTACTGCCAGATCTCTGAGGCCGACGTTGTAATTATCGCGTTAGGACCTGTCATTGCAGCTCCGACTTAATAAATAGAGCAATGATTAGAATCACTGATTGATCCATTCCATGGTTTTGGACACTCACATCTGAGATGAACAGATGGCCTGTGGATATTTAGGGTTTGAAATGTCAGCATTACAGATTAAATTAGTATTAATTAGCCATTCCATGTACACTGGCTATTATATAGAGTGAGTATTTCTGTATGTGATAATCTGGTGATTATCAGCTAAAACTGTAAATCAAATTCATCTCCTACACTGCAGAAGAAAGCCCTGACCCTTCCCCCCTGCCCACCTCACAGGTGACAGGGGTCCCTTTCAGGTGAAACACATGGTGTCTTTCAGGAGTGCAACTAAGGCATCGCAGTCCCAGGTGGGCATTTGGTCCACAGGACCAGACTAGGCCTGATCCACAGCAAGAAAAGCCCTGAAGTGTGCAGAGTGTGGATGCTCAGCACCATCCCTCTCACTCCACATCCCAAGGTCAGGCACTAACACACCCCGATGGTGTCTGAGCAAGCTGAAGGAATAGCTCCCTGGAGGGGATGCTGCTTCTGGTGGTTCTTTACCCCACAGCTTCCCCCATGCTCAGAAACTCTTCCCAAAAATTTAGGACAATCCAGGAGCCTACAGGTTTTAAAAAGAAATTTCATTATTGTGGGTCAGAGACAAGGCCATGAAAACTTACTAGGTAACTCCAAATTTTTATGGATACCTGCTATGCATGAAGCAATGCTGTGAACATGAATGGTTATATGATCAACGTGGACATTTTATATTTCTTCAAAACCTGCTTGGTTTAGAACTGTAAGGTCCATAGGTTGACAGATACAGAACAGGCTAAGGAATTGTCCTCCTTGTGTTCAGCTACACTTTCAGTTCTTGAAAATACATCTGTTTAATTTGTGCCATTTTATTTCTGTTCATGAACAGGCAACAAGTTTTGATAGCTAAAAAGTTCTGAAATCTTGTACTGGAGAGCCCTGTATTCTCCAGACTGCTCTGGATTGACCTGAAGTTGCATGCTGACAACTCAGAAGTGCTCAATCAACATCCAGTAACAGGAAACTTGTCTATGCAGCATTCAAAATATTGTTTTCTGTTATTTGTTCTAGATCAGGAATTCCCTTCCAGAGAGATCTGAATGCTGCACATGCATAGAACCACCCCTGCAATGTGATATTTTACCCCTGGAGAACTCCTAAAGCTCTTTTTCTACCCCTAAAACTCTTCTCCTGCCCCTTTAATCATCCTCTTGGCAGAGGCAGTTTTGGGCAAACACTCAACAAGCTCATTCCTTTCCAGAGTGTTTGGTGGATAAAAGCTGCACAGTCAGAGATGTGGAAGGCAGTTCTTGTCTTAAAGTGTCTCCTGTTCTCACATTCATCAGCAAGGAAGACAAGCTGCCAGGCTGGAGGTTTGATTTTTCTAAGCTATCTGTTGGCAAAATGAAATGACTCTACATCTACCTGGAACTCTGAGATGTGCCCACATAAACCAGTATAGTCAGGAGGAAAATCTATGCTAACATCATTATTTCCAACATAAATTGAAGTTTAGGGCATGCCGTGCCAGCTGATGTTTTCTGTCCTTGAACATAACATTTCACTTAATTTTGTCTCCAAAATAGGGACAATGGTACTTAACTACATTTCTGACGTGTTTTCAGACTCAGGGCCAGATACCTTTTTTAAGAATGACTTATTTTTATCTCTGACACCACAACTCTAATTGCTCATAAGGGACACCATACACAAATCGCTTTCAGGCTGTGGGTGATTCTTGCTTTATGATTTAGGTTGCTAAGTAGCCTCTGTGTTCAGAGACACAAGGAATCCTCCTGGTAGTTGTGGTGCAGCAATCTTCACAAGTATCCAAAATATTTTCTCAAGTTGAAAAAATTCTTAGGGATTTCCTGCTGAGGCTCAAAGGCAGTCATATATTTTATTTATTTTATTACAAGGCATGTAAGTAAAAACTTGCATATCTGAAAAAAAAAGATACTAGATAGAAAACAGTAATAAAATTAACATTATTGTTTTAAGAAACTTGGTAATAAATACATTTCCCCTCAACATTAAAATGCTTGTTATTTTGCACGACAATAAATACAGCATAGCTCTAGCATAGAGAAAAGCCAAGACTAGATACAAGAAGTCCATGTGGTTTCTGAAAAAAGCTCAGGTGATTTATAAAGTTTTGGCATCTTGCACTTGATGTACTTTGATACAACTTGTGCTTTAATTTTATCTTTACTGTGGTTTTTAAACAGTCCCATAATATGGAAATATGAGAGGAAAATTTGTTTGATTACAGGATTTTGCCTTTAAATATTTCAAAGTAAGAGATGTGTAAACTCATTGAAACCAATCCTTGAAATAATAAAAACAAGTGTCTTGGTGGCTATTCTACAGAAATGCAAATTTTTTAGCTGTGGGTGCTCAAACCTGACCAGCCAATTGGCAGAGGACCAATTCCTGGTCAGTTCCTCAACTCTTTACACAATTTTCAAAGAAAAAAAAAAAAGAAAAGAAACAAAGGGAGAGAAAGAAAGAAAAGAATAATGACAGTGAGAAAGAGTAAAGAAAGCAGTATTTACTTCCCAAGTGATGACGGCTTGAGGTTCTTAAGCTATTATACAAAGCCAAGAGGAGAAGCAATAGGTATATTCCAGAACACTTCCCAGCATAACTTTGGGTCGTTCTGGTCTATACTTCTAAAACTACCAACAAAAAACAACAAAAAAAAGAAAAAAAAGAAAAAAGGAGAGAGAGATTTCCATGCACTGTGCTGTTCTTATGCCAGCACATATCATCACAATCACAACTGTGAATCTAAGTCATTTTCATAGCCCAATCTAATATAGATTGATTATTTCCCACAACATCGTTAGATAATGTCCACAAAATGCCACAAGCTCTGGCAGAGTCCAACGTTCTTAAAGTACCGATAGGTCGTGGCAAGACTTGGACTTGAGTTTGAAGGCCATATTCTTGTTGTTCTTGGCAACTATTTTGCCCCAGAACCGCCTGGCTTTCTTCGGGATGCTCTCCCTCCGCTTCTGGTAAGCCAGCCGCTTCTCGTTCTTTTCCTTGCTGTCCCTCCGGAGCCGGACTTGCCTCACGATGCCTTCAAAGAGCTCCTTCACGTTGTGCTGCACAGCTGCCGAGGTCTCGATGAACTTGCAGTCGAACACAACGGCGCATGCTCGGCCCTCTGCAAAATCACAATGGGGACATGTCATGAGATGTCACGAGCCTGGGAGGGAGACAACACAGCTGCGGGCTGCCACGTGTGGGGAGCCAGCACCACCGGGGGAATTCCTCAAGCCTAATATAGCCGGGGATAAGTCTTTAATCATCTAATGCTGCCTGGTAGGCCATGATTCATCTGGTCTGTGTCACACTCCCTTCGCAGCGAGGGGGGTCAGTTTCCCCCCGGAGAAGCCCGGTCCTTGTCATCGGCTGTGAAGGGAGAGAGCCGGGGCTAACTGACACGCTGAGACATCGAGGGGGAAGAGCTCAGCCATGACTCAAAATCACCTGGTCGCCTTGTGTGCAGACCACCCCAGATCACCTTAAAGGATGGTGGCAGTGCTGTTCGTGTGTACGGCACATCTCTTGTTACCACAGGGGGCAGGACCCTATCCCCTCCACAGGTTGTGTGTATAAACCAGGGTCTTCAGACGGTATCAGTTTTGGTGTGAGCATATACAAAAGTCCTTAAATAAAGGCAAAACTATGCCCATAAATTCAGAGGTACATATGAAATCACAGTCCTTATCCTTAACATAAGAGAACATACACTAACCCTAGCAGCTGTCTTTCACATGCAAGTCAATTTACGCTGTCTTCTGACTTGCTGTGAACTCATCGCCAGGATGACTAAAATGACATGAATCCATCTGCCATCTTTCAAAGGATTTTTCAAGTGGGCCAGAGAGGCATGAGAAGGAAAATAGTCATCTTTGGGCTCCCAAAGACCTACTTCAGCTCAAACTCTTCACTTAGAGCAATTGTGACAGGGGCTAGAGTGCATATCCTCAGTGAAACAATAGCCTAGTTCAATTGGGAAATAAAAAAGTGGAACAGATGCAGAGAGAAGAATGCTGAGCTGAGGAACCCATGTCTCTTGTTGGCTCTGGCCAAGACGAGATTATCTAATGCACTGCTGTGTGTTAAGCCACCTAAACCTCAGGGAGGACTGTCTAAGAAGAGATTTTACTGACTGAAGAGCTTGAGGGTTGGCAGCAGCTTTCCAGGTGGTCTCTCTGTTCCTTTTTATGGGCTTAGGACTCCTCGTGCTTTGGGTGCAGGGCACAGGCTGTTTATTTATCCCTCTACATGCAGCAGAGGGAGGGCTGCTGTAGCATCCCAGAGCAAGGCACCAAGGAGGCTGTGCAGTACCTGCCCAGGTTAGTGAAATGAAAGGAGAGAGGGAATTTTAATTCATCTGGAAGTAAAATGTCAGAGAGGATAAGGAACTCCTTAAACAAAGAGAGAATATTTGGCAGCAGAAAAAAAGGGGTTTTGCATAAATATGTATTGGAAACCCGAAGGGTTCCTAGGTACCAGATCAATCTCATTTTGCAGTGGTTTTATGCTAGGAGCTGGAAGGGAAAAAAATCAAGCTGCTTGTATGATGGAACTTAAATTTCGGAAGGGGATTATCCGACGTGTAACACCGTTGACCAATGGAGGCTGAAAAAAAATGGCAGACCCTCCCCAGTCCTCTGTCCCCTGTTCCAGCCCTCTGTTGCTTTATTGCTCTCTTACTGCCTGGTCCTGATCACAGTGTACGCAGCCAGAGCTCCCTATGTTGTTCAAAAGCTCTTATGTGACTCTTAAATTTTACGTAGTTTTTACCTTCATCGTTCTCCTTACCTGCCACTGAAACTTCGCGGCACCTGACAAGGTCGCTTTTGTTGCCAACCAAAATAATGGGAATATCTTCTTTCTGGCGAGCTCTGCGGAGCTCTATTCTGAGTTCAGAGGCCTTCTCAAAGCTTGCTCGGTCTGTGATGGAGTAGACAATTAAGTATGCATCTCCCACTTTCATGCAGTGGTCTCGAATCCATTCTCCTTCACGCTGGTCAAACAAAATGGTCAGACATTGTTATGTCCTGAACAGGTTTTACTTAGAAAATGTAACATTAGCGAATCCAAACACATTCTTGCTGTAGCTGCACTGGGTATGGTTTGAATCACAGTTGTACTAAAAGCCATTCCAAAGTGGTGACCATATGAATACTTCATCATGAAGGAGGGTAAAACTTGCCCCAGATAATTCATTGTGCTGGATTTAGGCTGGAATGAACATGGTCTGGAAAATGGCTTGAATGTTTTGTTTTATCATTAAAAAAATAAAGGCTTGCTCTTCTCAGGCTCACACTACAGAGCTATTAGGCATGCTTGGCTTGGTTCAGGGAGGGGATTTATCCTGTATTTTCCCTGATGCTGAATTATGGAAAACACCTACTTTTTTTAGGAAAAGATACCTATTTTTTCTATTAGCATATTTATATGCAATTTTTCTTTTAGCATGTGATTGGCGTACATAAATAAAAGTACCTTATTATCCCACATGTCGAGCAGTATAATGGTTGCACTCTCCCCATCCACCATAAGGGTTCTTTCATACGTGTCTTCTGGAAAGAAAATCAGAAATGTTGGTAATATATTATTTTGTGGCATCATGTACATTATAAAAAACAAATAGTTGACTATGTATAATTTGTTCACAGTTCAAGTTATTGAGCCAAGTTTTGTGCTGGCTCACATTCAGTCCTTTCCTCATTTCCATCAGCACTAAACCTGCCCTCTGCTCATTACCGGTTGTCTAACTTTCCATGATATATGAAGGAGACAGAAAGATCAGGAAACGAAATGTTCATTATTTAGGTCGATATTCTCTTTATCTTATGTGGGAGAGAGAAAATAGAACCAGTGGAAGAAATAACCAAAGGCTGAACATTTGCCCCATGGGAGCAGCAGAGTCCAGCGAGGCTGAGTAATGGAAAATATTTGCTTTCTCTTTAGCAGGGACAGTTTACGGGTGAGCAGTCACTGCTGCTGAGAGCAATACAGTTAACAGCCTACCAAGCAAAGAGGACAGGGGGTTGTGAGACAGGAGCTGTTGAGCTTTAGGGAGACTGAAATGACTGCTGTGTCCCATTTCTTTCCTATTTCACAGTTTCCCACATTACCTTTGATGTCAAAAACCAAAGGACTCAACAAACCACAGAAGGTAATTATTTTGTGCTGAAACCACAAAAACTCATATCTAAATTATAAACACCACATGACTAAATTCTGCTTAGATCATTGTTTGTGTGTGTGTGTGTGGCTGTTCCCACTCAATCATGATCTATCCGTGATGTTAAATCTCAGTCTAGCTTCTGCTTCAAATACTGATCTTCCTTCTTCTCCCCCAAATCCAGGGACATTTCAATGAGCAGTATGGGGCTTGGACCTATCCTGAGTCCTGTGTTGCTGGTCAGTGAAAAATGTTTGGCTTAGGGTTTCCGAGCATACCACACCTTTCATGGCACTGTGTCAGGGATCTGTCCCAACCACGTTTATAGATAGAACCATGTCTTAACTCTTGCCTCATAAAACTTCTGCTGGGTATTAGCAGAGTGAACTTTCCCCTAAATTGTAATCACAGGCTTTCCTCAAAGCCAGGAATCTACATCCATGCAGAAGAATCAGCCAAAAATATTCCACATTTAAAATAAAATCAGACTTTGTAAACAAGAGCACAGGTTTGGCACAGCTTAAAGTGGAGGGATTCAAAATACAAAGCTAATCAAGAGGAGCCCTTTCCATTGTAGGCCAAGAGCATGACATTTGTGTTTGTGAGTTTGATTAATCTCGCTGCCAGTAGCAAAACTACTCCACAAAAGCAGCTGTATTCCCTCTGTGAATTGGCTGTCCTGAAACCGTCAACTCTTGTAATAATATTTCCAGTTTGCAAGCTAAAGTTTGGAGTTTCTTCAACTGATTAAGCATCTGCATGGGAACAAACTCCATATGCACCAGAGGACAACATTTAGAGGACTACTTCTCTATTCTGTGACACAAGGAGAGGCTACAAATACGTAACCACAGTACTTGAAAATGTTGTGCCCCAAATGGTCATACTCAGCAATGATTTGCACCTCGGACAATCCTAAGGAACTTCTATAGGGTATAAAACACACTGAAAGTGAGCAATTAGTTCATCTCATGCTTATTTTGAAGCTGACACTAAAAAAAAGGAGAAATACAACAACAGCAAGTTGTCTGATACCTCCAATGAGCTGACCTTGAAAATCTGTCATGGCTACACTCCAAGCAATAGTTCTGGGAGTGCAAGTGAAGGAAGAAACCACACTGCTTTGCATGGAGGAGAAGGAAACCATCTGACAAGCGTGCAAAGTAAATCAGCTGTGTTTTCTGAATGATTGCCCAAGGGTCCTAACCAGGTCACTGGAGCAGCACTAGAAAAGGTTTTATCAGAGATATTCCAGGCTGAGAAGCTGATGGATTTTCAGAAAAAGTCAGTGGAAGGTGAAGGCAAAGCCTGCTTTTAGTGACCCAGGGTCACTGCACTGTGGGGAGCTTCAGATTCCCCAAAGGCACAAAGATCTGTACCTCCAGTCTGCGAGAACAAGCAAGAAGGTGGCTTCTACCTTCCTAGCCCTGGGCTATATTAAATCCCAACTGTGTTAAGTCCTGGCATAAAGACAAAAAAAGCAGTCCGTTTTTGCTCCACTGAAGACTGGAAAAGAAGCCCGGAAACTCTCTGTGCTAGCACAGGCACTGACACACCAGGAAAGGATATGGGAAAGAAGAGAAAACTCCGATGTGTTGACTAGCAAAACCACCCAGCAATTTGCAAGTCCTCCCAAGGTGACAGCACTTGTGACTTTAGGGCCACAGCAGACTTCTGTCATGACACAACCCTTCTCCCACCACATCCCCTACACAGTATGCCTTACAGCTGGGTGCCATGACCCCTCTTTCTGCATTAGCGACTCTTTGGGACTAAGGAAGGTTTCACAATCCTCACCAACACAGAGGAGAATAGCAAGGGGGAAGCATTAAAGAAAACCCTACAGCTTCTGACTTTTCCCCTGGTTTGGGCAACAGGAATTTCCCTACAATGCTGAAGCATCTTCATCTATTTTTTCCTGGGGGAACCCAACCTGTTTGAGGAGCATGAAGGAGGGGTGGGCATATTTACGCAAACTCCATACAGCCTACACTGAGGCAACACATTTATACATAAGACTGAGATGACTTCTAATGGCAAATGTTTTCAAGGTGATTAAAAGACTGGGCAGGTTTTTTATTTTTATTTTTCATTATGTATTATTTCTAAGCACTGCACTCTCATAGACCGTGGGGACTTCCAATGATTTTCTCTGCCCTATAGAAAGCTGAAGACGACCCCATGGAGCCTGTGATGACACAAAGGTTGGACCAGCATGAAAGCTGAACACCTTCCAACAGGTATTTTGAAATGAAAGAGCATGAGAATCTGTACTGTTCCCTTTCAGAGGCTTTAGAGTGTTGTTGGAGAGCATCTTACTCTATGTAGCTTGATCTCCTTTTTGACAATCAGATTCAAACATTTGCTGCATCAGTTTTAGTTTAAATGGCCTCTCTGATTTTCTGTGCCAATTTCTGGTGACAGGGCCAATTGCAAGCAAACCCAAACACCCCAGAGCATAATGACCTACCTCCCAGCACCTCGCAGTCGCTGTCGATGCTGTCGTGTACCCCTGCGAAGATGTTGGCCAGCGACGACTTGCCTACGCCGTGCTCCCCGATCAGCACCACCCGGTAGCAATTGCTGCCGGACTCAGAGGAGATGACGGAGTCGGACGACTCCGAGGACCAGCTCCTTCTGTAGTACTCGTCGGGGCTGATGGTGTATCGCTTCTGTGCGTTGTACTCGTTGGAGTCCTTCTGGACCAGCAGGTTCTTGCCGTCAGCGGGGATGCTCCACCGCTGCTGCTGCTGCTGCAGGCTGCTGGTGTGGGTGCGACGCATGGTAACGTTGTTGAGGGTCATTTTTTACCCCTGGTGAAAAATAAGGAAATCATACTTGTTACCCACAAAACAGTTGCAAATGCACTAGCACCCTCGTATTAACTCAAGGCAGCGCGTCCTGCTCTTGTATCCAGTATACAACAGAAGAAAATTGAGGCTTTGCACTCTTTCGCAGTTGCTGGTATGCAAAGAAATATTTGTAGTTAGTGAGTCAGAGGCTTTTTCCTAGGGATGATGCCACCCTCACATGCTAAATCCTATCCTTTACAAGCTCACTGCCGTGCTAGGTGCAGCCCAGCCCGGGGGAGGCATGGGGAGGGCCAGAGCACGCACACTGCTGTATCCCTGCTGGGACAGCCCTGCAGGCACCAGTCCCTACCCTGCGTGGTTGCCTGGGGGCAAACAGAAGGACCAGTCCCAGCTGCCTCCAGCCCACAAACTTAGACAACACTCACAAGAAAAGAAAGCCAAGCAAGCAAGCCTTGCTGTGATGGGATGGATTTGGGTCTCCCCTACAGCAGGACAATGGCTGCTTCAGGCGGTGGCTTTCTGGCTGCTTAAAGGAGGGACACAGCCAAGCCCAATGGCTTTTCTGAGGAGGTACAGGTTTGAGCTACTACAGGAGGTAGCACTGGGAGAAAAGCTCATAAATTTAAAGATGTTAAATCAACAACTTCATTTACTGCACAACTGGCTAAAGAGGTTAGCTCTTCCTGTCTAAGCATGGCTCTTAATTATATTTCATTTAGCAAACTCTATTTTGCCTTGGTTGGAGTCAGAGGACAGTGATGTCATTCTCACTGGCCAGCAGCTACCATTTTTAGGAAAGTTACTTTGATGCATTCCAGTTCCCAAAGTGACAGTTATTTAGACATTTTGCTGTTGTTTTTTTTGTGTGTGTGTGTGTGTTTGTTTTTTTTTTTTGTATATCTGAAGTTTCTCAGCTCTCTTCTCCGTATTAGTAGGCAGGATAACTGCCCATAAAATTCACTAGATCACTTTCAAACTTGAATAATAAATGGTGAACAACAAAAAAAGTACAGCAACACATCAAAATGACATGTACAAGTTGCTAGTCCGCTTCACACAACACTATCTGAAAACTTCTTAGAAAAAACACATGGCAGGTCAGAGAACAAACCAACAAAAAGCACGCTCTATCTGAACTTATTACAACACATGCGATATTTTCTCTGCGATGCACAGTGCTTAGAGGCAAAATTAGATCTAACTGGAGACCAGGCAGCAAGCAAAGACTGCTTCACAAATGAAGGGAAATATTAACCACAATTTAAATTTTTTTTTCTTGGAGTTTCCCCATTTAAAAGATCAGATGAGAAAAGCCAGCTCCAATTCAAACTACAGCGCCTAAAGATAACCTTCAATAAACAATCCCCGAACAGCCTCACTCACGAACATCTAATGATTTCTCCTCCAGCAAACTATCATCCCTTGCTAAGCAAATCCTAGCGAGACCAAGGCTTATAAGGCACGACTGCACATCGCGGTCCGAGTGCAGGCTGGTTTTGGTGCCACAAGCTGCTCGTAGCTGTTGGGATCTAGCAAAGCAGCCACCACACACTGCACGCGACCCAGGGCACCTCGTCCAACAGTGTCTTACTTGTGCCTGGCTCCTGCTCGCAGTCGGGTCCGCAGCTCGCGCTGCCCTCCTCTCCCCGTGGACCGTGCTACACCGCGCTGCTCTGCCCAAGTAAATCCTCTCCCGCTTACGGGCTGCCTCTTTAATTCCCTCTCGGCAAACCTGGTTTATATTAAGCCCATCTGATCAGAGACAGGGCTTTTCCGTGACGTGGTTGGCCTTTCCATACAACAGCCAGCCCCCAGCTGGGAGGAAGCAGACATGCAGAAGAGCAAAAACTTACAAACAGGCTCAAAAGACTTACTTGAAATCATATGATTGGCTTAGCATTGCCAGTAAAACAAACACATTTGGGTCTTACACGATGAAAACAGGAAAGTGGAAAAACACATAATAATAAGTGCCCTTCCACCTCAGTTTTTCAAGTAAATGCTATTAGAATCGATGATGTTTTAAAAATGACACGTCTCATTAACGCATAAAATGCTGTAAATGTATGATGTTCTCTGTCTGCAAAATGCAGCTGACTCCCTGCTGGACAAAATGATTCTTTGGAACAAGATATCTGAATGTTATTTTACAATTGCATCACAAGTAAGAATATTACCCTGTTGTTGTTTTTTAAATCTAATTTATACAATCCTATTTTTCTCTGTCGACTTCCAAGTCACTGCACTCAGTTTTCTGAACTGCACAACTAGCTCCCATTTCTGCTGTACCCCTTCAGTAGCAAGGGCTTGACTCCTATTTCTGCTCCTATTCCTTTTTGCTAGCAAGGGCTTGCCAAAACACCTGGTCACACACTGAGTGTTGCTCCAGCAGGATGCTGGCACTGGAAAAAGATGTATGAGCACTAGCGGGCACAAAGTCTGGGCAGTGTAGTGCTGATCCTGCCCATAGTTTATTAGGAGAGATGAATATATGGTGTATGTCCGTAGAACAAGTGCCTGCTCCTTAAATTTTTATCATCTCATAACTCCTTGGCAGAAGAAAAAAAGAGTAAAGCCAAAGCCATAATGTATGCCCCTGGGTGACACTTCTAACAAATGTGGAAATTACTTCTTGATTAACAGAGAAAGAATAATAAACATCTACAAACTTCTCGGTAGGCATAGCACCAGTTACATAGAAAATTATGGAAAATGCCTACAGTTTTCCCTTATTTTAACAAACTCCTTGTTATTCTACTGCCCCCTCCTTTTTCCCCTCCTCCCCCCCCCCCCCAAATGAACTGGTGACTGTCCCTTGCATTGCACTTAGGAAGTCTGAAAAATTTCACTTCTGAGCAGAGGAAAGAGCATTTTGTTTCACAGTGCCATTCTCCTCTGTTCCACGTGATCAACCTGCAGAGAGGAAGAACCTCTGGTTGCTGCCCAGCACTTATGGTGCAGACCTCTACATTTTTATGCCTTGATTAAACCCTGTCTAGTGGATAGACAGTGGACCTGTATGAAATTCTTCCATTGAAATATGCCCGCTTTCTTCCCCCTTTGGCTTTGTTGTCCCCTTGCATCTTTCATGAGGATTTTCAGGGACCTCCTGAGCCCACCCTCAAAGAGCCAGGAGCATTTCCCAAAGTCATGCACATTCATCAGTGCACGTGGAAATTACTCAGAGGTACCGAGGGGAGACTTGAATGCAAACAAGCCCTGAATTTGCATCACCCTGCTCGCCAGCAGCTGCCCCGGCCCCCGATCCTGCAACCCCACATGGAGCGGCGTGTCCCTTTGCTGTTTGTGCTCACTGTGCATGGCAAAACACAGCAAAACCTCCAGCAGGGAAAGATCATGGCACGGCCAGTGGAATTCAACACAGAACACTTTGCTCTTGTGCTGCCGGTACACTCAGCTCTGCAGTTGCTTTTTTTTTTTTTTTTTTTTTTTGTGAAACATTGGAAGTGATGTAGGTGAGTGGGTGGCTGGAGAAGCGTGTGCTGCACCCGGGGTACACTGAGCTCTCTTTACATTGCCTTCATTTGTCACCACGTGTGACAAAAGCAAAACCTGTCCGCCACGGGGCTGGAGGTATTTATGGCCAGATCGCTGCCAGCAGAACTGTAGGCTCTAGCATCTCGCCCAAATGTTTAACTTACATCATGGCAGAAAGCACAGGCAGTGGATATAAAACACGGTCAGAAAAGCCTTCGTGTTTAGCTATGGTTAGTGTTAGATCAGGAATCTTTGGACATCGTCTTGTGTACTGTCCTCATAGAATGCAAGGCAGACGCAGAAAACATGGCTCTCCAGCAATCCCTCGATATATCTCTGTGATAAAGCTGTCCGTTTGGACTGTCCCAGCTGTGGCACACAGCACTTATGCTGGGGAAACTTTCACACACGTTTGCCTTTTCACTTTTCCTCCTGAGCTTATCCTAGCTTTGCCAACTTGACAATTAACTCTGCAGCCCCCATTCTGGATAGGGTCTGCACGTGACAGAGAGTTCTTGTTCCTCAGGTAATGCCATCAGACCTCATGAATCTGTCATTATAACTGCAGGGAAAACATTTTCATTCCTTTTAAAAAAAAAGTTAGCGAGAATTGCAACATTTTCAGCCTTCTGCTACTTGCTTACGAGGGATAAGAGCAGATTGATTAATGAATCATGAACTGAGCCCTTCCCAAGAGGGCTGACTATCAACTTGCACTTCCAAA
Organism: Cygnus atratus; assembly: GCF_013377495.2. Taxonomy (NCBI): domain Eukaryota; kingdom Metazoa; phylum Chordata; class Aves; order Anseriformes; family Anatidae; genus Cygnus; species Cygnus atratus. The sequence continues at coordinate 136,006,424 of NC_066363.1, forward strand.
TACAGATCCGTAGACTGATGGGTGGTTCTGTGGTCCTGGACTGCTCTGTCCTCTTGCACTCTTTGACGGTCAGCACTTCTGCAACAAAAACCGCCTGAAACAAAGGTACAAGAAGAGAAAAAACATAAGGCCAAGTGCTGTCATAACACACACAAGGGCTTGGATGCTGCTGGCTGGTGCAATACTAAACATAGAGTGATTGCTTGTTGCCCATCTTATCCATTGTGTGCTTCAATAATCGCATCTTAGAGGAATGTTCCCTGCAGCCAGGATGAAATAATCACCGCAGAGCAACTGCTCTGCAATCCCTCTCTGGCCAGTTACAGTTACACCAGGTGATGCCCAGAGCAATTAGGCAGAAATTTTCCATTGGATATAAAACAGGAGTGCGTTTTAGGCTGGCACTTTATTAGCTGTTTTGTATTTATGCATATGAAGGCAAAAGTAGTTCCTCAAATTGCCATCTAGCACGAAGGTCATGCTAGAGAGGGTCTGAATCAGCTTGGAGGTGGAGGGAAATGCAAGGGAAAAACAATGACGACAACAATGATAAAACCAAGGAGAGTAAAACTCAGATTTATTTTGCTCGAAATTGAACGCTGTGTCTGAAAGTACACTTGCTCCCTGCACATTCAGCAGAAGAGTATATCTTTGGTTTTCCCTGTAAATGCCCTACTTTAGCAGACTGTGTTCCCAACAGTTAGTTGCCTGCAAAGGCAGTGAATCAAGTCCACCACCCTTCTTCCCTCCACACCATACCAGCATTTTAAGTTTTTTTCCACTTCCCACATCCATCAGTGTTGGCTGGCCACATGGAAACTCTCCGTCCCCCTGTAGCATTAGATTATCAGCTTGCCAGCGGACAGAAATGTGTTTGGGGGACAGGCATGATGCTGGGCAGAACAGTGCGGACCCACTGCTATGGGGCAGGTAAATGAAGGATCGTGTGCTTGGGGAGAACTACTGACGGTCTTAAGTGGGGATAGGGAGAGAAGGAGACTCAGAAACCAAGGAATAATAGAATTTTGATCTATTTTACTGGGAAGAGAGTCAAAAAATGCTCCTGAAAGTGCTTCCCTATCTAAAAATGTTTAATAAATGAGCCAGTGCTCCCTTCAGAGGGGCAGATTTCATTGCCTCTTCTCCCAGCAATTGCTTACAAATGGTACTGACATTGTTCCACCACCTTCTTTTCTCCCACACCACAGCAGCATTTTACAATTCTTTACTTGAACAGTAAAAGCAGAACATGATCTTCTGGTGGTGGAGCACAAGGACAGGGGAGAAGCATTGATCTGTTCTTCCTCTGTGCAAGACAGCAGGAAAAGCTCGCATTAGAGCTCTGAGGGAATAGGATTGTCTTTAATCAGCTGCCTCATTAGGGAACCCCTCATTAGTCTATTACTGGCAGATAATCTGGATTCTGATGTACCAAAAGGAAGGTGTGCTCCACATTTGAGCTTTGCAGAGTCTTTGTAGTTGTGATGAGTGTCCAAAAAGCATTTTTCCCCATTAATACAGTAAGGTGTCAAAGACAAATATTAAGTAGAGGGTGAAAAATGAGCAGCCAAAGGAAGCAATGCAGTCAGGTTCATAATAAATTACAAAATTACAAGTTTCTTTTTAGTTTATTTAAATGAAAAAAAAATAAAACTGCTATCAGATGTGGGGGAAAAAAAAAAAACAATAACAAAAAGCAAATGGAAGAAGTGAATTATTTCAGTAAGAGTTAGAAAAAGGAGGGCCTATTTCCCACCCTTGCATTGAATGACATTAAAGAATTCTGCTGACAGTTGCCCAGAGAACAGGATTAAATCATGCATGACTTAAATAAATGTACTTTTCAAGTAGAATCGATGTAAATTAAAAAAAAATAAATCATAATATTCTAATAATAGTAGGATGTGAGTTAGCCATAAATGTTCTTTGAATACAGAGCTAAAAAAGCGCTAAGAGAAATGGTAGCAGCGTAGACCATTTTCTGCAGCTGGGATCTTTGCAGCACGTCACAGTCCTCAGTGGAGTCTGGTTCGTGAGTCACAGTCTCCTTTTCAACTTGGGGTCATGACTTTCCAAAACAAATCCCACTCGCTTTTATACTAGAAAGCCATGGTGGTATTTAATGATAAGCAACCTCTGCATCAGCAAAACATAGGTTGGAAACTTCAGCAGAATATCCCGGGTCTCTGATCTTCAGAAGTACTAAGGAGAAATCCAGAAAAAGGTCTTTTGATCCAACCACAAATTCTCCTTCCTCCCTGCGATACCCAAAGCTGTCACACAAAGGGTAACCAACAATCATTGCCAAGATTCGGGGGTGCTGGGTCACAAAAACCTGCCTATACTTCAAAAACTTCCCAACATTTGACAGAAAGCAGAGATATATCATCAGAGGCTTCCCGGCAAGTCGTCCCACAGTCTCCAGGGAGGTTTGCTCCAGCTATCATCGCTGCCTGTCAGTTTTTATTGCCATTTTCTCCAACTCTCCATGCACGGACACACATTCACCAACTAGCACCCACCAGTTTGCTCTCCGATTGCATTTATCTCTGTGATAAACCTGTCTAGGGTGGGAAGAGAGCGCCTCATTTCCCGTGCACGCCGCTTCGCTCTGCAACCCACGTAAGCATCAGATTGTGAAACTCCTTCTGGTTTCACATCAGCTGGGGCCTGTTATCTGTGTGGAGGAGTCCCTGCCATGTGGGCTGGGAGCAGGCGGATGGTGTGCCAATGCCTGGGCAGGGTCACTGGTGGTCCCAGGGGGCTGCAAGGGGGTCCTGGGCCTGGGGGTGGGCAGGGATGGGCAAGGCTGTGGGTACCCTCAGGGTCTGACACCCACTTGGTGCACTTCTTTGTACCTTTTACATAGGAGACATCTTTTCAGCAGTAAGAAAGAGGGAGGCTGGGTCACATCCTCTGCCACTGCAAGCCCATGGCAACCTAAGATGCTGCCTAAGGGCTTGGGTCCATCCTGCACTCACAGGAGTTTTGGCCTGAGAAAAGGTGGTGGCCCTTGGTTCCGGTTTAGCTGAGGCACAGCTGAATTCAGCCTGTCTGGACAAGAGGCCCTGGGCACAAACTGGCCCCCAGGAGGCTCCCCCTGAGCACCAGGAGCACTTCTGTGCTGTGCGGGTGATGGAGCCCTGGCACAGGCTGCCCAGAGGCTGTGGGGTCTCCTCCTTCGAGCCCTTCAGAAGCCGCCTGGATGTGGGGTGGGACCAGGAACAGGTGTGGGACCAGGTGGCATCCTGAGGTCCCTGCCAGCCTCAGCCACTCTGGGATTCTGTTTCAATCAAAATTATTCCTAGACTGTTATTGATATCTGCACCGGGAGGAAGGTGATGTGTAAAAATGCTCAACAAGTGTTAGATCATGATGGCTAAACCAGCTACTCTCGTCATGCAAAGCAAGATCAAGCCGTAGCTGTAACACAGTGTCTGGCTATCTTACCCCTCCCCTGTGCTCTTTTTACTGTATAGAAGATCAGCAGCAACCAAACCACAGCTAAATATGGTCTGCTGTGAGGGATGCATGGCTCTCTTCTCTCCCCGTTTACAGTATTGTCTCACCAGGGCCACCGGTTCAGCGCAGCCGTGCGCTCGCTGCTGGCTGCACCAGCACCTAGAGAAGCGATGCTCCATGTGATGGCTCGGTGATTCACCGCCTTGTTTGGATTTTCTGGCTCCCGGGCTTGTGTTGAGCAGCAAAACACACATGCTCCCCAGCGTCAGAATGTAAGCGGGTTGGAGCCGTGCAGAATGCCTTTTAGGAAGATGCTGTATATGGTCAGGTGTCATTAATATCTGTTTAATTGAACGACAGCATATCTTTTATTTACACGGCTTAATTCTGCTGTCTTTCAGCATGCACTTTGCATTTGTCCAAAAGGAAAGAAATAAAGTGAACACAGAAGTGAAAATACGTCTGTTGTTTTCTCTTTGAAGTTCGAATTCTTTGTCTCTGTTACACCGTTATCACGCCAGGACAACCAAGTGCTGGGTCCTCGGGCAGTGTTCTTTTCACCTCCTTTACACTAGTTGCCTTGGTCCCCAAAGAGAACTGAGCGAGGTCAGACAGGCACCTCCAGGGTGGTCATCCCACAGAGGCGGCATGAATCACCCCTGGAGATGCGTCTGTCCCTGGTGAGATGCATCACTGGGGAGATGAGTCTCCCTGCGCTAACACGAGCCTTGAACTTCCCTGCCAGGAGATCTGAGAGTCAAGTGAAATGAACCAATATCTAATAGCTTTACAGGCTGATCGTTACCTTTTCAGATGTGCAACAGGTGAGACAGGGCTTACAATATGGTCATTACATATGCAACACTGAATAAATTATGCCACTGTGGTGCAGGCGGCGCAGGGATGCACAGGCTACCTGGCCACAAAGCTGGGGAAACTGCTACGTGTGTCATGGTCAGCATGGATGGAAACAGGGGTCTTCTCCCAGTAGCCACTTGGGATGGTTTTGCATCGCTTCTGATGCCATCCACATGCAGTGATCACCAGCTGATGATGTTCTTTACATCCCCTGACACACAGCAGCATGGCTCAGTGACCGAGAGCTTTCTGCCCTGCTTCTGCAGGCCAGTGCATGCTGTCACTGTGTGCCACCACATCCCTCCACAGCAAGCCCCTGCTGGTGCCCAGCAGCAGCAGAAGGCGCTCAGCAGACGAAGCTTCACAAGAAGTCCTAGCTGAAATATGAGAACGAGAGCTGTGCACAGAGTAAACGGCGCAAATCCCTGCCCCTGGAGGAAAGGAGGATCCCAGCCAGTGCATTTTACAGGGAATGTGCTCAGTACAATACCAGCAGTCACAGGGCTGTCACCTTCAATATTGCTTCCCAACACCAGTTCCTTGGCACTGAAGGCTCTTGCGTTCCTGCAGGAGCCAGCAAGGGATGGCGCAGCTGCAGCAGGATCTTCTCAAGTCCCGTAGCTGGGAAACACACACTTGGCCATGCTCAGGCTGCTGGGAGCCCTCCTACAGCTGCCAATTGCTTGTCTTTTGCCTTCTCTCTGTTGTTTTTACAAAATCTATTCATTTTGATAGCAGGCAGTAAATACAGGAGCTGGGCATGATTAAAAAAAAAAAAAGCCACCTCTAATAACTAAAAACAATACTTTTGATGGGTAGCGGAACCTTTAATACTTTCACTGCATTTTCCTCCAGTGCATCTCATGCATTTGTAAAATGTGTGCCTGTGTGATAACGTGTGGGACAACACCACCTTTTAGAAGAAATGAACTGCAGTCTATCACACACATTTTTTCTTCTTTATGGTAATTAGCACATCCTTTAATGTCTCCTGAGCATTTTCTACAATGAAAGGTATTAAAGTTTCATTGTACTGGGGGATGATCTGTTCTTGTGAAGCCAAGGATGCTGAGTATGCTACTGACTCTAAGATGTGGGTATCTAGAATTGCAGAATCACAGAATGGGTTGGGTTGGAAGGGACCTTAAAGCCCACCCAGTTCCAACCCCCTGCCATGGGCAGGGACACCTCCCACCAGACCAGGTTGCCCAAAGCCCCATCCAGCCTGGCCTTGAGCACCTCCAGGGATGGGGCATCCACAGCTTCTCTGGGCAACCTGTGCCAGTGCCTCACCGCCCTCTGAGTGAAGAACTTCTTCCTAATATCTAATCTAACTCTCCCCTCTTTTAGTTTAAAGCCATTCCCCCTTGCCCTATCCCTACACCCCCTGACAAAAAGTCCCTCCTCAGCTTTCCTGTAGGCCCCCTTTTTTAGGCACTGGAAGGCCGCTGTAAGATCTGCCCGGGGCCTTCTCTTTTCCAGGCCGACCAACTCCAGCTCCCTCAGCCTGTCTTCGTAGGAGAGGTGCCCAGCCCCTTGGTCATCGTCATGGCCTTCCTCTGGACTCTCTCCAGCAGACCCATGTTCTCCTTGTGCTGGGGGCCCCAGAGCTGAACGCAGGCTCCAGGTGGGGTCTCACGAGAGCAGAGCAGAGGGGGACAATCACCTCCCTCACCCTGCTGGCCACGCTGCTTTTGGTGCAGCCCAGGACACGGTTGGCTTTTGGGGCTGCAAGCGCACATTGCCAGCTCACGTTGAGCTTCTCCTCAACCAGCCTTTCCGTGTTCTTCTCCTCAGGGCTGCTCTCAGTCCATTCCCCACCCAGCCTGTATTTGTGCTTGGGATTCCCCTTGCCCAGATGCAGGACCTTGCACTTGGCCTTGTTGAACTTCATGAGGCTCACACAGGCCCACCTCTCAGGCCTGCCCAGGTCCCTCTGGATGGCAGCCCTTCCCTCCTGTGTGTCAGCTGCACCACACAGCTTGGTGTCATCAGGAAACTCGCTGAGGGTGCACTCAGTTTCATTGTCCATGTCACTGACAAAGATGTTAAATAGTGGTGGTCCCAGTTCTGACCCCAGAGGAACACCACTCATTACTGATCTCCACCTGGACACTGAGCCATTGACCACAACTCTGAGTGCAACCATCCAGCCAGTTCCTTACCACCAAGTGGTCCGTCCGTCACATCCACGTCTCTCCAATTTAGAGACAAGAATATCATGGGAGACAGTGTCAAGTGCTTTGCACAAGTCCAGGCAGATGAAAAGGCAATATCTACCCATGGCTCAAGCAGCACATTTGTCAGGTGAGCTGCTCTGAGGTGGGGTACCTGATGTGCATTGTTCCTGTGAATCACAAAATTAGAGAAATCAAAAAATTAGAGAAAAAGCTTTGACTCCTTGAGCCTGAGGAAGTAGCTACAGTCCTGGTTTTCATAAATCCTCTCTGTTGCTGGAAGTTTAATCAGTGGCCAGGCAGGCAGATTTAGAAGCTAAGAGAAAAATAGATAATTCAAAGTCACAAGCTCAAGGAATGTGATTCTGGCATGACTCATAAACTAGATCTGATTTTTGGTTCTCTGCAAAACTCTTTTCTATGTAGCCCACAATTTGGTCATTTGAGCAGTGGGTCTGACCCCTTGAATCACAGCCTCCTCCCCCTTATTGCCCTGCATGCTTTTGAACTGCACTTTGATGAATTTTAAACAATTCCGTCATGTTGTAAAGTAAGGCCCAACATACCACAAACATGAATGAAGATGATAAAACGTATCTCAGCAAACAGAGACATGCGGGGGAACAATACGGACACATCCCATTACTAAGGGCAGCGAAAATATTTTGATCTCCTAGTTACCATCCCACTTCTCTTTGACTTCTGACCTAAGACTACGCTGCCAGCAATTACATCCCTGCAGCTGGGCAGCATAACACTGCTGCCAAGAGCTCTTTGCCTCATCAGCAGGGTGCTCAGAGGGGCAGCTTTGGCTGGGTGAGTCAGGGCAGGGAAATGGGCTCCTCCAGCAGCGAGGGCAGAGCAGCCAGGACAGGCTTCTGGGCTGCACTGCCTTCCATGCTCTTCCTCACTCGTAGCTTAAGGAAAAGATGAAGCTAAAACAGGCAGCACCCTAAAGAGAAAAATATTCTTTAATTATAGGATCACATGGCAGAGTCTGACAGCTTACCTAAATACCTTCAAATATCTGCTCTCATGAAATCCCTTCTACTCCTCATACACTGATATATATCAGAAGTCACCCTTAAAATAAGTTAAAACCAAACATAATTGAGGTTCAAAAGCATGTCCAAAGTACCTGAAGGGAAAACAGCAGGGAAGGTCCATGTGTTCTGAGGAGGATGAACACCTTGTAACCCATACACTGCACATATCCAGCAAAATCTGTACAAAACATGTGCCTGGATACTTCTTACACTTCACACAAAGGACAGACCATTTCCACTGCCTCAGCTACCCCGTGTCCTGCCTGAACAAGGGATAAAGTCCCTTGCCGTCTGCCCTCACATTGCAGAAGACCTTCAACTGCACCTTTAGGTTGTCTTCTGATTAAGCACACAGTTAATATTGTCCCTATATGTTGCTTATATGCAACGTGTTAACCTAGCTGAATAAAAAGGAAAGCAGAGAAAAAGTGAGAAGGAGAGGGAGTGAGGGCAAGAGAGAGAGGGAGAGAGGCCCTGCCCTCAGAACAGCCTTCCTGGGATCATGATGATTCAAGCACTGTCCCTTGTTTGAGATGCTGCGTCACTTGCAGAGTGTCATTCCCAGTTATTCTTTTGCTGGCATCCCAGGAAAGTACTCTCTGTGGAAGCCTGTAGGCTTCCAGCTGCCAGCATCTCAGTCTCATATTGCTTGCAGCAACATGACTACATTGAGGATCTAGGCCTCTTCAGCCCAAAATGACTAGGACAGACCCTGCCACCTGAGAGCTCCACCACTTTGGCTTTCCAAGCACTCCTCAGCCATCACTAACATTATGGTGCTCACCATGGATTTTTAATTAACCTGCAGGCAGGGGTGGCCTTTCTCCAACTTTGTGAGGAAACAGAGGTTTCTCCATGGGTGTCTGGCTGCAAAACACTTGTAGTGCTGCCTGAAGGGAGTGTTAGCCACCTTGCTCATGGTGGGAGCCATGGAGCAAAAACACAAACTCATGAGCAGCCCTTGTTCAAATTCAACAGGAAAGGGAACCTGCACCTTTGATGAATTTCTACTTCTGTAGATCAGGGGGAAAGCTATGATGTGGAGGTGAGGGCAGTTTGCGTGAAGAACCTTTCATCAGTGATGAAAGGAGAGATGACACGAGACAAGATGGGACTAAATTACTTTTTCCCCAGCCAGGCAGCAGTTAAGTTCTGGAGGGATCAGCCATGAAATGTGACTTTCTGTGGAGGACCTACCTGGCTTGCAAGCAGCTGGTTTTCAGATCATTTTATCTTCCATTTCTAACCAGGAAAGACTTTTCACAGTAAGGGGGGAAAGTCCCTAAATTTTAGAAATATGCAATAAAAAGTCATGAAAGTGACTTAAATTTTGAAGTTACAATATGTGGTTAGTGACCGACTTCATGGGGTTGTTCCATACCTTCAATGTACTTGGAGGTACCCTGCTGTTGGCCTCACAACTCTAATTTTGCCTCCAGACCATGCCAGTGGTTTCTCCATGGTGGCTGCCTGCAGCAGTTCCCTGACGCTGATGCTGCTCTGTCTTCTCCAGCTTAGCACCAGCACTGGGAGAAACTCAGCTGCCTGGCCCTGCCTTGGTCTAGGAGCAATGAAAGTAGCAAACACATGTATCTAACCTTAAACAAACAAACAAACATAACAGTGGCAAACAGCTATGGACAAAGCCTGGCAGCCTCAGCAGCTCTCTGTGCTCTGTGTCAAAGGAAAAGGCAGAATAATGCCAAGTTCAGATGCGAGCAGGTGAGATATAGTGCCTTGCAGAGTCAAAAGCAACACGCTGTCTCTAGTATTAATAGTTAATTTCATTAGAGCTGCACAAATCACCTGGTAGTAACCTTTTTGTTTATAGCTATTGCAGGGGCATGCTGTTAAGTCTGCGTCACTCTTTTAGTTATTGCCTTTCCATGATGCACTTGTGGAGCATGTACTTCCTTGCAAAGCGAGTGCCAGTTCCCGAAACCCACCTGCTCAAATGCACAAACCCTGCCTCCTGCATCTGGGGGAAAACAGATTTATTAACCACCAACATCCACGGAGTAACAGAAACCTCCTGCTTGCTGTCTCTGTGCCAGGAGCAGTGGAGAGAAGGAGCTGCCACGATCCACACTGCACTGAAACATTCACAGCTGCCACAAAAGCTGGGTCCTGCAGGGCTCGGGAATGCCAGTGACTTGAGCCACCACCCCAGAGCTGGAAATTTGGGGTCACTGTATTGTTACATACTCAAGCCTGTGTGGCCGTAAGTGACAGCAAGCATTAAAAAGCTTAGCCAAAGCTTTTATTTAACACAGCAGGTCTGAACATCTTAATGATATAAATAGGCACCATTAATACTTAGTGTTATCCAATTGCTGAAGTAGGTTATAGTATTTTTTAGTTTAATTAGGGATGGCCCAATATATAAATAGGTTGTGATTATGTTTAGCTGGGTACAAGGATTAGAGACCAGCTTAATACAGAATTAGATCCTGATAGACCACTTAGGAAATAGAAAGAGATTAACTTGACGGTAATAGTAGGGCCCAGGCACAATGACGAACCTGTGAGTAGTGGGTTTTGCTAAATAGGGATGGATGCTTATCGATGACAGCAGCCTGATGCCCGTGAAGCTTATGTCATTTCCTATGCTGAGACAAGGGCATCCCTTAAGTATTCTGAGACAAGTAACTACTCCATGGGAATAACATTAAAGATTAAATTATCGCTGACACCGAGGGCACATGCCAGGCACGTGCTGTGCTCCTCATCCTGCCTCCCCACGTCACTGGCACCTGGTTTTTGGAGGTCGTGCTGCGTGGGTTTTGTTCAGACATCTGGAGCAGATCTCCAGGGTCCTCAGCTCTTAGGCTTTACATCTGTAAAATGATATGTGCATAACACAGTTCTTGTGAGGAATATAGGAAAAAGCACTGAGACAGTTAGAAGAAATCATAAGTGATGTGGAAAATACTCCAAAAATAACAATTTGTTTCTAACTATTTAAAAGAGTAGTTCTGAAGTGCTTACCAAGCTGGGGATTGAAAGAACTGGGAGCAACATCATTATTATTTGACATACACAGTCAGAGATGAGGCTCCTCCATGCCAAGCATTATACAAACGTATATCAAAAATATTGCCCTTGCGCCAGGCAGCTGTCAGCCTTGTTATTAAACCCAAGACATGGAAAATGGGAGGAAACAAAGAGACAGCACTGCTCAACAGGACAGGCAATGGCCAGGGCAAGTCAGCATCACAACAGATATCAAAGCATTTGCAGAATAAGCAAAGAAGATTTTTATGAAGACTTTAACAGAGAAGGAAATAGCTCTGGGGTCCTTTGGGATCTTCCAGGCCCAAGGGGCAGCACAGGAAAGAGTATGGAGGAGTGGAAACTGCTGTTCAATTCTCCTTCATTACTGCGGAAAAGAACGGGATTTTCTTTGGAACATGGTTGAGTATATTTCCTCGCTACATAGCCGCACAGCTTTTTGCATGGCTTTGTGCTGCCTATAGATTTATCCTCCAGTCTGAGGCCATGCTCATGATCTATGCCACAATACAACATTTGGCCTAAGACAGTCTCTTAGTCTGAGCCCCGCTTGGTTTTCCCAAAAACAGAAATCACAGAACATAATTAACTTGCCCATATTTAAGTTTTCTCATTTTTACATTTTAAAAAATGCTTAGAACATCTTAGGCTAAATTTCCAGAAGTTAGCATTAATTTCTTGCTGCCTTGGTGCCTTAATACTTTATTTCCTTTCTTTAACCTTGCACTGTAAAAAGTATCTGAAAACTAGTTTCTTACCAAACCTGTTGAGTTGGGCATGAAAACCTGTGCCTGGAAATGTAGAATCCTTTATGTTAAAAGACCAAAGGCTCGCCTGTGTGAGAACATAATGAAATAAGAAAATAACCACAATGGAAAAAGCTGAATAGATTTACAGTTTTAAAATAGTACACGATAGAAAAGTTCATGGGTCTATTTAAATTTCAACAGCAAAGATCGTGGTTTTTTTCATTAATGAAAAATGCATTCATTGCGGCTTCTAAGCGCCTCAATTTAGAAGTTGAAGGCAGTTTTTATTAATAGCACATGTAATCCCTGTGCAGGAGACTCTTGTGGCAGATTCATTTGCTCCTTAAGTAGGCAGATGGAGCAGGGGGTGCTTGGCTGGGGGCCCTTGGCCATGGTGGCGGTGCCATGGCCCTGCAGATGGTGAGGATGAGGCATGAAGGTCAGGACAAGGCTTCTCTGGAAGGAAGTGTGGGTACAGGTGGGTACAAGCCACGCTAGGACCTGGGTCTGAACACCTGGGGATGAGGACAACAAGATGGGCTACGTGGCTGCATCACAGTCATCGGGAGGGGAGCCAAACTGATGCTCCGGGGAGCACAGGGCAGGACAGGCCACCTTGCTGGCTGTCACTGCCAGAGCTGACAGCTTTTTTCTCTTTCACACTCTTTATTCCGAGAAGTCCTCTGACATACAGAGAAAGCTGGCAGATTGGGGCTGACACCATCGCTGCAGTCTTCCTGGTTACTATGTGTGGGTGCACATCAACATTTTCATGGAAATAGTTCACGTAAGCCAAGCAAGCAGAACAATTGCACTCTTCTCCCCTTTCTGAGAAGGCAAATAGCTAAGGGAAAACCCTCCTTCCAGTACATCTTGATGCTGCGGTAAAGAGTAATCACAATAAATGTCCCAGAACCCACACTACCAGGATCCCCAGGGGACATCGCGTTTCCGAAATGGCAGATGCCCAATCTCCCCCTCCCTGGAGGAAGCTGCCCTCCTCCACGTGTCTCACCAGTGCCACCAAAGCAGGAGGCCACCTCTTGGGAACGGCAGCAGGCAGTCTGAAAACCCTCAGCTAAAGTCTTCGTAAAGGCAAAAAAAGAGACAAAAAGCAAGGAGGAGGTTTTAAGGAGGGCGTCATGCAATAGCAGAGCAGTGGGGAAAAGAGCCCAGGGCTACGACATGTCTGTCCCTCTGGTTGCCCTTTGAAGGAATTTGAGGAATGCCCAGAGCTGGTCTGAATACCATACGCAATGCTTATTTTTTTCCTGCTTGTTATAAATTCAATGCTGGACTGATTTCTGGCCCTACCAGAGGAATTACAGCCCATCCTGCAGGTAGAAGGATGAGATCCTTCATTACTGGTAGAGTCTCTCAAATGAGCTACAGAAAGATGAAGATCAGTAAATGATAATTTCCAGCTGCCAATGCTTCCAGTACACAGAACAGAGCTGCCACGCATGAGCTGTGACAGCTCTCTGGAGAGGGGAGAGAGATGCCAGAATTGCAGAACCCCTTTACATTAATCATTTTATATAAAGTTTCCAGTGGAAATATTTTGGCACATCTTGCACTTGAAAAGCTCATGAAAAAAAAAATATATATATGAAATATGTTTCTGCTTTTCAAACTTTCCCTTGTGTATTCCCCTAATAGCCCAATATTTGGCATCAGGTAGCCCCCAAGGCAATTCTGGTGGCTCACAAAATGCGAGCAGGGGAAGCGTGGGAGCTGCAATGCCTCCTTGCACCCACCGGGCAGCGAGGATGCTGTCTCACAGCTCTGCCTGCACGGCAACTCCCCAGCTATGCACTTTGTCTTGGGAGAAGTTGTGCAACGCCACGAACATTTATCTGGTGCTGAAATCACAGCACTGAGAGAGAATTCGAGGTGACTAGTCCCTGGTGGGGAGCTGATGTGTCCGAGTTAAAATGGGAAATCCCTTGCCGATGCTCGCTTCCAGGGTGGTCCCACCCTGCAGCTTCTGGCACCCCGTGAGCCTGGCTGTCTGTCCTCTGCACTTGCATCACTCCCAGGAGCACCGTTACCTTCTCTGGTCATTGCACGTATTGGCATAGGTGGTTTTTATTCCTAGGAGGTAGTTCTCAAAACGTGGTTCGGAGAAGCTGAGGGCCCAGGAGATGCTGGTGATGGGGGAGCTCAGGGAGAGGTCACCCCTCAGCTGGGTCTGCAGTGACAGCATCAGAGACAGGGAAGCTGTGAGGGCACAGGGAGCCCCAGGGCCCAGCCTGGTCATCAGGGAGATGAAAAGAAAAAAGAAAACAGCTCATGAAAAAGACAGCTAGCCCAACCTAAGCAAACCCTCCCAGCTGTGCCACCTGGTTCTCCAGCATCGCATGGCCCCAGGGCGGTTTGTCCCTACTGAATGCAGCACCAGGGGTGGTTCTGCAGCCAGTGCACCCAGCAGGAATGTTAAAAACATGATAAAAGCTTGATACGTGTGTTTTCACTGTAACCCACCACTGCGGTAGAGATAAGGGCTGCCAGTCCCTAAAAAACCCGCAGTGTTGTGTGCATTATGCTATACCAAATGTATGTATTGTTCCCCAAGGCCTTTCAAAAAATGCCAAGTGATCTCAAATGCAGATATTTCTTTATGTATTATTCCTCTTTCACACCTCTGCTTCTTCTCTCACAGGCATTTTCTGGCACTTAACTAAACAATTCAGTAGATTTCAGATCTGTCAAAGGCCCAGGTGGTTGGCATGATAATAGATAGTAACTACTTGTGCATCCCTTATACAGACAGTCCTCATGGAGCTGGCTGCTGATACGAGTATGAGTAAGGATTACTGCACAACAACACTAACTGCAAAAGGAAGAAACAAAAGGGGATGACAGAAGGTCAGAATAATTTATGTGAAATATCAGTAAACTGTCAAAACAGAATCAAAGCATTCTTTCCTCCTTTCTCTGTTCTTTTTTTTAAATTATTATTATTTTTATCTTGTTTTTAGCAAACATCCTTACGTGCAGTGCGGTGTTGCATCCCTCAGCTGATGTTTGTACACACGGGCTTTGAATGAACTTACACAGGTGGCAGTGAGCATGCAAAACTCCTTCCGATCTACAGAAACTCAGCTCAAAGGCTTTGTTTGGAAAAGGTTTCTTTCTTCGGTGTTAAAAGACCACAAACAGGAGAATCTGTTGGCATCACAAAAAGTGCAGGTGAGCTCACGGATCCAAGAACCACACATTATGGGCCATATACTGAAATGTATGAAAAATATTTGTGTATGCATAGGTACAGTGTTAAGTTTTCCATTATAGCTCATTTTATGTCAGAAAACAAAGAATTTCAACCAACTGTATGGTCATTTAAATAACTGCGTGCTTTATAACATCTCCATTTTGTGTGGTCTTGCTTCCTATATTTTAAGCACGCTGTTTACCATCTCCTGTTGCCAATGGTTTGGGTTCCCCTTCTAGGAGCTTTCTGTTTGTTCATTTTTTCATTAATTTCTGTTCATTCATCGCTGCATCAGGCACAAACAGCAGTGCTGGCTGCAGCAGCATGTACGCTCCAGTCCTGATTCGCTATTTTTGGTTCCTAGGAGTATACATGATACTAATCAAATTCATCTGTAAGCAAGTGAAGTGTGCTTGATTAATTCTAATGAGGAAAATCTGAGGGCATATAATTTGTTTCATTTGAGAGATGTTGAAAACTGGAAACCCATGTAGGAACAAAATGCATTTCTAAAACACTGACTATACTTTTCTTTCTGCATGTTAGCTCTAAGTATTTACAGGTTAGAAGCAGGGTTTCTCCATTGCTGCTGCAATGGGGTTGCATATTTGTGCCTAGCTTTGCAGACATATCGTGGTTTGTCTCTGAGGCCATGACATCCCACATTCTGATAACTATTTAGACATCTCATCTCACTGATTTCAGTAACAGCAGCCTAAATATCTTGCACGATCAGGGCCACGATCACTCACCCCAGGGACACAAAGAACAAACCAGTTTGTACCTGGCTGCAGGAGAGGTGCCAGCACCAGCGGGCCAGCGCGATGCTCCCCAGCAGCAAACATTCCTTTGCTGGCAGCGCCCGGGGATTCCTCTGCCTCCTTCGCTGCAGAGGCACCGCCTGCACAGCAAATCCATTGGCTGCTGTCTCCCGGTGTTTCGGTAATCTCGCTCATCATAAACAGCAGATGGTTGTCACTGCAGGCTGCAAAACAACTTACGGCGTGAGCAACGCTGTGCTGCTTCGGTGCTGCAGAGCAGGAAATCCACAGGAGCGAGGATGCTGCAGTGCCTGGGCTCAGACCCCAGGAGGAAACATGGGGGAAAAGCGGGCAGCATGAGAGGGCAGTGGGTGCAGTCATGTCTAGCATCTGTGCAGGGAACAGCTTGGTTTGGTGCCTATGTGTTGCTGTGAGTACAGAAAAGACAGTGCCTGTACTGTTCTCACATCTAGCACTTACGCAAGGGGCACAAGGGAGGGAAAGTGCGTTAGACTTGGTACAAAAACAAGTGCACAAGTTCTTCAAGTGCAGCGCAGGAGGAATTTGGGAGATTAACTCCAGCACAGTAACCTACAAACCCCACCCAGCCCAACATGAGAGGATATAGGCACACAGGATTTTGCCAGTGTTCTCAGGTGCTCCCAATTGCGCACTGTCCTCGCCCTTAAGTGCCACTGCTGTGTCCATGATTATTGTAACTCTCCCGAGATTCACCAGTCGCTCACTTTGGTGCCTGCACTGTCGTGACAGGCTGGGCCCTTAGGGATTTCCAGCATACATCTGAAGTATTCAGCAAGACCCATGTAGCAGGGGCTGTTGTGCAAAAGGTTGTCCTTACCTTCTGTGCAGGCCCCTCTTTCAAAGGCTAAGAGAGAGAGAAAGAGAAAAGAAATAGCTTGCAGGTGCACGGGGGGTTAGGTGTGAGCTGTAGCTTGCTCTGTAAGGTCAGTTCTCACCCCCACCCGCATGGCACTCGAAGATCTCACGCACTGCTAGTCCCGTGCCCTCTGAACCACAGTGGTGGGGGCTCTGAGCCCATCCTTACATGGATCTTACACCAGTGAGGAAGTGAGCTGGTCCCAGGGGACACAGGATTAAGGCATCCATTCCTGGCTCATGCTGCATTGAATACCTGAACCCTGAGGCCACTTGTTTTAAAGTCATTGGCACAGTGTCTCCAAGTTAAGGGCTTTTGGGAATTCGGACATCGTGCCTGCCTTCCATCTACAGACTCCCCGAATTGCTGAGGAAATACCTGACTTCAGCTGAGGGAAAACTAAATGATTTTGTTTGGACAGTACCTCCAAGGGAATGGATGGTCGGAGCCAACTAGCAGCAAGTTCACTTGTCCAACCAGTTTAATATCTAAGAGCATTTGAAAACCGTGTGGCTTTAATCCTGTGTGTGTACTGCAATCAAGACTGCGCTGTGTCTACTACACAATCGCCTTCGAGTTGAAGAGACTGCTCCAAACTCCACTAGGTTTCATCACCCTCTTCACGGCCCTTCTGTTGCCTGCTGAGTTGCTGTTATCCCATCTACTAGCCCACCTTTTTGACTGAATTTAGACTTTATTGACGGAAATACATCCCTTGGGCAACTCAACTGGTGACAGTAAGGGGGCTGCACCCTGAGGCAGCATTTTCTGCTCTTGCAAGGGGCAAGCCAAATCTCTTACTTATTTGTTAAGAAAGCTTAGCTTGCCGTTTCAAAACCCGACCAAAAAACTCTGAGCTATATATCGACCTCTTTTCCCCATTTCATGGAAGAGGAAAATCTTTTGTACTGGCTGACTTTCTGCGTCGCTGCTGCCTGTAACGGCACGGACAGAGGAGAAGTTTGTGCAGAGCCGACAAAGCCTGAGCACCTCTCGTGGGCCTCACGTTTGAGATGTTTTTCTGTGCAGTGTTTTGTAATGACTGCCATTTGCCATAAATGCATTCACAGTGTGCATTTCTATATGTAAAGCTGTCAGCCCAACAGGAGTCCATCACAATGTTCAGCTTTGGAAACCTCTCTGTTATATCAGCAGTGATAGCAAACAGAAGGCACAACCATCCTGATTAATTAAACCCCATACAGCACCTCCTAGCAACCAAAGGCTGTTTTTCTAACACTTCGAGCTGGGACTTGCAAGAGCATAACTTAACCACATGGGAATGCACTATCTCACTCTCATGAGCTCAGAAGTCTTTAAAGGAAACATTACCTACCCAAATGCTTTCTCGGAGATGCCATCAGTGATCGGACACACAGCAGGACCAACAGACGGACAAGTCACAGCAGGCCAGAAGAAAAGGTCTGATGCCAGCTTGTGTATTTACAGTTATCAACTCTTCTGTTTTCCTGAAAGGCTAACGAAGCCACCCAGTCAGACCTTGGCTGCAAATGTGTCCGCCAAGGCAAATCATAAGGAGTTTTAGAGTAAGAGGTTTTGTGTTCCTGCACAAAAATCAGTACCTTTCTGGAAGCCATAAGAAATACTGAATTTCTGTCACTGAGTCTGGACAACATAAAGTGTTGATAAACAACTCGAGACGTGCCCATCCGGGAAATTCCCAGCTTTCACAAGCTTTTGACTGACATCCTGACGTACACTGTCTATACAAGAGCAGCCTGCAGTACCCACATTACAGTACATGACTGTAGCCTCCAGCAATAAGTTTCCCAACTCTACTAGCAAGTGCAGCGTGGCATCCCACCCTTAAATCTGCTTTCAGCAAACCTACATTAAATCTCTCTGTTTGACTTGGCACTGGCAGGTTGTTATGGTATTACTTCAGTATGCCTGCAACCTTGTGTTTTTAAGATGCATCTTTTACTAAAAAAATCTCGGCTAAGGAAAGCTACCAGAGAGTGATCTCAGGCATCCAGAAGTGCAAGGAAGAAAGGAGCCGACTTCCATTATTTACACTTGAGACAAACCAGGAGGCTCTGCAATCAATGTAATTGATTTACCTAGAGGAACTGATTTGCATTTAAATGTGTACCCACCTGCTGTGCTTTACCACCTACAGGAGGTCAGTCTGCATACTCTTTGCTGAAATTAATTAACGTGAGAAGGAGAAATTGATATCATAATTAATTTTCAACACTTTATGTTACAGGGAGGCCAGCAGAGTGTGTTTATGACCAGTAGGTCTCCAGGAATTAGGACTATACACACCTGGAGACCATTCAGGCCCCTGTCTGGAGTCAGATACTTGAGCATGAAGATGCACAGGGTGGGCTGGGCTGACAAAGGACCGCAGATTAATTCTCTTAGCCATGAGTGCACAGAGGGGGGTCTCTGGAGACTTCATCAAAGTTTCCAGAGATTATAAAAACATGTTTCCGTTCTAACACTTGTAACTGATTTTTTGAATTCTAGATATATTTTTTTTAATTCTGCATTTTAGAATAATAAAATGCATTTTATTGACATTGAACCCTTCTCTGGTATTGAAGGGAATGTCAACATGACCTGGGAAATGCTGCCACTCCTCACTCAGGTCAACATTGCATTATCCACTTATGATGCTGGGGATTCTTCATCAGACTTTTCTCCGCTGCACAGCCTGACAGTAACCAGTTTCTCTAGTTTCTGCCAGTTTCTCTACATCCCTCCTCTCATATACACTTCCAGCACCACAACCGTGCAACTCCTCTCCTAAAAAGGACAGACAGACCGTTAACTGGTGATAACCTGCCAAACCATCACTGAAAGTTGTTCCTCCTCAAAACCAACCACTCACAGAATCCCAGAGTGGCTGAGGCCGGCAGGGCCCTCTGGAGGCCACCCGGTGCCACCCGTGCCCAAGCAGGGACACCCAGAGCAGGGTGCCCAGCACCACGTCCAGGCGGCTTCTGAAGGGCTCCAAGGAGGAGACCCCACAGCCTCTGGGCAGCCTGTGCCAGGGCTCCGTCACCCGCACAGCACAGAAGTGCTCCTGGTGCTCAGGGGGAGCCTCCTGGGGCCCAGTTTGTGCCCAGGGCCTCCTGTCCTGGCACTGGGCACCACTGCACACAGCCTGGCTCCGTCCTCCCTGCACCCTCCCCTCAGGGATTTACAGACCGCGATGAGGTCCCCTGAGCCTCCTCTTCTCCAGGCTGAGCAGTCCCAGCTCCTTTCCTTCTAGGAGAGCTGCTCCAGGCCCTTCATCATCTTCATGGCCCTTTGCTGGACTCTCTCCAGCAAGGGCACGCGTTCACCTGGCTTGGGGGGTTGTCAGAGAGCAGCAGCCCACTGCACATAGCAGCAAATGAGCCACCACGTCTGGACAGGGGTCCCTCTGGCAGCATCCCCACCCAGGCACCCTGGGGACAGGCGGCAGGCTGGGGCTGAGGCCTTGTGGCCTGGTCCCCAGCCACAGCCACAGTGCCCCAGGGCAAACCTCGGGAGCTGGGCTCGGGGACACGAGAGAGCGGCCTGCTCTCCAAGGCAGCACAAAGATCAGAGCTTCTTATCAGCATGACTGACCGGCACAACTGTTGTTTGTTACAAATCACGTAGCAAACCCTTTGAATCGGAAGCCCTAATAACAAAGGGCCATATGTTTCCTGGCTTTGCAGGTTATGTGGGGAGCTGGGGGAGGGTGGAGAAATGACTGGGAATATCATATGGTTGAATAAAAGCCATTACTCTGCACCGAGGGGCTGGCGTGGGTCCCCATGGTGGACCCCTGGCCTGGATCCAGCCCCTCACTGGCCATGGCTGCAACCAGAGAGGTGCTCCCATGGAGAAAAGGAATTGAGGAGTGTCAGAGGAGATCAACACTGACAGTGTGAAAATCTGCGGAGAGACCACATGGGGAAAAACCGAGTCCAACATGCAGACAAGTCGGTGGGAATGGAGGCTCCAGGTCAGCTCCAGAGCTCAGGTTCGGAAGGACTTTGTTCAATTCCAGCTGGCAGCACAACCACCCTCAGCCACCCCAAAACAGGACCTGCTGCTGACAACTGCTGGTAGCAGCCAGGGGCTGGACATTGGGCAATTAGTTTGAACTTGTCATTAAACCTGCCTGCGCATGAGGGCCTTTGGCAGAGACTGCTTCAAAGCTGTCTTCTTTCAACATGAGCTCTCACCAGTCCCATCTCCAGACAGCTCAATAGGTTTTCATGGGGCTGGGAAAAGCAGAACACAAAGCAGCTTTGGCTGATAATAAACAATCTCTACAGGGAATTCCTGGTCACCAGAAGTTGTCTGCCTGGATATTGCAGAATGAAGTGGAAGTTGCACCCATTTTTATATCAGTGATACACACAAATGTTTCCTCCTATTTCACCAGACTTATCCCCATGACCTTCCTCAGATGCTGCTGTCCTGGTTCTTAGAAATGCCCTTCAGATTCCACCAACCTGGAATCAACCCAGCCAGGTTTGGCTTGGATGCTGTGACAGATATATCTTCATGGGATGTATACTGAGCACATGGAGAGCATCCAGAGGTTGAGTGCAAGCAGTCAACCTATGAAGAATGAAAATGGACAGCTCTGGGGAAAGACAAACAACATCTCAGATACCTTCCTTAGCAGATCAGCCCTCTTGATCTTTAACTTTCAGTTCTCAGCAGAGTGCAGCTGAGCACTCTGAAGGGATGATGGCTCATAGGCATGAGGGAAAAGCAGCTGGGGAATGCCAGTCTTGCTTGAACTGGCTTTGATGATTTGGAAAAAAAAAAAAAAAGTGCCAAACTTAAAGCATTGTTGCTTTCCTATTCAGCTCTTACTCAAGGATTTCAGGAGAAGTGTAGCCTGAAAGAAGTTTTGTGTGTGGTCTCAAGATTTTATTGCCTAATTGCAATGCAGCAAGATTTAATTCTGTCCCCTGGGACTCTGGCCCTCCCAAACGAAACACCATGATCCTGGATCCTGATACGATGACGCAAACTGGCCAAATTCGGTAATGGATAGAGCTGGGACCTTCCATGGTCTTAACCACCACTGAAGCACGTCTGAAGGTTTATAATGGATTATAATGGAGCAACCTCTTTGAACTATTACCAGGCATTGTAATTTAGAGAAGCCCTCAGGCTGCCTTAAGTTACTTATGAGATCCTACTGTCTTTTGCTGGCCCTGGAAATTAAAAGAACAGAGCAGTTTTATGCAGTCATTTCTGCTTTTCTCTCTTGGCTCATGATCAGGCCTTGGCAGAGGGTGCCAGCATCAGCTGGATTTGCAGAGACACAGGTGCTTTGAGACTCAGCGGTGCAGCATCCAGCTTTGGGGTGCCTTGCCTGCATTCAGTATCCACAGCCCTGAGTTAGGTGCACACCTGGGGAGAGGGGGGTACCTAAAAAAGAATCCACAGGTACCTACAGCACTAGAAGAAAGACACGTGGGCTCTCCCTGCATGGTGACAAGTCTTTGGCAGTGAAACACAGACCTGAGATTACCCCCAGGGACGTTAATGGATTGTGTAGGTGTTTAGAGACTTGAGATATTTTGCAGATCAGCCTGCAGCTGCAGGATGGTTTTAGGACAGCAGGTTTTCGGGTGCTTACAGCAGCACTCGGACAGCACTGAGGTAGCAAGTTCCTGCTGACGGAGCTGCAGTGCCCGCGCTTGGCTCTCCTGTGGGCAGCACGACCGTGCCTTTTACATCAGCTCTAAACACGCTCGGTGTGCCCTCTCTGCCAAAAGGTACGACCACATCGTAACTCACTGACGACAGAGCTCGCTGGTTTTAGTACAGAATATGGGCAGCGTGCCTCTTTTCTGTCTGGAAGCAGTTTCACAGGGGGTGTCCTTTGCAGCGAAGCCTCCCTGCTGGTCACAGGCGCTGCTGATGCAGGACAGGGCCGTGGTCGTCTGTCACCTCACCCCTAGAGACCCCAAAGGAGCCCTCGCGAAGGGCTTTGCAGTCTCCTTACATGCTGGTGGGCAGCCAGCGCTGCACGACCCGCACCGACACTACTGCGGGCAGCTGCTGCCACCCTCAGGTCACCCCTCAGAAAAGCTCAGCCTGCGCTGGTGGATGCTGTCTCCGAAACAAATCATGAAAAGCAAGCTCAGCAAAGGCACCGGCCAGTATGATTCTCGCACTCGCTTGGCACGACAGAGTTGCTTGCCAAGGCTGGCTCGAGTTTTTTTAACCTCAAGGCTCTGCGTAAGAGCGGGGACGGCTCTGACATGGATGGAGCCGACGCAAGATGGTCACGTCGCGTGCCCAAGTTGTTCCCTTGAGTTGTTTCGGGTCCAGAACTGGGACTGTGGCAAGGACCCGCAGCCAGGAAGAAGCAAGTATTGCCTCACCCCTGCGCTACCCAAATGCCTGCGGGCAGGCGCAGGTGGGCAGCAGGCCAGCCAGCTGTACCAGGCGTGCGGGAACACGGGGCCGTGAACGAGCTGTGCTTCTCCTGGGAATGTGCCGCTGCAAGGGCTGGAACAGCCAGAAGGAGACTGGGAACCAGAGCCAAAAAATAAATAAAAGGGGTGGCCTGAAGTCACCTTTAATTTCCCAATTCCAAAGTCCCAGGTAAATAGCTAGGTTTATCCACCCTCCTCTTCCCATCATTAGCAGTGCGTCTGCACCCAGACCCACAGCTGTGGCAAAGATTGGGAAAGGGCCCTGTGTCAAGCAATCCTAATAGTTCTCTAACAAGTGTTTTGGTTGTATTTGTACCACCACACACCTTGACTACATCAACATGTACTAGCTGAGGGGCATAGGTCTCAACACCCTTGACATGAGATAGCAATGGAAAAAATAAAATTAAATTAAAAGCATCGGGAGGCTCGGTGTTGCTCTGAAGGCTCTGCAGTAGGAGGGATGAGTTCAGATGAGCAAACTTTGCTTCTGCCCAGTCATTTGTAGCCAGGAGGTGGCTTTTATGGCTTTCCTGGAAGCTTCTTTCCAGAGGTTGCCTGCACGCTGAAGAAGAGACTAAGTCCAAATTGTTTTCCAAAAAAATTTTGCTCATAAGAGTTTCATCTCAGCAGCATCAGCGATATTTTTGTCCCCAGCTTGTTCTTCCCTCCCGATACTAGTCTGTTGGATTCTAACACCATCATAGCTGGTAGGGAAAAAAAAAAAAAAGTTTTCTGAGCTTTTGCGGAGATCAAGGCTGAGATTTTAGATCAACTTCTTAAAGACCTTTGCAACATCTTTGGGGAATGGGGGAGATACGTATTACGATTACAATTGCTTTTGGGTTATGCCTTTTTTAATTTTATGGTCATGTAAAACAGCGTACAGGAAGACTCAATGACTAGACAAAGAGTAGAACCATTGCTAAAAGCAACTTGAGGAAAGCTGGTGTTACAAGTTCAAGTGGCTTTAGGTGTAGGCAAGCTTCCACTGCTCTCCGCATGCCCAAGAGCACTTGGTTAACACTGGCTTCAGGGAGCTGCCGACAGGCTGTCAGTAAAAGATCTCACAACCCTTTCCAGGCTGCTTTCATAGTGCCTGGTATTAAGTTTCCCACAAAAAATACCACAAAAGATAATTCCTGTATTCTTTTATCATATCAGGTCTTTAAATCTCATTGTCCCTGATCAGATTCTATTGTTTCACATCCATCGCAGATTTTAGATCCCAATGAACAATGGAAGATGATAGCCAGTGGCTGCTTTCCCTCGCAGATCTATACTTTCTCCATACTCCTAACAGAGTCCAGGAGATCACTGAATGACAGAATAATGCACATTGGAAGGAACATTTAGAGGCTATATAGTCCATCCCTCTACTCAAAGCAGGGCCAACTTCAAAGTTAGATCAGGTTGCTCAGGCTTTGTTCATCATTGTTGGTTTGGGGGTTTGGTTTTATTCATTTATTTATTTATTTTTGGTGGACCATAAAGGCACACAAAAACTGAGTCAGAAACATTCACGAATGTGGAATTTCCCACGTGAGATAAATGGTACCAGATTTCCATATGGGTAGAAAGTGCAAATTCTGTGTGCATCAGTGGCAATGCATCTGCCTGTCAGACTGAAAGGTATCAGAAAACATGACAATGTTAAGTAGCAATTTTCTTACCTAACTTTGGCTTAAGACACTTGCCCAGATGTACATCCAGGAAGAAACAGCAACCTAACTGGTCTGCACTTAACTGCCTTAACCTGTTACCCTTTTTCCTCTTTTTGCAGCTCCTTGCTTTGTTCATCACATACTTGCAGGCTGCAGCAACAACCATTTTATGATAACTTTCTTTATTACAAAAATTCAGCTTATTCACAGATCACTGTCCATCCTCTTAGCTGTACGAGTCAAGGAAAAGGAATATGTGCTCATGCAAGATGCTTTTGTGCTGTCTATGTAAAAAAGGCTGTTAAAAGTCCACCAGGCAAGTTTAATCCTGAACACCTGCAGCTTCCAAAACGCTATCAGTATTTTTTGAGAGTTTGCACTGCCATAAAGGTTACGAACATTTCCATCTGGATCATACTTTCAGATTTGCAGTGATTCACAAATCAATAGCAAAGGGAATTCAATGGCTCTGTAAAAGCTTAGAGACGTCAGCTGAGAGGAAACAAAAGTTTTGCCAGTGTCTTCATGGGCGTTTGCCAAGAGCAGGAGAAGGGTGAGACTCGGGAATCCCAGCATCCATTACAGAATATGGGGGACAGCATTCTCCCTCCTTTGACCAAACGTTATGCAGTTTTTCTTTTCAGTAGTGATATCTGGGTAGGACAGAGAACAACCAGAAGCAAGAATTACAAGAAGAATCCAGAACAACTCCAGAATCACAGGCAAAACCTATGAGGGAATGCCACTTGCTCCAACTGGTAAAATTTACCAGTTCTGAGTCTCACACAAGCCTGGTATAGAAGGAATCGGGAGATATTTTAGCTGCTCAAAACAAAGAAGTCTTTACTATGTATATTCCTAGTGCATTTTCTTGCGAATATTTATAAATTGGTGCAGAATCTAAGGGGAACAGTGAAAACATGCTAATATGGAAGTCGTGCCTTTTCCTCCCATCTATTCCCATCTCTCTTTTAATTCCTAATTCAAACTAGGAAGGCAAGGAGGCATTTCAGCAGAAGGGTTTCCAATTCCAGAATATGGACAAAACAAGCTGTTTTCTCCTACCCAGTCTTAGCAGTACACTAGCCATTTTGAAGAAGCTTTCAACCCAACACAAAAATAAATTGACACCAGAAAATTGATGGGAGAAATGTTAGCCCAAACAGGAAAAGGGAAAGGTTTCAAAGTAACAAGAGAATGGGAAAAGTGCCCTGTAGTAGGAAATCCCTGCAAGCTTTAGCGTTAGGAAGGACTGCTTACCCCTTTTACGTTCATAGGATATATATTAAATATTTCATTAGCATGAGCGACCCACAAAGGTTCATCTACTTAACTCAGTGCCTTGGGCATCTAATCCAGATCCCAAGTCTGCGAGGTTTATGGGTCAGCCTTGACTCGTGCCCAGAACTCTGTTGACCTGATGAGGCTGTGCAGGTCCCTGCATCCACACCAGTTACGGGACAGGACAAAAACCCCACCAGAGTCAACCCATTCCAGCTGGAGGGAGGAAAATTCAGGCAGCTGCACTTTTATTGTTCAGCAAACTCCATCCATCAGGATGAGCCTTGAAAAGCCAAGGGTCATGAAGGAGCTTACTCATGCTCTAGAAAACTAAAGCCTGGGCCAAGGCAGTCATAATGAAGAGAGGAAAAAGACCTTCAGCTAATTGACAGAAAATACCAAAAAACTAGCTTGCAGGGGCACAGGCTTTTGTCAGAGTGACTGACATCTTGCCTATTTGGAAGGAAATTAATTAAAGGAGAATGAGGAGCATATGTTGTCAAGTGGGTGTAAATCAAACTAAGCAAACAAAGGAGCACAGGGAGAACTCAGGCTGGCATCAAGGCTGCAAGAAAAGAGAACAGGCTGGAGGAAGCAAAGGCTGCAGATGTCTTTAGACACATTTCCTTCGCATCAGCTTAGATTTCAACAAGCTGATGAAAAGCTGGGTGAAAGACAGCAGCAACCAATACATCTAAGCTCGGAAGTTTCCAGAGAATACTCCCAAGTCGGTTTCAGCGTTCAGTATTACTTCTCTGGGTCCCGATTCACAGAATCAGTGGTGCTTGTGCAGACGTGTTGGTGCTTATCCCCTCCTGAGTGGACAATGCATCATACACTGCAGGTCCTGTGAGTGCCTCTGTCTGCACTTCCAGAAGGGCAGTCTTGCTTTTGGTGCAAATGAAGCTCTGTTAAAAACAGATTTCAGCTCAGCTTATCCTTCAGTTATGCTGTAAAGCCAAAAGTGGTTTTCCTCATTGTTCTTTATAGCTTTCCCAGATCTTCCAGCCACAAACACATCATTTGTTTAAGCCACACATAAACAAGCATTTTCATTCAATGGAAAGCACATGAAAGAACTACTTTCCTTCTGTGTGCTTCTTGCCTGCAAGGGCTGGAGTCTGTCTTTGCAAATTCCTGGTGCTAACCCCAAGCAGTTGTCAAAGCCTGTTCCATATTTGGCATTTTAAGAAATTCCTGAGTTTATTCCATTACAAAATCATTCGGTCATTATTTAGCACCCGTTTGTAGCAGACGACGAG
This sequence comes from Cygnus atratus, assembly GCF_013377495.2. Classification (NCBI taxonomy): domain Eukaryota; kingdom Metazoa; phylum Chordata; class Aves; order Anseriformes; family Anatidae; genus Cygnus; species Cygnus atratus. Next base: position 136,033,218 of record NC_066363.1, read on the forward strand.
TCAAAGAACTTCAAGATCTCTAAAAAAGGCAAACCCTTAACTGGACTTGATGTCAACCTGCTGTCAGAATGCATCACAGACCTACTGCAGTTGTGATACAAACTTGTTATACATTTCCTTGGCAAGAAGTGAATAGAGTTGCAATTCAGACTGCTAATGAAAAATGATATAGGGTCACTATCTAAATCACCAAAAAAAAAAAAAAAAAGAGCCAAGATGGCTAAAAACTGAATCAACAAAAATAGTCATATGAAACCAGTTTAAAAAAATGATGCAATATAAAGCAATAAATAAAACATCCTTCTGCTTTTTGAAATCTGCGCAGGTCCCAACCAAGAACATGCAGTACGCTTGTGTCTTTGGCACTGTGCCCTCTACCAGAAGTAACAGAATTTCTCCAAAATCCCCTCCTCCCAGCTAAGGGCTGGCAACAAACATAATATTGATTGCTGCATCTGAGGGTTGGCTGACAGCGCTCCCCCCCGGTGTGATTCAGAGCCCCGCAGAAGCCATTCTAAGGTTAGCAGACCATTCCCTAAGAATACCTGCCGTTGTGACTTGTCCTGCCCTGCTGTCTGCGCCCACTGGTGCAAACCCGCTCCCATCGGTGTCCGTGAGAGCACCCTATGACATCTGTCAGCTCAGACAGAACAATAACTTGATAGTCCTTGATATCTCACACTCATAGCAGCACCGGGACTTCTGGCAAGCCCTGTGCTTGCCACTGGCTGCCTCATGCATACCTCTACACACTATGTATTTTTCCTACTTTGGCTAAAATACAAAGACTAACTGGCAATCTTTGCTTAGTATTGTTGAAAAAAATAAGCTGCTTTGCCACAGAAACCTGTGGTTTCTGCTCCTCTTGTTTTTCATGTTGCAATCAAGAAGCCACTGTTTGAGACCTATTCTAGGCAGACCTGCCTTAGTCTTTGGAGTGGATCTATGCGAAACACAAGGTGGATGAACGTTTGCATCCTTCAAACACTGGAACAGACAGCCAAGGGCGTTAATCAGCACCTTACGTTTCAAGCATTGCACTAGAACACAACCATGGCTTCAACTGTCCTTGCCTCTCCCTCTCTGCAGAGCAAGTCTTGGGTCTAGGAGGCTAGTACTGCTTGGTGGGACCTTGCAACAAAGGCTGCTTAGTGCTCTACAGCTGGTGTTGCTGGCAGTGAATCCAGAAGCCACATCTGAGACCATCTGCTAGGACCTAACAACTCGTCTTTCAGCACCAGCCACCTTCTCCATCCTCTAGAATTTCACATTTGTTAAGAAAAGGGGCAACATGACCCTGTGGAAACTGGAAATCCTCAATATACCTTATCAGTCAACAATCACATCACGGTAAGATCACCATGGGGCCTTTTCCTCGTAGACATTTTTCACCTGTGGGTGAAGAAATTCACATGTCCACGTGCTGCACTTTGTATGAAAATATTGATTATGATACCATGATTATTTGAGCAGGATGGGCTAATCTCATTTGGGGGTTTTTGCAGACTACTGAGGGAAAATTACAGATGGCATGCTGAATTAGTCCGTATTCATGCTTCCTGTATTTTCCATAACCTGTTCTTCCAGTGAGAACTGTAGTTTTCTAGGAGACATCAAATTTCTGAATCAGAGTTTCAATCTGTATCACGTGTAATGCCCTATTCAACCTGTAATTTGGGTAGTGTTGTCTTACCCAAACAACCAAGTAGCACACGCGTTCTTCATGCTCAGAGATGTGAGGGGTTAAAGAGGGGCGTCCATCTGGCTGGTTGGGTGCATGCTGGAGGAGCCTTGCACTGACCACCAACATGCAGCTGCCACTGCCAGAGACCCGGCATAGCAGGGCACAGCTCATGTTTGTATAGGCTGCTTTGGGCTTCCTAACCTTGAAGCAACATTACTTAGTGTTATAGCCCACCTGCCAGAAATCCCTCCCAGAGCAGCGATCTGAGCCTGGATCACCTTTACACACAGCGCTGTGCATCCGAGCTCTCGTCACCTCCAACCTCCTGAGAGCTCCACGGTGCTCCAGCATCAGCTTTTCATTTATTTATTTAAAACCTGCCAAAATACAACTCCTCTGCAGGCCAAACAATGGAAAGGCTTCTCTGCCAGACGTGTGTTCTGCCAGCATGCAGCTACAGTTGTATTGTGTGGAGTGGTGCGTGGTGTGACAGCGAGCAGGACTGTCCGAGGGCAGGGACTCAACACGTGAGGTCAGAAGGCTTGCTGAGATAACCCTGAGGGACTGCCTTCGTCAGAGAAGATGAAACGTGACATGGTGTGGATCCTGGAGCAAACTTCCTTCTATTATATACCCAGTTTCCTCAAGTGTTGCCAGCTGATTTGCTCCAAACCAGAGTGCGCTCGTGTGTATTCAGTGGAGAGATGACCCAGGTCCCACAAACAGCAGTGGAACCAAACAGGCAACTACTTTTTCATGCAGATGCACAAAACCACATTTGAGACCGGCAACAGCAGAGAACAGAGAAGTTGGCATCCTTCCTACAGACAGACAGGGGCACAACTTACAAACTTAAGAGCAACACAGATCTAGTATCTTCACTCTCAGATAACTGTTAATTACAATAATCATTATTGCACAGAATAGCTAAAATCTTTCTTGAGTTACAAAGGTGCAGGCAAATCTTGGCCTTGCTAATTAAAATAAGTTGTGGGAGCAGTAAGATATAAGATAGCTTTTGTCTAGCAGACAATGGGCACCACAACAGCACAGCACCTGGATAAACATGATCACCACCATGCTCCACCACAGGCAGGGTGAGGAACAGGCTCTTTAAAGACAGCCTAAAATATTAAAGAATTAAACTCTGTCTACTAACATCATTCTAATTGTACCAAAGAACAAAATTTGCATGGCAAAAAATGTTCATAATTGATGTCTTTCTCCATCATTCCCTCACTTTGTTTTTCATTATTTTCTTGTGCAATTCAGCCATCAAACTCAAAAACCTTTCTGAAATAGATGTCTACGTTGGAGACAAGTCAGTGCATCTGACTTTCAGTTCCCAAACTGCATCAAAATGTAAGGAAAATGCTTGATGATGGGTTAGGATGGACTGTGAACTCCACGACAATCTAGGGGGAGGGAGAGCACTGTTATAACACGTAGAACAAACCAATCGATTGTTTTCTGGAAGTTGGTTGGGCTTTTTAATGAGCCACTGCTATCACAACAGGTTCCAAATATCAAAAGGCCATGCAAAATGTGGCACTAAATGCAGCCCTATTCTTGCTCGAGGTCTTTCAAATTCTGTAAGTTTGCAGGCTTTCTGAAAATTATCCAATCTTCTGTTCTTCTGGGCCCTTTGAAGTACTTCACTTAAAAGCTGTAATCTGATTTCTAGCTTTTGTGCCTTCAGAGAAGAAGGAAAATATAGTCATAAGAAAAATATACAGTGAAAATGTGTGCAGTACTCCAGTGTTTGACAAAAGGTGTCCTCAAAGGTAGTTAGCTAGAAATTAGATAAGCCTGTACTCTGCATGCCTGAGAAATGAAGTTTGTTTATTTTTCCAAGTAAAAGCAATAGGTGAATTTCATAACATTTTGACACAACAAGCCATGGCCTCAGACTTTAAGACCTCAGTGGCTATTGCTTCTACTATAATTAAACTGTAAATTCAAGGGAACAAACACCTCCCCTTGTTGTAAAGACAATTATACAGATACATAACTTTTCGTTGTCAAAACAAAAATCCAGCCAGACTCTTGTAAACAGCGTATGTATGTATATAGCATTGCCTAATCTCACAAAATGTGGCTGATGGCTTGCCAGCTTTACAAGTAATAAATCATTACGATCCGATGAAAACCATATAACAAAGTAGACATACATAAGAATGCATATAAAAATAATCTTACTAATTATGATATCAAAGGAACAGAAGACTTGAAAGCAAAGTTAGATTTAAAAACCTGTATTACAATTACTGCAATTATGATTAACTTAGTAATAACTGTAACTTTTTATAAACCTCAGGAATCGTATAATCACATTTATCCAGAAACCTCATCATAAACACCTAAAACAGAATTTGGCAAAAAGAAAAAGGTAAATGTACATTGGTTGTTTTACCATACCTGTGAGGAGGAGGATGCAAGTGGTAGGGAAAGACACTCAAGTTTTATTGGGCGGGGGAAGTTGGACTCGTTACATTCTGGAAAATGAAAGAAACTTTCTCTTTGATCCTTTCAAGGAAAGGATCAGCTAGAGCCTGATGCTGCCCAGAGAAATGTTTCCATTGCATCAACTGTGACATAGAGAGTGGTTTCTTTGAATTAGGCTTCCCCTGGTCTTGTCCAAGCTGGCAGCTTCTAGATGCAGAAGGCTTTTCTGAGGAAGGATCTGAAAAAATGATGCAGAAAATTAATCAGAGAAAACTGAGACAGAATTTCAGTCTGAATCAATAAGCCAGTTGGTGATAGTATATGAGAGAAAATAGAACATCATATAGAATTGTTCTATGTCAATGAAAACCAAATGTATGTATCCACAGTACGAGGGGAAAGGTTCTCTTTCTTGCTCATTGATCAAATTTATCAAAATCATCATCTGCTAGCACAAAGATGAATCTTCTCACAAATAGATGGGAAAGGAAATATCCTATCTGGCAATTTCCTTTCTTTTGTCTTCCCATTTATGTGACATTTGGGTTGCTCCCATTCTTTAATTCTGAATGTAGAAGTATGTTGCAGCAAAACTCAAGCTAATTTCTATTTCCTCTCAAAGGAGTCATTCCAACCAGCTCGGAATAGTTTGAATAGCTATTTCATTGACTCAGCACACTAGAGGTGGATCTCTAGTGCACTCTGTACATTCTGTGGTGGTTTTACCCAGCTGGGCAGCTGAGTTCCACCACAACTGCTCTTTCATTCCCCCTCCTCAAAGGGAAAGGGGAGAAAATATGATGGAAAGGGCTCAAGGGTTGAGATAAGGATGGGGAGATCGTTCAACAACTATCATCACAGGCAAAACAGACTCAGAGTAGGGAGGTTAGTAAAATTTATTGCCTATTACTAACAAGCTAGAGCAGTGAGAAACTAAAAGCAAGCTATAAACACCTTCCCCATATTCACCCTCTTCTACCTCCTTCCCCCGAGCAGCACCGCGGAATGGGGAATGGGGGCTGCGGTCAGTCCCTGACACTTCGTCTCCGCCGCTCTTTCACAGTCACTCTGCCCCTGCTCCCCGTGGGGTCCCTCCCACGGGATGCCGTCCTTCCCCAGCTGAGCCTGCGGGGGCTGCCCACAGGCAGCAGCTCTTCAAGAACTGCTCCCACACGGGTCCCTACCACGGGGTCCATCCCCCAGGAGCAAACTGCTCCAGCACGGGTCCCCCACGGGCGGCAGCTCCCCCCAGACCCCTGCTCCTGCGGGGGCTCTCCATGGGCCGCAGCCTCCTCCAGGCCACATCCACCTGCTCCACCATGGTTTTGGAGCTGTCTGGAGCTGGCTCTGATCTGACATGGGGCAGCTGCTGGGCTCTGCTCACAGAGGCCACCCCTGCAGCCCCCCTCTACAAAAACCTCACCGCATAAACCCAATACACATTCACATTATGCCAAGTGGTTCAATATATGTTATATTGTATACCGTATATTACAGTAAGGAAAAGACAGTTCCCTGTGAAGCACAAGGTGAGGAATTCACTTTGAACAAAGCATCCTAGAGTGCTAAACAAGAGCAGGTCATCGCAAGGTATGTCACTTATTGCTGACTTCACAATTCATCTGATGCATGTGATAAATGAAGAGATCAGTTTGGATGAAAAAAAACCCACATCACTGCTGCTATTGGTTTAAAACATCATCAAATATTTTCACATCAGTGTTACGTGCTCGTTAAGAAAGACAAGTGATATGAGCAGCACGATGACTCCGAGTACTCTTGAGATTTTTAAGCTTTTGGAGAAACCGTAAAGACTCCCATAAGCAAGACTCTCCTTTTTATTGACTTATGATACACATTTGCACTAGACACAAAACATATTCTTTTATTGTCCAGGAGAAAATTTAGACTAGATGCACTTCTCAAGTCCTTACAGATTCTGCATTCCTAACTCCGTAGACAAAGCAATCATCAAGTAAAATAATAGGCTTACAACTTTGCAGCTGATCTGAAAGCCAGTACAATAGCAGGCAACCCATCTGCACAGTCCACACAAAGTTAATTGCTTCCCTTCAAGACTCCTGTGGCTTGCTAAAGATGGCCCCAGTGTGAATGGACAACAGGAGCTTGGTCAAGAACATCCAGTCTCACTGGTAGATATAATGCAGATCATTAGGAAAAGTTTATATGTTTTGAAATCTGCATTACAATGTTTGTCTCTTCTTTAGTTCCTTTTTTTGAATCATACTTGCTAGAAATGGAGGAGACAAATCAGTGAAAGTTTTTGGCCTTTTCTCTGTGACAACATGTATTCCTAGTAACCTGGAAGCTGGTTCCACAGTAAAGTAATTTGATGTATTTCTGGAAAGGAAAAATTCCAGAGAGGAATTTTTAGGAAAGGCAAAGAGACCAACAAATGGTAGCTGCATTCTGGGGTGATCAGACATGAGATCATGGTTTACAACAATTTGACTAAAGAACCGATGAGCTAGTTTTTTCTCTGCTCTTTAGGAAGCCAAACCTTCCCCTGCTCATTCTATCATTTCCAACATAAGTTTAAGAATGACCTTCAGGGTTTCTCTTGATTTACCACCACAAAGGTTCTATTCACTGGGACCAACATACGATTACCCTTGATGGAGTCCTGGTTACATTCTCTGCCCTGAGATCTAAGAGACTGATGCTGTGGTTGCATAGATGGAACCAATGTGCATTCAAAGCATAAGATAAGCAGTGAAGAGTGTTAAGACAATTGCAAAATCCTAAATAAAACTATATGTACCAGTGGTCAGCACTGAAGTAAAAGAAAATTTCTTTGGATCTCTGAACCTGCATCATTGCACACCAGTGGGAAAAAAAAAAAAAGAAAAAAAAAAGACTGGTTAAGATTTAACACTACAGCTGCGTTTTCTACACAACTCCAGTAACAGTGCCTAAGTGGAGGCTGGCATAATTTGAACATCACTTACTTACTCATACAAGAACAGAAGGTCTAATTTTTCAATCATTAAAGAAAGATATAAAGACAATGAAATCAATAGGTGGAGCGAAAATAAGGAAAAAACTCACATTGTCATGGTTACAGAAGCATTGTGCTTTCACTAACCAAGTCCTCCCCATTTCGGATAGAATGAGTTGAGAGAGGAATACAGCTCTAGCCTATTGCATGGAGACTTGAAAACCATCAAGCAAAATAATCACATCAGGTCTGTATTACTTAATTCCTTGCTTATGTCTGTTTAGAACATGTGCTTTTGTAGCCATTCCTTTGGCTCTTTTTATTGTGGTATCTGTTAATACTACATATACATATTTTATACCAAAAGGAAAGCAATGCACAAGGGCAGTAGACTCTCTTTCCTTTAAGAAACTGGAAATTGAATTTATCATTCCTTTCCTTGAATATTTAGAAACAAAACACCACCTTTGGCACAATGGCATTTGATTATAATTAATCACTAATTCAGCTGGCCATAGCTAATTCAAGGAATTAAAAGGCATGATATAGGAATTGGTTGTTAGGGTAAGGAATGAATCTTTTCTCTTCTTCATCTTGTTAGGGGCTCCTATGAATCAGAAAAATCAGGCAATATGTGGTAGATCCCATAATGAAACTCATTATTTCAGTCCTGTTTTTCTGAGCATTGAGTTTTCTCCAGTGACAGACTGTATATTCAAAATGGAGGTATTTCCTCATCAATGTCTGGAGATAATGGAAAAGAAACTCACTTTGATGGTCTTTGTTTCCCATACAATCGCACTCAAGCAAGTCATGGGTAACACAGCTAGAATCTTCATGAAGTGTGAAGAGATTTTTGAGCTCTTCAACAGAAAAATGGATGTGTTCGGAAGTCTTGGAAAGTTCTACAACTGCCCCAGAAAGATCTTGTTTGCTGATCTGTCTTTGATAAATCTTTTCTTCTATTGAGCCTGGATTGAAAAAACAACAGATACACTGGGATAATTTTTGACTAGTACTTGCCAAGAAGAAAAGTCAAATTCATTTCTTCACAACAATATTCACAGGAAATGCTGAACCACTATTTTCAACTACTAAAACAAGAGCAAGGAAAAGGTAAATGAGTCAATGTGATGTCGCTATTTTAACTGAATTCAGAACAAATTATGTATATTTTAAAAGAATAAATAATTTCCAAAAACATTCTTTCTCTTTCTCCTACTGGCAAAATCTCAATAGCTGTCTTAGTCTGGAGTATATTTGAGCACCATCTCTGACCTGTGGTTAGCAGTCTGTAAATATGTACAGTATGTTTTTGACCATCTCTCCACACTCTGGCCATTGCCTGAAGAAAGGAAAAAGATGAAAAGCATTAACAGCATACAATACAATAGAATTTCAGCCAAAACTTAGCATCTGCTGATCAAATTACCAGATCTGCTAGCTCATTCAAAAAGATGTTGTCCAAAGAAAGCATTCTTCAGTAGCTGTCTTTGACTATTTTTATAAAAATATTCTGGTATTAACTATAAATTATTTTGAAAATATATTTTACTTTCTTTCTGTTATTTATGCTCCTGTTTGTGTATATTATACTAGGAAAGCGGGGGTTTCATATCCTTCCTGCCAGCAATCCCCTCTTTACATTTCTTTTCTAAGCATTAGCAACAGTTTAATATTTCAGGAATACTTGTCATTCTCCCCCATCTCCAATTCTTTTTTTACCACAATACATCTTTATAAATGACTATGCCATTTTTTTTAAGATTGTAGTTTCACACATAATTCTTAAACAAGCAAACAAAAAAAGGTAAGTGAGTACTATTACGTGATTTTTGTCAAAAATGTTAGGGTTACATGTACATATTAGGTACAAGTACCCATAAATGGTTTGCAGTATTTGGCAAGCTGTAGCAATTTTGAGTGATGTAACAGTGTTTAAAGCAACGTGACAAGTGACCACATGGGGGTACTAATTCACAGTTGGAACAGGAGCAGGGGCAAGAACTGGAGCTTCTTTCAGGTAGGTATTAAGAACTTAGTATTAATCTATAATCAGAAGTCTCTTCATGTGCTTATAAAAAGATTTTTTTTAATTGCTATTATTAAGGACTATTTTAACTGAACACTGTTATGCCAACTAAATAATCCCTTAGGGCCATGTGCACTGTTACAAGAATAGCATGGTACTAGCTTTGTTCTCTTTCTTTTAACGTCATTGCCACATGATTTTCTCATTCTCTTAATTCTGATCAGGACCTCTCCCTTTTTCTTATGTACAGCAAATCAACAGCAACACTTGCTACACAGTCTAACCATAATTTTATTTTCTTTTTAGAAACACAGCAACTTTCCAGTTAAAAAGTGGTCAGAAGACAAAGGGGATACGCGACTCACTCCGCCAAAGTAACCAGAATCTACTCTTTTCACTTTTTTACTGACAAGGTCCTTCTAATGATGCATATATATATATATATATACGTATACACATAGATAAATGTTTCTTCTTTTCTTCTCAGAAAGAATTTTCCTCTGGTATTGTACTTACCCAGATATAATGTGATAGCGAGGTAGCAATAAGACACGTAAAGCCAGACATTTCAAAATCAATCAAGAACTCATTTGATGCCCATCCCAACCTACACATACACAGTTGTATCAGACCTGAATATCTGTAGCTGGATTCCAGTCGATATCATACAGGATCAAGTGAGATGCTCCAACCAGATTCAGTCCTACTCCGCCAGCTTTTGAACTCAGCAAGAAGATGAAAGCTGGACTGAATTTACTGTTAAAACTATCAACTATATGTTGCCTCTGAGAGACAGGCGTATGTCCATCAAGTCTCGTATAAGAGTATCCATAACTTTTGCATGTCTCCTGTAATATGTTCAATGTCTGAGTGTAATTGGATACTAGTACGACTCTGTCAAGCAGAAAAAAAAATATCACCTTAGACCTCGTCAAAGTTAAAGTACAACAACAAATTATTGAAGACAACTAAAAAAATAAAATCACAAGTCAAGCAAAAATTAAACATCAACATGAGGTTACTCACATTTCCTAAGAAACTCTTAATATTATTTGAAGCACATACTAGATTTGGATGCATTAAGTCTTATCATCAAGCATTTGAATGTTAAATTATTAATGTTCTCCTTCACAACAGAATTTGGCCCAATTCACAGATTACAGGGATCCAGAATAAACCACATATATATATATAATATAAAATAGCTGCTCTTAAGGCAGCATTTGCAGAGGATGTTGTAGCAGCTAATTAAAAATACGTATGACTCTACTTATTGAAAAAGCTACTGTGAACTTCTATAGATAGCCTAGAAAAATAATGATAAATAAAATCATGAAATTCAGTCAGATAAGAAAGCAATGACTCTTGCCTACACTGGATGACTGAAAAGAAATGGACTAAGGCATGATGAAAGATATCACAAAAAATATAGTCTGGATTTTTTTAAAACAAGTAAGTCTCCTGGTTCATTACACTAATGACTCTTATTATGTCAGTGTTATTTCTCTTACATTTTGAGTAAATAAGTTTCAAAGATCTGAAAATCTTGAATTTCTATCCGCAAAGTTAGTGAGGATGACACTACTGAAAGGACAAAGACAGATCTTTTTAATTTAAGCCATAAATAATAATCACAGTTAGGGCATTTTCTGATATATCTTGCTTAGAGATCTAAACTAATGGTACAAAATTCCACCAAATAATCAATTTTTTTAATTTTTAATTTTTTTTTAATAATTTTTTTACTAAACACAAATACTGAAGAGCTCTACAAGCAATTTCAGGGAAAATTTTGCAAATTAACATTTAAAAATTGTTTTATATTACTATTGTTGTTATTATTGTTGTTGTTTTTATTATCACAGTTGCCTCTACAATCAAACTAAATCCAAGACGTGTTTGTAAAGACTTTGCAAGATAGACTTTTTGTCAATCAACCTGAAATTCACACTTTTGTTTTCACTTAAAAATAGAAACACAAACTTTAAAAGAGGACTGGAATTGGCTCTGTATATTGCAAAAACTATTTAATGCTAATGAGAGCAGATAAGAAGAAAAAGAAACATGAATAGCACTGAATTAAAGTTAAAAAGTTCTTGAAGTTGTACAATAATGCCACAACATGAACTGTAACTCAGCAAGTTACATAGCACTGTCCCATAGCACTGACACAGGGAAAGATGTTTTTCCCTCACACCCCTGATTCTTTTGACTTACATGAAAAAAGGCTAGCACATTTAGATATTTAGCTGTCATTGGTTTCATTGGATGCTAGGCATATAAACTCCCATGACAGGCTCGGATTTCTGATTTGTAAGAAGAGAGCATCAGGAAGAAACAAATTCCATTGCATCAGTGCCAAGAGATCTGCTGTTACTTCACACTACTGAATTACAACATGTCCTATTTAAGCATCAATTAAAATAAAAGTTAAAAGCTAAATACTTTTGAAATGGCTGGGCTGTAAGGTATGAGTACATAAAAAAGTTATCATGAGACACAAGGTCATGTTGAGATTTCCATGAATCAGCAATTCTACAGTAACCAACCATGTGCATCCCCCATGATAAACAGAGGTTTTCCTATGTGTCAGTGACATTTACCATGGGGGAAATACGCAGTTGTTGTGCAAGTTCACCTGTTAAGACTTGTTGCCCTGGACAGAAAAGGCAGCAAGCACTGAGCAGTTTAACATGATTAAAGGGGAAAGAACTCATAATCCAGTCATTAAAAATATTTTAGTGCAATTTCAAACATTTAATACATTAAATAATTGCCTCAAGGAGATACAAAGCTTTGGGAAGTCTTTGTAGGTAATTTGTCATAGCACAGGAGCTGTAGCAAACTCTAACCTAGTTGCTAGAACTCAGTATGAAAAATACAATTATCTTTGCCTGGAAATAATATGAAGAGCAACTTTGAAAATTATGTCAGCTGCAAATCATAGGTTAGTAATTTAACAAGGAAGAACCAGAAGTAAAATGCATAAATATGCTTGGCACCTCTGCAAACAGTTACAAAGGTTTTATTTTGAATATTATGTTCCTACACATTTGAAAAGCAAAACCATACGCAGAAGGTCACTCTTATTATCTCCCTTTTACCTTTCTTTCACACTTACCTTTCAGAAGAATTGAGCTCGTGGATTGCTGCTAACAACTTCACCAGCACCTGCAATTTTCCTGAATCAGTTTCAGAGAAAGTGTCAGAAGTATAATCTTGTGGAAAGACATCTGTTAGACCTTCGTAGAGACTGGACTCATCATGTTCATCATTCATCGGATCACAGCTTTTTTCCTATTGAAAATAAAAGGATTCAAGTTTCATATCCCCACTAAAATGTTTTCTGCTTTTTTTATTTTTAAAACTTTGCTATGTTTTTTATTACAAAGACAAAAGGAGGAATAGAAAGCTGCCACAAAGCAGTGTATCATGTGAGCATGACAACCTCCCGATACTGGATTGAAAACACAGTTTTAAAATACTGATAGCATTTACTGTGGCTTACACCCTCTAATCCAAAATGTTGTTTACACCTGAGTAGAAAGCAAGTTGAAATACTGAAAAGTGAAAAATGCATTTGACTTCTTCTTCTCTGCTTCAACAACCAAACAGATATACTGCCATAACTAAAGCTTGGGAAAAAAAATCAATATTCTGTTTATTCTTTCTAAATCCTGTAATAGCTTACTATGGAACTCCAAAATCATTGACTTTCGGGGGAAAGATATTGTCATTAGGATTCAGTTATGCAAAGGGAAGTGAAGAAAAGCTAACAAGTAATAACAATAAAATAGAAGAAATACAGGTAATATTTTGCTGTAATTTGAAAATCGATGTTTCACGAGGAGGAAAAAGCCAAACTAATAAAACCTCACAACAGTAATAAATGACTTGCACATACAGTCAACAAACTACTTGACAGTGTTGTCAGTTACAGGGATGTCTCCTGTGGACATTCCTACAGAGTCACGAAGAACCTCTTTGAAGGAACATTTACATTTCCACTCACCTTACTTGGACTTCGACTAGTGTCCAAAGAAGTTACTATTACTAAGCTCTATCACACTGTTTACCTATAGGAATGAGAATATTTCTGTAGAAATAATAAGGTGTACAGCATGATAGGATTCCAGGAGAACTGAAAATTGAGACATCTAGTACCAATGACGTGGAACCTGCAGTTCCTGGTATCATTGAACTCAAGAATGTATGGGCAGGGAAATTTCAGGGGGACCAGCAGACAGAGTATACAGAATAATCTCTAGCTAAGTGTTCTTTGTAAAATTCACATTTATATCTGTATCTACAAATATTCAAAGACAAAGTAGGAGGGAAAATACATGAAGGCAACAAAGAACAAGAAAATACCCTAAAGCCACAGGAAGGTGTAGAGATACCTTCCCTGAGTATGTTCAGATTTCCTAACGTTTACATTTTTGCAAGCAGATCTCCTAAAGCAAGTCAGATGTGAAAAGAGAGCATGGAAATGACCTTAACTAACATGCACATTGACCATAACACATTTTTAGTGACCTTTGTCCACTGAAATGACTAATTGCAGGCACCCACCCCCATGCAAATAGATACCTTTATGGCTTTAAACAGAAGACATGGGTGATTGCAAAGTTTTTTCAAAGCTCCTATACATATTAGGTGAGGACTATTTTCTAGCCTGCCTTGTAAACAGGATCTAATAACTTGAGAACTAAGCAGTTTTCGATACAGTTCAAGCTGCAGTGCTGTTGGTCGGCAGAAGATTATGCTCTCCTTTTTGGGGGGAGAAATTTGTTTATAACCTCCTGTGTTCTCCTAAGAATAAAGAGTCCAGTGAGGCGCGTGAGTTCTGCTGCTCTGCTTTCTCCTAATTCCTTTTCCTCCTAAAAGAACAAAGCACAAAATTAATGCTCATCTTGCATTCCATCAAAATAATTTTCTATATGATTTTAATTAGGCAGCTAATGAACATTTTAAATGTATGATACCACTTCCAGCATGTGAATGTAATGATCAGTTCTACTATTAGTACCACTGCATTAGCTTAGTTCTAGGTTTGGTTTATAAAGTCTTACACAAAGGAGGATAATGTCTCAAAAGACATCCAAGGCTCAAATTATATTCCAGAATTTCCGTATGCAGTACAGATGAAGTAAAATCATGCAGATATTGCAGTATTGTGGGGAAACTGAGAATTAATAGAGTATAATCATACCAAAATTTACATGGCATTATCAGGAATGCATGATGTTGGAAGAATATATTTTGCCTGATAATGAAAATGCAGCTGAAATGCCATGATCTCAACACACACATATTCCACCACCACCCTTTGAAAAACAACTGAACTTATTCAAATAGGAAGCTGAAAAGCTTTTGCTACCATTAGTGGTCCCAAGCTTCATTTTATTCCATAGAAAGCAAATTTCACATTGCTCTCTATTAATTTCCTTCCATAACTGCATTTTTTTTAATAATATACCTTTGTTGCTGAAGGTTCTCTGGATCTGACAATCGGCTCCTCATATATCTTTCTATATGTGGATAAAGAACCAAGTACTCCCGGATTTACAAACTCTATTAATGAATAAAATTCTTGCAAGTCATTTTGGATTGGAGTACCTGGAAAGAGAGAAACATAATTATGCATTTGGTAACTATTTATTGAAACAGACAGAAGTAAGATTGTTGAATGCAGAATTTAACGTTGAGAATGCATCCCAAGGACAGAAGTTTTGTTTCAATATGAATTACTCAGAGTACTGAATTAATCTAGAACAGTGATTAATAAACTACTGTCCCCCTAACTGAACAGACTGCACATCTAGTTGTTTTAACAAAGGAATTCAAAAAGTCAATTTCTAAATCAGTTTTATTAAATAATTACAAAAGAAAAAAAAGAATGTATATAAACAGAGTCCTGATTCCCTTACAGAAGTTTTCAGGCTCCTTGCCTGTCCTTTAAGTTAGACAAATTTTGCATTTATTAAAAAAAAAAAATTAATGAAATAATCTGTTTTAAGAAGACTCAAGATTTGTCTGTTTAATACCCATTGCCAAAATTTATATTGTACTCCTGTCACATTTACAATATCTTTTCCCTTTACCCCAAGCTGGCACTTTTAGCATAGCAAAATATTACAAGTAACTATAAGTACTAACCAGTAAGGATAATTCTCCTCTCACAAGACAGACTAGTAAGGGCTGTAGTTGTCTTAATGGAGCTATTTTTCAGACGATGTCCTTCATCACAGATCAGGAGGTTAAATTCCATTGCCTGAATTTGTTCCAAATATCGTAGCAGCATCTCATAACTGATTATCATAACTGAATAAAGTGGAGAACTGATGAATTCTTCTACTTTGTGGTCCTACAGTCATAAAGAAAATATACACAACTATTTCTCTGGAGATCACTCATCACACTATTTAAACATCTAGTGTCTGAAGAAATTTTCCAGCATGACACAAAACATTTACTATCTCCTCCAAGAGTTGGATTATTGATTCCTTCCTAATTTGCAAAGGAAATAAGGGAGCTGATACAGCATTTTTTAACTTTATTTTATCACCTCATTAATAGACAATTTATTATTCTTTTAGACCTTCAGATCCTCTGAGACACATTATCATGAAGGTGAAAAGCACAGATTCCCTGTAACAGCTTCCCGGTCCTGGCATTCAGGTAAGCTTCAAATAAATGATTAAAACCAAGATAACAAACAGGCATAAGTAGCTGCCTATACATTCACTTTGGGATCTCAAGCTGCAGTGTTCAGTTAGAAGTTACCACGTTCTGCCAACCTAAAATCCCACTTGTAGTTTTAAATTGAATATGATACTCACTTTGTTAAAAGCCCTTAAGATTGATGGGTTGGCCAAAAGCTAAAAGCAGCCTAGGACTCACAGAGTTAAGCCTATAAATAGTCCCAGAAAACATGCCTGTCTATTGGTAATTAAATGCGATTTATCTCTAAACCCTGCATTAGTGGTCAGAAAGTGTCTTCAACCCCTTTTCCTTCAATGGACATTAAGACTTTTGTTTCTAAACTCCAAAATAAAACAACCAGAACAAAGTTTATTTATTATCAAATGTGACAATGAGGAAACCAACAACAGCTGTCCATGTTAGATCATTCAAGTCTGAACCAGAATCCCAGTTGTATAGTTCTAGACCCTATAGACAGAACTAGCTTAAAAAAACAAACAAACAAACAAACAAACAAAAAAAACACTAAATTAACAAGCCACTGTAATGTTTAAGGCAGTTTCTTAAAAAAAAAAAAAAAACAACCTCCTAGAAATAGTTATTGGACTCGATGATCCTTGTGGGTCCCTTCCAACTTGGGATATTCTATGATTCTCTGATTCTATGTATTGGAATTCCTTCTTTACATGACTTTTTGATTCTATGATTCTATGATTATTTGTTTACATATTTACAGACCTGTGAATGTACTGGGATTGCTTACCTGTCTTGTAATTACATATAAAAATGAAAAATTCTTCTGTTGGCACATCCCTTGCCTTTCCACTTAGCTCCAGATACTAATTCCTTGCATACTCTTTCCTGTTTCCTAACAGTGTTCACTTCCCAAGCAGGCAATGGTGCCAGCTGACAAGCTGAATTCTCTCTTTAATTTCGAAGCAGACCAACCTAGAGCCTCAAAAGGTATTTCTATTTCCAAACAAGATCAGTTACCAAAGACAGACAACTAAGTCTGCAGCCAGATGGTGTAATACACTGAAAGAGTAATACCACTTAATTACCACAGTCTTTAGAGCTTTCAAGTAGGTGATTCAGGTGAATCCATGGGCCAAATCTGGCAAGTTAATCCCACAAAGTACCTTGTGGTAGATGAATCCCCACATCTTGCTCATGAAGAGGCCCAGCACATGATGGAGGAAGAAAGAAGCAGTGAAGACTAGGTTAACAAGGGCACGCACTGATTTCCCCCAGGTGTCTGAACTGGACCACGGCATTCCTGTTGCTTCCAAGACGGCAGTTAAGTGCCTGTTTTCTGCCCAGTATTTTTACTGCCATTTTGGAAAGAGGAGCAGAAAATTTCCTTCACCCTCCATTCCCAACACGGGAGCAGAGGAGCCCTGCTGGCAACACCCAGTGCTGTCCCTACCCAGCGTTCAGGCTCCATACTGCAGCCCTGAGGACAGATGCAATGCCCCCTGATCTTTTCTTGGGGTGGTGAAGCATCAAAAGATGAGCAGGGTTTGGAAATCATTTTGTTTTTCTGCATTTTCTGAGCAACTTCCCTCCCCCGGCTACTCATTTTGAGTGCTTGAATCCCTTAAAAAGAAGGAGAGTCCTGACATATTATAACTCCCCTGCAGCCAAATATAATATATTCACAGCTGTATATAATAACTTTACGAGTCATTTTCAAACAATTAATTTATCCTCTTAACTAGCTGCAAGATATGTATGTATTACAGCCTCCATTTTCAGTTACCCAGAGTGACTTGACAGGTTTAAGCGAGGTGCCTGGAGCTTCGTATGGAGCAATTGCCAGTCAGTATTAGAGCTCCATAATGTCCCACACTTACTCTTTGAACAGACCCTGCTTTGCGCTAGTCCGAATCTAACATAGCCAGTGAAGTGTAAATTAAAAAATGCTGAATCCTGAACCTTGCCTTAATTCATTCTCCAGACTCTTCAACTCAAAAACTAACCCAACACAACCTCTGTGGAAGTGATGCTCTGCAAACAGATCATGGGAGTTATTCTCTGAAACACATCTCAAACACTGATAGTGTGGATTAATGAGACCTAAATGCAATTTTTGTGAGGAAACCTTCATTCTACAAGCAATGTCCTCTACCTGACATTTGCATTTTAACTGTAATTCTTCTGTAAACTGTAATCACATTTTAAGAGCAAATAATGTCCTGTTTTTTTTAAAGTTTGTTACTGGAGGGTTAGGATCAGTTCTCAGTGCTTCAGTGTGAAAATGAGGAAAACACGCCTAACACATTTTGAAAAGTCTGCTAGTTCTTTGAGTGTATTCCTTATAGGCAAGAATAGAAAAAAAAAAAAAAAAATAAAACTTTGAGACAAGCTCTTCCTTTTAAGTTATACTGAAGAAATAACAGTAGGATAATTGCTGTTTTTCTGTAGAAGATAGACAGTAAATTATTTTTAAATACCTCATTATACCCCAGGCAAGTCATACTGCATCTTGCCTTTGCATGACAATGTATTCGTTGCTATTTGGGAACACAATCTTAAAAGCTGCTGAGTGTCCTCAATCCAAATGGCTCCAATGAAATGAGTAGGAATATTAAAGTTATTTAAATTAAAATACAAATAAAAGCTACTGTCGATTGGGGTCACGGTAACTGTCAGCAAAGTCAGATTTTTTTTCTTCCCAACATTATTTGTAAAAACTGAAAGAAAACATTTAATTATTTCTAATTACCTTTGTCAGGCAAAAATGTTGCATATTATATTTCGCCTTGTATCCACTTCCTTTAGAAACTTCTATATTTCTCAAGCCTTCAACCTATACAGTTCCTGACAAGTCAGTCTGCTTCGTTTCCACATCTTGAAACAAGTTAGTAAGGAAAAAAAAGTGATGCAAAGAGCACCTATTACTGAAACAGGCATGTAGATTGGCCCCAGTGGAAGATAAGTAGGTTCAGTAATTTCAGGGTTTTGACAGTAATAAGAGTGGTATTCAAATAAATAATTACTTTTACAAAATCTTATACGTTCTATAAAATTTACATCTACATTTAAAATAGTTTGAAAACTTCCATTTTGCCTGAAATATCTGCTGTTTCACATAGACAGTAAAAATGTTACAAGAAACTAAAAGCAGATTATGTTAAAATTAGGCTATCTTTAAAATGAAGTATTTTTTTTCCTTCGATGTAATTGTATGGAACCTATAGATTAAAAAATAACTGTGGAAAATAAATATCTGTATCTTTGATGTAAACACCAATGTAAACACTACACGTTTACCATTTGTGTTTTCTATTCTTCTTGTTTAGTACAACCAAAGCTGTCAAGTCAGCTTCTATTCCATTTCATCTGGTGTTCTCAGTGAGAAACAGTCCTGGCTAGCAAACACTGGCAAATTAGTGCTTGTTTACTTCAAAAAACGGTAAGTTATTTACCTCCTAGTTCTCTAAGAGGCATTGTCTGGAACACATTTAACTGTTGGGGTACACTACCTCCTGAATGCTTCATTCAGACATGTTAAGTGGCTGTGTCCCCATCCTGGTGCCTCCCATACTCCTCTAATGTTTTACAGGCACAGACCTCCTGTGTCTCCACTCCCTCCCATGGGCACAATCCAAACAGTAAGGACCAGGGAAGAAGTAAGGGTACAGTAGATTGTTGAATGTACGTGTAGAAAACACAGTTTGTGTGTTTGCTCAGTAACTTCCCTTTTCTTTCTGTTATGAATGCCCACTCCAAATGGACATGGGAAGCAGGAGGCTTAGGAAAATAAATAGTGGATGGCAAATTATAAACAACAGAGCTTGAATTTAAAAGCTTTGGAAGTGTTAATAAAGACATGAGAGAGTCTCCTGTTCAGAGCATCACAAATGTCAGTCTGAGGGGAGCCAACACTTTGACTGAGACACTGAGCCATGCTTAAAGGGAAGCATGACAAGAAAGCCTTTCTGAATAACCACAGCATGATATGGAACTCCTCCAGAGAAAGCCCTGTCAATGATAGTACACCCTCACTCTTTGAACTCCTTTCTCTTTTACTTGTCTTTACCAGGTGCTTTCCTGACTGTTGTGGTCAGTAAAGATCAGTGAAGCACAGAGCCCATGCTAGAACATTGAGTCTTTGCAGTTAGACGTAGAGAGAGATCTGTGTTCCAAAAATGAGGCAAGATCCTAGAGGTATACCGAGGAGATTAAAAGATGAGATCCCTCAGCACATGGGATTCATCTAGGCAATACAGGAACTTGGGAGTGTCATTACCAGCAGGAACAGCTCCACAATAGGAGGGATGGGTCAGCGTCAGCCAGCTTCTTTATTGAGATTTGTACCTGTCTGCTTTCTTCCAGAGAGAAGAGATATTCACAGTATGTAATGCCAAGCCTCTAGGTTTGGCATAAGACTAAATCATCCTTACAGAAACCTAACTCTTGACAGTGACCGTAAAGGGAATAACCTTCTAAAGTGACCTGAAGCAGACGGCTGAGACGAGGCGGAAAAAGTTTTCAGTGCAGAGCAAGAGGAACTACCAAAGAAAATGAGTACAAGTCAGTCAAGCTAGAAGTGGTGTTATATAAAGCAAGGAAGGTATGCACTTTGATATACAACAGAAAGCTCTTCCTTAAACCAAAGAGGGACGAGGAAGAGCATGCTACCTTTTATATCCACAAAGGTGAAGCCTGAGGGAAGATACGACAGACGCAGGCTGGTGAGCTTGAGCTATAACCTGGTTACTGACAGCTAAATGCACATTTGGACAACTACATGAAGGAGAAATTAAGTATTCCAAATAAATATTAATAGAGGATTACTAGTTTAGGTCTCTGGTTAAAAATAATAATAAAAAAATAATCACAAGTCCTATATTCTGAGCAAGATGTGACCTAATCCCCTTTTGGAAATAAATCTTACCTGATCAACTGTAAAGACTTTGATCCTTTCACTTCCCAACCATTTCTGAAATTCTTTTTTCCAGTTTTTTACCAGACTCCCAGGGGTCACAATTAGTGCTCGCTTTAGTACAGGTTTGCATCCATAGACCCCTTGACGCAGGAGAGTCCAGACAAGTGAAATGCATTGCAAAGTTTTTCCTAAGCCCATTTCATCAGCAAGAATAGCTCCAAATCTGCCACTAACTCTGTAAGATACAATGATAACATTTTAAAAGATATACCTGTTATTGTTTACAACTGTTTTAGGGAATTGTTTCTCAAGGTTGCTTTCTGAAGTATAAAGAACCTATGTATACTTATGCTCTGCTGTAGGTTTTCATTCAGGAAGGACAAGAAGTCCTTAGCGAGAAGCTCCTCATTTTCTACATTAATGCACTAGCCCTCCAAAACCAAATAGTTAAATCTTCATTTAGAATTTAAAATATTATATAATGTGTACTCTTTTTACCACTTGCATGTCTTCTCTATACCTTCACTGTACATACTTTCTTCAGTTTCTCTATCCCAAATGACTGAATTATAAATTATATGAATAATTATAAATTATATGAATTATAAAGTCCAGAAATCAGTGTGCGTTAGCATGGGTCAGATTTTATCTGTGTTTTCAAGACATGGTAATTTCAGCAGAACTGACAGGCCCTTTGCTGCACTTATCATATCTGGCAAAGTCACAGCAAGCACAATGATACATACAGGTCAGAAAAGAAAACACTGTGCAACCTTTACTAGGAGAAAATTATTAATATTATTAATATTAATTAACTGAACAACTTCTCAAATTTTCCCCTTCCAATTCTTTAATTTCTGACATGGACATGAAAATATTATATGTATTGAAAGCCAAAAGAATATGTTCTTACCTCATTCCCATTACACATTCGTATAGAAATACAATTCCTTCTTTCTGATGTGGTCGGAGATTATTTGCAATGTAAGGATCCACAACTACATCCACCACAGGTAAACCAGCCTTATTGAACATCCACTGATGGCTTGCATTTGGTCTCGGCATAACTAGAGAATCTTGAAGTAGAAAACATATGGAAATGTTGCACTTCTTTTTTTTTTTGGCTGTTAGCATAGATTATTATTTATTTAAATCATCTACAGAAAAAAAAAGTCAGTGATCTGATGGCTGCTAAATATATTGTTTAATATATGGACCATTCTCAGTCAGAAAATGCACTTACCAACAAAACTTTTAGATAGCCTTTGAAATAAAAATCTCTTTGCAGAGGTTTCCAGAATAGTTTGCACTTTTCTCCAACGTAAAAGTGACAAACTGGGAAGTTTTATTTTATGAAGTGAAACTGCCTACCTAATAAATTTTGCATGATGACTTTGAATACTTAAATCAGAAGAAGGTCTAAAAGGTTTCTAAAAGGAAAGTCTAAGAACACAAACAATGACACACAGAAAGACTGGGATTTCAAGGGGATATTCTTGTAGATGATGGGAAAGACTTCTCTTTTTTGAGAAACAGAGATAAGACAATGATTTGCCAGAAAAGAGAGAAAGAATGAGAGTGAGCTGACAAAGGCTGCCACAGTGCGTGAATACAAGAATTCGACAAGTTTGAAGACATACAGAGGCAAAGAGAGACTGGGATATGTCCTTTGGCTACATCTGTATAGCAGTTTTGCTTGCCATCATTTGTTTATAAACTCTGATGTCATTATTTTGCTAGACAATGTCCATAAAGGTTGCTTATATTGATGATATACAACCTCACTGAAAAGTGGTATTGTCAGAAGACAGAAAGAGAAAGCAATTCACAGCTTCTGATATTTTTATGTTGCTAGAATAGATCTATATTGATAATTTATTCACGGAAATAGGTCAGTTGAAGGCTTCTATCACTCAGAGGGATTTTGTTTCCTACTGACAAAGGGCTGAGTTCTGATGGATTACATCAAATTGCATCTGGGTATACATAAAAGGCGGCGGTGACAAAAATAACACTTTTCTAACAAAATTTTGCAGTATCAGAGATGGGGAAGAGCACAGTTTAAATGAGTTTTGGACTAAAAGCTTAGAAATCATATCTGGAAGACAAGGGTTTCCATCTTTGTCACTGTGCTCAGTTCTGTTGAGCACACAGATAAACAACATTCCATTTTGAAAAAGCTGCATTTTAATCAATGATTGTCATAGACCTCAGCATGAAACCTTTGAATGCTCCAATACCATGGTCCTGGTCTAGGAAAATATCTCCATTACTTCTGAAAGAAATTATGCTGCAAGACATTAAATAAGCTATGTGATCCTCCTGAGTTAAACAACACTAATCATAGAACCACAGAACAGCTCAGGTCGGAAGGGACCTTAAAGCCCACCCAGGTCCAACCCCCTGCCATGGGCAGGGACACCTCCCACCAGACCAGGTTGCCCAAAGCCCCATCCAGCCTGGCCTTGAGCACCTCCAGGGATGGGGCATCCACAGCTTCTCTGGGCAGCCTGTGACAGTGCCTCACTGCCTCTGAGCAAATAATTTCTTCCTACCTGATCTAACTCTCCCCTCTTTTAGTTTAAAGCCATTCACCCTTGTCCTATCCCTACACTCCTTGACAAAGAGTCCCTCCCCAGCTTTGCTGTAGGCCCCCTTTAGGCACAGGAAGGGCTCTGTAAGGTCTCCCTGGAGCCTTCTCTTCTCCAGGCTGAACATCCCCAGCTCCATCTGAGGGAGTACTTGATCCTGCTGTCCATGTCACCAACAAAGATATTAATGAGTGATAGTCCAACCTACGGATGTGTTGAGGGCTTTCCGTATCAGGCAATTTGGGGAAGTGTCACAGGAGGTGCTCAAATTCACCAGAAGAAAAGTTACAGAAGGCAAAGATCTAGAATAAAACTTAGTTTTTTGACAGAGTATTGCTTAAGCAACAAAGTTCATTTGGGTATAGAATATATCATCTCTTTGCCAGATTTTAGGTTAGAAAGCTAATGCAGAGTCATCATGAAAACACAGGAAGCTGCATTACTAGAAACAACATAATCAAGCTGAATTGAGACTAGAAGACGGTGCTAATGAAAGTGCTCTTACAAAAGTGCAAATGATATCATTAATTGCTAGGTGATGAGGATTTCATTGTTTATTTACATAGCAGTCAAGCACTAGCTTTGAAAAGCTTTACACTATCAAGATATGAGGTAAGAAGTTGGATGGAGGTAAAACTATAGTAAGAATCCAGAACAACCTTTTTTAAAAAAAAATGAGGATTGTCTACTTAGTAATATTTCTTTAAAATTGATTCTATCTTCCATCTGAAAGACAAAGCCATCAGCAGAATATAGTTCCTAACCAGCAGGTTGTATGACTGGTTTGTTATTGATAGACAGAAGAGCACTTCTTGTTTAGATAAGCAATGCCACTTCCTGCAATTATCAAATGTTTACAGGATCCCTCTTATACAACTGCTTAACCAGTTTGTTTCCACGTGAATTCTCGTGGCTCTTCAGCACAGGGTAGTTTTAATATTACAAATCAAAACTTTTATCCCAAAATATATCCTGTTGAGTTTTGGGCAGTGAAGTTACACTCACTGGCTGGGAAGAATCAGGCACCATCAGGAACAATTCTCTGAATCTGGCTTATCTGATCTACTACTGATCCTTCACAGCAGTTATAGTGCTGCCATATTCTGTTAGTGCTTCACTGACCCCGGCGGGAAGCCAGAACTCATCTAGAACTTCTAGGGTATGTCAGACTGTTTCTCTGATCAACATACATATTCTTCTTGGCAAAACTCTCAGAAACCACTCTAACCTGTTTCTACAGCCATCTGTAACAACTATGAGAAACTTGCACTGCAGAGCATTTCACTTGTTAGAAACACATGATAAAATCCTAAAATGGTACTGATAGAAAGACGACTACTGTATTTCAGAAATACTACACTAATACATAGGGGAACGTGAATATTTTGGTTACACCCTCAACTTTTTTGAGAGACAGGGGATGCTTAAATAACCTTAAAAATTTGAACCTTACTTGAAGCATTTGGATCATGGCGAGGTTTGCAGCTTTGAGAATTGTTGAGAATATTCTCTTTAGTATTGGGTTGACAGACATTTTTGAACGGTTTACAGAATCGTTTCATAGTAGCTTGAGGTAAAGCAGTTGGGACTGTGTCATGAGTCGCTATTCCAGTCTGAAAACACCTGCCACTGCTGAAGTCATCTGCTGAAATTACACCCATCACTTCAATTTCTTTTCCTCCAATCATCAGTGTTTGACCTTCATCAAGACTGTCTAACTCTTTAGGTTTATATCCAGTACCTAAAAGAATATAAAAATTTATGAATTAGGACAACACAGCAAATTATACTTCCTTAACATCAGTACTCATTTGCAGGAAGGAAAAATAAAACTGTCAACAGGTATTTGGTTCTTAAGCATTTGAATTGTTAAACATGTGAACATATAGTCTTTTCCTCCTTAACAGACTTGACATTTCAGCGGTAATGTTCAGAATTAGACACCAGAATATGTGAGCAAACATTCTACCATCCTCATCCATAAGTTCTATTGAATGTCAAGTACTCGTTTAAGGGAAATTTATAAAAATCACAATACCATATCATAAAAAATGGCAGCTTGCCTTAGTTTTAAACTTGTGTAAAACTAATAACCATTCTAGGTCCTTTTCCCTTCTTTTGTAACCCAGCACGAACACAACTAGCCCCTCTTGCTGTTGATCTACACAAAATATTCTTCTTCTGAAACCGTTCTCTAAAGTAGCTTTTCACAACTGGGAATATATGCTCTGATTTTTGCCAGGATTTATACTTTGCTCATATGTATTATATATTGCTCATATATATATTTTATACTCAATACTTTGCTCATTCCAAAACCTATCAGGAAGCTCATGCATTTTTCTCTGCCCTCCTAGAGACTCTGTCGGGTGAACATTCCCAGAGCAGCTACCGGTCAGTCTGATTAAAAAGTAAAGATGTAGTTCCACTTCTTTTTAATATAAAGATGTAGGAAAGAGTTGTGGTTCCTTCTTTTAAACAGTATTCTAGTTGTTAAAACTCTCACATAAGAAATGGGAGGCTTACCTATAATTTGTTTTCTTAACTCAGGGAGGTCAAAGACGCCTCTCTCTCAGGATTAGAAGCAGGCACTTTTTTTTTTTTTTTTACCCCAATTGTTGGATTTATGCCACTCTGGATAAACAGGCTCGGATTCTTGGTTGGGTCAGAAAAATAAAAGGCATGACTATGTTGACCAACAGTTAAAGCACTCTCCTGTAAGAGGCAAATCCCCCCAAAGTTTTACACATATGGTGTCCAGCAGATAGTACATATAAAGAATGCTGGGAGCTGTTTGCAAAGCTCAGGTCTCCCATTTCTAGGAATGTGTCCTTCCGAAAAGGTTGGAAGGTGAAGATCTGGATGTGAATTCCTTTAAGAGCAGAAATTTACTGAGCTGTTTCAAAGTCTAAGCAAGTGTTGAAAAATAGTCAAGCCAAAAGGCAAAGGGAGGCCTTTTTCTTCCCCTCTAAATGCATGCAAAAATGCACAGTACTCCTTGTTTGATTCTTGAAAGAAAAATATCTGCTTTCAGGAAAGAGCTGAAGATGCCAGGACATAAGAGAAGGGATGTGTCTTTTAGTCGAGGTGCTTGTAGAGAGTAGTTATGACCTACCCTTTGCTAATTTATATTTAAAATTTACACTGCTTACATTGGTGAATTTATGATTTTCTTAGAAACCACGAGCATTGGAAACAACTCTAAATGAGCAAGTTAGACCAATGGCATTAGTATCATTGTGCTACCAGACACAATCAAACATAGCCAAAAAAATTTTACCGGAGACAATGAGAATACTCAATTTTCTATTGTGTTTTCTGCTAATTCAAGAAGACAGGACTAGAAAAAAAATACAAGAACAATAGGGTGGTGGCTGATGCATTCCGTACATTACTCTCTTTCCCTCTGCCTTTTTCAAACCCAAGCAAGTCTGTACATATATTGCTTTGCTATAAATGAATTTGAATTAATTTCTAAGTCACAAATCTGCAAATTACAACTGCTTGGTCCTAGCAAGGTTCACAATGTCATGATTGTAACAAAAGAGCTGAGAAGCCACCTCAGCCCCAGTATTAATCAAATTATGTTTTGTAGCAACATTGTCCAATCCTACTTCCTCCTCAAATATTTTTGGCTCAGTTAGCAAAGTTAATTCTTTTTTTTTTTTTTTGCTAAAAAAATACTGCTCCAAGTTGACTGCAGCCTATAGTTTGCAAGTCTTATTTTTAACTCTGATAACAACCCAAACTGTGTCTTACAGCAGCAGCTGCTGCTAAAACTGCAAGACTAAAAATTGCTACACAGTTGACTTTGGCTTGGCTGGAAACCGTTGCTATTGCCTGTCTTTCTGACAAAGATAATATTTTTAGCTGTTTGGCTGAAAAGTACAGATCCAATCTCAGACATTCCCAGTTACCATACTACTGACTGGAATATCTACAAGAAACTTACCTGTATATGTTCCCTGAATTCTCACACCTTCAATGCAGCATATGAGCAACCAAAATCAACTACTTCTTCCTCATTTGGCATCTCAGCTGAGCTAGTACTGCCGCTCATTTCCAGATCCTCTCCTTGGACTAGCATTTGGTGTTTTTGTGAATAATGTTATTCAGCCTGCTCCAGCCTCCCCCATACATCTGCCTTATACGTAAGAAACATAAAGCCGTCTTTCCATCTCCCCCCACTGCAAAAAAAGGCTACTGTGCTTTAATCAAGTGTTCAACTTTGATATTGAGAACTCTGAAATATCTAAAGAACCTTTTCTCTGTTATTCAAAGCACATTAATTTTAAGCCAATTATTCACTTACACAAACGTGCAAACCTACAGTACCTCTTCCAATGTCTTTGCCTTCCATATCTTTCAATATTACCGACTTTCCTTTTGTAACAAGAACAGCATCACCTTCCCACTTCTTGTGCTTTTTCTTTGATGCCTTACACCACACAACACTGAAATATTTTGTAAGGCAGTCAGGTTCTTCCTGCGCTGCTTCTTCCGTTGCCGTTCCTGATGTTGGCAAATACGTTGCATCTAAAAGGGAAATAAAATACCAAAGAATATCTCAAGTTCTCTTGATGAAGCGTACAGTCATTTTCATTTCAAACAAATCAAGGACAATCTATGCATTTCATCTTATATAAACAAAGTGGCATATTTCCTCTCCTGGGCTGTTTATGTTAAGTTTGGACTGAGATAGAAAAGCACATAAGGACTCATCCTGAAATAGGAACCATCAAATTGTTTTTGGAAAGTATGTACTTTCAGGAAAAGGACATTTAGAGAAAAAGGACAAAGTACATTAATCAGAGAACTGACTTGACATAACAGATGAGGAGTGTGTAGAAAGAATAAAAGGAATGGCTGGAGAAAACAGACGGGGAAACAAGCATATGAGAAAATGAGAAGTCCTGGTGAGATGGTGCTGGGCAATGTTCTGGAAGCAAGGATGGGAATACAGAACTCCAGAAAGGGAGCAAAGGAGGCCAGTAAAGAGGTCTGAAGCTAAAGTCATTAGTCCTAAGTTTGCAAAATAGCTATAACTGTAATAATGCAAAAGATTATTTCAACTGTTTTCCTTGTGGCCTTTAGAAATAAGTAATTATGCAAACATTGAAACAGATCATCTCTTGAGCTTGCAGCCATTCAAATGATGCCACCAGGCTTAGACTGATTTAGATTTGTCAGCAGTTAGCTCATTATAAGTAACACAAATATAAATGCTAATACAAAATGTTTAGGTTAATAAGGTTAAGAAATCATAACAGAACAGACAGCTGTTGATTATAATATCGATTAAGCATAAACGCATGCTTCCCAGAGTTAGCAATCTGACGTGAGTCAAGTAATGGCAGATAAGTCCTCAGCATTATCTACAGGAATATCTGTAGCATTCCTTTTCAGCACATGCACAGCTTCAAAGAGAGAATCAGACTAATTTTCATTAAAATACCCTTGCATGCTGGTTAAAGGCTTAAATCGGTTTGCTCCTTTGATTCCATCTGGGATTCAACACTACACAAATCTGTTACAAAAAAGCGCTTATGCCACAGACTAACCTTTCCAAAATTTCCAAGTGTCATGGTATTTAAAGGAGAAGCAACAAGAGTAGAAGAAGGTTGCTCACAGTAATGGTGAGGCAACTTTATAATAATATCAGGCAACTTCACAATAAATAAAGAGGCAACTTTATTGCTTGTACATCAAGTCTACATTTTCTTAAAACTGCAAAAGACTAGTAAGTGAGTGTAAACTCACTAGTCACTAGAGTGACTAGTAAAATGAGTGTAATTTTTCGGACTAGTATATACTAAAGAAGTATTATCTAAACAAAAAATGCTACATTTATTGAAAATAGTTTTCTTCCCAAAGCTGTCTGCAAGTTTTCGTGTCTGGATAGGACTTTATGCTAACACAGTGCTTGATGTTGATCTTTTTTCAGGGCACTGGCCGACAACTGTAGTGCCCCCCATCCCCAAGGGGTAACAGAACAGCTACTGAGCACAGGCACACCACACGAGGATCAGCAAACAGACCAGATGACCTCCTTTTGAAATGTAGAGAATTCTACATAGATGAAACCTGGGAAATGAGCCAGATAGCAAGAATAAATCCTTACAGTTTTGCAAAAAGGTACAAGGGCTCTATTGGATCTTCAGTAATCACAAGTAATAAGATTTGGAGGAGCAAAGGAGAGAGAGAAACCCCCCTACATTGCTAAAAATACAAGCCTGATTTGATTCTATTCTGAGTTTTGAAATGCAAACTGATCCAAAAAATACATACGAGATTGTTTTCGCTTTTTCAACTGCTTCTCACATTTTAATCAGCAACTGCTACCTCTTTCTTCATTTTAAGATTTTAAATAAGTTACTGCAAGAATGAGAGATTTTGTTGAAGAACGTTCTCCTTGTCGCCTGAAGGATGCTTGTCCATAAAAAAATGACCACCTCCATTGACCTCCCACATGAGTTTGGTGACCCCTGAGATCTGTTTTATGGTTATTACTCTTTTACCCAGGGAGTCCTGCTTGGTGTTATTTGAATCACCAGTAGATTAACTTTCAAGACAATAACAATTCTTCAAACTCCTCTAATCCCCACTTCAGTTAAAAATAATAAAATAAACAATAATTTAGAAACAATGCTGGAAACTGCAAGCATTGTATAACAGTGAATTTTGAAGAGAAGGATTTCTAAAGCAAACTGCCCCCAGTGAGCAGCAAACTGGCTACCAGTATTCCCCATATAACAGTGTCATGTTCCTATGGGAAAACTAAAAATTAGCAGACTCTGCAATGCTCAGATTTCTTCCCTCAGTTTGTCTTCTGTATTATCATAATTTCTGATTATAAAAATATCCTTTAGTGATTTGCTTCAATGCTAGAATACATAATAAATACATAAGAATACATAATGTATTCTTTTACCTACAACTACAGTAGAATTTCAGATAAAAGTGTAATTCTTCTTTCTTTAATCATTTTTATATAAAGATAATTAAATGTTTTCAAGTTGATCTTCTACAGAATTCCCTGGAATAAAAATCTAAACCTGTTCACCAACAACTCTGATCAGGTACTGGCGTTCACCCTTCTCGTTATGATATGCTCCTCTTGTTGTTTTTGTTTCTACTTGGGATCACACCTCTTTGACATCGAAGATTTATTCCAGTGCAATAGGAGAATAAACACATTTTGTCAACACACTGCCAGGATTTTTTCGTGAATCAAAACGAGACTGGGGTGGTATGTATAGTAGCTAAGTTCAGTATTTGATATAGTGGTATGGAGAGCAATGACTTCTACAGTAAAAACCCTTGCTGCCCTTACACAGAGCTGGTTTTGCCAAGATCCTGAACCGCAGGTGGAGATCCTGGGCTCCGCTGTTAATCAGTTGGGACTACAAATAATAAGTAACAGGAACTATGTGCGCACCAGAGTAAGAGAAAGATCAGGAAATCATGCCCACTCATATCTCTCCTAAATGGTCTACTGCCTCGCCTGGGTGCAGTTTCCTTAACCATGAAGAAACCACGGCAAGTGACATATCTTTCTTCCCAGAATGAAGGGCTTGGGAATCTTAAAAACGTGGCTAATGAGGCTTCAAATGCTTCCACAAACAGAAACGTACCTGGCTGAGAGAGCAAGGGCTTAAGTTTCAAGACATAAACCATCGCTTGCTTGATGTGAGGAAAAGCTCCAGCAACCTTCCTGGAGGTGATGATTTACAGAAAATGGGACAGGATCCAGGAAAGGGGATGGGGGGTGCGTCCCAATGGCAAACCAGCTTAACCAGTTTCTGCTGAGCGGGGTTTGGAGAAAACACATCGATGAAATGTGCTCGGCTACTCCCAACTGAGAAAGCTGGACTATGAAAGACCACAAAACATAAAGCGCGTGTGCATTTTCAGTAGCCTCTGCAGTGTAACCGTGCACGTTCGTGAGGAGAAGTCAGGCTCCAGCGAGCAGGGCCGCGGGCACCTCAGGCCAAGGTGGGGTTTAATGGATGGCTTAACCCCATCTAACTGAGGGCCGCTGCCAAAACCCGTGAGCTTCCTTCTCCTTCTTGCTCCCCCACCGCCGTTCCTCCGGCGGCTGTAGTGGCTGAGCAGCCAGGGCAAGGCCGATCGATGAATCACATGAGCAACCGAGGGCCATACGAGGAAGGGAAACAAGGAGACTGTCCCTTCCCTTTCCGCGCAGCAGCCCCCGGTAGGTCGGAGGGGGTTTGAAGCTGTGGGTCTGTCAGGCTGCTTAACAGCTCTGTGCCTGGACTTCACGTTGTAAGTGGGTTCCAAATCCCCTAAACAAAAAAGCATTGCCAAAATGCACGAACTGCAGTTTATAGAAAACAACTTTGATTCAAGTTGTGCTCTGTGGTAAAAAGAATAAGAGAGAGAGAGAGAAGGTAAGCTGAGCCAAAACTCTGGACTGAGATAGAGATAAAAAGAGATTTGGACTCTGAATGAATCACAGCCGAAACTCGGTGGCGGTGTTTTCCTGTAGCCTCTGCAGCCACTTCTGCACACGTGTGCCATCTCTGCCCGGCAGAGCCAGCGTCGTCCCCGTCTTCTGAGCAGAGAAGATTTTCCATGAAGCTCCCCTCCACAGTCCTCAGAAAATTCCTTAATCAAATCACTTCACGACATTCAGAGAACTGATGTGTACCTAGTAGTTAAGTGTCGTGTTTTGTATGAAATCCCTGTATGTTAAACACTTCCCAGGAATATTTAAAGAAATACGAGACAGAGATAGCATCATCGTTTGTTTGCAAAGCAATTTCAGTCTAATAATAAATTTAATACTAAGCTAACATGTCAATGTATGTTATTGTGCCTTGAAAATGGAAAAATATGTAATAACTCTCCTCACAGCACTTCTGTGGAACTTTTTATGAGGAGTGCAACCACGAAGAGTTGAACTGACTTGCCTACAACTATAGGAATCAATGACAGATGGGACTACAACTGAGTTGCTCAATTACAATTCAGTGCTTCATACCCCTCTTTTAAACACAAAATGTATAATAAACGTATAATGAACACATCAATATTGCAGCCAAAATGCAACCAGCATTATTAGCAGGGGAGGTCCATAGCCCTATCAGTATCTCAGTTATGGACATGACCTATAGGGACTTCAGATCCTGACAGAGAAAAGCCTAATTTGAACAATTTCATCGGTGCCCAAGTCTGTAGGGCATTTTTGTTTTAAGATTATTTAAGTTTTTTTTAAAAGCAAAAGCAATGTGTTTTGTTTTTTTTTTTTTTCCTTCTTTCATTTCATACTAGGTGGATGAGCTTATTGAATGTGAAAATTAATTCATTTAAAGAATGATATTTCAAGCAGGAATTTTTTTTTTTCAAAAAATAAATTGTTTTACAAACTTCTTTTAAACAAAACCACAAATGATCAAATATTGATCATAAACATCTGTTTTATGAGAACAAAAATCATAGATGAATGCAGTTTTAGTCTCAGTAAGCTATTATTCCTTGTAGAAGCTCTAATAACTCAATGCTGTGGAGAATCTAGAAATCTGGGGAGAAGGTAGCGCTTCTTTTTCCTTTTGGCCCGGGTAAAACTTTTTCCATTCCTGAGAGCTAAAAGCTCTTGGAAATAAATGCAGTTTGCACATTCTCTGCAGCTTAATTTCCTGAGAATTACACAGTGGACATGCTCTAACCGAGGCCGAGAATAGCTTTCTCTGTAGTCACAGCTCACGCTGCTTGGACCAAAGCTGGGTCCCCTCCAAGCACACCAGCAGGGAATTTTTCTCTTTGTCCCTCTCATTCAGAGACAACGTCTCCCCTCCTGATGCCAAACAGGAAAAGATGGCAAAGGGGACACGGAGCAGCTACGTGGAAGAGTTCATTGTGAGGAGAAGCCTGAAAAGAGGCTACGATGGGAAAGGCAAGCTGATGTTAAAACAGTAAAAAAAAAAAGATGACTGGTAAGACACTATCAGTCGGACCTGGAAGCTAAGCACACAGGAAAGGCTAGAACACAGTAAGGGAATAAAAAGAGTAAGGAGACAACAGTCTATATTAGAAGGAGGAGTGGAGATGAAGACAGAGGCGGACTGGGATTGGAGTCTAGGGTAAGAGTCATGCAGCAGAGAGAGCTGGGGTTTTATGAGCAAGAATGGGAGCAAGAAAAGCTTGCTGCACCTCAACTCTGTCCTTCAAAATTCAAGGTCCAGTAAAAATGTATGGCTTGCTGGAAGCCACCAAGGGAAACCCAAGGAAGACCAGGGAGAAGGAAATGAGAACAGGAGCTGATTAGGCACTGACAGGGAAACTAAAGAGAAAAGCAACAGGGGAGAGAACAGCAAAGGACAATAGGGCATTGCAGCATAAAAGATGGCAAGCAGGTGAGCCCAGAACAGAAATGGCTGTACAAAGACATAAGGGCACTCAGACCAATTCACCCTCCCAATACATAGGGCCCGCTCCACTTTGCTCATCCTTCTAGTTTCACTTTTCTCCTAATCCAATTTTTAAGACTACCAAGGTTAAAAATAGTATAAAATTACTATGATTTTTAATCTCTTCCACTGCACACACTCAGGTTCAGCAGTCGCCTTCCATGTGGGTAGGGCCAGAGAAGGAGAGCAAGAGGAGGCTTAGGTACAATGTATGAGATGGCAGCAATTAAGCTTTTGAACTGGCTCCATTTGACCATGCAAGACAAATTAATTCTGAGTTTAGGACTGGTGGAGGACCCAGAGTCAGGCAAACAATTTGTAATGGACAAGATGGTGTAGACAAATGAGGAGCTAAAGCTTGGGTGACCTTGCCGTTATGCCCCAAGTCCCTTTGGTAATTTCTGCTCTTCAATATGAAATATCTTCAGTCTTTCAGTTTGTTTGCTGTCAGCAAATGTGCAAAACTCACTGATCAAAACGCTGCATGCCACTGTATTAATGGTCTACACTGAATGCAGCAACCTCCTAATGCAGTCATTTGGTTTGTTACCTCAAAGGGTAAAGATCAGAGTTTCAACCTTCTCTGTCTTACACAAATGAAAACATTAAATTATAGGGAATAATCTATTTAGAAATGTTAATTTGCTCTACAAGCCAAAAGAATAATATCTACAAACCTGTGGTACCAAACTACCTTACCCCTACACACTCTCAAAAAACAGCCTATTTAAAGTAAATTAATTTTAAGGTTGTGAAGTCGAGCAAAGTTTGGAAACGTCAAAATAAGACTGTTCCAGTGACTTGATCTGCCCCATTGGCCATATGCATTAACAGTAAGTCTTTACAGAAAACATGCTGCGCTGCATTTCCTTGGGACCCTTCTCGTATGTGCGCATGGAATTACACTGCTCTGCAGCTGCAGCAAAAAGAGGCTGCTATGTACAAGGCCTCCGAGCTGCTCTGATGCAGCTGCTCTGATGGGAGGCCAAGAGTGCAAGGACAGAACGTCTACTCTCATGTTTAGAAAAGTAGTCCCTCTGAGAACTGGATGTTGCTTGCATTTTTTCTAGTGTTCCTTTGTGGTGTGACGGAAGTCATTTAACCCAAACTTTTTGGCAGCAGAGATTTGTCCGAGTGCCTGATTTGAGAATCAGTCTCATTTGTAGTAATACTGAACACTCGCAGGTGCAGCTGGAAGGTGTAGTCTGAACACATTAACTGTAGAATGACAGAATGGTTTGGGTTGGAAAGGACCTTAAAGCCCACCCAGTTCCAGCCCCCTGCCAGGCCCATGTCCTTCTTGTGCTGGGGGCCCCAGAGCCGAACGCAGGCTCCAGGTGGGGTCTCACGAGAGCAGAGCAGAGGGGGACAGTCACCTCCCTCGCCCTGCTGGCCACGCTGCTTTTGGTGCAGCCCAGGACACGGTTGGCTTTCTGGGCTGCAAGCACACATTGCAGGTTTGTGTTGAGCTTCTCATCAACCAACACCCCCAGGTCTTTCTCCTCAGGGCTGCTCTCCATCCACCCATTCCCCGCACAGAACACTGAAGCACTGAGATAACGCGGTCCTAGTTGATTCAATCTACACCTTCAGTGTTAATGGAGCTTACTCTCTCTGTGCCTCAGCTCCCAGTTTCTCTCCTTGAAAGTGGAGATTATACCAACCTGTCATCTCACAAGGATGTTGCAGAATGCAATTATATTTGTGAAGTGCTCAGCTACTACCATGATGGACATCAGAGAAAAAAAAAACATCAGGAAATTAATTCAAGATAGTTTGAATGCTGAGAAGAAATCAAGGCAGAAGTCTGTAGCTGAGCAAAAAAGAGGAAAGGAAATACTGAATAGTTGTTCGTTGAGTAGATGCAGTACATTCTGTGAACTGAAACTGGCAAGGAAGCCTACCGAACCAGAACACATGATTGTGCAATTAAGGACTGCACCGCAATGCATGAGAAAGCTGGAAACAGGCTGCGTGCATTTGCAAGATTTTTGGGTACCTGCATTTGTAACCTGAATTTTCTCTCCAAATAGGAACCTTCTGTATGCAATAAAAGAGATGATAGATGCACTTAGTTTGAACAATGAGGAACATTCTCCTCATCACCATTTAATGAAACTTTAAGCTCTTAAGGGTATCAGCAACAGAGGAGGGAGGAAAGCTTTTACTTGTATATCTCCATGGTAGAAAACTATTCTTCTTAAACCTCTCAGCTGTCTAAAAATCCAACTGACTCCAGCTTCCACTTTAAAATTTAATGAACTGAGCTGAAAGCTTCTGTCAAGTCCACAGAAATAGAGGTGCAAGTCCTATTATCAAAGGAAAAAGCAGCATCATTGAGAATTCTGAAATGCTGCAGGCATCATATGGTGCAGCAAGCCAGATCAGCGTGATAAAATATTGGAACCATTCAAATGCCATCCGAGTTGACTGTTTACTGCTCCTCTTAGTGTTGCCATCCATGCTGAAAGTTGTTTTGATTAATTTGTCAATTAAAGGCTCTTTTCCTTCAAAAAAAATAATGCAAAAAGTAGTATCAGAAAGCAACATTTGTACTTGGGCTCTGTAAATATTGAATGTTATTGTGATAAATGATAGCCTAAATGGGATAAGTGGAAAAATTCCAAATATTTAATTTACTGAAAAATCCAAATTACTAAGAAGTATGGAAGCAAAGCAGTTATTAGACTGTTAAACAATCACAGGTTAATCAGAGCCATCTCAAAAAGCAGCCAATTTCTGAAGCAGCTTGCAGAGATTTAAATATGCATTCTTTTGTGCTTGAATGTTAATGGAAGGTACACAGCTAAACACATATGTGGGACCTTCAAAATACATAGTTTCGCATTCTCTAAACATTTGCTATTGCTTCTACTGTTTCTTTTTTAATTAAAAATAACACTTTGCTATCTACAAAATCTTATTTATAAAATTCGAAGACTTTTAGATGGTAGGAAACAGCAAGCAGGCAGAAAGGGATGTATTAAGATTATGTATACTTTGTATTCACATCTGTTTTAGCATATATTAGAAAGTGAAACATTTCAATGTACTGGTTTTGCTTGTTAATTTTTAATTATCTTTAATTTCTCTGGATTATAATAAAGAGTATTTAAAATAATCAATAGAACTTATGTCCACTGTCATAAGCATGGAACACAATATATTTCTATCTAAATTATTTAAACAGGACTGTTTAAAATTTATGACATTACTCTGGAAAGAGGCACACAAAGGATGAGTCATATTTTTGAGAGTTTTCATGTGTTATGCAGCAATGATTACTTACAGGGTGGCTGACGAAATCTTTGGAAAGGGAACGAGTAATCTTTCCAAATCAAGTTACATAACATTGATTTACATAAATGTAATCCATTCAATAGGCCAAGCAGAAAAGTAATATTTATGGCCAAGGCATAAAAACCTAGGGCTTTAGTTGCAATTCTCACAAGAAAAGCAAAACTAACACGGAAGGTGAGAGAGGAGGGAAGAGGAGAAATTTACCCCTGTGCAGTTATGGGGTGCTTACTGTGCTGCCTTTGCTGCTTCTTGACAGAAGAAAATTGAACGTGGTTTAAACTGCATAAAAATTCCAACGCAAATTAATAACATTATTCCATGCGAGGAGCCATAAAGTCAGGATACCTTTGGCAGAGCCTACTTTGTGTCAAGCCTGCCTGGTTTTGATCCTGAACTGAGTACTTAGGAAACACTGAAAGCCATGGAGATGTGGCAGCTTTCCTCAACACAGACCGGGTCCTCTTGCTGCTCCCAAGGGACTGCTTTGACCCTCGATGTCACCTGCAAGGTGTTCAACCAGCTTCTGCAGCATGCACAGCTTTAGCTCTTACCCAACTAGCATAAGTAGATCTCATTGGGTATGTATATGTGTATAGGTACACGTGCACACTCGTCAGGAAAGGATGAGATATGAAAGGAACAAAATTTATCTGTCGGAAATAATTACAAGAAACAACAATGGCTAAATTCCCCAGGCAAGCTTAATTCAGCCCTCTTCTGCGTGCATGACGCTCAGCCCTCTGAACCACCTAAATACAGACTATATTTTCCAGGTTATTGCTGGTCCTGAACTGCCCACAGAAGAGCTGAGCCATTAGCTGCTCAGCTGCACAGTTCAATAGCTTTGAAACTATCCTGAAAGAAGGGCAAGTGCTCGAGATCCTTGCTGTCACATCATCTCCTCTGGATCTAAACCAAGTGGCTTCCACACTGAGGCCACCAGGCCTGCCAGTGGCGAGCCCAGAGACAAATTGTCTTGCTTTCATTCAAGGAGTGCCCAGCAAAGAAATCGCTGTACAGCTCTCAGCAACTCAATGTGCCCAGTTTGGACAGATTCTCCTAAGAATTCAGTTATTAGGGACGATAACAGAAGTATAACAAACTTACTGTAAACAAACTGCACGTTCTGTGCTTGCCAATGAGTTATGAAGTAGCCAAATGTGAGACAGCTTTTATAGCAATGACCAAAGGGCATCTCGATGCCAAGTGTCAAGGACTTTTTCAAAAGCCCGGGGAAGCTAGAACACTACAAAGGAAAGATCATCAAAATTCAATACATACAAAACAATACAAGGTATTCTCCCCTCAATCTGGCTCACAGAAAAAAAAAAAAAGGCGAGCTGTTTTGAAAAAGCATAAACACAAGCATCTAACAGCATAAATGGTTTGGCCAAACTGATAGCTGATGCTACCAGTGTCACATGGAAATCCATCTTGACAGACAACCCGCTGTCAGAGCTTATTTACAACGCAAAACAATGCAAACATCACCCAGATGAAACTTGTAGAGTTTGCAAGTCAAAAATATATATATATATTTTTGGCTTATGCATGCAACCCAAAGTCAATGCCATAAGATGATATGTCATGTTTTAATTCTACCATCCAACTTTATTCCAATATCCATATGGATGTATGGATTCTGGATACGTGCCCGATTTTAATTCTGTGTTTCCGATACAGACCGTACATAAATGTTCCTAGACTCCACACAGAATTGTATTAACAGTAGCAACAAGTGGGCTAAGCGAAATTTACCTGCAAACTGCTGCGGAGTTACGATAAATTACTTTCTCTCACATGATACCTTCAGCGATTAATGATAGGTACAGCCTGAGATTACTGCAACAGATCTTATCTATATATAACACAGAGAAAAAACATAATGTTGCAGTAACTAACCGGAAAAAGTACAAAATCCCTCCTGCCCCATCCCCAAAGCTAGATAAAGGTTTTGTCCTCTTGTTGCACCGTTAAATTAAATCTGAAGTATAACTGGCAATTTATAAACCCACTTATTTCACGCACACAAAGTTCTGAACTTTTAAAGCAGACGTGTTTTGAGACAGCAGTATCAATACAGACAAGGATCACACAAAGACATGCAAAGAGAGCAAAAGGCAACTCTCAGAGTACTGTAAACAAAATGACTGAAATTTAACCAAACTAGGCCTTGGCATCAGCGGCATATGGCAGGGCATCATAATCCAGATAAATCGTTTTTTTGACTGCATTTACGTTAAATTATGCTTGTTATTGTGATTGTGCTAACTACAGATGAAAATCAGCAAGAAGCAGTCAGGAAATAATGAATTAGTTTTTTTAATTCTGCTCACATACTTAAAATATAAAAAAATGAAGTATGATTTTCAAGTCTGCGTTTTTCCTAAAGAGCAAACCGAGATTATAAATAACATGGAACAACTGCTGATTAAGTATGCAAAGAGAATCGTACAATATTTCCCTCGTGTGAGTAATACAGTCTGACAACGTGCTGTGCTCACTCAAATATTTGGATACATCAACAAATCACTGTGCAATCACTAGGATAAAATGGTATGCAATCCCACAGCACTCAGAAAACACAAGGACACCGGAGAATGTCAGGGCTTGCAGACTGCTGAGTTTCCCAATGGGTTCCCCGTCCCTTATCCATCCCTGCTTACGCGCAGATCACAACCGAGGTTTTCAACTACTTCAGTACTGAAAATTGGAGGTTTCAGAAGCAAGACTTTTATCTTAAAACTTTTAAAACACCATAATTTAAAGTCTGAATGTCCGGGGCTAGATGTATGTAAAGTTCTGTAAGGTTTAACCTTTCTATAATGCAGTTTGGAGCAAAAATAATTTTCAAGAAAAAGGGGAAAAAAAAATACAAAAGAACTAATTATTTATCCAATCTCTCTCTCTACCCTTGGGCAATACTATGAACTTCATCAACACGAGATTAAATCGCCTTGTGAAAATGTTTTATATTTGAACTGTGGAAGGACAGCTTATCCAGCAAACCTGAGCATCAGAATTCACCACTTGTTCCTCCCACTTAGAAGCAATTCTTTTATAATTATAAGCACGGTTATGGCTTTGCCTGTTGGCAATCCATGGGATGCAAAGTGTGTAGGCTCTAGTTTACGCATTTTCACTCCCTGGGGAAAAAAGTCCCAAGCAAGAAAATGCGTGGAAACATAAAGGAAAGAAATCATTCAAAAGCAGTGAGGCGAAGGATGACAGAAAAGGAGTATGACAAGCAAGATTAGTAAGTAATATTTCCTGGTCTTGGAGTCGGTCTCTCTTCCACGATTTTTTACCTGATAATTCTGACAGAAGGCAAGCACTGCCAACAAGATGATGACAAAGGAGTGGAGAGCTTATGGGGAGAAAAAGGAAAAGATAATTAGGGAGCATTTGACAAAAGTATAGACCAATAATTAGACAGTTACTCACATAGATGAAGTTATGCAAGATGTTATCACAATGATCACAAAGTTACCAAAGTTACAGTTTTTTTACTCTAATCCTAAAATGAAAATAATACATTAGAAACTGGGAATTAAATTACCACTAGACCCTGTTTATTTCGGTTATCTTAGTAGGAGGACGTGAACATATGGCAGAAATTTGCCCTTGCCTAAAATTACTCTGCTTGTACACAGTACATTGTAAACACGCAGACAGGGAACGGCAGTGCCAGGTACAGTGAAGAGAACAGGAGGATTAGGATGGGGGTGAAGGAGTGGAGGGCTTCCTGCCATTGCTTTCACACATGCTAATGAAATATAATTTGCTGGAACGGTAAAAATTCATAGTACTTGAAGGTCCAGAAGGACTAGCCACAGCTGTGCGTGCATGTACCCACATTAGGAATACATGAAAAAAAAAAACGAGAACAGGCACCGAGAAGAGAGAAGTCTGATGCAGACAGATAACCTGACACTGAAAAGCAGATGTGGGGTGAGACAGATCCGCCAGCATGGACAGGCATAACATAGTCAGCACCATGCTGCACTGATGTCACTGAAAGAAGAAACATATCCGTAGTGAAAGAAGATAAATGTCATGTCGCAAGTAAAGAAGCAAGCAAGCTACGCGGGGATTCAAGAGGTTCCCCTCCCCACCACCAAAAAAAAAAAAACACAAAAACCCACACCAGAGAACAAAGGAAACCAGAAGAGAGATCTCCAAACTAGAGATGCTGCCTGCAAGTAAGAATGAAAGGCCTTCCACTAACAAATGAGACAGTGCCAGAACAACCAAACGTCCTGATTACAGGGAGACATTTCTGAGCAGACCCCTGTATTGCATTATTTCTTACTCATTTGCATCCTTCCCCCTCCAATATCAGGGCTATAACGGGCAGTTTGCTCTGCCCAGAGTCTGAGTTTTGTATCTGCCTTGCCTTTCAGTTCAGAAAGGACTACAAGCTTTTGAAGACTGGAAATTCCTCTGGTTCTACTCCTTGAAATAAAAACGCCGTGCCAACAGAGACCCTGGAGGTCACCTCCTGATGTAGCTCAAGGAGAATGGAGAATTCAACAGAAAATATTCTGAAGTCTCTGAAGAGCATTTCAGTGGCCAAAATAAGGTTAGCTATAATTCAAAACCACCGCAAGACAATAAGCCAGTTGGGAATTATCTTCTGGACTAGTAAAAAAGGTAGCCATTTGCATAGTATGTAAGGACAGAAACAACAAATTCCTTGAAATTGGAAAACAGAATTCTAATTTTCAACTGAAAGGATAAAATCAGGTATTTCCAAATTATGAGTGCAGGGAATTTCGTGCTGTTACCCAATTTCTGAGCAGCCACATTTCACACAGCAAAGTAGAACAAATAAGATCTGCATTTATTTACTAAAGCCAAGACTTTGACTCTTGTAAACTCAGGGAAGAGCATATCTCATTGAAGTGTTCCTGGCTATATAAAAAGAGATCAATGTCCTTGAACCGCAAAAAAGACAGAAGAAAGGCAAGGTCTGAACAGAAACCGAGGCCACTCATTCAGACATCACCATCATCAGCGCACGCAAACATTCCCAAAAGAACAAGTGCTTGAAAAGCTCTCTTCTCTACAATACCACTGGAAGAAGAAGAGTAGGGGGCAATTCCATATTGCTGACATCTGTTTTCATTGACTGTATTTTTCCTCGGATTGTAAACCAAAGATTTATTTCCTCTACCCTCCTCTCCTGTAACCTGTTAAAGGTGTCCTGGGCACTGACAGTCGAGATGATTTCTCTCTCATCGCTGTCATAAAATTTTAACTACAATGCTTTAAGCTCGACTGGTCCCTCAGCTAAACTTACATGCTTCCAGCCTTCAGTTTTTAATAAGCATTTATCCCCGTGGTTACAAAGGTAACCTGATTCACTCCGGAGACTGGCAAGAAGTGGCAAGGCTTACCTCATTTAAAGAGTCTGCTGATGCAGACCAGTGCCCCATTCACACAAGCTGAGGTTCTGTGGGAATGGAGAAAGAAGCAGATTTGGGGAAAAACAGTGACAGAAGCAACAGTAACAAGCAGACACAGGAAAAAAACGTTCTGCTTCCTATTGCTTTTGTCCTTTCTGTTGTTGGGGCCCTCTGAGATAGGAGACCAGGGTGGAATTACACCTCCTTTGTTCTCTCTTTTTCCTTGAGTCCATGCTTCCTTTCCTTTTCCTATGCTAGAAGTTAGAGGAAGGAGAAAGTATTGTTACATGGAATAAGGAGCCAGAGCTCTAAGGCAGGCGTGGATCTGTTCATAACAAGCAGAAGACCAAGAATTATGGAGAAATTAATTGTCTGGGACTTACGCTTTCCAGTTGTTGTGGGTTGTTTATTTTGTTTGTCTGTTTTTTCCAGTTATTAGTGTTGATCATAACTGCAGAGGAAAGTGCTGCTACTAGGACAGACAGAAGAATCAATTGCTTTTTCATTTTGGGCTTTTTATTTGAAACTAATCAAAAGACCAGAACAACAGCAGTTATAAAAGGTACGCGGAATAACAAAGAATCTTCTGTTGACTTCAAGTCACATTACTTACACACAGCAACTATTTCATTTTGGTAGCTTATAGTCATATTGATATCAATCAAAGGCACCTGCAACTGTCTTGGTTGCACATGCACAGTAGTAATTATGCATGCAAATGAGCAAATTAGACATTTCTGTGGTTGAGCACCAGTATAATTACTCTAACTGAATATACGATCATGGTAACTGTACACACAAATTACACACACATGCAGTTTTAACGATGAAGTATTGCATTCCTTGTCTCTGGTTTGATAACGTCCTATGGAAACGCTCATCCACCGAAAACAATAAAAAGTGTTAACTCTTTAAAAAATGTACATTTACGCAACTGCCTACTGAACATTAAAAAAATATAACAATCCAGTAATTTTGTTTTCCAAGTTGATACATCAGCAAAATTTCACCACTGCCGTAAGATTCACCAACTTGAAAAGAAGAGCATATTTAAACATTGCCTCTTACTCCTCCTTTTAATGCGTATTTACGAACCTGTAACTTCATT
The DNA here is from genome assembly GCF_013377495.2 of Cygnus atratus. Lineage (NCBI taxonomy): Eukaryota > Metazoa > Chordata > Aves > Anseriformes > Anatidae > Cygnus > Cygnus atratus. Next base: position 136,076,771 of record NC_066363.1, read on the forward strand.
AAGATTATGAAGCAGAGGTAATTATTTGAAGAAATAATGCATATGATCAAATTTTTAAAAAGAATTAAGCTAAATTGCTGTTAGGTCATCACATTTCTATCAGAGAGAAGTGGAAATATTTAAGAAGTCGGGATTTTTATCATCCTAACCACTTAAATCTACAGGATTTGATTATAGTTCAGAAGAGGTGGTGCACTCAAACCCATACAAGGTATTTTTATTAAGGTACATAAACAACAACATGGAAAATATGCTCTCATCTTTCAAGACCACATTTTGATCCATCCATATTAACATAAGGAACAACTTTGCTAGGGTAAAAGTATTTATTATTAAGTACTTCAAAGGATATGACAGAAGTAATAAAATATTTAGATACTGCTGTATTCTGGCAGATCACGGCGTAATCGTATTGCCTTCAGCTTCTCTACTTTGATTTTTGTTCGCAACAGTTCTTCCTCCAGCTGCTGCTTTCTTTTCAAACCATCCCTTTTTTCTTGGACATAAAGCCCGATTTTTCTTTGATTTTCTAATATTATCTGGTGCTCTTCTTTCAGCATTTGCAGCATCTGTGGGTCAGACCCACACATTGGTCTAAAGCGTTCTCCAACCTCAAGCCTAAAAAACTCATCTCTTCTTGGTACAGGAGAGGGAGACATCATAACTCTCATGTCAACCGAAGACACCGATGTTGAAGGAGACCTTTCCATAATATGCACCAGCTGGTGTTCTTCCTCTTGTTCTAAGCTCTCACTTTGCTGTGAGTCTATAATCAAAGAAGGAGGAGGTTTGACATCCTCTTCCGACTGCAACTCCATCATGACTGTCGCAGGATGGTGATCCAACATTGCCTGTGGTGAACTGGTACCAGCAATTGTTTCTTTATCGATACTAGCACTAGAACACACAAAATCAGATGTAAATCATCCATTAAAAACTATTTTTTTAAAAAGACACAGATGTAAGTAACCAAAGCTTCATTTGAAATACTACTCTTTGCTAGCTACGCCTGGAACTCTACTTCATTACATGAACACCGTGTGCACCCCTCCTTCTTTCCACCACGTGTATACAGCCTTGTCTTATTCAGATGCTACTGCTACTACGAAGTGTAGCCTAGAAAGAACAATCCTGGCTGGCCCTTCCTCTGCAACAGGGTAAATAGGCATTAGTGATAAATGATAGTGATAAATGAGAATAAAAACAAAGAAGTAGAAGTTGATGCAAGTGACAGAGGAAATGGTTTATATAACCTAGAAAGTGATTATAAAAGGGCATAAACTCAGATTGAGTGGACTATGGCAGAAACATTTCCAACTCCCAAACTTACTCATCTCCTCCTGTCTCAATGTGTTCCCTGTTTCTGACTCACGCACCTAAATGTTTGTTTTGTGTGCCTTTTTCCATGTAAAACAATCGCTGAATAAAATTACACAAATTGCCTGGGGAGAAGAAACCACAGCCCAGATGATGACCCTGCCCGTAGATTAGGGAATCAAGCTAATCCTTGCTCCTTCCCTACGAATCAATGATCTCACTATTCTTCTGAAGCTTCATGAGAAGACGTGGAAACGTTGCCGCTCAGAACAGCTCTGCGCTGCATTTTTCCCCCTTTTCTGAAGTACAACACCCACCTGACTCATCTGCCTTTGTGCGAAGCCCTGAGTCAGCAGCACCTCCAGTCACGATCTGACATTACGCTGGCTTTGATGCTAATAACGGCCCCAGCTGTGCCTGCCGACTTCTCCACCACTTGTTTGAAACCCCAGAGCTCTGCACATCACTCCTTTATTCAGGCAATACTTTTTTTTTTTTTTTTTTTAAGCCAGATCAGCTTCTTGAACTATTGTACAATACGGATCTACAAAGAATACCTCCAGCACGACTTGGGAGGCAGTTCGGTTAATATGGGAACGGGAATACATAAACCTGGTACTGGCAGCAAAGACAGTGCACCATCATGGCCAGGACTCCTTCAAACTGAGGCTCTAACTAGAGGATGAAGACGTGAGACAGTCCCCATCCCATGAAGAACTGAGCTGCTGCTAGCAGCTAAAGGCAGCGAGTGGATCCGCGATGAACAAAACATCCACAGATGCTCCCCAGCCCTGGAAGACCTGAGTTGCTGCCTGTTAAAGGGGTAGGGCGTGTGTCTGTGCTTGCACTTTCTTTTTAAAAACTCCTTTTGAGCTCTACAATCCACAATTTGAGGAACACTGATTATTGAAACACTGCCCATGAGCAGCAGACGTGGGTTCGCATTCCCAGAAGTACAGGAGAAATTTAATTTGTACATCCTACTTTTTGTGGAAGTGCACAAACTCCTTAGGGAGACACCAAAAGAAAGCATTATCTCCCCTGCATCTCCCATGGTCTGCAAAACTCTTGGTTCGAAAGAAATAAGCAGCCATGGGTGCAATTTCCAGAGGACCCTGAACTAGCCCACCATCTACTAAGATCCAAGTGCAATTTCTAGAATAAAAGCATGGAAACTTCTAAATACTCAATTATAAGAATGAGCAAGAGGGTCAGAGAAATGTATTTCACAAAAATCAGTTCTGCCAATCACCCACGCTATTTTAAATAAAGCTTTCAAGAAGAAAAAGTCCATCTGAAGGAGGCTTTTGGAAACAGAACTTTCATTTATCCCTAAGAAAACATCGGGATAATCGTAATTCTGTCCACCGTCACCTGAGCCGCCTATAAAGTATCGATTATATCACCTTACTCCCTCTCTTCCTCATGCCACAAAGCTTCACCTTCTTCTATGCACCTCTTTCTCACACCCCTTCCCCTCCTTTTCCTTGAGCATCAGGCGTTATTTTCCCGCATACAAATGTCCTCTGTGCCTCCCCAGGGCTGGCTGTGGCGCTGGGTTTCCCCCTCTTCACCACCTCAGCCTCTAGCACGGCTCGCCTCGGTCGGGGTTGCTGGCTCCCGGCCAGCGTCTCGCCTGCGAATGGTGGAAACAACTAGCAGGAGAAGCAGGTCATTGTGACAAAAGGAAACGGAGAGGGAGAGAGCAGAAAGAGAAAGTGAGAGAGGTTCAAGAGAAAGAAAAAATAGGTACGATTTAGGCTAACAGCCTCCAAACGGTGACAATTTCATCTCTTGCAGTGTATTTCACAGGAAACTTGACAATTACCAAACCTTCAGGTAGCTCAGCCGGGGCTTTTTTTCCCCCCTTTTGGAGTCAGCCTCCTAAGAGGAAAACAATTACACAGGGAAGAGAGAAAGAAGGAATTGGGAAACAAAAGGAACGCCTGTATGGTGGTTACTAATGTTGTTTCTGACAACTTGACTGAAAGAAAGACAAACAACAGTTACCACAACTGGGGGATGGTATTTATAACCCTGGAGGCACCCATGATTCACTAGGTTTTGTTTAATCACCGTGAGCTAGAAATTGCTTAAAGGTGCAATTAAGAATTTGGATTCATTATAAGTTGTATTTCCTTCCCAAAAAGCTAAGCCATATCCTAGTGAGTTAAAACCCAGCGCAGGGTTTTCAAAATCAGGGGAAAATGCAACTCGGAGTTAAAATTAGAACTATCAAATAATGATGTAATTAGGCAGAAAAAAAAATATTTAAATGATAATCCTTCCCTTCGACACACAGTGCATTGGCTGTTCCTAGAACAACCATTTTGGGTAAGCAGCAATCAAGTCAACGTTCCCAGAGCCATAAAAGCCTGCAAAAAATGCCTAAATTATAGGAGACAAACTATGGAGATCATTAGCTCTTAATCATTCACGAAAAGCGTCACCGCTTTTTATAAGCCGATCTCCAAACCAAAGTTCTCACACTGTTTTTTTTTTTTTTTCTTCCTCCTTACAAAAGTTGGTAGCCAAGACACTGCAACCTTTATTAGCGCAATTAAAAGCCTCGTTTTGTTCCAGGGAATTCTTTGGAACTGTTCCTCCAGGGGCATTCACCAGGAGCAGCAGCAGCACAGCCCAGTTGCTTCAGACTTCTTTACGCCGAGGACCCACAACAGCATATTTTTAGAGCATCTGGCATGTTGGGATTTAGACAATTGTTACCATTCAGTTCAACCAGTGGCACCACGAATCAAATTCGCCCTGTGCGCGCATGCCAGCTTTTCTTAGAGCCGTTAGTTGTTGCACCAACTAGCAGTGTGTCTGATTAAAATATGGAAAGTTCACTTCCCATTAATCTGTTTGTTAAAAAGAGGAAAAAAAAAATCTGAGCTTTCTCAAGATTTCTGAGAGTTATTTGGCTTTTTTTCCCCTCCTCCCTACCTTGCTTTTTGTATCTGGAGGAACCAAAACCTGACCCAGGCATTTTTTGATCCCTCAAGGACCAATACAGAACCAGCAGAGTGTTGCAAGTCAGATATGAGGGGCATTAGCCAGCTGTGTGAGAAAGCCTGCATGCTGCCTGCCTGTATTATGTCTGGCTCAAATCTAGACAGTGTGTCTCACTTTACTGAGCAGTGTAGAAAAAAAAAACTACCAAAAAAAAGAAAACTTCTATAGCTGTACCTCTCAGTTTCTCTCTGTGTGCATTTAAACTACCTACCGTACGATGCAGAACTGCTTGGAGTTTAGACTGCAATTAGCTTTGCTCCAGTTTCAGAAAATCACTGTCAATGCAATAAAAGTATTTAAAAAAACACACTTGCACTCACAAAGGCACTGTGGTGCAGGCAGTCGATTTTTTTAAAGGGTTGGGATCAGTTAAAACGTAATATGCAAACAGCAGAGTAAATGAGAGAAGAAAGCTCGAGGAACAAGGTTCCTTAGCTCTGTGAAGTAACTTTATTAAAAATCTTATATAAACTGCTAATAGTTCCATATGTTGCAAAATGACTGCAGTATTACCTTAAATGGAGGAGAATAGCCATCACTTTGCCAATGTTTGAATAATCTGCCTATTAAAAGGTAGGGGAGGGGTAGAGGTTGGAGCTACTATTTCTCTCTTTGATTCTCCCTTAACCCTCACTTTCCAGAGTATGACAAAGACTGAAACAGGCTTTGAAAGAGCTGAAAAATGAATGCAGTGCTAAGTCACCATCAAGCTTCCCATAAAACAAAAGCAATATTATTTAGCCATTGTTCCCGATTTGGGGATTTTTCTCTTACGAACGTTTTCTTCAGGACACTGAACACGAGAAACGCATCACAGAGCAGATAGGAGGCGCCATAATTTTCATTCAGTAACAAAATGAAAAAAAAAAATTCTCTCACCTTTGTACACCGCTCCTGTCTCTTAAACACACATTGGAAATCTGTGGAATCATCTCCACAACTTTCTTGGTTGGCTCGGAAATGCTGCTTTTACAATCGGAGTGCGTCTCCTTTTGCTGCAATAGCTCCTGTTTGGCATATTCTTTGAGCCTCTTGTACAGCGTGCGCAGGCCCTGTGCGGTACGAGGAGGGCGATCTACTCCGATGGCATTGTAGTTATCAGCTATGATATCCCAGCATTTGTTTTTTTCCACTATGACTGAATGCTTATTGGTGTGTTCTTCGAGAATTTTAACGTACGGCTTCACGAGTTTTAGCAAATCGAGCTTTTCAGATAAGGTGAAATTAGAAGATCTGGCCTTCCCGACCATTGTTAGCTCGGAATTAAGGAAGCCGTTCCTGAAGCCACCATGCAGTCCCTAGCTCTGCTCGGCTCTTTTTCACAAACAGAAAAAGATCAGGCTTAACTAGGCTAGTCTCATTTAGGCCCACGCCTACAAGGGAGGGTTTATTAAAATTCCTTCAGCTTAAGCTGACGCAGGTTCAGGAAATCTGCTTAAGCCAAGCCTGACCTACATAAGGCTTCAGACTGAAGAAGACGAGAAGAAACAAGCAAAATACACTTTTGTATGAAGAGACCAGACATACGCAGGATTTAAAGACATAAAGGTTTAAAGATTAGCACGTTACCCAGCTAAAAATTACCTAATTTAGCCAGAGTAACAAGCTCTGACACATATCCCTAGCTCTCTCGCACATATCGCAAACTGAAACCGCACTCGGGATTTCGCACGCAACGGGCGGCCGAAAAAAGGGAGGGAAAAAAAAAAAAAAAAAAAAAAGCAACAATTGTTTTTGGGGGGGCGATTTATTGACTGTTACACCGAGCGGGAGGCGAGGCGGAAAGCTCCAGCCAGATAAGCGCGGCGTGTGTAGGGAGCTCCCTCAGAGAGCCCCCGGTCGGCCGCCGCGCTCTCCGGCGGTATTTGCATAATGCTAGTCCTGCTGTCAATCAGCTATTGCATATCCTCCAGCTGGTTAGGTTACACTCGGCCTTCCAGCAAAGCTAAGCTTCTCCTGCATTTTGCAGCCTGCTCCTGCTACCTACACAGAGGCTTCTTAAAGAGGCAGCCGCTGTTCGCGGCCCGGCGTTTGACGGCGGAGAAAACGACAAAAAAAAAAAAAAAAATCCCAGTGGAAAAAACAAAAAACAAACAAACGCGGCGGCGTGAGAGCTGAATCGGCTTTTTATCCGGCTTTTTCTCGTGGCTGCAGCCTGCAGCTGTGCCCTGCTGGAACATGCCTGCCTCTCGGGGCGTGTGGCATCCCCCGTGCAGCCCGTGGTGGCTGCGAAACAGCCTGACCTGCCTCTCGGGATGCCTGCGAGAAAGGTTACGGCTCAATCCCAAATTACTGGGTCTGCCATCGCGAGTGGAAGCTGGGGTTTTCCTAACAACCATGGGGAAACATGCTACTTGCGTGATAATACTTCCAGGCATTCCTTCTTTGTGAAAACCTGACTTTTAGGAGCAAGATGTGCGTGCTACATTGGTGCATCTCCGCTGTTTGCTCCAAAATGCATCACCTTGAGCCAAGCCTTAGCACAAAAATGCAGGCGAGGTTTGACATTTCTCCGGTCTAAACTCGATTAACAAAGCGGAGGAACCTGCAGATGAAAGGGAAGGTGCTCATAAATACAAAAAGCAACAACTAAGTTTGAAAAAATCGCGTACGTCACTGCAAGAGGCCAAAGGGTGGAAACAAACACAATTTGAGATGGTGGCAACAGCTTCTCAAGCTTAACATGTTCAGCCTTGAAAAAAAGGGAGCCTAGAAGGGGGGGGGGGGGGGGTTGAAGGCAAGAGAAATCTAATTATAGCTTGAAATATCTATCTGCAGGCAATAAAGATCTAGGTATAAACTTGCTTGCTCAAAGGGGAAAAATCCCCAAGCAGACGCAAGCCGCAATCAAAACAAAAAGCCTGAAACTAAACGAAAGGAGACTTTCACTGCTAAAAATCAGCCAGCGTTTACAATAACAAGCGTGTTTGGAACAACTTCCCGAGGCTTGGCTTGCCCACGCCACCTAACAAAATTGTGACTGGTCCACTTTGCTGGAATTGCTTTCAAGCCAAGATTAAATAAAGCATTTTATAGTCTGAAACTCATTTCAGGAGACTTTGAGAAACAAAATACTTCTGTGGTTAGAAGCACCGCGTGAAAAACATTACTTTTAAACACCTAATCCTTCCCTATTTCCCCACACTTTGCTCTTAGTATTACTAAAGAGTGGAGTACTAGTGGTTAAAAAAAAAAAAAAGGAATATGCCTCACGTATTTTAGGTTTCTGGGAGTACAGGAATGGAGGAGCCACAGAAAAGCCCACCTTGTGCCCTTGGACGTTTAAGGAGCTGTGCAGGCCCCAATCTCTTGACTTTTAGTGACAAAACTCAGGGCTAGGCTGTGTGAGTAAAGGCTCCTCCCCACAAACACAGAGCAGATGAACATCATCAGGCAGAGGAACCCCAATAACCCCAAGGAAAGAAGGGGGGCCCTCGACATGGCTGCTCCATGCCTGCCACAGAAACACGAGCGGCCCCACGGCCCAGGAGTGGGACCGTGACAGGAGAGTCGATGGGAGAGGCCCCCCCAGATCACCTTGCAGCCCACCGGGGTACGGCACTCATTATGAGATGCCAGCAAGTGTGTTTTGGGATTGGACAAGGCTTAGGACGGGGTATTTCAAGGAGGGAACAAGGGCAAGAAAAGGAGCGGATGAAAGTGGTTTGGGAAGGAACAAGCACGGGGAAATGGGGTGTGAGGAGCCCAGATGCATGTCCAGCCATCCCCTAGCCCTGATCACTGGAGTTTGTCCCATCTTCTTATTAAACTACACTCGTAACTATTTTCCTGGGTGAGAGAAGCCTTTATTCTGATCACAGGTCAGAGGGACCCACCTGCTTGGTGTGCCGGCAAGCAGAGGCCAAACCCATGCTATCGCCTCGGCCCGTATGGCAGCACACGGTCGCTGGCAAGCACCAAACCATAAGAGACAGGAGATATGGGGCTGGGAGCCAAGACCTGGCCTCCATGAGCCTGGGCCACATTCTGGAGCGACCAGAGGGTCTGTGAGATGGCTGCGGGAGGGACCAGCACCTCTGCGGGCTGGCTACTGGTCAGGCCAGAAATCCAGACCAGTGCAGGGTTGTGTCCGTGTGGGTGAGGCAACCAGGACAGACCAGGGGATTAGGGACCAGCCAGTGAGGAGAGTAACTCCCCAAAATGCTGCAGCAGCCATCTCTGTGCCGGGCTGCAGCAAATCTTAATAAACCTACCTGAACTCGTGTTACTTCATCACCTTCCTGCTTAACAGAGACCCGGTTTCCACACTAATGCAATTACAGCAAAACACCGCTACAATGATTTCTTTTGAGCAAGCGCCTGAAGGAATCAGTCTGAATTACATATTGTTCTGCAGGAGTGTAAAATAACCCTTGTAAAAAACGAAGCCGGCTGCCAAACAAGATCTTTTTTTTCCTTTTTTTTTTTTTGTTGTTGTTTTTAAATAGTTCTGCTCATCAGCCTAAGGTCATGTCAGTACTTGGATGAGAAATCACAGAAGGTGAGAAGGCTGCGTATTAACATCACACGAAGACTTCTTTGAGCTACCAAAGGTGTAGCTCCAAGACAGTTGAAAAAAAAACCTGTTCTCCCCCAGCCCTGTTGTGCTTCTGCCCCTGCCCTGTGCTGATATTAGCACTCACAAAGCAATTTTTTTCCCCGTTTGCTTGATTCTTTCTTTTCAAGAAGCCAGATGCTTCCCAATTTAAATGTTAGCATTTAAAACCCCAGTTTTCAAGTGGATGAAATCTTTATATTTGGAAATTGATGAAAAATGGGAGCTGTGAGAGTAGATCAGCATATTAAGAGAATGGAAAACCATCACAATTACTCAAGGACTGAGCAACAGGCCCTTGCTAAGGATGAAGAACTTAACTAGTTGGGAAATAAGACTCAAAACTACAGGTAATAGGTAAGTTCAGGGCTTTGCAGTTGAAAATTCTAGAATAAATACAAAAAAAAAAAATACAAATAGTGCTTCCTGGAGAGCTATCAAGAGATGAATGAATGAATCACAGATAGAAGACAGGCAGGGATTAAAGTAGCCAAGCTACTATGAGATGAATTGTTGAAAAAGTTCAATGGGCCCAAATTTTAGAAGCCAAGTGACACATTTGGACCGTGGTCAATCACTGCACCAAGTGGCCCATGCATATTTTGATATATATGAGAGGACACCCTATAAAGGCTGGTTTCTTAAACTGGGGAGAGGAGAGGGAGAAGAAGGATCCTTTGTCAAACAAACTGAGGAAGAATATCTCCATGACAAGCTTTTATTCTTGAAGAAAAAAAAAAAAAGAGGGAGGATCTCTACAGGGTACACACACACAGATAATTAAGGAGGAGACCCTAAAAAAGAACGTCATGAAAGATGAAGTTCGGAGCAGACTTGAATGAAGTGAATTACACTGGTCCAGGCTGGGACCTTTCAATGCAAATAATATTAAGTCAATAAAGGGCTGCTGAACTCTGTGAGGGTGCTCTGCCCACAGAAGGGTAGCCTCAGCGTAAGTCTAAAAGAGATCAATTTTTCTTTTATTTAAAGTGTAAGCAAACCAGCTCTGGGTAGACTGGCATTTGCATTCGGTAGAAGCCTGAGAATCTTAAGAACAAGAAAATGACTGCAAGATCTGATCCCAAATCTGAAGTGAAACCCTGATACCCCTGTGCTTATTAGAAACCGTAAGAGGATTGAGCAGCTATGGCTACGTTACACATCTCTGAATATATTGGGGTATACTGGCAGCAAAAACATTTGGCAAGCACTGAGGCAGTTGCTCACTCGTGCAAATGGATTTGGCAGCTGCAGAAGATGACTTGAGAGGGTCTATAGGTAGCAAGGGCTGCAAAAGTTCCATTAGGTCATCGCACAGCCTTCTTCACTGACACACCAGCAAGATGGTGCCAAGTCATTCGATCCGTCTTGAGAGCCAGCTGCGGCAAAGGGTGGGTGAGAAAGTTTTCAGCTCCAAAGGTCTCCCGTAGAGACAGCTGTTTCGTGGGTAATCTCCCAAATTAAGGGTTGCAGGCATTATTCATTATGGAGAGAGCTGAGGATGGCAAAGAATTGAGAGACAAAAGTTGCAGAAAAACTTCACCTGGAAGCTCCTGTGCTTAGATGATTCTCTCCAGGCTCTGAGAATTATTTTTAGAGCATTTAATTTGTTTCAAATAGCTTTCTCATTTCATTCTTTTTTTTCCCTGTTTCACCATCAACTTTACACTTTCTTCTTCCTACCCTTACCATACCCAAACCCCTCAGACCACTCTTTTCCCTTCTCCTTGCACAAATATTCCTAAACATTTCTAAACCTCTGACTAGCATTTGGGGTAGGGTGGGCAGGAAAGGGAAAAATAAAGAGAAGCTTTAACTCTTTCTTCTGCATCTATTTCTGTCATCTCCATCTACCATGTCTTAACGCCTAATGTCTAACTAATAATTCGTGCAGCTTCTGGGCACTTATATCTCAGGACAAGCCCAGAAACCCCAGAAGTTTAACAGTGCAATCATTACCTTTGCACTGCTCTCCTGAAGCTAGCCTGAATTATGCACTCCAGAGCTCTCATGTCCTCTAAAATTCCAGGCGTAAAAGCTAATTATGCATCCATCCCCTCTGCTGATGCTAAGTGTTGTCTCAACATCTAGCCCACTGAAATGGGAAATATTCAAATTAGATAATTACACCGGCCTTCTCCATGCCAAATTTTAAGGATTTATCTTCATCTCAATCTGACATTCCAGCCCACACATTCAGATCTGTAATCATCCTTCAAACAAGTTTGGATTAAAGCTACAGGACTCCAAATTATCCTACTAAGTGCCTATAGCACCATAAATAAGCTCTTTGCTTTGTAAGTAAGAAAAGGGAACGGCATCGTTCTTTACAAATTCAGAAGTGCCTCCGGTTCCTAATACACTCTTGCACCTTCTCTGATCCTGTTTTTCAACAAGCTTTTTGATGACCGACCAGAAGCAGCCAAGAAATACAGGAAGATTTCAAAGTATGGTTTTCTCAGGATATTTATATTCTTAAATCCCCATTAGCGAGATAGCCTCTAGAAGAAAAGAAAGAATGTAAGAAAAGCCAAGTTTCTGCAATTCTCCCATCTTTTGGATATTATTCTTTAATAGTAACCTCAAAATACTTCCCTACCCACTACTTCGTGCGTTTGACTTAGGAGCAGCTTTCTCCATTCTTCTGATGTGCTCAGAGCAGCTATTTTGAGGACCCTGAGATAAACTGTCTTACCGCTATCCTGTTGGCTTTAGGAAAGTCGTATTGTGACAAAGCTTCTGTTCGGGGGGAAGCCTAAGGCCCAAAGCCAGAAGCTGGGGCTGAACTCTAGTTATGCTGGCATGGCAACAAAGGGGATCCAAACAATGAGCAGAGCTACAGACAGATTTGGCGACTATCTTTGAAGGGATCCGGGCCAAGTCTGTAACAGTGCTCATTATAACTCAAAAAACCCTTCCACTTCACTTGAATATGGCATTTCTTGTCCTTTACCTGGTACTTACATTCTCTCCCATCTTCCTTTAAATCCAGCTTTGTATCTGTTGGAGACAGGAGGGTGCTGGGGGGAGCAAAACCACATCCCACCCCCACACCCCCAAAACAGGGCTTTCTGAAGGGTGGGAGTGGAAAATATCCGAGAAATTTAGAGTAGCAGTGATTTTCCTCTTTTGTCCATCTTCACTCCTTATACACACACACACACAGCCTGATAATAAATTTTGATAATGAAGGAGAAATTAAGAAGAAATTATATGGACAGTTTCCCCCAGAATGAATGAAGAAACTGAAACTATCTTTACTGCTAAACCTAAATTGTTAAAAATAGTCTCTAGACAAAGTATCTCCTAAGTTCCTTATTTCAAAATTACAGTGTTAGGTAATTTCATTTTCTACATATTGCAGACTATATATCATATATTTGCATGCAATTGCCAAGGAGCTAAATAATAATAAATATATTGGCTTAATCAGTTCATTTCCCAGGCCCACTCCCACCCTGGAAAAGAGTTTCCTTTATATCTGCAGTTTCAACACTAGCTCTCTGTGTCTGCACTAAAAAGAGCATTTAAGTCTTTTTTTTTTTCTTGTTTACAAATTCTATTTTTTCAATAATTTATGATAAAAACAAAGGAATAAAGCATGAAAGATTATTATCTTTATGTGCAGCATAACTCTCTTCAATAGTGAGTATATCTATCACTATTTAAAAAGTAAAGAAACTAGCAATTTGTGTTTCATTGCAAAGAAGCAAATACCATTCAGTTTAATAGGCAAGTTTCTACTGAAAACCTTCTACATTAATCCTTGCAACTTTTTGGAAGCGTTGGGTATCTTCCATCTAACACAACTCTGATGTGCGTTTCCTTTTCTGACCATGTAATACCCTTCTGATTTCTAGTTTCCTTCCTCTCTCCTTCACTATCTCCATTAGTTCAAATGCACGTATCAGGACAGATGAAAAGTGTATTTCGCTGCCATTTCACTGCCCTTTTCTCAAATGTGGGAATATCCTGGTTATGTCATCTATCATTACCTAAAGCCTCGTTATTCACACGACAGCTATACACGATCATATCAAATTATAGGTTGTGTTGGACTAACCGTGGAAATATCGCCTGAGAAAGGCAGGGTTTGTTTTACAGCAGCCCATTATAGCGCATCGCAGGTGGCTACCCAGCCCAGGACAGCCGCTTGGCACTTGGTGAATGTTATACGATACGCCGCCTTTGGTGGTGGAGCTGGAATAGTTTCCTGCCAGCCGTCTCGTACTTGCTTGTTTTTTCCTACTCACGGTGCATCTTACTGCTCAAACTGGTGGACAGTCCAAATTCGAGGTAAGTAACACTGGTTAGAGGTGTGAACTACTTCAGCAGGCCAGTGTATCCCAGAAGCACACTATGCTGTTTTGCTTGCTTTCAGTCTGTGGCGATGACCCTGAGTTAAGGGATTACCGCTACAATTCAATAACGGTTTCTCCGCTGCAGGCCTTAAAACTGCAGAAGCAGGGAAGTCACGGCTGCTGCATTTGGTGCTTCTGAGCACAGGAATAGAAACCCTGAAGGACAGGGTTCTGTTCTAACCACTACCATAAAGCAGGTAAGGAATCTATAGCAAGAGTAAGGCAAAAAAAAAAAATAGGATTGAAGAGTCATGAGAACAAGCAATGGCAGATAAGGGTGAAGAATATCTTAATTTATTTTTTTTTGAATGCTAAGATTAGAGTAGTAAAGTTACTTTGCTAAAATGCTGTTTCCTGCTTTGTTACCATACCATTTCCATGCATAACTAAAAACAATGCACGACCTCAGCAAGGGGGAAATCTGAGTGCATGTAACTAGCCGGGGAAATACCAGAGAAGGTCAGACACCAGCAGCAAAGTAAAGGACATCACCTCACATCCCAAGGAAGAGCATCAAGCAAAAGGAATCATCCTGAGGAGGTGTCAGAGCCCCAAAGCTGCAGGCCAGAGAACAATGTAAGCCGTGTAGGACTACACCACAGAAGTCTCATTGAGAAGTCTGCCAGTACCACGTCGACTGCTGGCCAGTGGGGTACTTGGCCAACGGGTGACAATCTGCAGCTATACCTACCGTGGCTGATGGATAAATGAACACTTCTGGTTCATTTATCAAATGAACTTCGCAAAACTGGCTCTGAATGGTGTCAGATGAGAGAGACAGTTAATTTATTTCCAATACATTTACTTTAACATCAGTCTAATTTTCTTAACCAATCCCCATCTCCTGAGGTGAACTCAAACAGGTACAGGTGACACCCACACAGAATAAAAACAATCTTCAATTTAGCTACAGCTGTCTGTTCGCTATTACTGGCTATTCTGTCCATCACACTGCAAGGAGAAGCAGTTTACTTTAAATCAGAAAGAAGCTAGCAGCGATACCATTTTGATAAAAAATAACACCTACACACTTTAAAGCTAACTTGCAAGTAATGCAACAATAACTTATTTGAGCTCAGGCATCAAATAACAGCTGTACTAAGGCACACTTAGTTGTTATTAAGAGCTACACACGGTTATGCAGTATCTTTTACCCAAAGAGTTAACTGCTTTACCAACTGTTTATGAAAACACGTGAGGGGCCCACTGAACTGCAGCTCCACCACTAATACAGGCAGATGGTAAAAATACTCAACGGGAATATCTTTTCCGGTTTGTAAAGTGCAATAATGGAAATGAATGAAATAAAAGAAATTACAATTAATACTTGCAAAGATGCTTAAGTAATTCTAGCAACAGGATGTTTCATTAAAAGATGTCAGGACTGAATGTCTTTGGTTGTGTTATCTAGAAACTGAAGATAGGCTGAAATTGCACAGTACGAAAAAAAACTCCAAATAGCATTTTTTTAATCCTCTGATTAGCAGTGATAGGGAATTGATTGGTGCTGTCATGATTTACTGAAAAGCAAATTTTCTCATATAGCATTCATATTAATTAAGAGGGTTTTGTATTCGTATCTAGTGAGAAGAAACCAGGCTAACCTGTAACAATGCTCGAGAAAGCTGAAGGAGCCAAACAATCCCATTATGAAAATAAAAATGACTTAACTGAGGAAAGAGTTTAAACTTTATAGGCCAACAAACTCAGTAAACATTAGCATCCCAGGGAAAATATGGAAAATATATCCACAACTACATGCAAATAATAAATACGGTTAACATCATAAGCATGAAAAACATTCTGTCATCATAGGGCGAACACTTTAATCCTGTTCTGAAATACAGTTACAATCTGTCTGCATTGCTAGTTCAAAGGTAATCTCTGAGTATGACTTCTGACAAAGTTTCTCTTAGAAGAAGCATTAAGAGATGTTAATGATGGATGAAAGACAAGGTATTCCTCAACCAAAAACTAAACAGGAGGGGAGACGGAAGAAAGTGACAGACTCAGTGTGCAGCTTTTCTGTTCACCTACATCAGGTTCAAATAATGAAGCCTGAGCCCAACTGTGTCCATACGAGCCCAATGCTATGCCCAAGTACGCAGGTGAAAGAGCTATTTGTCTCCACGTGTGATGTGGCAAACCCAGAGGAGAAATAAGTCAAGGTTCTCCTAGATTAAAAATACCAACAGAAAGTAAACTGTAAACTCAGATAATAAGCATACATTAAATTCATTACATATATATTTACGTATAAAATGTTAAGTTGAAGAAGGTAGTGCAGGTGAGAACCCCGGTTCTGACCAATCCCACTTATTAACACCATATCTGCATTCATCATCTTGCAGAGCATAAATCCAAAAGCGTAATCCAGAAGGAGAAGTAAGAAACCGAGGAGATATTAACTATAGTTCAGAGATTTGCCTGTCTGTGGATTCTTCAAACAAATTATTTGTGTTTGTTTTGTACTCGGTTATAGGACCTCAGAACGGAATGAGGACAAGTAGAAGCCAAGGAGTTTTAAGAGCTGCGGTAACAGTCCAGACATGTAATTTTCGATTTCTGTTAAGTATTTCTGGAATGGTAAAGTAACTTTCACTTTTAAAGACATACAGACTTATCCAGTACAGGCATATAAGAAAAATAAATGACCTCCCCATACCACACCTGTTGGCAGTGCCAATGAATATTATGTTCTGAATGTGAAAAAAGGTACCAAAATGATTGCCACACCGTTTTCCTCTCGAAACAAACAAACAAAAGAACCCACGCTGATTCATAAATCAGTAGTAAAGTTTATTTTCCTACAAAGATATGTATTTATGAAGAAGCATCATTTTCCAGTATTCAGCACTCACCATAATCACAATTAGTAATCTGCTTGTTGAACACCATAAACATGCATCTGAAATAGCTTCGAGCCCAAACCCTGCTACCACCACCACAGCTTTCTTCAAATTACATCGGTAGGTTTCACTCTACAACAGTTGCTACAATCTTATTAAAGCCTCTTTAGAGGTTTTTATCTCATCTTACTGAATTTCAGGGTCCTTTTCATTTTACTTTTATTAGTGAAATTTTAGGGAAAAAAAGCTCATTTTGAGAAGAAGGCTAGAAAAGCAAGTATTTTTTTTAAGCTAGATATGCTGTAATTTTTAGATTGATGGTATCTGATCAAATCCTTACTTGTCTACTCCCGGAAAAGGACACCGTGTGTCAGAGAGCAAGTTTTATTGAAAGAATGTGCAGCATTTTCAGGGCTGGGTTTCAGAAAGATAAGCTCAATGAACAGCGCAGTTGTCCAGTCATCCACAGGTGTTTCATAAGAATTTCAATGGAAGCTGGGGTATTTATTTACACATTCCACTACTGCACTGGCAACCCAAACACAGCAGCTTTCAGCGTGATATAAAGTTAACAAACAGCTTATCACGCACATTAAATGATATTGAGACAACGAACCAAAATAATGCATGCACACTGACTTTAAATCTTGAAATTGTCTTAACGCCCCTTTAAAAGAGAAGTCTTGTTTGGCTGAAGAGACCGACAGTCGGATATAATTCCGTTAGGACAAAAATAAATAAAGAAATAAATAGTGACTCCGGTTTTCACAACTGGTTTCCATTACTTTCGAATTTCACACCAGCAACAGCTTTGACAAACCAAGTTAATTCACACTACAAAGGAGGTTCTGGTTCACACAGTCTATGTCTTAGAGAATCTAAGTTATCAAGAGATTGCTTAAGATTTAATGAAGCCTCCATGCAAGACTGTTTTCACGGCGCATGTATCACCAGTGAGCCTGATGACCATAACTAGCATTTACTTTTAAAATCCTTATTTTATACCACATTTTACCAGAGCTTTACAAAGAGTTGCAGGATTAGCCCCGTTCTACAGACACAGGAAGGCTTTGGCACGAAATGATTTGGTCACTCAGCTAGGAGCGCAACATCAACAGAAACAGGTCACCCCATCCCAATTTTTTTTTCCTAAACGCATCACAGAGAACCCATACCAACTGCACCTGGAACACACGATACCAGAAAACATTAGTTTTTCCATTTCACAACTTTTGTTGTTGTTGGGAAGACTGACAATTTTCCCTGCAGGCCGCAGGAAGGTTATTTTGGAAATAAATCCACTAGCAGACA
The DNA here is from genome assembly GCF_013377495.2 of Cygnus atratus. NCBI lineage: Eukaryota > Metazoa > Chordata > Aves > Anseriformes > Anatidae > Cygnus > Cygnus atratus. The sequence goes on from NC_066363.1 coordinate 136,094,179, forward strand.
CAAATTTTCACAGATGTATCGACAGGGAAGCAGGACCCCTCAAACAACTTGTCCCATACACACTGAAAGGTCTCTGCATGTATGGGCATCATGGGAAGAACTGGGAGTTACAGCATGCTGCGGATAAACACAAAACCCAAAAGACCAGGCATAAAAGATGGCTGAATTTTCCCACATTATCCCTGCCAAAGAGAGCACCTGATGGAATTGGTCCCCCGCCACAGGGGACCAACCAACCCCGTTTTCTGAGGGTGAAAGCCAACAAGAAGAGTCAACAGGAAAGGCTCTCCAGAGCACCCGATGGAATGAAGGGAATTGTTGCCCACCTGGGTATGGAACTTAGCAGATGCTAGAAAGAGCACTGGGGATTGCACAAGGCTTATAATGAGGTTTTTAGAGGATAAAACAAAGATGGGCAAGGGGGAAAGATGAAGGTGGTTCGGGGAGGAACAAAAGGAAAAAAGGAACCAGCTTTAAACAGGTGACTGGTCAGTATACTTGTCCACCTGTGCTCTTTCTTTTCACAAGCTGTCCCTTCTTGTTATGAAACTACATGTCAAAACACTTTCTGGGTGAAGGGGCTCTCTCCATCCTGTGTGCACAAGTGCCCATGGAGCTGTACAAGCCAGAAGGTGGAGCTGGACCACACACGGGTCACAGGGCCCAGGCACCCGAAGTGCCAGCAACTGGAGAGTCCGTGCATACTGCCTGGTTGTGGCTGTCAGTGGGTGACCGCTAGCAAACATCGAGCTGGACTAACTGGCAAGTAGGAAAAGAGGTTTGGGAGCCAGGTTTTGGAGCAGCCAAAGAATCTGGGTTACATACTGCAGAGACCAGAGGGTCTGCAAGTTGCCTACTGGAGTCACTGGGAAGTCGAAACGAGTTACTGGAGAGATCAGCACATCTGGGGGGTTGGCTACCAGCAAGTCTGGCCCAGCTCTAACACCAAGACACGTTGGTACGCATGCATCTCTTGTGCACAAGGTCTCTGGCAGACCAGGGGAGCCAGAAGTCAGGCTACTAAGTAGACCAAGCGTCTAAGGCCAATTCCTGGGGGGATCCATGAAGTGTTTACCTGGGGGAGTGCAGGAAAACCAGCATCTGAGAACCTGCAATGAGACTGGGGGCCTTCGTGGTTCACATGCAGGCCGAGCGCATCAGAGCAGTTACAGCGGGAGGGAGGGGAGCGTGGAGAGCTATTCTAATTATCAGTGTAATTAATTGTGAGGAGAGAGCAGTGAATTATCTGTTAGACAGGCATTAGGATGCTTGAGCTGGCTCCAAGAAGACTGATTTTCATCCAGCAATGTGAGCAACCCGGTTAAAGTACCCGCATCCATACAAGGTGGAATGTCCCTGCACTGCATCTGTGGTCAGGGCACACGAAGAGTAGAAAATGAAGACACTCAACCCCACAGAGTCATTCAGGTCCACCAAAGTGCATTTGCTACCTTTCAGGTGCTTCACTATCTTCGCAGTGCTTGCTACTTAGCTTTTCTGAGTAATGCTCATTACCGGGTAAAAAATTAATGAATGGCACACATGAGAGAGCAGAGCCAGCCCTGCTCTGGTGACACGGGGGTTAACAACCCCCTTGAGCCTGAATACCCACCAGATACACCGAAGAAAACTGCTCAGGTCTTGCATTGAAGAAATCCTCAGTAAACTGAATTCCCTCAGTACGGTTAGCATACTCTGCATGAGGCCAACAACGTACCCAAATCACAACACTTTTCTATTACTTAGGGTATCCCAACTTTCTTTGTGACGTCACCCTGGGTAAGAGCAAGTTGATCATAGGTACTCTTCTGGAAGACGCACACCTGAATAGCAGCACTACCAACTGCCTCTTAAAATGTCAACTTTTTTAGTTTGTTTTCCATTTAAGAGAATCATTTAGTGTGTGTTCCTGTCACACTCTATCAATTAGAACACCAAATAATGGTCCCATTGCACAACACGTTAGTATTTCATAAAAGTTTACGAAGTAGCACGTCACTCGTAAGCTTTTAAATTCTCTCACGTTACACAGCAGTAAGTAAGAAAGAGCATCTTACCAGCTTTGGGCGTACTTAGCATTTTCATTTCCAACCTGCTGCACTTATTACCGCTGTTACACGCTGTTGTTGTCTTTACTTTCCCAGTTGAGTCCACAGACCGTGTAAAATTTACATTTTGATTCTGGCGGTATATTTTAGAAAGCCCTGAAGCGCTTCCCTGTTGCTCATTTACCTGCAAAAGAGAAACAAGATCAAGATAGAATTTCCTTCAAGCAGTTGAAGAGAAACATAAAAAAGAGCAACAAGAAGGGATTTTAATAGATGTGTGATCCTCATTATCAAACTGTCGAGATAAATATATACATCCCTACACAAATATACGCATCCCAATGTTCAGAACAGTAAGTGCAGGAACACAATACCAAACACCAGTTGTGCAAGTAGTTTACGACTTAATAGAAGTCTTCTACAGATAAAATTAATAAAAACTGTGGTGCTCTTTCTGGACGATACTAAAGGTTTCAGAGGAAGTTTCTTTTAGCAAAACTGCAACCCAATGTATTGGCATTTCATTAATAAGTATCGTGTTTTCTGAAACTGCTTTTGTCACAGCATTCCAAACATTTGAATTCAAAGTCCAGGCCAACGTGCCTCTTCTGCATTGAGAACTGTATTTGGGCTCAATACTAATTACCTTTATTTATTCTAAAGACATTTTTCTGCATGCATTTCAGAGTGAGAGAAACCTACCCAAGATGCAAGATCAAATCTTGTACGAGCAAAGGTATCAAAGTCTATTTGAAACAGACTGTCTAAGCTGGAATTGTCTGTGCTGAACTCAATGCTACCTTTTAGTAACAACGGTGTTCAAACAGATATAATTTTTAGTGCACTGTTCACTTACCTCCTTTAATTTCATGTCTTGGTCCACCTCCTTAGTTTCAGTCTTGGGACAAAGTGCATTACTTTTTCCTGGTGGTATAAACCTCGGCTTTTTGGCTACATTTCCTAGCACTTGACTTGGAGCTGCCGATCGCCTCATATTTGGTTGTACTGCTCTGGAAGGAACGAAGCAGATAGGACAACTGCAGTCAGAACAGGCCTTATATATATATAAATATATCCATAGGGGACAATATAAACACACTTTTAAAAACAACAATAAACAAACAAACATAAACTTGCATAGCATAAAAGATCTTGGAGGTCTTTTTCAACCTTTATGATTCTGTGATTTTCAAATAACAATTTTAATTCATAAACATAACACAACATATGAAAAAGAAATATAATTGCAATGCCTTGTTTAAATACTAAGATAAACTACAGCAATTTCTGAAGTTGAACATTTCCTTTTTTGTTTGAAAAGTTAGAAAAGCATGTTCTCAAGAGCAAGAAACGCTCTGGAGATGAATGATATAGAGCTTCTTATCAACTGCCATGTCATCTTTCTAATCATTGACTGAGGTAACAGAACTAACTATTCTAAAAACTTAACACATAATTTTGAAAAAAACAGCATTAGTAAACAACAAACAAGGAATGGTTAAGTTACATATCATTTCTGGAAGTAGCATTTTGCACCAGACAGTCAATTATATAGAATCATAGAGTGGTTTGAACTGAAAAGGGCTTTAATTGAAAATCGAACCGCTCTGCAGCAAAAAGAGGCTACTATGTACAAGGCCTCTGACCTGCTCTGATGCAAAAGACAAAAAATGGGTGGTGAAGGAGGCCAAGAGAGCAATGACAAAGTGTACGCTCATGTTTAGAAAAGTAGTGCCTTTGAGAACTGGATGTTGCTTGCATTTTTTCTAGTGTTCCTTTGTGGTGTAAGGAAAGTAATTTAACCCAAACTTTTCAGCAGCAGAGATTTGCACGAGTGCCTGATTTGAGAATCAGTCTCATTTGTAGTAACACTGAACACCTGCAGGTGCAACTGGAAGGTGTAGTCTGAACACATTAACTGTAGAATGACAGAATGGTTTGGGTTGAAAAGGACCTTAAAGCCCACCCAGTTCCAGCCCCCTGCCATGGGCAGGGACACCTCCCACCACACCAGGTTGCCCAAAGCCCCATCCAGCCTGGCCTTGAGCACCTCCAGGGATGGGGCATCCACAGCTTCTCTGGGCAGCCTGTGCCAGAGCCTCACGAATTCTTCCTAATGTCTAATCAAAATCTCTGATTAGATTTGGATATTGGTCATTCCAGTATCTATGAAAAGTTTAGAATTCAGCAAAGAACGAACTCAAAATTACAGCTGAGATCATCACTCTGAACTATGTGCACTTTAACAGTGGAAGGAATGTACTAGGTGTTTTCCACTGAAATAGAAGACCATTATTCCCCCAACCAACCTCAGAACAAAACCAAACATACACTAAAATTAATATGGCAAAGTATACCTGCAACCATTTGAAAAAAAGCAACAATCTTAATACTTAAAACAAGAAAAAAATAATCCAATATAGTAACCCTGCAGCTCAAATGACAAAGATAAGCATGGCACAGCAATTTATAAACATACTTTTACCAACTGCAGATACAATCACGTCTACCATCCTGAAAGTATTATTTGCATCCTGTTCCAAGAAGCACCGTGTATTACTGTGCTTATTTTTTTCTTTTACACTATTCTGCACTCCAGTGGCCTATTAGGGCACAACAACCTTTCTTTCCCAGGTTTGCACAGAACTAGTAATGGAGCACTATTAAAACACTTTGCAGACATGCAGACACTATATACACTGCTGACGGTACTGCTCTCTCTGTTACATCTGCACATATTTGCATGATTTACGCATATATGATGCTGTTTCTAGATGTAAATCTTGATGACAAAGCAGCCTCCTATAACTGCTATTACTTCCACTGTGGCTGTGCTGTTAAAAAAATAAGGAAAGAAGAGGCCTCTGTGAACAGTTCTGGCAGTTCACACAAATTAGGCCTTCTGAACAGCACCGTTAGCATGTGTGCTTCAGCTAACGCGATAAGGGAGTAGCTCTGTCATGGTAACAGGAGAGTGGTCAAGAAATTGGCCTTCTCTACCCAGCCCTGTAGGTGACGGTAACACTTGGTCTTTTAGATAGGATTGATGCAGGTGTAACTAGGTCAAGGAATAGCTCCACATTTCAACTAATTCAACCAACAACCAAATGTGCCCTTTGTAAGGAGAGAGTCACCAACAACTGGAGTTATCCCATTCTTTCAACACGTTGGGTTTGGTTCCAGGGAAACTGCTGGAGGCAATGATAAAAGCGCTGCTTTTATTAGTGACCCAACCAGACCAGAATAAGCGTACCATGAAACCACAGCCTAAAACGCCTCCCAAATGCACCTGTTTTTGCAAGCAATGTACTCGGTGGTGTTTTTCTCTCTTAACATCTGCACTAAAAGGAAACACATGTGCAGAAAGTACTTCAAAACTGTACACGTTCAGCTCAACACCGTGCAGCACCCCATTACAGGCTGCGAGGTCAGCCATTTTAGCACCAACCTAAGGGGCTGCCCCCTCCAACGCTGGAGGTTCCTGGCACAGCTGAGCAGGCTGAATGCTTTCTGGACGCGGTCGGGAAGCTGTAACACGGGACTAACTTTTAGTTATTTTTTTGCAGGCAGCGAGCTGTCCCCTTGGGTATCGGGATTACTTGGAGGTGACTCGAAATGAGCAGTAACTGCAAGGATTTGGGCACAAAATCGCTGCGATTGCTGCTGGCTACCCACAAACGTAACTAAAAGAACTAATTAGGGAAGCCGCCTCCCACAGGAGGCACGCAGGAGACCCGCACCGAACCCCGTGAGGGCTGGAGCCGCCCGAACAGCCCCCGCTCCCTGCTCCCCGCCCGCCGCCCCTGCCGTACCTCAGGCCCGGCCGCTCAATTCGCCCGCCGCCGTCACCCGCCGGCCGCGCCGCGCATGCGCCGGACATCTTGCCTCGGCGAGCGCGCATGGCTCGAGGCAGGGAGCCGCCCTGCGCCACACACAAGATGGCGGCCGGGCCGCGCTGGGGCGGGAAGGTCGACGCGCTGCTGTCAAGCGGCGCTGCCGCAAAAGGGCCGTGTTTGCGGCGGGCGGGGCCGTGCGGCGAGCGTCGGCGTCAGGTGGGTGCTCGCTGTGTGCCTTAAATTCTCTGTAATGGGCGTTGGAGGGGCTTTTAGGGCAGAAATCAGCCCCCCTCCGCCCCGCGAAGTGGCGTTGGTGGCCCCTCCGGTCCCGCTGCCTTGCCCTGGTTCCCCTCACGGCTCTGCTGAGCCGCCTGCGGGCAGGGCAGGGCAGGGCAGCGGGTGCTGCTGTCGGGAGGGCCGACGGAGGGGAGCTGGGGGGTACATCGGGGGGCAGCTCGGCTTAGGCTGCTGTGGGAACCGTGTTGAGGTGAAAACTTGTAGGACTTGTGGCAATTCGCTCTTAAAAGCAGTTAGTGCCCCACTATACGCCAAGTGGCTGTAGAAATAGCACGTGTTGGTACAGTTGAAGGGGTTAGTCCGCTTCTTCAGGCATTAACGGTGTCTTAAACTGGCTTATAGTGACTGTGGTGTTGCCATAAGACACCGTAAAATGTCCCTTTTGTGTTGCCGGTGTGTCTTTGTGAAAATAGGAGCTGAAGCCGTAGCATGTTAATGGCACCCCAGTGCTGGGCCCTGCACAAATTGTTTGTTCTTCCACTCAGGACTTTTGGAAACGTGTCTTAGTGATGCACATTTAGTGCTATCATGATTCTAACAGCCTTTAGTTTGTCACGTAAAAAGAAACATTTTTTAAAAAATTCAGGAACTACCTTAGAAGAAAAAAATGCAGGTCACTAATATATCACGGTCCTGATTTTACAACGGAATGGCTTTGATGAGTGCTAGATATTTGGCAAGCTGTCCCATTACATTGGTGGGACCTGCTTACCACCTGTATTTTCCCTACTTTTATACCCACAAAAAAATCCCTGAAGGCAGAGCAGACTGTACATAGCTCAGGGCTGCCTTCAAGTGTGCATCTGCCTGGTGAACGTGGGCTGACAGCTACTGAAAAAGGATTTAATACCAGTGCTGGTTGGTCTGGGATGGAGTTAATATTCTTCATGGTAGCCTTTATGGTGCTGTGCATTGGATTTATGATGAAAACAGCGTTGATAACACACCAGTGCTTTAGCTGGTGCTGAGCAGCGCTGATACACAGTCAAAATCTCTTCATTTCCGTGCTGCCCTGCCAGCAGGGAGCCTGGGGTACGGCAGCAGCTGGGAGGGAACACAGCCTGGCCAGCTGGCCCAAACGGACCGAAGGGATATCCCGTGCCATGTGAGGTTGTGCTCAGCAATAAAGCCAGGGGGAAGTTTGCCAGGGCTGCTGTTGCTCAGAAGCTGGCTGGGAATCAGTTTGCTGGTGTTGAGCAGTTCCGTTTTATATTGCTTGTTTTCCTTGGGTTTGTTCCTCTTTGTGTTTTTTCCTTGTTGTTTTATTTTTTACTTGTTAAATTGTCTTTATCTAAACCCCCAAATTTTCTCACTTTTACCCTTCTGATTCTCTCCCCCATCCTGCTGTGGGGTGAGCAAGCAGCTGCGTGGTGCTTAGCTGTCTACTAGGGTTAAGCCATAACACTGGGAGAGATTGTTGCATGTCATGGGGAAGAAAAAAAACATTTGAAACAATGGAAAAGCGAATAGCATGTGATAGCTTCTGGTTTCTTGCCTTCCAGGTTTGGCATCTGCAAATTCCAGATTTCCTCAGGGACAGCACTGCTGGCAATGGCGAGGTGATGGGCAGAGTTCTGGACCGGAGAAACCAAAGGCAAAGTAAGGTTTGGAACTGTTAGTGGAGTGTGAGAAGGCAGTGACACCTGGTGTAGTTTCAAAGTCAGGAAAGGAGAAATTACAGGGAGGGAGCAGAAGTTGAAAATGATATAATTCTGCGGTGAAAGCACTGAGCAAAGTGATCTGTACTGCAAGAGCGTATGGCATCTAGCTGATGTTCTCCCTCCACTTATATCTTAACTAAGTACATCCTTTGAAGGGAAGGCTGTCTGTGGTCTCAGACTAAAAATGCGCCTTGACCCATAGTACAAGCAGCAAGGATTGTGGTGTTGTGTAGGGATGTTGCTGCTCCAGCATCAGACCTTAAAACATACTGACATTCTCGTCAGAACCCCCATTGATTGTATTGTTTGCCTCAGAGTTCTCATCCACTTTCCATCTGAACTCTGGGCGCACTCTCAGCTCTTTAGGTTGAGGCTTTTTGTATATATAAATACGTGTGGGTGTGCATGTATATGTATTTATATATATATATATATATATATATATATATTTATATGTACACACACTTCTCGCACTCATTTTTCTGTCAGGCACAAAGGAAGTTTTGGTTTCCCGCTCAATAAAAACGCTCTTTCGTGCATTCTGATACTCTTGAAACTTGCTGAAATAAGCTAAACAGTGCCTTGAAGATTTAGTGTTTGGGGATCAACAGAGTGTGTGCAAGCTGTAGCTTACAGCGTCCCCAATTCCCGTGGAAAAGAAACCCTGGAACAGCAGAAATACAGAGTTCTGCTGATACGTCTTATGTCTCTGTGAAAGTTTTCCAAAAGCTGAATCCTCTGGGATCCGCCAAGCCAAATCAAAATTTTAGGCTTGCAATTCAAATGATAGAAAGTCGTGGGCCATTTAACACTCCTCCAGCACAAACGTGCTGTATGGTTCAGTGCTTTCATCAGTACTGGGGGCTGGTACTTAACTTCACGTTTTGTTACTAATAGCTTTGCTCTCCAGTTCTTAAACTTCCCCCTGTGTTCCCTGCTGCTCTTGCAACGACAGCTCTGTGCCAACATACTGCTTGTTTTGTTTACCCTCAACTAGCAAAGTCCTGAATTTCCTGTCTTTGCAGGAGACCTGTATAAACATACAACATAAAAGGAAATAGCGGTATGAAAAGGATTATTGTCTTTATAATACAGTATTTGCTTGAGCAGGCTCTTCTAAAACACAAAATGTCTGTGCTGTCACCACAGGAATAGCATAGCATATCCAAGAGGCCTGTACTGTTGATGACAACATCATCACAGAGCTAAATGCAGACTGTGAAATCTACCTGAGACCTTGTCAGGAGTCTGGACTGTGCTACATGCTGCTGTGGCTGTGCTGTAAGCATGCCACTGGGAACAAAGCACAGCATTGAAACCGTAGCAGATGACGTGTTTTGTTTGGGTAGTGTACATGCTTGCCTGTGTTATGTGTGCTCCCATTGCAGATTTTATTAACTTTAATCTTAAGTCACCCTGTTAACACAAGCATCTCTCATGTTCAGTGGAGGTATGCTTTGTTACTCCGATATATAAGATCTTCCAAATTCCAGATTTATATTGCATTAATGAAGAGGAACTACCAAGTTATTTTTTTTTCCCCTCTAGAGCAAAATATTACTTTAGTCATTAGAGATCCTTACTGTTCTTAAACAGGTCTAATTCAGACTGAGAGCACCCTAGACAAATAAATCAGAACTCTGGCCAGCTAGCACAGATTATCTTTGGATGTCATATTGCAATTACTAAATATTGTCCTAGGGGATTTAAGTGATGAATTCCTTTCTAATTTTTTTAAGTATGCAACCTGAGTTATGCTATTTACCAATGCTATGAACTTGACTGTGATAGTTTTATTTTAAGAATGGACTGTGTAGCGTCCATTAAAACTAGGTTAGTTAAGAAACATCATTTTAAGGAATAGGATTTTAACAGATTTCAGTTGCTACTTTTCAATAATACTGAGTTCTGTTGTCAAAGAGAGACTGATGTTTTTTTCCCCTAGTCTAGTCGGATGTCTTGTGTTGAATTACAGGTTTTACAGTGACGTACTTTTAAAAGCTTTGTTTTAATGCTGTTAGGGCAGCTTTCCATACAACAGCTGGCTGGTTAGGCATAGGACTCACCAACTTAGGAAACACAACTGAGCCTTTTTCTCTCTAATTTTTCTTACAGACATAATGAAGCAGTGAAGAGAAACTGAAGGAAAGAAGTACTGCATGTGTTAAAGATCAGAAAACTGTTTCTGAAGTATTTGGGCAAACAAGTATATAAGTAGTAAAATCTAAAAAGGTAAGACATTTTCCTTTTTGTTTGTTTCTTTTATTTAGAAAATCTCGTAACTAATTAACCTGTAAACCCTGAGTGGGTTTACAGGAGTGATTTTGTACATTAAGGAGGAAGGCAAAATCTAAAACACTTTTTTTTTTTTAAGGGAATTCTGAGTTTTGCCAAATTTTAATAGGCTTTTCCTTATAGGATTTTGATGAAGGTAGATTGCTTCTTAGTTTTTCTTCACAAAACGTTCAAATCAATTTAAAAGCTACTCAGTTTTATAAAATAGATCCTGTAGGAGAAGACGATAGCTTGTCATGATTTCAGGGCTATCATGAGGATAAGTTTTGGCTTTTTTTTTTTTTATTTATCATAAGTTTGGGCTTTTTTCTCCCAAATATTAAGTATTTCTCTAGGCATGTGGAGATTTCATGCTCTTCCCTCTGGAATGGAAGTCAACAACGAGTAGGGAATCTTAGGTGTTTTTTTTGTTTGTTTTGTTGTTTTGTTTTTTTCTTCCCTCCAGTATGAAAGCAACAGAAAGTTATACGTAGTTCATAAATACAAAGTCTGCTGGCTGATACTACCACAGCTACTGGCTGTAAGTATCCTGTTTTGGAAGTTTGTTAGGCATTATATAAAAGGCATGAAAATGGAAAGCAAACACTTACTTTTGAACTTTTTTGCCAATTCTGCTTCAGGTAGGATTCAAGTAGAAACTATGTGTATCCCAGCGCCTGCTAGAGGTGTGTTTGGTAACAGTTGGGAACGTATCTGCTAAAATCTTTGCTTTCAAAATGCAGAGAATCTTGATATAAAATTGGGATGCTGTCCTCCACCAGTACAATCCTCAAATTCTCAGTTAATTCTTAAAGTCTCCGAAGTATGCAAGTGCTTGTGTTTTCGCCAGTAAAGTTCTGTATTCGGCTTAAGTTCTCTATATGTCTAGATTTTGCTTCCAGGCCTTTTGTGGATCTGGCCGTAGATAAAGGACGAAGAGGATGAAGGCTGCTTTATTTCTCTTTGTTGTTTTAATAGGTTAAAAGTGTGTGGGAAGCATGGGTTATGATATCGAGCGTTTTGTTGGCTACGTTAACGAAGGGCTCTTATGCTCCATCTGCCGTGATGTGTTAGAAGATCCACTACAGGCTCCCTGTGAACACGCTTTCTGTACTGCTTGTATACACGGGTGGCTCGTTCATCACAGTAACTGTCCTGAAGACAGACAAGTGGTTGATGTGTCTATGCTACGACCTCTGTACAGGTATACAATGATCTCACTGTATGTTAAAATTGTATGAATTTAGGATTTTTCATCTCTTGTCATTTACTTTCACCCATTTTCTGTCTATGGCAGAAACTGATGACTTGCATGCAAGCAATTTTTATATTCATTATAACCACCTACCTTTGGAGGTATGAAGGTTTCAAAACGGAAAGAACACTTTCGTTCTCCACCTTTTTATATCTTGAGTGCTGATTATAGATGTGTGCCTGGATATTACTCTGTCTTCTACAGCACCAAAACTTTCCCATATCTTTTCAGAGAAAAGTGGGCAATGCAGTTCTTGAGAACGAACTGAACATTGTATATCTGTTGTTTTTCTTTTCAGTCTTACAATTAGTTCTCTTTTCTGTAATTCCTGCTATCATCAATACTCAGAGTTTCATCAGCAGACGCTGCTTGGTGTTTAACCCTTGCATTGTCTGATCTTGCTCGGATTAACAGTTACATTTAAAATCTTCAGCTGCAGGCATTAAATTAACTCCATTAGTACTCTCATTATTTTTCTCACTAATGAGAGTTCACTGTATTGAACGTTGAAATATAATGTAGACAGTTCCATTTATACATTGTTCAAATTACACATTGGACAAAAAGCACTACATTGTTCAATTTTAGAGTTCAATTTATACATTGTTTAGTCTGTACTCACTGTGGCCAGTCTGCTTTGGCATGTTTATAAACACAAGCTAAAACTTAAATGACGAATAATTAGCCGAAGTGTTTGGTGATATCTGCAGAACTAATGAAAAGGCATAGTTGAATTCTTTATTTCTGAATTATTTTTTTATATTTGCACATTTGATTGTGGAGACTGAGTTTTCCATTAACATTCAATTGTTTATTTTAAGCCTGTTCCTTTCCAATATTGTCACTTGAATGCTTAAAAATAAACAAATATGGAAACTAATTATTCACAGGTTTTTCTAATCAAAATTTGAATTTTTAGTTTCTCTTCCCAAAGTAGACAATTCAATTTTTTCAATAACGATCACAGATTTAAGAACAACTCTTCTTTTGTATGTAGATATATGAAAAATGATTTAAATCGTCTTCAGCTACACTGCAAAAACAGAGAGTATGGCTGTGAAATGGTTTGTTCTTTAGAGTCTATCGACCGGCACGAACGGGAGTGTGAATACAGTCAGATACCGTGCTCCAATGCTGGTGAGTAACATTCAAAATCAAATCCTCTATATTCAGGAAAACATGTAATTGTCATCTTTCTGTCAACAGGATGGCAATAATGTCCATTCATTTCTAACCATATTCAAAACTTTAGCGTGACCTACTCTTTGCAGAAGTATTTTTAAAGAAAATTTATTACCCTTTTATGGCCATCGTGATCATTAGCAGCAAATTCTTATCCAAGAACTAACCAAAGTGAATGAGAATAATTTAGACATCTCAAACTCTCAAAATTGAAAGACAAACTCATGCCTTCACGGAAACCAAAACAAATACAGTACTATAATAATACTAAGTTGGAATTCCATCGATGTAATAGCACCTACAGAAGTCAAATGTGTATAGGTCATAATTTATTAACAAAACAGCTAGTTGTCTGGTGCATGTGCAGCCACTCACTGTCTCTTGGTTTTAACAAAAAAGTATTTTGGAAATGAGGATTTTTAACTAAATTTTTATTAGAATTGATATGTTGGTGTTAAGGTCTTTAAAACAAACCAAAGCTTCCCAAGGAAGAAATATATTATTAAAAAGAAATGTACTGTTAAATTTTTCCAGCTTATTCTATTCACAATGTTGCATGCTCCTAGAAAAACTTAATTTCTAATTAGTGATGTAAATCACTAGATTACTAGAATTTGCTAGAATTACTAGATTTACTAGATTAGATGATAAGGGCATAGTTAAGTCTGCCACTGTAATTAATTATGAGAAGATTAAGTTGCTAGTGTTGCTCCACTGGAAGTTACAACTTCTCTCAGTGACTATCGCAGATGCTTCAGATTAGAGACACAGTAAGACAGAGTTACAACATCTTGTCACTGCTATATGGCGTTCAAGGTGTGAGCGTTCTTAAATCTCTTGAATTCCTTTCTCAAGAGGGCATGAGAGTATATTTTGAGTACCTCAATTACAAATCATTACAGTTTTATTAATAAAGCTCTCCTAGAGGGCTCTCTTTTGCAGTTCTCTGGTATGGTTTGTTGGCAAGTTTCATTACTGTGTTGTTTCAGTTTTCCTGTATATATTTTTATCCTTAAAGTAAATGAAAGGAGCTATAACATATACTATAGCACACAGTGCCTCACAGATTAAAAGTTAAGACCATGAGTTTTAAAGTTTACTGTTAAATATAGCAAAAATTAATGTAGAGTTTATTTCTGCTTCTCCACACTTTTAATTACTACCAATTTGCAAGGTTTATATCCTGCCATTTCTGTGAAAATGTATCTAGTTTTGCAACAGATATTAAATGTTCAAACATGATTGCTCTTGCTTTATGTGGCCTAGTATGTTATTCATAGGACCAACCTATGGCTGGGAAGACAATCTCACCCACTGTTTTACTACCTGTCGTAGGACCATTTTTTTGAAAATTTATACTTTAAAAAAAAAATTAAATCATTCTTCAATTCCAAACATTACAAGCTGCTGGTGTCTTAGCTTGCCATCAGTGTTGTTGTTGCTGAAGTTGGTTTAATGCCAGACCAGTGGCAGAAAACTTTACAAAAAGATACTCACTTCTTAATCGGTACTTTCAATTAATTGATAAATGTTTTAATAAGAGTTTTTGAGAGTCTGTATTAATTCTAGTATGCGCGTTATAACTATTGAACTTAATATTCTAAAGACCTTGCTTTTTTTCACTTCTTAACAGATTCACAGTTGCTTACCTCAGGTTACTGCAGCTTACTTACTTAAGTGGTTATGTTATTAATTATTAAAATGTTTGTGTTGTAAGTGGTTGACTTCATCTTATTGTTCCCTGTTCAGGCTGTACAGTTCAGGTTGAGCGACGTAACCTTGATGTTCACTTGGCAGTGTGTGAATATCGGAGCCGTGAATGCCCCAACGGCTGTGGTTACACCATTCTCAGCGCAGAAGACACGCAGCATAACTGTGTAGCAGAGCTGAGAACCGAGCTAGAACTACTTCGGTACAAATCTGCTGTTTCTTTGGTGTTTGTGTTAGTCTGGGCCTAAAATCACTGCGTAAAGCGCTTCAAATACTAGCACTGGATGCTGGTATGTGTTAAATAGTCTGTTCATTAGTTGATACTGGTGGGCTAGGGTATTATTATTTGTCCATGCAGACTTTAAGTCCTTACTGTTTTGATTTTCTTTTGTTGTTATTTCTTGTCCAAGTTATTACAAATCCCAAAATACCATTGATTGCAGTTGAACACAGCTGTGAGCTGACTAAATAAAACGACAAAATACCTACCAAGAACCGGACTGAAGTTAAAAACTTTATTTTTCCGCTGGCCTGATATAGACCCAAGGTCACATTATTAAATAATTTAGTTTATAAATTTACAAATCCTCCCGAATATAAAAATCTCTGATTATTTTGGTCGGTACAGACTGGTAGATTAAACCTCATAGAGTCTAATTTTCAATTTTGATAAAAGTCATGGCATAACATTTGGTAAACATGCATGTTCTTACCAGCATTTTCTTATTTCCTCTTATATACAATAAGATATATATGCTTATATATGTGTGTATTTTTGTGTGTGTGTTTCTGTAGCTTTTCCTTTCCATGATATTCCAGCTGGGCTGTATTTTGGTTTTGTGTGTTTGTTTTCCACGTTCTTTCCTGTTTTTTATCTTTCCACTATGTCTTGTGTTCTTGAACGTTGTTGTGAAATCTGGCTCAAATCTGTTTTAAATGCCTCGAGGCACGAGGAATTCAGATATCTCGTTACTGAACCAAACAAGGTTACTGTAGTAACAGCTAGTTTTTGGCTGTGAGTCCGTGCGAGCGATTAGGTTATGCTAGTTTATTGCTGTCGTTTAGTATCTTCCATAAAAGTGACAAGTTGACATGTTTAGCAATCCAGTAATATTCACACGTTATCCTGACTACATGTGCTTACTAATATTAAGCAAGCATATACTATAGGAAAAGGCAGTAAATAATTTAAAGTCATAAATACCTGATCATAGAATTATTTCAGAAATACGATGCATTTTTTCCCTATGTAGGCTGTCCAAGGTCAATGTGGTGCCCTCTCAGCAGAATACACTGGTTTTTTTATGCTAGTCTTTTTTCACCAGGACATTCCATCAGAAGAAAAGGAATAACACTAAACACTGCACGATAAGCAGCAAGAATGTGTCACTGGGAAAAATTTATAGATAATACTGTCGTGCCTCCAGAGAGGCATCCTCTAGAGCATGATGGGAATCAGATCAGGCTATCTGGCTGCAAGAAGGCTTTTGGGAATTTGATTTTTTTTTTTTTCCTGTGTTAACAAGACTTAAAAAGGAGAAATACTTTTTTAGGTCAGAAATGATCTGCAGAGTGGAGGAGGCAAAGCATGAGATGGAGTCAAGGTTAGATTCACAGAGAAGGCATATGGTCCAGAAAGAGAGTATTCTGCAGAATGAAATTGAAGAACTAAAGGTAAATATGATTCCCCCAACCCCAACAGTCTAAAGTTTTGCTCTTCCAGTAGCAGTCTTTTCTTTTGTAAATGTAGAGTCCCAGATAGATGCGAATTAAATCAAGGATGGGAAGAGCGAAACAGATGTTAGCCTAACGCTTCGTCTGGGCTAATCAGCTCTGAGAAGCAGACTGAGTGTTGCTTTCATGCAGTTTATCTACTTCAAAATCATTTGGAGCTGGCTTGGATACCTCTGTACAAGGACTGCATTGTTCTTTGTGCATGTAACACGTCAGCAAATCAGTCTAACCCTATTTTCAGTGTCTAAACATAGCTCATACATCACAAATCAAATGTAAATAAATATCCAGCCCCCTTTTTAGTGATGTTCAAAATGACTTAATCCAGTGCTGTGCTGACACAGAGCCCTACTGCAGACAGTGGTATTTATACTATCAGCTGTGGTCAAAAGGTTGCAAAGTCGCACTGTAAATTAAATCAAATAACAAGCAAAGCCATGTTATTTTTTCACACAGCCAGTTCTTATTATATCATCGAATAACAATTATATTAAAGCAATGGAGATACTTCAGATTATACGCTCTTCTTTTTTAATGGATTTGAGTTTTAAATCCTTGAAGAGTATATCTGAATGTAACCAATACCTTACTTTGGTAGGGGTCTTGAAATGTGAAATTTAAGCAGAAACCGGATAAATCCATTCCCTGTTTAAAATATTTCATGAGAAAACTTTTGCACTTGTCGGAAAACTGGTTTGGAATTAAAAAAAAAAAAAAAAGACCATCCAAGAAGGTCAATGCTGGATTGTGTCTTAAATCGTTTACGTTTTTTCTGCTATCAAAACCAGTAGATCACATCAGTGTTGCTTTTTCTTTATACTCCATCTCCCTTACACGCGTGACTGGTTCAGCCTCTTAATGCCATCAGTGGAAAAGAGTTTGTTTATTGCAGTAAGTTTGTACTTGCATTTCAGAGTCAGATGTCCCGAATGATGTCAGATGTACGTTCCCTGATGGCTGCAGAGAGACAGCATCGGCAGGAGCTGGAGCAAGCAGAGCTGGAAAAACGGGAACTAATGGAGCTGCTGAGGGGGCTGCAGAAGGACTGTCGGTTAAGTACCACAGAGGGAAGCAGGAAGTCAGCAAACGTCCGCCCACTGACACGACTAGAGAGTGCAAAACGGAAACCCAGGGAAGTTACAGTTATCTAAACAGAAGTAAGCTCAAGAAGCATTTTCTTTCTGATTTCTGTGACCATCTGACAAAAGTTTTTACTCTCCATGAATGATTGGTAAACTTCACATCATTTCTGATTTGCTTGCTTTCTTTTTAAACCTGGATTACAACCTCCTGTCCTCCTGGGCCATAAAAACAAATGGGAGAGTTTTCTCTTACAGAACACTGGGTATTAAACCTGGTAATTTTCAAAGATGTTTGTAGCTCATGTTTCCCTAAAAAGAGGGAAGAAAACTTGATTTCTATCTCTTCAGTGTGTCATTTACAGACCTCTTTGTACCATGAAAACCGGAATCTTTTAAAGTCAAGGATACTTGAAGTTTTTTTCTTTCCTGGTCCATTAGAGTCTGTTTCAGTCCAGTTTATGCTTGTACTTGAAACAGGAAAAAAAAGGAAATGCGATTATCTGTAATGACACTTGGGATGTACTTAATTTGGGGAAAGTCAGTAATAGAAATTAATAGATTTTGTTTGTATCATCTGTAGGAGGTATATCTCAAAGGTGAAACGAAAGCACTTTAAATTCTAAATCTACTGCTATGTAACAGCTTCAGGTGAGCTTGACTTACTTTAGAGCTTCTCTTAACTTCCCAGGCTGACACACACTGAAGAGATATGTACCAGAGCCCAAGGTAATAGTGTTACCCAAAACCTGTTACATAGATCTGTGTGTAAATTAGAGTTTGTGGGAGAGGATCTTGCATTTTATTTAGTAACTTGAGCTTTTCTACGTGAAAATATTAGCTTTCTATAGGGTCCTTAAAGCCTAACTTCAGCCCATTCAGTATTCAATATTTAAAAAAAAAAAACCAACATATAAATACTTTGAGTGGGGTGGTTTTAACCTGCTGGGCAGCTGAACGCCACCACAACCACTCTCTCATTCCCCCTCCTCAAAAGAAGAGGGGGAGAAGAAAGTATGAATGAAAGAAAAAGGCTCACACATTGAGATAAGGATAATTTAATTAAAGGGGAAAGAAAGTAGGGGGGGGAAAACAAGCAAAGGCCACGTGGAAGCAAAGAGGGAGGGAAAAAAACACCACAATTCTTCTCTACTTCCCATCAGTGAGCAATGTTTGGCCACGTCCTGGGAAGCAGGGCCTCCGTACGTGGTTGTTCGGGATGTCTTCCTAACAAGAGCCCCACCTTCTGCTTCCTTCCCCTTTCCCAGCTTTTAGTGCTGAGTGGGATGTCATATGGCAGGGGATGTCCCTTCGGGTCACCTGCCCTGCCCGTGTCCCTTCCCCATCTCTTGCCCTCCTGGTTTGGGGGTGTTGCAGGGAGCCCTGGTGCCGTGCCAGCGCTGCTCAGCAATAGGCGAAGCAGCGGTGCGGTACGGGGGCTGTTCTCCCGGCAAGCGCAGAGCTACGAGTAGCTCTGGTTTTCTTTTGGCGTGTTTAAGGCTATTTGAGCATTAATGTCCACAGCAGAGGAATATTTGCACGGGGGCTTGGACTTCGAGTGTCTTAGTTCTCAAGTCTGCAGCCGTGTCAGAGCTAGGATTTTGTAACAGACTGACAAATACTGGACTGAGGGGACGTATCCCTGTAAGGACTGGAGTATGAGTGAGAAATCTGTACAGCTCAAAGACTTTTCTCTAAACTTCTCACAAAGCCTGTTTGCGTTGTTTTCAGAGCTATAACTAAGCCATATTCTGTCCTCTGGTGCAGCCATTCAGTGGAATAGCTGGGGGAGAACCTGGCCTCCTGTTTACTGACTGTGCTAAATCAGCTTTGACCTTTCAGGAAAGATGTGTGCAGGTGCAACGGTCTTAATAAGCCAATTCTCTAGCTTAGAAAGCAAATACGATACTGCGTGCTTTGCTGTCACTCAGAGCAATGCTTTTATGGCTAACACCATAACCAAAGAGAGAGACAGCAGCCTTCTTTAGCACATACACTACATTAGAAAAACTTGTGGCCAGCGTTCTCTTCATTTCAGGCATTAATAAATCCTTATAACCTGTTCCTTCAGTAACACTGAAACAAACGCGCACATGTTCAGTTGTCGTACGCTGAAAATCTAACACAAATAACTCTCCTGTAAAGTCCTTTTGTTTTTCTGAAAGAAAACATTCACAGGAAGAGCTACGACCAAATATCTATTTGGTTTTCACTTCACACTGTGTATATTCTAGATTAAACTACGCTCACTGACAGCGTTTAGGGCATTATAGCAGTCTCTTCCAATTCACGACATAGCACATCTCTTCAGCAGCCGTATGCCACGAAGTGGGACAGTAGCACAGTCGCTGTGATTTGGGAATAATCCCCTTCGTTCCCAGCAGGCATTCAGTGGTCATTTCATGTACATCCGTGTGCATACTAAAGCTGTAGGTAGAGACTTAGAAAGCTTTGATCATCTCGTGTTCTCTGTGATTTTTGTGACTGTTTCAGCTTTCCCACTGATTTTTGAAGCTTCTTAGCCACACCAGATTTCATGCTAGTAGAATCAGGACGTTTTCAGGATGTTTTTCTGTGTTCTATAACCGTGCGGTTCTGTGATGTGATTTTAATCTACCTTGCTTAATGTGAAAGAAGAAAATTCCTTCAAAATCCTATGGAACTCAGATGAGCTGGAGCATCCGTCCCAAACTGGAGGGCAGTAAAGATCACCCGATCTTTTCTATTCTGATCAGAAAAAAAGCAAGTAATTAGCTGTGCTTTTCCTATAACAGGATCTCTCTATTTGTTTTTAAGGGTTTCACCCACTGATTTTGTGACTGAATTCTTTCTAGTATAGGAAGTAGGGTTTATTTAGTATTTACCTAGCATTTGGTCTGCTCTCTGTCCCCTAAGCGACACGCAGGGAGGGAGCTGTGTGAGAAAACACGCCCTAGGTGGTGCAATCTGTGCAGCTTCCATTTGCCAGCTCTGGAGAGTCTCAGCTTCCAGTGTTGAAGTGGGGCAGTGCCTTGGGCCCCCTTGCTGCTGGAAGGACCTGTCAGCTGCGTCTCCTTTAGCAGGAAACAAGCTCGCACCCATCTCTTGAACGGGGATACACTGGCTGATGGCATCTGTTCCTTCCGCTTTAAGCTTGAGCCCGTTCCTCAGTGACAACTGTTCTGCGCTCAGATTTTCCCCTACTACTGAACCACTCACAGGGCAGCGTACGCTTAACCATGGTCATCATTTTACCTATTTCTTAAAATTAACTGGACTGAAATAGCCCGTTAAAATAATGCTTTACCTGGTTTTAGCTTTTCCAATTTCATGTATTAACACAGCTCTTAACAACAGGTAGCAGAGGGATTTCTTTATTCCGTTCAAATTGGTTTTATAAAAAGGATTAACAGACTAAGGGTCCAAATACTGTAGTAGACTTGGGGTAGGTGAAGGCACTCACTTGCTACTTCCCAGTCATCAGTTTAGGATTACATGAAAGACTGCTAAAAGTGCATTTCCTAATTTCATTCTGTGCATTCCAGCACTGAATTACTGGCAACAATTATGCTAATATTCTTATACTACATCACACTCTAATGGATTCTGTTTCCTCACAATTGGACCCTAGTTCCTAAGATACATAAAAATGGTTAATCTTGCAAATTGAACAGGTACTCCAGTGGACCAGGAGCCATGCAAACAGTTGCATTTAGCAGCTAGGACAGGGAGGAGGACTGGGAGAACGACTGACTGCAGCATACCCTGTGTCTTCCCTCAGCCTGAGAGCAACGATGCAGCTGTGCCAGCTGGCTTACCAACACGAACTGCTGGCTTGGGGGGGCATCACAATTAACACAGCATTAGAAATAAAACGAGAATAAGTCCTTGTCCACAACTGAGCGCTAAACGTAATAGTACCAAACCTGCAACATCCTCAAACAAAACACACAGAGAGGTGGTTGTTAAGTAAAGTACCGGAGACTACAAGGCGTTACAATCAGTTGAGTAAATCCTTATCCTACATTAAATTGAGTGAAAAATGATAAAGATATATTTAAAGAAATTAACATTTTAAAATGAGTGTTAAAGTTTGTATTTGAAAGAAAACCAACATTTACATATTTATTCTGAAGAGGCCAGTTAAAAATACCTTTAAATAAATTCCCTTAAACCGACTTCTCAACTTGAGAGGTCAAATTCAAAATACTGCTCTCTCTGCTTCCTTTAGCATTAAAGTTACATTCCCTGTTTTCCTGCTGTCTTCCCAAAGCAAAAATTTGTCAGAAGCCTCAGCCAGCGTGGAGCTGTGCTGCTCAGATTATTTGGAAAGGGAAGGATGAGTTGGGAGTGCTTCTAGTAGGGTTAGCTGAGATTTGACAGAGGTTAGAATTGAGACCCCGGCATCTGAGTCAGCTGCAAGACAGAATTTCACCAGCCTTGCTCATTAAGATGACAGTTCTTAGTTAGTATTAGATTAACAGGCCTGCATGAGGTTGGCAGGACCAACAAGTTGACCAACCAAAACGTTGACCCCAGGAGGCCAGCTGGTCCAACACCCCTGCTCAAGCAGGGCCAAGAGCAGGTCGCCCAGCACCACGGCCAGGTGGCGAATACATACACCAGAGTTAGAAGGGAATAGAATCATATATAGAAGGGAATGAATATAGAAGGAAATACAGAAGGGAATGGAATCATACATTCAAGCAGAAAGCCTAATACAGTGATGTATTTTGACTGGAAAAAAGTGTTTTTATCTCAACTGTTAAGTGTTTTTAAGAAATGCAATGCATTAATAGACCCTAGTTCCTAAGATACATAAAACGGTTAGTCTTGCAAATTAAGTTTTCCAGATGCTGCCCTCTCGGATGTTTCTGGCACGGTGCTTTTCTACAGCTGTTTTCCTTACAAGTGCTGGATAGTATTTAAAAGGAGCAGTACCAGCCTTTCCTTTCTCACGTACTGCTGAGCGGATGAGGTACGGTAGGTCAGGGAGATTTTACCACATTGACAGATGCCTTCACAGAGACCTACAATTCTATGCAACTTTGTATTAACAAATAACCGTTGACGTGTCTTCCAGCATTATGGTTCACTGCCAGCCTAGCTACGTTTTCTACCTTTATATATACATGGATAAAACAGTGCTTAACAGACCTTGATCTCTGGTATGTACAAGAAACAGTATTTGTATCACTTTGAAGTACACTTTGTATAAAAGTTGAACTAATAAAGGATTATACTGTAATTAATGCAATTTGGGTCATTTCTTTCTGTTACAAAAGTTTGAGTATCCCAGTTGCTTGGCTGAAATAGTCGACTTCAGGCCTGCTGACTGCACCGTGCAGGAGGTCCCGAATAAACAACAGTATAGGGCAGTGCACTGAAGCCGTGAAGGCGTTATTACCAGTTGCGCATCATTTTGCCAAACAGAGCGAATGCACAGCACTGAACAAAGCGAGCATTAGATCAAGCAGTACCCCCTTCTCACGGATTTTTCTCCTGCCTGAATTCAGAGTTCCTGAACAGGCTAAGCAGCCATTTTTGAAGGAGGGAAGAGTTAGCAAAAGTTGACAACTCCTAGACTGCAAGAATACAATGGTCCAGTCCTGCACAGGCAGCATGAAAATAAACTGACACAAAGGGAAAAAAATCAATTCACCATTCATCAATTAAAGGGATCTCATTGTTAATGCCAGTTTTTCCATACATTCTATAAGAATATACATGGACACATAAGAGTAGGAAAACAGCATGGTACTCTAGGATTTTCACTTCAAAAGGTGTAATTCTGAGATGCATTACTGGTTAGGATACAGGGCACTCTAGAGCATGAATTAGTTGCCTACAGTACTCTGCATTAACTGTCCCAAGCGTATTCTTTTACCTGGTAGGAAGTAGTCAGGAGGGGAAGGCTGAAAGCTTGCATGTGATAACTACAGACAGTAGTATAGATCTTTGCAGACAACTTGCTTAGTATTTGACCTTCAGAGGGTAGAGAACAGAGACTAGAACATGCAGAAATACTGCATGGCTGCTAGAAGATTCTGGAAATAAAGCGTACACAACTTGTCTCACCATTATCCCATAAACTGCATTTGTCTGTGCTTGACTGTGACATTAACTGAACCAAGGCAATTCTTGCCCCTTCAGCCAGAACAGCTGAAACAGCCTTTATTGACCATCTTCTTTCCCTACCACGCGCCCTCTGGCACCAGATCTGGGTACTCAGCCCCAGGACTGTAGGAGGAAGAATTGTATCACACGGTGGATGGGTTCTACGGTACTTGCTCTTCCCAAGTGTTTTGCTCAGTGGGTAAGTGTAAGGTTCACTAAACAGTATTTTGGCATTGTTATTAGCTTCCAGCATTCCAGCACTCCTTTTAGGAAACAGAACTTGAACATTTCTTTTTAGACATGGTACGAAAAGCAAAATTTAATGCTTAGAATGTTACTTAATCATGGAAGGATTCCAGTTTTAAGAGTCAAACCAAAGAACTCAGTTTTAAACAGCATTATTTCAAGTTGAATTTATCCAGGAAAGGAACCGCTTTGCAGTAAAGGGCTACAGAACTAAATGCATTAAGACACATACTTCCTTTTCCAGTTTGACTAAATTTACAGATTGCATACATCTTAAACAACTTAAGCAACCCTTTATTTCCTCCTAGCTTGAAAATGATTAGTGTGACATGCCATATATTTTAAACTTTCAAGAACAAATACTATATATTTACATATTTTTTCCATGCCTGACACTTTTCATTTCAAATTCCCTGACAGAAAACAAATGATTCATATCCCTGCTAGTTTCAAACACAGTAAAGTTTCCAAAAAAAATTAAAGAACCTTAAACACATGGTCTAAAGGAGCAAGTCAGCTTGAAAAATATTTATGCAGTGCTCCTTTAAAAAAATAGCATTAATACCTGTAATGTCTGAGAGCTCCACCCATTTTAGTCATTACAATTGCATTATTAGTGAAATTACATCTTTGTGTTATTTTTAGAATTTTAGAAATTTGATTTTTGTTCATGTCATTTTAAAAAATGTTAAAATACATACCTTTGCGAACCAGTATTATTCCCTTTCACTGCACCCAGTCAATCAGCAGAAGCTTACCACGTTCATAGGCTACGTCAACTGACTGTGCACAGCTCTCAAACTGGGGGACGTTATGCCCCAGAGCCTCCTCAGAGAAAGCATGCACAAAACGGTTCAAATGGAACACATCTTTATTTAGCCAACCAGCAAAAAGCTAAAAAAAATCCAATTTGAAGTATGATCGTATTTTAGAAACCCTTAAAATAGGTTGTTGAAGTTTATGATACTAAGCAGGCTAGCTGCCCACGAGTTTACTTGAGGACACTATAACTGGGCCTTACTTAAGCAGAAGACAACCCCTTTATAGCACTTCCATAATGTCAAGAAACCGAAGCATAAGTGAAAATCAAGCTCAGCTAACAGTGGAGCTTGTAAAAAAAAAAAAATCAAAATAAAAATGGTGTATGGCCTTCAGTAAGAACTACCACTCCTCACTCCATCCAAAAATGCAGTAAAAGGTGATTGAGAACTGGTTACTTCTAAGAAATCCCACGGAGCTCAAAAGAACACAAGTATAACGTGAAAGTAAATTTAGAGCAGGATCTACTGGTAACATCTCTTCATGAATTCTTACTTCTCAGAAGTTTTTCCTCTTTGCAATGCATCTAAACATTACAGAAACAAAAATCCAAACCATCTATTTAAAGGGAAAGTTTAGCTTTACTGCTTCGCTACGTGGTTGGTTGGTTTTTCACGTCTGTGCCCTCTCCTCAACTACTTCAGTCAGCAGATAGGCAGGCAACCATCATTAACTCCAGACTCTCAGAGGATGGGTATCTCACCGTTTAACCTCAAAGCATACATAATCTGTTTTCCAACACAATGACACGCTCCTAATGCATGAACTGGAGTTGTAAAGCAAGTACTAGAACGTTCTCTTATTCTCACTGAAGTCAATGACAGATTTTCTACAAATTTTAACAGGAGCAAGTGTCTAATCATATTACCAAAAACATACAACAAAACCCATATAAAATACATATAAATTACAATTATGTTTGCGTTCTTTCACAGATTAATTCATTTCAGTCAATCTTCTACCACCTGCTACTTCAACTGCTCTCAGATGTACCTCAACCATTAACAACTGAGATTGGCTAAAAAAAAGGGCTAGTGGCTCTAAACCTGAGAGAAAAAAAATAGAATTGCCTTACATATATATATTTTTAATTTTCTTGCAGTAATAAGTCACACACAAAACACCTGTACCTTTCTTTTGGCACAATGAATTTTTTTTTTTTTTTTTAAAAGTCTTTCAAGTCAACTCAACAAGGTTCTTTACTGAATGTTGTCTACTGTCCACAAAAAAATTAAAACATCCTTTCAAAAGGAACAAAAATATACAATTGTACACAAAAAGTCTTGAATTTTATTGAAATTTCACGTCTTGTATCAAACAAAAACTTTTCTTCAGACAAAAATATTCTCTTGGTGTCCTCCAGATCCCACCAACTCTGAATTGGTCCTTTAGTGCCTCCGTTTTGTCATCTCACAGAAGTCCACAAAGGTTGGGCTGTTCCGTTAGGTCGCATTTTATCGCGTGAAGGAACGTACATGACGACCTCTTCCACTGCCTCCACTAACAAACTTTCCTCTTGAGCCACCACTGCTACTACTATTAGCACTTGTCCAAGATGGTCCAATTCCTCCCCGGCCTCTGGAAGCACGATCGCGAGGACTCGGTCGGTAGCCTTAAAGCAAAGAAAAGTATACTCAGTTGGAAAAAAAAAAAGCCTAGGCGTAGCAGGTGCTGTGAAAGCATGAGAAACAAAATCAAGACGAGACACGAACTGGGTCTGTTTTCTCCTCTTAATTTTCACCTTTCTTTTAGGCAAGCACTTTTGTTTTGATTGGCTCTATAACTACTGCGTAGTTACGAAGACAACTGAACCGCAAAAAACTGATTGCAAAATTAAGATTCTGCGCTCAAGCGTTCAATTCAGCAAGTCTTATGGATTACAGGACAGTTCTTAGGAAAGTACGGATTTGACAGTCTCAGTGACAACTGTTCATATATGCTTAAAGCATTTGCTGAATTTCAAGGTGTCTGCAGCATCCTTGCACGGTTTCATTTGTAAAGCAAAAATGAAATTCAAGGAATTTTCTATAGTTCGATGCCCATATGAATACCATGTACCTGCTGAACTTAATGGTCTCAGTGGTGGCAGTGGACCCCTGTTAAAATTGCTTTGACCACCTCTACTGTCATTGTAGGTTCCTCTGGGCGTACTCTGGGCGCTCCAACTTGAGCCTCGAGCGCCTTCACGGCGACTGTAATTTCCTAGATATGGGGAGAGAAAAAACGCACGCTCTTGAGCAAGTCTCTCATTTTCTTCATTTTAATCTTTCATGATACTCAGGGTGGGTAAACAATATTTACATAATTCAGACAGATAAAACTACTCTGCATCAACATACCATCAGTATTTTAACTCAAAGTGTAAGGTATTTTCTGTGCATAGCACAATATCTACTTTTCAGACATGATCTCAAGTTTAAAAAAGATTCACATTATCTAGTGTACTAAGATAGACAGACCCCTATACTTTAAGGTAAATAATCCTACACTTTACCTTAAAGTATCCATAGCACTGTTTGTAGTAAAGTAAATCCTAGTATTTATAACTTTTCTAAACTAAAATATTTTGTTTCCACTGGGCAGACTTGTCTTAATTGCCAGATGGAAAGGAAAGGAATGCAACCTTCTCTGTATATGAAAGAAACTTGACACTCTGTAGCTAGAATCTCCAGGTTCAATCAAACTGCGCCTTGCTTTTGTCAGAATCTTCCATCCGTTTATTCAAGCCCCATTTAAATCCAGAGATGTATTTTGAGGTTTGATTTCAGGAACTACCCCATCAAAAATGTGAGAGAGGGCTTTGTATTTTTCTGACTGCATCTCTGAAACGCTCCAACAGTTGCTATACACAGGACCATGACATCAGAAAGAAAACAGCTCTTTTTGTAAGAGAAAAGGGGAGAGGAGAGTTTAGTTCAATTCCACAGCACATGAGAGAATCTTTTTTTTTTTTTTTAAGCACCAAACAACTTCTTTCCTTCCCAGATACACTGGGTCAAAAACATCACATGCTGCGGTGATTAATTGCTGGAAGATTGGGCTAGCATTACTGAAGCATTTTAAGCATTCATTTACTACAACTCTAATAAAAGAGCAAACGTACCTTTTGAAGCGGGTGGGGTAAAGAACCTGTTCTGACTGTGAAAAGCTCCCCGTCCTCCACGATTCCCTGAGAACCCACCACGTGAAGAAATTTTCTGTGACACTTTTGGTGGCCTTTTGGCTGGTGGTATCCCATCTGGAGTGACGACTTCTTTGCTCTCCGCAGCAACAAAATCATCCACGTGCATGGAGGGTGGTCTGCTGGTGTTCTGCTTCCTCTGACGGAAGATATCATGTGGTCGAATTCCTTGTCCAAATCCTCCCCTGCCTCTTCCTCTTGGTGGCGGCACAACATGAGCTCTCTTTGCAGGCTCTATGTATTCAGATTTTCCGCTGTCGTGACAAACAATGTTTTTTTTAGTTAACAGAAAAAAATATTCTTACTGAAAGTCAAATATTCTTCATATTGAAATGCCATTTAAAAGGTATTCAACATTTTGAGAATACACAAAACAGTGCTAAACATACTATTTACTCATTGAGCTCATCTTACCTTGACGTTATGAAGGTCTCATGCTTGTGCTTGCCAAGTTTGAAACCTTTTGTGGTTTTTGTCCGACCAGGGGATGACGGTTCTGACAAAAATGACCTCTCCAACTCAGCTTGCAAGTCAAAGTCACTGCAGCCCTTCTCTGACAGCTCAATCAAGTCAACTTTCACCTGCGGTAACAGAGGGTGGTTTTATCACAACAATCATCACTAGCACCTCTGAAGAAGAAAACATGCTGCACCAGGATGGATGAGACTCAGCAAGGGTCCCAAACCTACTCTGGAGGTCCTTCCTCTCCCTTTTAATGCAGTAGTGTGGCTCAGAAAAAAAGCAGCAGAAATAAAACAAAAAGAGCAGCAGAACTGCAGCAAAATTGTCCTAAAGGTTCTATGTTAAGGGCCAAACTTCCAAGTTTGAATGCCCGTCTGGTCACTAAATGACTTACAGTAGAGCAGTCTTAAGCTACAGTTCCATAAATTTATCAGTGCTGCTTTTATATGGGAATGAACAGTTTGGGTTTTGCTTAAAAAAAATAAAATACAAGTGTCTTTGGAAGTGAATATTAAAAAGTAAAACTAAAAAAGAAGGAAGGCAATGAAGTCAACAGAAAGTAACCACTTCCCACATAAGAAGCTAAGCCATTAACAACAGCTTAGTTTATAAAATGTTATTTTTAGTTGTTGTATATTTTTCAAAATTACATTTAAAGTTCATATTACAAAAATTATGTTTCAAGTACTGCGAAGACTCCTTGTGTATATAGTTTCTTCCATTTACTACTGTCTTTTTTCCCCCACTTTTGTCACATCAGAGCAAAGAATTTGAAACAAAGTATAGCTATCAGACTGTTTGAATATCACTGCAAGGACAGAAGGTAAGCAAGAAAAAGAGAGGATAAATCAGATTCCTTGTTTAAGCTTAACACAAATTACTGAAAAGACCCAGCAGCAACACAAAAGCAGGTTAGGACTGATGCAGCAACTGCTCCTCTGATGGAGACGACTCCCTCCTATGTCAGGACACTGTGGAAGGTGCCAATTCTTTGTCCACTTCCATGTGAACTTGGAGGCATTTGATGACAACCTTTAACAAATGCCAGCCCCCCTGTGTCTATGACAATTTACAGGGGTGAGCAAAGGAAGCCAACCCACTCGGCCACATGAATCTCTGATGCTGCTAGCTCAGGTTAACCCTGATTTTTAAATCCCCTTCAATAACGTTAATAAAGCCCCTCACCATATCCAGATCAGTGTCTATTTCTTCAGCCTGAAAGGGTGAGAACCACATGGGCTTCAGCTGGTCGTCCATCACATCTGCCAGCACGTACGTAGTCCTGCAATAAGACAGATGTCTGATGCCTACTGGATTATGAACTACAACCAAATGCAAGCATGTGCAGCACCACAGAAATACAGTGAAATCCTGCTGCCTTATCCTTGATAGTTTTATGAAATTAAATACACTGGGACTAGTAGGGAGTAGCAACAGCTCTTCTATTGAGATCCTGCTTGTAATATAAAATGCATAAGTTATTGCATTCTATTAAATAAATTACAGGCTGTACGCCCACACTTTTATCTGCTTTACCTGTTGTTAAACAAATTCTGAAGAGAGTCTGGTGCAGAAAGAATAGGCTCTACATCTTGGTCACTCAGGGGACAAGAATCACCCGCCGATTCCAACATTTGCCTGACTCCAACGATGTTGTCCAGCAAGGATTCAAGGCCATCGTCTTCCTTAGAACGATCCTAAGTCAACATATCAAGACAAAATTTGTTCCCCTCCTCAAATATTTTTTGATAATTATTTAAAAAATACTACATGAAACAGGATTCCTCACGCTTTATTACATTAACAATCTTCTCAGCAGTAGTCAGTGCTCTCTCTTGCGTGAATTCTTTGCCTTTTACCACACAGTTAGTTGCTGTGCTTTTATGGTGTGTAAATACTCTCAGCACACGGGGATCCCAACCCTACCTGAAACTTCTTAAAACAACAGCAACTGCTATTACCAATTCTGCAACATATGCTACAGAAATGTATATCCTTCTCATCAAGAAGTGATGGCCTATATTGCTCTAAAATCAGTCAGATATCAGATTGCAACATGAACCTGATTATCCAAATTCTTTTACCATAACATGTTTCTCCAGATCAAGCAATAGGTTCTCTGGGGTCTCCTCTTTGCTCTGCAGTAGATGTTTTAACTCCGCAGTGGTCAGACCCAGCGTTCTGCCTGGATGAGATCCATCTACTTCCATAAGGCTTCCATCATCTCCACAGCATCCCTGGAAAACATGAGGGGTGGGAAATAAGTACAGTTAAATATTTATTATACTTCTGGATGGCAGACACCTTAGAATTCAAACATATTAGAGAAATCGAACAAAGAGTAATTTCTTCTGATTATTCTGCATATAATGCAAAACATTTTTAAATTAAATACATTTCCACAGGCTAGTTCAAATGCTGCATCAAGATGAATCCAATCCTTTCCCATATAAGCTGAGGTTTGTATCAGAGAACTAACAATTATTTTAAACTTCTTTCTGTACTACTTGTTAGTAGTTTTTGTATACTACTGCATTATATTTGGCATATTTTCCATGCTACATGTTGATACAGCTACTCTCTAACACATCCGTATCAAATCAGAACCTGGATGCAACAGCACACTATTCCCCTGGGAAAGCCAGTACAACTAATTCACAGTTTCACCAGTTACATAAATATATTTTCTGCACAGAGCTAGCACTTGAAATGCTTGCTAGGGCCTTTTTTTTTTTTTCATTGCCAGCGTGACTTCTTGAAATACTTCATTTGTAGCTTGAAAATAAATAACTGCACTTTTCTCCTAAGGAATCAATATGCCATTTTTTCCTACTGAAAAGAAGCTCTTATTTATTAAACATATGTTCTGCCCAGCTTTCACAGATTTCATTACAAAATGAAGATGGCACTAACACTACCGACAGAAAAGCCATACGCAGCAATCTAAATAGTCATCTGCTTTCTGATATCGTAGTTCCCAAATGCATCTCACCCTGCAATTTCAGAGAAATGCAGCTGAATTTGTGTAAGTATTCAATACATACTCACTCACCAGTGTATCCGAGTTTAGAAGCTGTCGCATAAAATCCAAGAAAGAAGAGGCTAGTTCACCTGTGTCTTTGCTGAAACTGGTGATTACTCGCTTTAATACAGTGTACAGAGCACTGCTGTGTTTTCTTAGGGAGCTGTTTTATCATAAAAACAGAAAAAAAAAAAAACAATTTTTTAGTGCATACATTGGGACCACCCCGCTGTAACTTACCATAAGAAAACAACATATATTGCAAAATAAATTTGGTACGTTTGATAACTATCAAGTTGGGTCTTGATTACAAAGCTGGAGCTTCATTGCTTTCTCTCTATCCCACTGTTGTTCTCACCAGGGCTGTGCGCAGGTATTTTAGCCTGCATGTACACAGCTACACACACTACAGCAGCATCTTGAAAACCTGCCTGAAATGGCATTTCCATCTGGTGACGGAAAAGGCATAGGAGTACAGAAGCTTTTGCTCGCACAAGTGCCTTATATATAGAGCAGGATTGTGCTTGCAGTTTCACTGCATCCCATGATGCCTAACTGCAGGAGCAAAATCAGAAACATAATCAACAACAAAAACCAGCACGGCCATGCACTGAAGCTGACAGATAGGCATTTGGGAGGCATAGAAACGACAGCATCTTTAACCTACTTATTTTTCATTTACAGGCTGTG
Source organism: Cygnus atratus (assembly GCF_013377495.2). NCBI lineage: Eukaryota > Metazoa > Chordata > Aves > Anseriformes > Anatidae > Cygnus > Cygnus atratus. The sequence goes on from NC_066363.1 coordinate 136,125,771, forward strand.
TACCTTGTTCAAGTCTGAGCAGCACAGCTCTGTAACATCCCTTAGAAGACTGTTTTGAGCAGCTTTTTATTGCCAAGGGTCCAGGTGCTACCTTTTTATTTTCAGGAACCTCACACCCTTCTTGCCTCTCTGCACCTCACTTTTGATGGGCAGAAACAGGTCCAAATATAGGACAGGGAAAAAAAAGTGTAAAAACAACATAGTACTGTCCCTTGTATGTATACATTCTGTTCAAAAGGGAGAGGACTTAATAGAAGTCAAAAAAAAAAAAAAATCCCCATTTCAAAAGCCCTGGTGGTCACGACATTCCAGAGAAGGGCAAACTGAATTCCCTTAAAATAGAGGAAAAGATATACAACGCTTCAATGCTTCAGATGATAGCTGTATCTATTGCTTTACTGAAAAGGAAAGGACACAAGCACTGTATCTCATTCTAATCCATTTCCCCCCATCTCAAGGCTGGAGGAAGACAAGCCTTTTTTCAATATTTGTTTGCTTCTTAAAAGAAAGCGCTCCTGTGTGCCCACTACAGAAATGATAGGTAAATCATAGGTAAAATCTCAAGTGAAAAAGATAAAAAAGAAAACCACATGAAAAAAACACCTGAGTAAAACACTGAAGCTTCAAAAGAGAAGCGAAAGTTCATTTCCTGCTAAATACAGTGATCCCCCACTCAGTGTGCTGCATGCAACAGCCTCCACTAAAAGATACTTACACTTTTTGTAGGGGAAGTGAAAAGAGCTTCAGCACTTTTTCTTTACAGTGACCAGAGTGAACTCAGTGTTTAGAAACTCTTTTATACTAGAAATATGATCACTTGGTTATTAAAAGTAAGCGTTCTTCCCAATGTTATTTTTCTGCATTTTTAAAACTGTGAAGTCTTCAGGATTCTCACTAAATGTTGTCATTCTAGCACACTATTTTATATTCCCATATTATAACTGAGACTCCTAGACAGAGAAGCAAGACATTTATAAGACTTCTAAATCTTTCTAGACATCTGATTTCACATTGCAGAAGTTTTGAATACCTTTAAGTTGTCAGAGATATCTTAAGATACCGTACCTCTTTAAGTGATAGAAGCCATAGTCGTGCTCTGTAAGGAACATCATTGTTCGGATACAGGTCAGCAGACAACTGTAACTGCTCTCAGAATTGGTTAATGTTTCCATTAAGCAGTCACAAATTAACGGCATCAGATCCTTGTTTGGTAAGGAATTGGAAAGCTGCTCTAACTCAGACACAGAGCCTTCTGATGAACTTGGCAAAATGAGGGCAATATCCTACAAAAAGTGATTATTACACACAGTAAAATACACATAGCTGCGTTTGACATACCAGCAATAAGCATAAACCATACATTATGTCAGCAACACTAGGTTCTTTCACTACCCCTTTATCAGCTTATTCAAGCATTTGACATTATTACTGAGCAGCAAAACACTAATCCAGTGTATCCTTTTTAATTCGGTTCTGTCAAGGGTTACAAACCGTTACTGATTTTTAAAAACATAAAAGCTTCAAAGGGTGAAGGTGATGGCAAAGACAACTAAATGCCACAGAGTAACTGAATAGTATCTTAGCTTTGCATTCAGTTTCTTGCTTACTGAGTCAAACTATCCCTTGATCTCAAAACATTCATCCAAACTCAGAGGTTTTAAGCAATACCTAGGAAGTTTAAGATCTACTATCCCCTTCATATTTTATGTGGCATAAAACAAGATCGACTTTCACAATTAATTTGCATAGGCAAAGAGCTCTTGTTTATATGCAAATGGAAAATGGCTGACTGATCTCTACCGACCAACAGCACTCAGCCATCATTTGTATAATGATGTATAAATGCACTAAACCAAAAAAATACATGCACGCAGTAAGACAGATAATGACATGCAAATATATGCATACAACTAACAAGAATACACCTGGGCTAGTCCATGAAATCAGTTTTCAGGTAGTATTTCTTACTCTGTTCTAGTAAACTGTGTGTTTTGTTGTAGTTTTCTTGTGTGATTTGTTGTGTTTTTTTTTTAAACTGTGTCAGCAGCCTATCATACATATCTTCAGATTTGCAACATACGTTTAAGAGGTTTCAGACAGCTAAAACACAGATACTTATTCAACTGAGTAAGAGGTGAACAGTGACAGCACAAGTTTTGCCAGTGGCCCACGTTCTAAAATTTCCCTGTGAGGAGAAATAACATCCCTCAGCTAAGAGGACGGTCAGTCTGCCTGCCATTCAGCTCTTGGTCTCCAATGAGCTACCAGAATAGTGCACACAGTGCAAAAGAGATGTCATAAATTAAAAGATTTACGTTCAAGAACAAAAAGCCTGGCAGCAAGTCTGTCAAAGCAGCCAACTATACACAAATTTTTACTTTTTGTATTTTAAAAATGTTGATGGATTTTTTCCCCTTCAGGAAACAAACAAACAACCACAGGCACCTAGGAATAACTTACTTTAATGTTTCTCCCAAAAGTGTCAACACACATTATGCATTAACGTATAAAATACCTGATCGCAGAGGGACTGCAGAAGAGAGGTTACATATTCAGCACTCTGTTGATGAGTGACGTTGTCTCCAGCTGACCGCATTAGAGCCAGGAGCTCCTGGAAAACTTCTGCATACTTTTCATCACCTTTAGTAGTTCCGTTGATAAGATGCAAAATAGCCAATTTACAAGCTTTGTTTGAAGCCAGGGCATCCAATAAAGCAAGCAATCGAGTGGTTTGTCCAGTGTATTGTTTCTCTTTATCTTCTGTGTTGCTGAAAGGGTATCAACGCATGTTGAATACATAGGAAAAGCTGCTCAAAAATGATCTAAAAAAGCTACAAAAATACTCATTACAGGAGTCATAATTCCACATTTTAAACAAACACCTAACGTATATAAACTTACACTGTCATGTACTTTTTAAAAGCTGTTTAACTTTCACTAAACATCTTTCAGTTGCATCACAGATTAACTATGCATGTAACACTATAGCATCTAATTATATGTAGATAAATATGCTTTTACACAGTTATCTAATTATATGCGAATAAACAGGATTTTAAATAAACAATACTCGTTGCTTCAATGCCCTCCGACATGGTAGTCTTCAACTTCCTCCAGCTTACAGATATCTACATGTTTTCCTGTTCCTATTTTATCAGGATTTTATGGCAAATCCCAGTAAAATAAGTTTTACCTTTACTGATAACACGTCTACTTTTATTACTTATTTCAAACAAGTCGTGTAGAAGTTCACTGAATAGATAAGGCTTTGTAGGGACAACCTGAAAAAAGCCTTCCTAAAATATTTTCCATGCACATAATGTGAAACTGAATACCTGTATGACATGGTTTGTTGGCCACATAAAGCAGTATCAGAACATGGTATATAGAACTGGACTGAGAATTCAGAAATACTACTTATGTTATAAACAGAATGAAAGTGTTTTTCTCCTGCTAAATCTACTGCACAGAACCTGGTCAAATTTAGTAGTCCATTAAAGAAATGGAAATGCCAAATTCCATGCCAAATGGAATTCCAAATGCCAAATTCCATTCCAAATTCCATTCTTTGCAATGGAAAGCCAAAATACCTTTGCAGGTCTTCTACAATCAGGTCCAATACAGTCCTCATGATAAGAAGAGCGGTAGGCGAAGCCAAGTCGCACAGCTGAACACAAATACGTCTCAACATATGCTGAATAGGCTGGCAAGATGAACCAGAGAACGATCTAACTATCTCTTGGATCAGTTTGGCTTGAACGTGAAGGTGCATGCTCCACAGCTTCCTGGTGTTAAGTGCCACTGAAATATCATGTGGCTCGATTACCTGCAGGAACAGAAGAACAGGAGGTTTTTCCTCTCGACTTTTATCATAAAAATTGAATTGTACCACAAGGTACAAACAAATACTATGCACTAATATTGCCCTCATCATAAACGTGCAATGCCATTTTCATTAGTATCACTAAATGACAGGGCACAGTTCCACAAATTAGGTATTCCTAACTCCTTTGGGAGCATGGGTTGTGACATCTTTTACACTTAAAGATCACGAATTCGAGATCCATGCCTTAATAAACTGAGAGTTTGGCATTCAGGGTTAAATTCAGAGGTTTCCTAGCCAACCATTTAAGTAATACAACGTAAATGTAGATAATCTGACAAGGGACAGAACAACAACACATAACTTAAAAAAAAAATCCTCCAAATAAGAATATTTGTGGTTTTCTTCCCCAACGAGAAACATATCTCCAAAGAATCTATGTGAATATAAATGCTTTACAAAAAATTTAATCCACCCTTTCATGTATCTGTTCTTTCTACAGCTAAGAAAATGGTGAAAAATGGTCTAAAGGTTATGCATAATAAAAATTCTTTAAAAAGTAAATAAATCTAAGTTATACCTGAGTTGTCTGCATGGGCAGTGGAAGAGGCAACAGTTCTGAAAGCAGAATGAGTCCAGAGAAAAAACCCTCAGGAATTCTCAAAATTGAGGAGAGAACTTCCTTTAGCATTAAAGACCAAGTATTGTTTGCCAAAGTTTCTTCTGAAATGGTAAGTTTTTCATTAACGCCCTGCGTAAAAGTCAGTAAGATGTCAACAATGTCATTCTGAATTTTCTGCTCATCGCTATCCAAGCGGCCCGAGAGAGGGATAGAACACAGGAGCATGTGTAAAGAAACGAGCGCCGACGGAACGCGCATGTCCTTAAACTCAAAAGATCCGCCCCGCAAGAGTTCTGTTAGCATTGTTTTAAGGAGTGTCAGCGTACAGCGGGCCATGGAAATAGTTGTAACTCTGTGAAGCGTGGTGCCCATGTTGACGTGGAGTCGCCAAGGCTGAATGAGGATGCTGTTCAGCTTCTGCAGGACCCGAATGAAGGTGTCCATTCCCTCGGAAGAGAAGAGCTGAATAACTGCAAGATTCCATTTAAGGTCTTTCTGTTGACCTGTACAGAAAAAAAAACAAACATCTCTGTATGCCTAATTCCTCCTGGGAAATCAGTTACACTTGGGACATTTTTAAGGAAGAAACTCGAAAAATTAAGATTTCTATGTTGAACGGTACAAATACATTTACCATACCTTCTACGACAGGTGGTGGACATGCTACGTGACACAGAACACGAAGGGCCGTAGGAAGGCCAACTCCATCCGGGGTCATCAAACTGTCAATATTCTTAAAAACAAAATTAAAAAAACGAACATGTATTACAAGGAAGGACTTTATGACAAATATATTTCTATATTAATATTCTGACTAGAATGAAAGAACAGCTATCAGATTGTTACATAAACCAAGATGCTTAATTACACAGACAAGCAAATTTAACATGACTTCCAGAAGACACATCTTAATGCCATTCTTTTTCCACTACTTTGAAAAACAGGTCCACTACACACTAATTCTGATAACCTGCAGCTATACAAAGAGCTCTAAAGAGACTACGGGACCAATGTATCAACAAGTCCACCAGAACAAGCCTTGGAAAATTAGTTACAGACAAAATACAATCGGTGTTTAAAATTTATAAATATATTATATACCTACAAACATAAACACACACATTTATACCTTTACCATTCACTGACTAATATCAGCCTCTATTGAAGGGAATGGAAGTATTTCAGTGGTATCTATTGAAGCAAAGCAGCATCCTCTGGGAGCTAACTTCAGGAGAAAACAGCTGGAAGCCCCTTTCAGATGTTCTGCTGAAAACGTATCCTGTATTCGGCCTTGGCTAAGTAACTAAAGCTGCAAGATGAAGATCTGCTGCCTGTTCAATACAGTTGGAAGAGCAACTTGTCTCTGCCTGAAGAATTACTCCCCACGATCTGGCAGCTGAGAACTCAAGCTCCTATGCTGATCCCTCTTCAGGCTACTAATCTCTTGGCCCTAGGTTCCCAGGGGGTTCCGCTAGGTTTTGTACTCAGTTACCTGCAGGTTTTTTTCAACATATATAACTGAGAGCAAGAACTGACTTAGATTGTAAGCTTTAATAAAATCATGTATTTTACATAATATTTTTAAATGTTAGTACGTACGTAATATACAATATCAAACGACAAAGAAGCATAAGCCTACAGAGCACAACTAAAAGATAGCATCTATCTGTATTTTACTAACCTGTTTGATATATTCAATGAGATTTGGAATACAATTTATTTCAAATCTAAGATTTTTCAAAGGTTCAAGCCACTTGCTGAGCTCTGCAGGGAGAAAAAAAGATTACCTATAGTTAATCAAATAACTTGTCAGGGCATCTATGAACATAAAACCTTAAGCACTTAATTTACACAAAGGGTACTACGTCCAAGTGTGAAATCCATGAGGCAAACATTGTAGCTGTAGCCAGTCGAAAATCATCAACAAAAGCAAGACTTCAGAACAGTCATGTATATGGACAAAATTTTGCTCAAGTCAACTTGAACACTCAATTTTCAGCTTATTATTTGTGTTATTTATAATTAAACATTTTCTAAAACACAGTAAGGGTCCCACTGTCAGATAAATAAAAAGCCATTAAGAACAAGGACATATTCCCCTATGGTTACACGTAATAGGTTATTACAAACTGAAAATGAACCTCCTATTAAATGCACAAATGTAGCCAGTATCTGCACCAGTAAGACCTATCCTCTCTGGAAGTCTTTAGACATTCACAGATTCTCTCTCAGTCCAGAATAATCTGAATGTCCCAATCCTTGGGAGAAGAGATCTCAAGTTTCAAAACCCATTATTTCTGAAAATAGGTAGAATAATCAGAAGGTTCAAAGGTTGAATGGCTACGAATTGACTACTATTCTCAGATTGATTTCATGACCTGTTTTAATAAACTAGTTCCCCTTCTCATGAAATAGTCTGATCAGATAAGATGAAAAGATATAAAAGAATGGCAGAAGGGGAAATTAAACTAAATTTTTGAAGAATTTAGATTTCTGTTGGAGCGCTAAAGTTTTGGGAGAAATTGCTGGCACACGTACACACATCAGTTAAGCAGTGCAGAGGACAACCCTGCAGCTTCAGGCTCACGTGCCAGAATGGTTGCCAGCAGGCTTTCTCTGATCTCCACCATTCCAAATGATTTGGGTCTGACATGCGAGTCAACACAAACAAAGGAATATCCCAAGGCACAGTTTGGAAGTCAAAAGATTTACTAACAGAGACCTGACCATCCCATGCCAGTTGGCCCAGCTGCCAGAAAACAGTCCCAGGAATATTTATTAGTATATATATACACATAAGCCTACATCACCAAGAAAAATAAAAGTAAGAGTCTGCTCGCTAACTAGTTAGCCCATTTTTACTGAAATTTGCTCTCCTAAGTTATTTTCAACACAGAAATAATTTCAAACTTCCTGTAATTATCCAAAATTCATGGTAGTTATTATTGCTTGAGAAATAATTCAACTATACAGAATTTCCTATTTAACTCTCATTAACAGGGGCAAAAAAATTACACATCATCTCTGTGACTCAACTAATCAGATGCAGCTGGAAAAGGAATTTCATTATATACATTATCCAAACCAGATGATTGTGAAGTACCAATTACCCACATATAAAAGGTTTCTTCCATACATTCAAACAATTCAGTTGATAATGACACACGCTGTACCTTGCAATTTGGTGTTATTTTCGTCTGCCTTACAAAGCTTCAGCAAAGGCGCCGAGTGCTGCTCCAGCATTTGGACATCACTAGAAGACTGAACCACCAGCAAAACAAGGATGCAGGCATAATTGTAAGCAACTGACTTCTTAGACTTTGAGTCTCTGGAACAACGATAAGAGCTTCCTTTAGATCTCAGAAAACGTAAGAAATACCCAGTTGCATTAGCTTTCTCTGACCCCTAAAAATCTACCTACAGAACTTTAACCTTCAGTAAGGCTTTCTCCATATGATTATTAAAAAAAAAATCTCCCGTGCTTTGTGAAAAGAGAAAGCTTTCGTTTACATTTACTTTATCATCCACAAAAGAGACCTGAGAATACTGACTAGAGTCAACTAGCCAACAAATCTTTTTCCCATAACCTTGTTTCCATTTTTAAAATCTTGCTTTAAAAGCACTGCTACCTGAAATAGTAAGACTGCCTGTCCAGAAAAAAAAAATAATGGTTTTAACACATACAAGAACTTCGTAAACTGAGAGATTCCCACCCCTGAGGAGTGTGCAGAATCTGACTCTCCCCAGCCAAATCTTCTGCTCATTTCAAGGTGAAATCTTATGCTTCAATGCAAAATCTTATGCTTCATTCAAAAATGCCTACCAACTGATTTTTTTTTCATATAAACGAATGTCTGACCTATATCACAACACCTTTGTGGATGACCCCCACAAATTCTGGGCATTAAGTAGTTGATCACAACTGACAGGCCTGATTTTCAATAACATTGTCCTACTCAAGATATTTTCAAAAAGATCATTGTCTAAAAGAAAACATTCTTTTAGATATACTGAATAATTTTTTAAAAGGTAGATACTTTTAAATGTAAAAACCTAAAGAATGCAAATATAAATTACCCTAAAGCTTCCTTGGAATAGTACTCCATTAAAGTAATAAGACTTTGGAGGTTTTTCTCCAGACTGAAGACATGAGCCACAGCAGATCTTCCCACAGGGTTGAAGGTGATCAAGTAAAGGTTGTGAAGTGTTCCCAACAGATCTGAATGGTCGGTTTCCTCGCTGGCTGTGCACCGCTGAAAGTGGCAAAACAATTCTGAAATGCACTGTAACGTCTGCGTCGAATGCAGGAGCCACAGGGCAAAGGTGTCCTCGTTTGCACCATCTGACTGGAGACCTTCCTCTTGATCCGGATCGGAAAACTGACAAAGTGCTCTTATCAACAAGTTCGTCGCTTCGTACTCGGAAATAAAGAAGAGGAGACCCTTCTGGGACTGCGCCAGGAAACGCAAGAGGTCTCGGATAGCTTGGAGCACACCTGGATGCACGCCTGTCACTGGAATAGACAGTAGCAAAGTAATGCATTCCAAGAAGTGGTGACTGTGAAGATACCTGAAAAAAAGTACAAGGAAGTAATCAGTAATATTACAATCATCTGCCATAACAGTACAATAATAGAATATAAAATTAGCTCAGTACTTACTGCTCTGTCGATGATGAGAAATGACTAATTATGAAGTAGTACAAAACTTTAAGCATACAAAACACAGTTGCTGGAATATCTACAGGAAATAAATCCCTAACTATAAAGTACTGATTACCAAAACCAAGTATCTGCCCCACAAAAACCACACCCTATCTTTTATTGAATTTGCTGCATTTGAACCATCATTAAGAGAGCATTTACAACATTTAATGCAGTAAGAAATCAATCATTACCACATATGTAGGAGGCGATTTGAAGACTCCTTACAGATACTTCCATGTAGCTGTGACTCTACGCTGTTACTATCAAAGAAAACTGTTAGCATTCAGAGGAACGCTTTCAACCCTAAACTTGCTAACTGAGAAATAACCCAGGGAATCCTTTAGATGGCTGAACACAGACAGGCCTCAACTCGTCTGCCCACGTTCTGGCACACTGAGCTCGCTGACAGAACAGCACGCTGGCTTGCGTTTTGCCAGCTCAGCACACGGACAGAGGTAATTCCAGACTACTTTTATCCTTATGCATAGACACGTTCCTAGACGATAAAGGGAAGACGCTTTACATCCGTAACAATTTTCAAATACACACTTGTGCAGCACCCAGCACAACCATCCAGGTCTACGAATGCAGCTGAGGAGCTAGCACACTACCAGCAGCAGCAAGAGGTTAACTTTTTGTTACGCACATCCCTAAAAACATCTATACCAAGCTATAGGAAATACAGTCTAAGATGTGAACTTGCAAGAACCATACCTAAACAGGACAGGGTAAGGATCATCCCTTTCTGGAGGGCCTGTAATGCGTGCCATCGTTGGGAAAGATTTCACGGGTGGCTGAATCATTGTATGAGGAGCAGTTTCCATTAAATGGAAGATTTCTTCCAGAAGACTAACAAGCTTTTCCACCTCTCCTTCGCTTATATTAGAAGATTCCAAAAGGTGATCCATATCCATAGGAGCCTCCACATCGTTCTCATATTCTTGGTTGGTTCTGTCAAGTCCTGCCAAGTCCTGGTCCTGTTCTGTCTCCGTGTGATTAGGAAGAGGAGGAGTGCTCTCGGCTAACTGATCGACCACCTTTTTAATATCCGACAGAATCTCATAGAAGTGACATTTCTGGAGAATTGCAGAGCCAGCAGTGACTACTCTCACCGTCTGGTCTAACAGAATGAGTTCAAGGAGTTTCTGATAACCGCTTTTTTCATGTACGTCTACGCCACCTCTTAGAAACATTTCCATTCCCTCAGTCGTACTAATAACACTATCCAAAGCTTTAAAAGCATTAAGCTTAAGGGAGGACGATACGTGGTCTGCAAACAACAGTTCAAACAATACATTAATAACTCCCGCCTGCAAGAGTGCCATTATTCCTTGAGTCCCACATTCTCCTAATGACGATACCAGTTTTGTCCCAGCTTTGAGTTGCCGGACATTCAAAGCGATGGGCTGCTTGAGAGCTACCTGAAGGTTTAAAGCTTGCAGGGTCCAGTCTACCAGCTGAGTAATATAGTCCTGCTTTGTGTCTTTAACCTGCAGATAGCTCAATCCTTTTACTATTAAACTCGGAATTTCTTCTAATGCAGTCACCCACTTTGCACCCCTTTCCTCTTGATACAATTCCAGCAGTTCAGTTAATTTAACGGAGGCTTCCACTGCCCCTGAATTTTCTTTTTCTGGGTCTTGGTCCTTTATTTTCGCAACTTCATTCTCAAATACAGTCTTGTAAGGGCAGCTGAAGTATAAAAGAGGTCCGAGCTCCCTTTCAAAAGGTTCATACGTCACAGGAGGCACAGATGCCAGATCCTCAGGAGTGTACTCAATATCAAAGCTTGGATACTTAAATGTTTCACGTTCCAGATCAGCAATTCCATCTTCATCACTTGAAATCTGCTCATATCCATCATCTCCTAAAAAGGAAAGGATTCAGTTATGGAATAAAATTAATTACGGATAATCCAGTTCATAAATGCTGAGAGGCTGCTCAAACTAAATAAAAAAACTATTTAATACAAATGTTACTGGTTAGAAAACAATCATATGCTACCACACAAAAACCTTTCTCTCCCCAGCTCTAAGTGAAAGCCCCAGCCAACAGAATATTTTTTGTGACAGGGGAGACATTTAGAAAAACAAAAACATTAAAATACATAAAACAAAACATTACTACAAAAATATTGTCCAGTTTTTTTCTTATGATTGTATCTATCATTAAACATCTAGCTTGAGATTTTGCACAGGCATCAGCAGGAACTTTGAATAATTCAAGATGACAACTACCGACATTATTACATAAACAATTTTATTTGTTAACTGGGAAATAATTTGCTTCACAGCTTTCCTATTTCTTTAAACAAATCAGATAACAAGATCCAATGTTCATTCTTACCTATAAAATCTGTGTTTTCCTGTTTTATAGAAAGCGACAGGAAGATTTACTATAAGGGAATAAATATTCCTCAGCAAAATACTGTTCTCCTCGAGTGATGTCAGAAGTATACGTAAGGAACACAACAGTCCAGTGACCACTGCAAAATGAAACCCAGTTCTCTCCACTCCTAGTCACCGTAATGGTACCGCCTTCAAAATTTAGAAGAGTAAATGATTTTTTCCTCAGCTTTTTGTAACTTTACTTACCTTCACCTTCCTCCTCCTCTTCGCCATCTTCTTCATCTTCGTCTTCATCTTCTTCTTCCTCTTCCTCATCAGGAATGCTCTCTACTGTATGCCCATCGTCTTCTTCCTCATCCTCTTCCTCCTCAACATCCACATCTTCTTCATCATCTCCTTCTTCTGGTTGATCTTCTTCCACTTCTCCCTCATCAGAATACTGGCTTTCTTGATGAATGGATGTTCTATCAGGAGAAATGGGCTCGAAGTAATCCTCCCTGTGGTCCACATCACCTTCTTTTTCCCCAACCACTAAAAAACAATATACAGAGTTTAAGAAATCAGAGTACTTCTGTGAAACCGAATGCTCAGTAACATTTTAGAATTTTGCATTACGCATTGTGGAGGTGCAAAAGAACATCTTGAAGAAAATCTTCGAATGTTTTGGCAGAACACAAGCAACAATCACTTAGTTCAGCAAGACTGTAAAGAATTATGTAAAGAGTTCTCAGTGCTTTATAGATTCCAGAGGACTCAGCAGAAGCTGCAAATAGTGATGGAGGGGAAGGACCACACATAACAGAGGCAACAAAAATTTTATAAAATATGAGCAGTATGATCAAGCAGCGTAATGATCGATGTTAACTGAATATATCAATTAATTACTGATATTCTTAAACCTACTAATTTTTAAATTGATACAATTTAACATATCCAACATATCTTCTTTCAAATCCCTTCCCTAAAATAGAATCTGTCCAGCAGAGTAACAGCAGACAGGAAACTTCACAATTCTGACTCCACTGAGCAGTGGTGCAGCAGATAAAACACAGCCGGGTTCTACCTGACACTGGCATAGGTTCATCCTCATCATCATCAGGAGGCGGCGGCCCTGGAGGTGTCCTTGGTCCCCTAGGTTGTGGTCTTGGAGGACTGCCATTGAACTGGTCTTCTTTCTCTCCATCAGCTATGTTTATTATGAAAATAAAAGCTTGCAATTAATAGAATTGCAGGAATAGAAACAATACATTTCAGGTTTTTAGTGCTACACCACCTTCTTTTCCCAGCTGTTATTTAATCTGTATTTTACCTCTGCAGTACATGAGGCTGTTTTCTGAAACCACTTTTGATGTAAACAATAACCTTGCTTATTGATGTAGTTCTTAACACTACAGATGTTTTTTAACATAATAATGATTAAAATTAACATGGTTAATTGCCATTTTTTGGCTCTAATGCTATGTAACAAGACTGTTCCATTATCAGTAAAACCAGAAGTTACTTTAAAAAAAGGAGGGGGGATTATATTTTAATCTACTACTCTCTTGTACAATAAAAACTATTCAAATTTTGTAGCACAATACCTGTACCTTGAAAAACTTTAAATCTAAACCCGTAAGTCAGGTAGAAATCTGCTCATGAATTCCATTCATGGCTATTCTAATACCAAGGCAAAGCAAACACTTTTCTGCAGTGTACTGTTACATACAAGCCACAGAAGGAAAGCTAGTTACAGTTGTGAATTTTTCTTTTTATTAATACTTTTCTAACCTTATTTTTTGTATTATAATCATATAAAATTAATGAGTTCATACAGGTTACTGAATTTTGGCAATCCTAAGTAATCTGCAATAGAACAATTAATCTACTCTCAAAAAAGCACTAGAAAAGAATCTACTCAAAATCATTCAGCATAAATCTAAAAGAAAATACACAAATATGGACACAAACAAAGCTAGAAAAATAAGGCCAGTGAAATCTCAAATGTTAAAGAACTGTCTTTTCAAATGCCATAATGTAATTTTGATTTAAAAAAAAAAAACACTACATCTCACAAGGCTTACCATGTTTTGGGTTTCTTTTCAAACCAGGCTGTTGCTGGGGAGGAGGCGGCGGAGGTGGAGGCGGAGGTGGTGATTCTCTGTCATGACTGATTACTCTGTCAACTGAGCCATATATTGCCAAAGTCAGACAGTTGTACCATCCTCTTAGAACCAATCCATCTGTGTTGACCTGTTTTGTTTGTTTTTTTTTTTTAAAGGAAAGAAAAAGCACTTAAAAACAAGACGAGAAAACTTCAAAATAGTTATTTTTATATCATTGTATCAGTATGTGCATAAAGGCAAGAATGGAGAACTGAACATTGAAGTATCCTTCTTAGTTTTCAAAACGCAGGTTAGAAAACTTTAAATATCAAATCATTACAATCAATAAGTAATCCTTCTCTACAGAGTGTTCAATTACTTGCAGTATGTCGCCTAACTAATACAGCTTACATGCTTATATTATACACCCAGTTAGTGGAAAAAAAACATTACCATGGGTCACAATCATTTGATCATACTGATCAGAACGAAATAAACCTAAACAGAACTGAAGAGGATGTGCTTCGTTGTGGCCTTCAGCCATAACATTCTGATTCATCTCTGCTCATAAGTAATGGATACTTCTGGCAATCTCAATTAGAATTGTAAAGCAATCAAGTCTCCTACAACTCATGTAAATTTATATAGCGTCTATAATGCAGGCTCTGAAGTCGTATGTATCTGAACTACAGGCAGATTTCAGAGTAAGAAATTAAACAATAAATGTTTTACTCAGTTCCAACACACCACACATTACCATGCTTATACACAAGTGACAGACATGTAGAAAAGGAGGTTTAAATGGTATTGCATTACCTTTGCGTTGGGTCTGAAAATAATTGAAGTATTTTCATCATATTCGAGGCTGTTAAGTAAAATACGCAAAATTATTTTCCATTAATATAAAACATGTTTACAGAAACTGCCAATAATAAAATACTGAACAAATACACACTCCTAAAAACAAGAGTGCAGAACCACTTATTTTCACATTTCCTCAATACATTCGGGCTCTGTAAGCCTAAAAATAACAGAATTGTCTCATCTTTGAGGCACAAACCTCTGTCCTCCCATACAAACTGGAGCAAAAGGGCAAGGAGAACACAAACTAGCAAAAGGCAGACCAAACGAGAAAAGTACAAGAGATACAGATTTTCTATTGTACATGTTCTGCATTCAAAACTTCTCAAGAAGAAAAAGAAAGGTAGCTAATGAAGCCAAGAAGTAATTGTGAAAGTACTTACCTCCCCAGCCTATCAAAAACCGGGGCACTTGGCTTGCTGACATTGTTGAAAAACAAGTCCAGTTGAAATGTATGTGGGGATGTCTCTCTGGAAACAGAACAAAGGCAAAAATTAAACCCATCAAGCTCCTTGTCAGAGTAAGTAGGCCTAACAAGGAAAAAGCTTTACATTTTACTGTTTAAATGGTTCCCCAAAATAATTACAAGAGCAGCAGACACACAAATGCATTTTGCCTTTTTAGACAGGAAGTTCTATGGAAATACACAAGCTGAAGGAAAACTAATAGGAAGGTGTTCCTGAATCGGGCACCCAGTATCTTTCACTTACCCATAAGCCCTACTGTCAGGCAAATTCGTGTGAGCTCTCACTCCGGGAGGAATGACACGTACTTCATTTATGTAAACCACGCACGGAAAACGAACTACATCTATATTGGTACTTTGCTACGAAACAAAGAAGAAAGAAAAACGATGAAATGTAAAATGGAAGCAACGTAACTTACTCGTATATTCTTTATTAACCAAACTAAGGTTGCAATCATAATAATTACAGAATTCAATTCTGCAAAACGTTAAACATTGCTAAACAGAAAAGATTTTTAAATGATCTTCTGGCACTTATTTAAATATTTGACACTTTTTTATAGACAACATTACAGGTTTATTTACATAATCAGTTATTTATGAGAATCTTTTAAACAGGAACGGTTTTTCTTCAACAGAAGGTAAAAGAGAAAAACTGGAACTTAAATTATTAAAAGAAAGACTAAGTATACAGTTCCCTTTTAAATAAACCTTATCAAGTTTATTATGTAAAAAAAAAAAGCGTGTTCTAATGTTAAAGATATAGGAATGTTAAATTTCAAACCTAATATTAGTAATAATTGTGATACTATAAATCTGTTTTGCTAGACCTGTACAAAAAAAACATGTGACATCTATATACCAATTCTGCAACATTTGAAAACCTTTTGAAACTGAGATTTCTGTTTACAACACAGAAACAGCAAATGTAAAGACATCTTATGCTTCAGCACTCCTAAAAGCCTGAGCAAACTAGGAAGTAATCATAAGGTCACTGTGACTTCCTGTGTAGTAACCACCAAACAATTAATGCTGAAAGTCTCCTCTCACTAAATTCATTTTATTAGGTATATAACGTATATGTCCAACCTTAAACATAAAGACTTTCTCGAACAGAAGCTCAGAATCACGCTTCTCAGCTTCCAGCCAGCAAATTGGATTAGCAAAGACTGCACTAGCAAAACAACAACAACAAAAAACTGTCTACCAACATAACTTTTTTAACTTTCAATTTTTATTTATCTTCAGTAAAAAGTTACATAACCTTCATCGTGATTACGAAGCAAAAGAAACTCCAAAGTTATCAGCACGAAGCAAGAAGGTACTAAGATTTTTAGAAAGCTAATAACTGAAGAAATAGTCACAAGTAAAGTTTTAAGAGGAACACTTAAGTGTGTGCTCTATGACACATATTGCTATAATTTAAGAAAAAAAATCTATGCCTGCATCTTTTAGTGCACAAATACAGTATCTTGTCCCAGGGGCTGAGGTGTCCAGTCAGGAAGGCAGAACAAAAGGAGCCTGTGACAGGAGGCACAACTTCATTAAAGAAATGGGGTGACTGTAACCCCTGCGGAGTGATGGCTGTGGGAGCTCTCTGCTGTGCCTTTTACAAACGTACACAGCCTGTAAGACTCAAACTTTGAAGAAAGGCTGCTGCTAAGGAGGCTGTGGCCCCAGCAGCACAGCCCAGGGACAAACTTGTGGTTAAAGGATACTGGACTATGCCTTGTCTGCCACGCAGCAACCTCATCACAACAAAACTGAATCCAATTTCCTTTTTCTCCAGATCATCTATATATATATAAAAAAATGTATGGTGGAACTGCCCAACAGACATTAAACTATACAGCTAAGCCAAATAAATAATTTTATTAGAAAACTAAGCGGTACGTCTCAAGGAGTGCAAGTTCCAAAGCAAGACTCACGATCCATTTAGCTGGAGAATTATTCTAACATGAAGGTGGTTTTTCTGCCATACGTAAACTGTTTTGTTTTTAATAAAAACTCAGTGTGGTTCTGGTTATGAAAAAGTCATCGGCAAGACTGAAAGTGCCAGAAAACAACCTACAGAATTAGAAAATGTCCAATAACAGCATGCACTGTGCTGGAGAAGATGAGGAATGGCTACTGTGTCCTACCCAATGCTGTCTTAAATTGCAGAAGTAGAAATACATTTGGGGATCCACGAATGTGGCACTAGAAAGGACTCCAGAATAACTTCTGGTTTGTTTTTAATTATAGCATTAGCTCCAAATACTTTGTTTTCATCCTTGTACCTGTCCATGCATGGAGCTTCCTTCACGTTATGCTACACTTTATATTTCCCACCTTCATAGTCCCCTTTCTCCCTTCTGAAGAGGGAAGGGGACCAGGCCTCGGGCAACCCCGTTTAACGCAGCATCTTCAAGGATGCTCACGCTCCCTGTAGCAAAGTATTTACTCACTTGGAATATTAGTTATTGAGCCTCGCTCAAAGCGAGGTATTTATTTGTAAAACCTCCCATTGCTGAACCTAGATCGAAACACTCGTTTTGCTTCCTATGCATAAAGCTCAGGGGTCCCCAAACGCTCCATAAAGCCCCCGGGAAGCAGCAGCAGCTCCTCCCGGCTCCTTCTCCCGCAGCCCCAGCACACGGAGCCCCCCGGACCCCCGTCCCCTTCCCCTGTCCTCCCTCACCCCCAGCCCCGAGCCGCCGGCCGGGAGGAGGCTGAGGAACCCCCCGCTCGGCGGGACCCTACCCCGGGGCCGCTCCTTCGCCCCTTCCCTCCCTGCCAAGCGGGCGGCCGGGCCCCGCCGCCTTACCTCGGCGCTCTGGTGCTTGAACGTATCGAGGAAGAGGAGCTCGGTGGCGGTGTCCACCGCCATCTTAGCTGCGGCGGGCGGGAAGCGCTTCCGGCGGCCGTGCGAGCGCTTCCCAGGGCAGGGGCCGCCAGGGCCGGTACGGCCGTCATGGCCGTTACGCGGCAGCTGCAGCCCGACGGGGCTGTGGGGAAAGAGCTGGGTGTCTGAAGTTTAGCCCCGGCTCCACAGCAGCTGAAGCCCTCAGTGTGTCCCCTCACAAGTCCCAACCGTTCCCCAGAGCTGCTCTCAGCGAGCTGCGTGGGGCTGCACGAGTTTGGTGTTTAACAGCAAAGACCCGTGGTCTTTTAGGGGGAAGTCTAGGAAATGCAGCATCTCCGAACTGCCACCATGTTTCCCTCAGTGGTGCTAATTATGCCTCATTAGCTCTGCCTTGTGTTTGGAACAGCTTCTTGACGAAATAAGCCTTCTTGTGTGCACACCAGGAACTGACAAGTCTCTTTACTGTAGTAACTAAGCTTGCTGCTCTCTCGGCACCCCGCAGTTTCACTTGGCACTGGAGGTTGCAGGCCTCTAGGTCGGACCTCATACGAAAACATTGCATCAGTTCAAGCAAGGGTGTGGTTCTGTGTCTCCCATTTTCCACGCTGAAACTAGTTCAGGAAGGTTGGTCCCCACGCCACGTGCTGGGAGCTGGGTCACGACACGCAGCTCCACAACCAGTTCTGTTGGTACCGCTGAAGACGGGGCTTGTGGCATTGCTGAATCCATTGAAATCGTACTACTGCCTCCCCGTACTGCTTCAACAGATGTGCTTAAAATACTGCAAATCCTTTTGCAGAAACATCACAGAATTTGAGAATCAAGGGCTCTCATATACAATACTGGCAGAAGGTTGGCCAGCTTTCAATCTTGCCCTGAGCTGGGACCTTCTCTTGCCCTGATGGACAAACAGATATACACTCCTAAAGTGAAATACAACATTCTTATGTGCGTATAAAAACAAAAACCTGAATTTATGTATATTTTGCTGAAGTAATGCAATGCCTCACAGATGCTCATGACACTTGCCACGGCTTATTTTGGTTATGTTTATAGGCCCTGTTTAGACTTTTACACATGAACGTGTTTTGTAGGTGTACTCCAAGCGTGGCACTGTGGTCCATACCACAGTCAGGTGGCTTCTCCGGGACAGCCTGGGTCAGTACCACAACCGGGCCAGCTAGAGCCAGTAGTTGCAGTGAGTGGCGGGGGAATTCCAACCCTGCATTGTTATCTACAGTGACTCCCTGCTGCCAGTAACAGCTGCACCTCTGGATGAGAAAATGTGACTGTAATACCATGCTTTGTGGTATTACATTTTATATTACATTCAGATGGCTGTAAATACGGTGTCGTTGGCTTTGGGACTTGGCAGAGCTTACAAGTTGGCATTTCTTTGCTACAAGGTAAAGCAGCAGCGCGTGAATGTTACAGCCAGTTGTGCGATTTCAGGGAGCAATGTAGGTATCCGCAGACACTCTATTTATTAACTGATGAATGTGGAGAAAATGATTTGATTAGCAGCAGCAATTATCTTCAATTAGAAAAATAGTTGGTGGTGACCACTAACACGTTCCAACAAAATCGTACAGCTCTGCTGATTATCCCATCACAGTTTTAAAAAGTTGATGTTTTGCAAGAAAACCCAAGAGTGATACAGGAAGCCATGGTGGGAGATCCGGCACACAGACTCCCACAGAAAGGATACCAGAGTTGCAGGTGGTCTTATGAACTGAAGACCCTCCTGTTGAGTAATAGAGCAGGGTAGGATGTGCAGAACTCACAGGGTTGTAGGAAAGCCTTGGAGAAAGTGGGATGTGCAGATTAACAAAAGAAACTAGGAAGAAGGGGATCAATGGGTGAGAGGGGAAGAAGCTTCGGGAACACAGGTAATAAAAAAGTGGGTAGATAGGTAGGTCTCTTGCTGCGGTCAGGGAGGCGGAGTTAAACCCAGCTTCTCAGCAGGAAGGAAGATGTGAATAGTTTCAGAAATGCCTTGAAACAGAAAGTGGTACAAAGCAACGTCCGGGGGGAAACAGAACTAATACAGAAAGGGGAAAACAGGGAGATTGGCAAAGGGGCTGAAAGTGAGACAGATGGTGGGAAGGCAGACAACAGAAGGCGTACGAGAGGAGAGAAATACAGCAGCAAGGTGCTGGGAGGAACCTTAGGAGGTTGTCGTGCCCCAAAGCATCCTAGTACATTCCTGTAGGTAATAACACTGATGTCGTCTGGAGGATGACACTTCATGCATGGACTATGCTTAACCAGGCCTGGGGATAACGCACAGCCAGGGAGAAGCAAACAGAACGCCAGGAGCCCGGGCAGCAAAACATGGGAACCCGACCGACTGGTGCATGCAGTCAGACCGGATACTGAAGGCATAAAAGAGGCAGGGTGGAACGGGAACCGTGGCTGGGAAACAGGCATTTTAGGGAATGCGTTACCCAAGAAAAAGAAAAAGAAAAAGAAAGGGTAATGCCACTACAGGAGCGATTAGTGGTAAGTGGCTTCAAAAATTAACAAATAAATAAAATACTGATTAATCAAGAACCCAGAAGACATAATGGGAAATAAAAATACTTTTAGGGTAACCTATAAAAAGGTTACTGTATGCAGTGGTAGCCTGCTGTAGTAGTAAGGTGAGGAGACTGAGGTTTCTAGATGGAAAGCTGAAAGACAAATCCACAGAGAAAATGGGGGGCTCCGACCCTCCTGCAGCTGGGGCACCATCACCTCATGTCCCTGATGTCAGATTAGCACAGCACATTTCTGCCACTTCTTTTAAACCCATAGGAATTTGTTTCAGTGACTGCTATTATCCAAATCTTACACCAAAAAGGTCGAAAATGATTCCGGCCAGCTTTCCACCACACAGAGGTTGTTTAGTGAAGCCCATAAACCATGGAGCAGGGCCCTGGTGACAGTCCCTGCAAGGAGCACGCTCCACAGCCCAACAAAGTGCATCAGGATCAGGCCATCCAGCTGTGCTTGAACGTTTGGGGGCTGCCAGGATCCCAAACCCCAGAGTGCTTCTGAAATGTGTCCTGAGCCCTGCTGCCAAAGCAACAAACATGCACAGGGTAGTAGGAGATGGTGCGGGCTGCGGACCTGCACCACAGCAGGAGCAGCGATGAAGAAAAGTATGATGTATGATGTGAGCTATCATCTCGGTAAATATTTAGGGAAGGGGCATCACAGTGAAGTTGGAAACACACAACTGGGGTGTTAAAGAAGTAGGGGATTTCACTGAGGAAAGTTAGCGTTACTTGTTTACCCTACATTCGGGGACCTTGCCATAATGGAAAATCGCTTTCTGATCAACACGCGTTTAAAACATAAATTTCACAGTGAAAAAAAAAAAAATAAGAAGAAAGGAAGAAAAGAGGAGGTTGTCACAAGGAACAAAACCACCTCTGCCCATGTACGGTGGAGGGAAGGCTGCGTGAGGGAAGGCTGCGTGACCATGACAAACCCGCTCGGGGTTCCCCTGGGGAGCTGCTCCCGGCCGTATGTGGTGCCACGGGGGGGTCCCTGCTCGGGTATGGGGTCGTGGGGTTGTGGGGCAGGGGAGCTGCGGGGTCGTGAGGCAAGGGGCCCCTCCAGGGGCCAGCAGCCCCCCCGCCGTCCCAACAGCGAGGCGCAGCCCGGCGGGCGGCACTCCGACGGCGGTACGAGCAGGACGAGCACGCCGCGGCGAACCCGGGGCTGCCGTTTCGGAAGCGGGGGGTGCTCCTCAGGGCCCCCCCCGGGGAGAAGCGAGGCCCTGAGCGCCGCTCGGCTCGGCCCCGCCCGCCATGGGCGCTGCCCGCCCGGCCGCCACGTCCCTTGGCGGGCGGCGCCAGGTGAGCGCTCCCCGTACCTGCGCCACGTGGGGGGCGGGCAGGTAGCGCCGCGGCCCCAAACTTGCAAAAAGCCCGCAGCCATTTGCCAGCTTCCCAGGGGTGCAGCCGGCGTGGGAGCGGCAGCCTCCCGCCCCCGGGGAGAAAACAACAAAAAAAAATATATATATATATATATCTAATAAGGATAATAAAGGGGGGGGAGGGAAGGAAAGGGGTTGCCCGTGCGCCTCCCCTGCGCCAGGGCTGCAGGTGGGGGATCTGCCGCTTGGGTCCTGCTTGGAAGCGACCTGAAGAGGGAAAGTTTCTGGCCTCTTCTCTTCCCCCTTTCTCTCTTTTTCCCCCCTTTCCACTTGCCTGGCGGCACCATGACGGCGTCTCCCGACTACCTGGTGATCCTCTTTGTGACCACGGCGGGCACCAACGGGGCCAGGCTGGGCTCGGATGAGCGGGAGCTGCTCCAGCTCCTGTGGAAAGTGGTCGACCTGAGGACTAAGGAGGTATTTTCCCCCGAGGGAGGAGGAGGAGGAGGAGGAGGGAGCATCCCGAGCTGCTTCTGCTGCTCCCCTTGCCCCTGCTGGGCTGGGTGCCCCAGGAGCTGGGCTGGCTGTGGGTGCCCCAGGCTGGAGCAGGTCGTGGTGGAGGGCAGGGCTGTGGGGCTGCAGGTGGGGGAGCTCATGGCCGGGTGCTGACTCGCCCCTCCTCTGCTTTCCCTGGAGCTGGGGCACCCGCACGACGTGCTGGTCAGGCCCGACCACCCGGAGCTGACTGCCGAGTGCCAGGAGGTCACCAAGGTGGACGTGGAGAGCCTGGCGCTGGCTCCGCCGCTGGAGCAGGCATTGAGACAGGTGACACCCCGTAACCAGCAGCTGGGGGCCGGAGTCTCTTGGTGGGAGGTGGAAGCCACCTTAGCATCTGTTTACCCTCCCTCCCCACCCACTATTGGGGCAGCAGAGCCTGGCATGGGCACCAGAGTCACACGTGGGCCAGGCAGCCTGGTCTGTGTCGGCCTTTGTGGGGTTTTCTCTCTTGCCTTGTGCTCTTTCACCTTGGGAGGTGGGATTGAACCCTGAGAGGAAGATGAAGGTTAGGCATTGCCCTGCTCTCATCTCCTGCCCTGCTGGGCTCTGAGTTGCAGCTGTGGCTGGGTCCTCCTCAGTGTAGGAGGAAGCCAAGTGGAGGTGCCCCTCAAAAAAGCTGGGTTTATGGTGACTTATCTCTTCTGGAAAGAAGGAGACAGCATAGAAACCTCTAAATAAACAGGGAGGTGTGTGTGGCTCTCATTGAGGGCAGGGCTGAAAGTCTTTCTCCTTTCCAACATGCCCTGTCTGTGAGGTTTTTCTGCCCAGGTGCTCCCCCAGCTCTCTGCAAACAGCTTTACGTCTCCTTGCAGAGCTCTTGCAAGTGAAAAAAGAGTTATGTTTGTGGTGTGGGCTGCGTGTGTGGCCACATCGTGGTAGAAGGGGAAAAGGGGCAATTTCCCTATGAAGTTAATTACCATGAGAGTAATCATGTGCTTAGCTAGTAAGAAACAAATATACAAAAGGCTTGCTCAAAAAGAAATTCCAGCCCTATGATCCTGCTGACCAGGTTTAATACTGCCAGTTGATGACACTTCCTCCTGCAGCAACTCTGATCTCTTACATGCATGTCTTTTGTTGTTCCTGCTTTCAGTTTAATCAGTCCGTGAGCAATGAGCTGAACATTGGTGTAGGTACTTCCTTCTGTTTCTGTACTGATGGGCAGTTGCACATTAGACAGGTTCTGCATCCTGAAGCTTCCAAAAAGGTATGTAGCAGTTGACTGAAGTTCAATTCTTGGTGTGCTCTGTATATTTTTCTTGCGAAACTGATCAACTTTTCTTTAAAATGCACAGTATGAGGGGACCTCCACAGGCCTGTAATTCAATCGCTGCTTGTCAGTCAATATACTCACCAGACTACGAGCCTGTCCATGTGGATGGCATAGGCAAAGTCTAATGCCTGTGCTGCCCTGAGAGAAGCTTTTAGAAGCAAAATCAGAAGAATAACTGTGAATTAAGTGTTTGAGAAAGGAGCAATGTACTGAGAGGTTACTCTAAATCTGACACTCGTACTGCTATGCGAGCTACAATGGGTTTAAAAATGGAAATTTGGAAACGTTGCCAAATAGTTCATGATTAAGGTGGCTGACTGCCTTTTGAAATTTTTACATTCACCTTTAGCAGCTTTCGGTCTCTGTGCATTCAGTTGACTCTGCGAGGGCGGTGCTTGTATTTGTAAGGAGCTGAGCAGTAGTATGAGGCAGGCTGAGAGTGATGACTAGTCCCATAGTCTAGAGTTTTCTACAACTTCAGAGTTGCCAAATTGCTAACAGTGTTACGAGCTCCTGCCTAATTTTCATTAGTGATAGGGTTGCAGCAATATGCTGAGTCTTCAGGCCTGAATTAACTGCCTCAATATTAATAAAATCTTGTTTTGTGGTTTGCTATGAACATGCATTGCTCAGTAGCAGAGCTGTTCTGGTATCCCCACCGGCTACTGATCTCTGCACCTATCATTTTGCTGCTTGGCCTTTGAAGGAGCAATGCTGCAAGTCTGTGCTGTTACAAAACTGATATTGGGTGTTTGTTTCCTAATACTTGTTGGTGCCGTATGTATTTACACCTTTAAAGCTTGAGCAGAGAAGCCATGAGCATGATTCATAATGAACAGACCTGTGTATGTGTAATTTTGTGTTAGAGTATAACGTGGCTGGGAGAAAAGAGGCTTTTAACAAGCTTTGTCACTTAAAATGGGTATTTGTTTTTATACATTTTTTTTTCTGTGCAGCTAAATGATGTAGGTAAAAGAAGGGAGTACCCCTACAATTATTCTTATTTAAGTTCATTTGGTGCCAGTGATGGGGATCCTTTTTTTTCTGTATATATCTTCAGTCTCATTGACCGGAATCAAATGGTCATCAAAATGTTCTGTTGCTGTTTTGTTACAAATTATTCATTTGAAATTTTCTCAGTGCTGCCTATAGATCAAGTAAATCAGATGCTTATGAGACCTGTAGTAGTTTTCTGATAAATACCGAATGCTGAGGTTGGTGGCATGTATATCATGAAAATCCAGGTATATTCAAAAGCCTTGTGATTTCTGCTCGTGTTTATTTTAAGACGCCCAATCTCAACCAGCCTAGTAGCTCGTGGTGTTCAGACAGTAAATTGGTATCAACTGTTTCAAGTGAAACTCAGTTAAGTACAGAACTCAGTCTCTCATGGAAGCAGAAAAATAGCCGTGCTAAAACTAGAGCAGGAAATCTTGGCAAGCACGCCTGCATTTTCATAAGTTTGTCTTTAAAGGATGTCGTTTGCCTAATGCACCTGTCTATATGCTAAGATAAGCTCTGCTGTTTTCAAAGCAGAACTTGTTACAGAGCCTAAACTTCTTTCTTCTGGCTTTTTAAGCGTACATCCACATATGCTGTCATTCTGTTACAAAGCCAAGATGCTAACTAGCTGTTCTAGACAGAAAGTAAGGGCTTTCTGTGATTTAGAGGCACTGCAGGCAGCCAAGTAGAACACAAGCACCGAGGCTGTGAGGAAGTCTGGAGGGGGGGGGGGGTTGTGTTAGTTGAAATAACTTCCCTGCTTCTTCTCTTCCTCATCCTGAAACAAATGAACAAAATAAAGCATGTGATAGATGTCGTTGTGGGGCAAAAAGGGTTTTATTGACACTTTCAATGGCCTTGCTCCTGGCTTCGTGCACTGCAATTAAAGCAGTTACCAAGCATAGACTGATAACCTCTACACCATATCAAACCTTCGTCTGCTCCATTTTTTTTTTAAGGGAATAAATATTTGAAGTGTGACTGTTCTCTGAAAACTCAGCCTTGCCTGCAAACCAAGACATCTTCTGCTAGTCTTGCAAAATTTGCTTGGCTCTGTAAACTGAACTGAGTGCCCTCTGGCTTTTCACAGTAAAAGCTGGAACCAGGAATTGATGATAAATGTTGCAATAGCACGTGTTTGCTCTCCTACATATATATTGGATTTGAGGCACTGGTAATAACAGCAAACTCTTCTCTGGCAGTGAAAAAGCACATTTTTCTTTCTTAAGCAACTTCCTCTCTGTGATTTAAGCAAAAAATAAAATAAAATAAATCGATAAACATACTTTGAGGAGCTATATGAGCTTCTCTGCAGCAAAAGTGTTTTGGTTTGATATTTTGTTGTCTTTATTTTTTTGTTGTCTTTTTATTTTTTCCCCCTACCCATTATAAGGAAATAGTGGGAAAGATTAGTATGTAAAGACAAAGTAGAAGATGCTTGCCCCAGCTGACAGTAGCTACCTTGTCCTTTTTACAGAATATCTTGCTGCCTGAATGCTTCTACTCCTTTTTTGACTTGCGGAAAGAGTTCAAGAAGTGTTGCCCTGGCTCACCTGATATTAGCAAGCTTGATGTTGCGGCCATGACAGAATGTATCCTTTTGACAACGACGGTGTCTGCTACTGTTACGGCTTTGGCTGAATTCTAGGACAAAGATGTGTGAGTAACGCTTGCAACACATGTTTAGAGGTGGTATAACTTTAATGAGTGACTCGGCGCTGTACAGAGCTTTCTCACAAAGATAAAAACGTACGAGGGTGCGTGATGCCATGGGGGAAAATCCTGTTTCTTCTTGATTTCTGTATGCTTTCTTTACTACCTTTATAGCTGTCCTTTAAACTTCACAGCTAAATGTAACTGACATACTTATTCAAATCCTTGATGTGAATCCTGAGTTTAAAGTTGTGAGCTTGCTCGCTGCATCGGTTAATTAAATTTTTAGGTTTTTTAGGTAAGAGTAAATGTTGGGAGACCTCTTCATCTTAATTGTTAGCAGGGGGAGTGGTTACTCTTGATGTGAGCGGGTAGTTAGCCTTTAATTCAGGAGCGAACCAAAGGCAGGGAGGGATGCTGCTGGTGCACGTGGCGTCCAGCCTCAGAGCCGTGGAAGTTGTGCGTGCTCCACCTAGCAACACAAGGCTGTGCTGGCAGTGAGATGCAGTCTGCATCGTGTTTCTATTCTCAGTCCAAAACTACATTTGGAGTATTCTGAAGTAATCCGTAACCTAGCCCTGCCTCAGCTCGGTTTTGTTGGTGTGCCGTGTACAATTCCCAGAGCTGAAGCTGGTGCTGTAAGTGAGCTGGCTCTGCCCTTCTCCTTGCTGGCAGCCCCCCTCCTGCTGCAGGCTCCAGTCCTCATCTCAGACTTGCTCTCAGGAATGGAAAACTCTCGACTTCCCTGGTGACCTATTGAAATAATGACCACAAAAGCTAGCTGACAAGGAGAGAGAAAGGATCTTGAGAATTCTAAGTTGCTATTAATAACTTCTTTGACTAGCTTATTGCACCTGTAGAGTGATCGCCAGTAAGAACTGGCATTTTTCAGACTCAAAATTGCATGACATCTGAATCATACTAGCCTTCCTCTGTAGGACCAGCATCACCAGGGTTTTGTACCTGTAGTGAGAGGGGCATAAAGTATCTATGTAAGTGTGTTCTGTTGGTTTGTGGCTTTATTTTTTGTGCGTGTATTTAATTATAAGGTTGAATGCTGGAGGCTGTCTGCTCTGCTTTGCCATCTGCAAATTAAGATGCATGTCTTCTAGCAACGGGGCAGAAATCACTTTTTCCCCCTACTCTGAAGCAAAGTGGTATATTTAAGTGGAAGAGTGTGGACTTTTATCTTGCTTTTTCTACATAAGTGTTTGCATAGTCTAGAAACCAGCTGATGGAGGCTTCTTAAATTGTTAAAAGCTTAATACGTTGCTTGGGGATGCTCTGACAGAAAACATGAGCTGGAGAAATTAAAGGCAGTGAGCTACTTCAGCTGTTTCAGAGAGATGCCTTTACTCTCGCCCTGTGTGAGTGCTGTGGAAACACTTCTGTGACCATAGACACCTGAAGGGTCACTAGTCAGTTAAGGTACGATGACTGATTGTGCACTCCCTGTGTGCTGGGAGAGGGGAGCAGACCCCACTGCCAGTACCATCTGGGTGGTGGTTGGCAATTGCAGGAAGTTTTTCCTCCAAGGTCCTGGAGGTTTGGATGGTCTGAGTGGTCTCAGCTTGAGTCTGAATTCTAGGTCCGATATGCTTCTCTTCAGGTGTGTGTATAAGTTTATTCTGTTTTTATCTTTGTGGTTTGTCTTGTTTTGTAACTGCTGATGCATTATTTGTAAACTTGCTCTGTTTATGCAACGTGGCTGGAACCAACTGTCTCTACCCCACACTGTTTGGGAGTCCTTGCAGGGGTTTGGGAAAAGAAGGGTGCAGAGCCAAAAGAGTAAAATACTTGTTTTCCTTTTATTGCCCAATATGATAATTTTCTTTCCCCTCACCTTGCTGAAATGTACCAGTTTACACCCCTCCTGACACTGAGGAGATTAACTTAATTGCACCTGGAGAGTCTGTACGTGCATGTAATGCTTGCGATAAAAGTTTTTGTTGAAGCAGGTGATTAAGTCTGAGGATTAGTCCAAACAATTTTGTGCCTAGTGTTTTTTTTTCCCTCAAGTGAGACAGCTGCCTTCTTTCTAAGACAGTTAGGTAGCAAAGAGAAGGCTGATAGAAAAGTATCATGTCTGAGGTGGGGATGGGGAGGGTGGATGGAGGAAGGGAGACGGATGGATGAAGAAAATAAAAGCTGATGGAGCAGGTTGAAAGGAAGCTGCAGGTTAGTGCCAGAACCTGACCAATCTCTCGTTACCCTCGCAGGAAGCGAGTTGCAGCTCTTCCACCCCACAGTTAGAGGGGCTGCACGATGAGACTGCTTTGTAGCCTGCAGACTGCGCTGGGCCAGGTTTGTTAGCGTTTGGTTTAGGGGTTGAGCACAGAGCAGAGATGTAGAAGATCTGCATTCACAAATTGGTGGGAGCAGAAGAATGAGTTTGGGCAAGTCCCTTCATGTGCTTGTATCTCTGACCCAGGCAGAAGACGGTTGCGATCAATGGGAGGAAATGTGTCTGATGTGAAAGAGTTATGAGAAAGCTGACCATTGGTATGCAGTCACTTAAATCATTAGCAGGCTTTCAAATGCTTTTATTTGGGTTGGTAGTATTTGATTAAACAACAAATTACAGGCTAGTGGAGAATGTGCTCTATGGTTCCCAGCAATCAGAGGGAATAATTTCCTGCTGCAGTCATTCAGGAGGCATATTCCAGGGTGTCAAACACTGGGTAGTTGGTGCTTGGCTGTATGCTTAGTGCTTGCCTTCTTTGCATGATCTTGAAAAGGAACACAGAGACATTAAACTGAATAACCTGCTGACTTCTTTTTCCTTTAAAAAGAATTTTGGGGACTTAATCCTTCAGCAAACTACTTGAAATTGTGTATAGCAATGAAACCCTTCTAAATCTTAAGAGTTCAGGTGAAAACTTTACGTTGTGCCCCCTGCTCCCAAAGAAAGTATGAATTCCTTTTCC
This sequence comes from Cygnus atratus, assembly GCF_013377495.2. Classification (NCBI taxonomy): domain Eukaryota; kingdom Metazoa; phylum Chordata; class Aves; order Anseriformes; family Anatidae; genus Cygnus; species Cygnus atratus. The sequence continues at coordinate 136,154,803 of NC_066363.1, forward strand.
AAATGGCCACTGATTTCTTTCAATGCAAGGTAAGGCAGTCTTTAAAATGCTATTGAATTTGGGAGACTGAGGAAGAATTGAGATGAGTTTAACTGCTGTCTCTGCTACAACCTTAAGGTCTCCCAACAGGTTTTTGGTGCAGGAGACTGTCTTGTGGCAGACAATCTTTTGCTGCTCTTACACAACACTGACTAAAGCAGGACGATTATGAGAAATTTTGAGTAACAAAAAACTTGGGAGAAACGATCGTGTTCTGGCAAAGAAAAGAACTTGGTGCTGTTGAAATCTCTCTAAGCGTGTGTAAGGATACAAAAGAAGCAGGGTTGTTCTTGCACCTTCTGTACCTCCCATACTTGCTGCACTTCTTGATTTGCAAAGCTTGCTGAGCCAGTTTTCACTGCTGTGAGTGCCTCCAGGGTGGAGTGAACAAAGCTTGTATGACTGTTCGTAACTGGTCTGCAGAAGACTCATCCTTTGCCTCAAGATTGGGCGTGCAGAAGTCATTAAATGGCAAATAGCTATTGCTTCCTCCAGTGTATGGTTTGCTCCACTTGCTTCTGAACTGGGATTGTGAGGATAGCTCCTTACCAGCAGTACCGGCTGGGTGTTGTCAGTAGAAACACAGCAGGGCTTCAGAGCAGTCTGCTTAATGCTCTGGATAAGATCTGGGCACTACAATACTAAAACTTGTTTTTTGACCTGGATGTTTTGAAAACCACAGTGTAGAGCACAGCTAAAACCAACAGTACTTAGCCCTGGCTATGAAAAGCCCATTAATGGGTATTACCTGCGAATCTTGTGCATTGCTATTTGTATATCCTGTGGTAGCACCCAGGAACCAGGTAATATCAGATTACCTTAATCAAAATAGTATTTAAAAAGATTTAAGTCTCTTCAAGCAGAAGATTACAGTCAGAATAAAGGGGGAAAAGCACCGGTGCAGAACATAACTGTAACAGTAGTTCGTGTCATCTCGGCTAAGTGAGCTTTAGTTTTAATTTTGCCATGGTGAAGAAAGGAGTCGAGACCCTGGAAGAGACAGCCTGAGGGGAGAAGGCTTGGAGGACACTTGAAGTAGGCGAAGCTGCAGCAGAATCAGGGGAAATGGTTTAAAATGTCTCCCACGCTATGCAGACAAGCTTGACATAGGATGTGCCACCCCTCAGTGTGTTGAGTGTTACAGAGAGGCGGTACCACAGCTGCACGGCAAGATCAGGAAAGTCCTTGTTCCCTATCCTGTCTTGTTTTTTGAGTACATCTTTTGCCCTTTGTCCTCTTCACTTGGATTGTGTGTACCTGTTATTGCCTATAGTAGCTTTAGACAGGCAAGTCCATTTTTCTAATGCTTTAAATGTGAGCTTAGATTTATCCACTGAATTCAACAGTTGTTTTTTTGCTAATTGCCTAGGATGGACAAGCTTTAAATATCAGTGTATGCATGTGTGGTCTCGTATACCTTCATAGAACAAGTGGTAGGTCTTTTTTAAAGGCTATTCCACTAACAGCTTTTTTTTAAGCATCCTTTATTTCCAGTGCCTCAGATCAGAGGTCCATCTGCCTGTGGACGGACATGTTTATTAAAATGCAGGTTTTCACTTAGTTGATGCTGTTATAAACGTGCTCCTTCACATGTGCAGAAAGCAATCGGTTTTATTCTCCAATCTTGCCTAAAAGCCTTGCTTCTAGCTAATCACGGGCAGAGGTGTGAGCCATTTCTCTCTCCTCTCACTCCTACTAATGTTGATGAATTTCTCCCTCCCCTCCCACTGTGTTTATATTAATCTGGAAGGTTTTTTGCACAACTGTCTCCCTGCTTCTGAACAGCCGGCAGCAATTTCTGTAGGCATTGGGGCATTTTTAGAAACTACCTCCTGTTCAATATTTTCAATGAAAAGTTTTCCGGGGAAAATATAAACAGGGAGGAGGAATTTGTTTTTTTTTTTTTTTTTTTTTTCCCTTGTGCGACGACCTCGCTTCAGTGTCCTCCCCTTTCACACTGCTGCGTTCCCATCTTCTGCAGCTGATTGCTGGTAGGGATCTTTGGCTCTGCAAACGGGAAGTATTAAAAGTGTCTCCTCACTGTGACAGCACGGTCTAACAGCCAAGCTATTGCATGTGTGCACACGTACACATGTCCCTTGTCCCAGTGGCTGTTGAAACTACTGCCTGATTTTTCTTCCCCTCTGACGTTGGAAAAATGCCACAATTCACAATTTCTAGAATAATCATTTAAAAAAAAAAAAGGTCAGACAAGACCAGATTTCTAATTCCTGCATTTTCAGCAACTTCTCCTTCCCCATGAGGGTGGCAGAGGCTCTGCGCAAGCACAGCACGGGGCTGCCAGGTGCTGCAAGGGGACGGTGTCAGGCGAAGGAGGAGAAGCGCTCCTCTGTTTTGATACGTGAGGTGCCCAGAAACATCTGCGTGCTGCTGATTAGACACTGAGAGGGATGAAGGCAGTCTGTTTGTGGATTATTTTTCTCTTCAGCACTCCCCACACACACCAGCTTTCCCCAGGCAGTTGTGGGGGGAGACAAACTTCGGTGTATGGCTTAGGAAGAGAGAGTGCAATGAAAATGTCCCTTGTTGCCGTAATTACTGGCGATAGTCTCTTAAACCATGTTGTGGGGTTGTTTCATGTGGCTTGTTTAGGATTTTCAGCTTGGTTTTAAGAAAGCTATTTAGTGTTTTTACTAGTTTACTCCAAAGGTGCTGGGAAGGGAAGGTGATGGCAATGGCTAGCAGACGGTATTCAGTGGGGCAGTTGGCAGGACAGATCACTGGTTTACCTGTGTTTGTTTTTTTAAATATAAGTCACTTCTTACAAGAACGTTTTGAAGTTGATTAAGCACAATCCTTTTGCCTTCCATACTCAGTGCATGCTTAAAACCAGCAAAGTCTCAAAATCAAATTAGTCTCAAAATTTTAGTGCTGCACCTTTCCTTTCCCTGCTGTGGAAGAAGAGTTTGATACAGTTGAAATTGTTTTTTTTTAATTGTTGTGAGGTTTAACTGATGGCTTGTCCTGAGATTTAAAAATAGAAATAAAAATCAGGTTTGTCAGAAGGATTTGCAGTCTTCCCACAAGCAATGGGAAGACGATGACACTTTTACCCTCACCCCCGAGATGATGCACTGGATTTGGTGTGCATTGTCTCTTTCTAGCAGAAGCTGTTCCTCTGCTGTGTGTCCCTCATGTAGGCATCTGCCAGCTCAAAATGGGTTCAACTGTAGATGGGGAAAACCTTTTCTTTGAGGAGCGTTGCCATCTAGGTGTTCAAAAGTTGTTCTTCAGTCCAAAATGCAGAACTTTCTGAGCATTTGAAATGCATCTTGTGTAGTTTTGTGGAAATGTGGGTGAATAACTGGTGTGTTTGTCTGTTTTGAATGCCTTGCATTGCTGTATAGCCATGCCAAGATAGGCCTCGTTGTTTAGGAAACACGTACATTTTTTTTGCTCCGATATCTTGTTGCGCAGTGATAAGGCACAAAAACAAAATGAGTCCCACTTCAAACTGCATCGTGGCTGACTTCTTGTTTTGTTTGTTTCTTAAACATTCTCTCTTCGAAGAAGGAGATGAGGATGGAAAAGACCATTGGGAAAGCCAATACAAATTGGCTTTATGAATGGAATTAAAAGCAATCCTACTGTTCTGCAGTTTGGTGCTACAGGGAAGGGCAAATACAAGAGGAAAATGGGGAGGGAGATAGCTTAGTGAACTTTAAAAATTTTGTGAGAAATTGATACTTGTAACTTAAATCAGTCTCCCTCAAGCACAGATTTGTATCCGATCAGTCTACAGACTGAGACAACATTTTCTGCTCTCTGTTGACAGGAGAGCTTTTCCTTGCTGTCATCTTCCAACACCCTTCAGATCAGAAAATATGTGGGCTGTGGGACTCTGCTTTGTCTCCTGGATTTTCACAGTGATGAACTCTAAACCTGATTCTCCTAACGCTGCCCGAGAGCACTAAGCTCAGGTTGTACCTTCTAACAGGCAAGATTTAGACCAGGTGCTGCTTGTGAATTTTAGCAAAGTGGTAAGATAGCTACTCTACTTTGGGATTTACCTGTCTAGAAAATGTGTGGCATGTCCTCTTATTTTTAGAGTTTGTAGTTGATGGTTTGCTTCTCCTCCTTCCCCAGATCTCCCTCTAGAGATTAAAGTTCTTAATTAAAGAGGACAGGACTCCAGTCTCTCCTGCATGCAGGATTGTTTCTGTCTTATGCTCATGCATTTTGTATGTATGAATTAAATATGTATGTCCTTATTACGGGGTCTCATGTCCCCAGACGCTTTCTGGAGTGACCTCACACTCCCGCAGGTGGCAGTAGTTAGAGGCTAAGGCAGCAGCTAACCCAGAGCAGCTGATGCATCTCCGCAGGAAAATGGATTAAATCTTCCCCTGAGAAGCGGCTTACCGTTAAGGATAACATGAAAGCTCGTTGCTCTAGTAGGAGACCAATTAGAAATCTATCCAGTGATGATTGACTTAACTCCAGCATAAAGATTTAAATCTTGACAAGAACAGTTCAGCGCTTCCCTATGGAGCCTCTCAAGTTGAAGATATGGGGAACATTATTTTAACGCTAATATCTGAACCATACAGTAAGTGACTGTGATGAACTACTCTATGTTGCTTGTTTGTTTTTTGTCTGCCTGTCTTGTATGCTGAGGAAAAAGGAAATAACTTGTACTGTGTTTCATAGATCACAAGTTTTCAGATCCAGAAAGAGTGAACTACAAATTTGAAAGTGGGCCTTGGTATGTATCATCTTGCTCTTCTTTTCTTTTTTTCTAAAGGCACTGCTTAGATAAACTGTACTTCTGCAAATAGATGTTGCCATTGTTTTTATTTATCTTGCCACTGCTGTGGAAGTAAATTAGATGTTTTAAGTGGGGAAAAAGGGTAGAAAACTGCATCAGATGCAGGACTGAAGCCTAGAAAGGAAACTGTAGCCTGCTAGGTGCTGTTAGTTCTGGGTTCTCCTAATAAGTGTATATAATGGATGTTGAGTGGGCTCTTCCGTGAACAAAGAACTTCTGCATTTTTGCAGAAGTAACCGTTTTAGTATTAAGTCTTAAGCTCTTCCTTCAATTTGTTTCACAGTGAATATACATCATGATGATTTTTTTCTTGCAAAGGAAAGATGCATTTCCATAAAGATAGAGTGCCAAACAAAAGGCTGCTACCAGTAAATTGCTTGAGCTATGATGATTATCTTCTTCCCAAACATGTTTTAAACATAAAGCTTCATCTACGCTTGATGACTTCTTAAAATGTAATCTTGCTTTTCCATGTATGAATACAGATTTTTCCTCGCTTTACTTAGTCCCTTCTTGCACAAGCACTTACTTCCCTCTTCCAGATTAATGAGCTCTCATAATGGTAGATGATATTGGCAAGAGATGATTCTGAGTGAAAAGAGGCAAGAAAAAAAATGCAACAGTATTGGCAGAAAGTACCCAGTGAGATTAGTTCAGGCAGCTATTTGTTTTAGCATTGTTCTAAGATTTTTTCCATTTCAATAATGAAATGTTGCGATGAGGTAAAAGATTCCCATCTCATTTGTGATAATAAGTGGAATTTGATGGGTTTTGTTTCAACTGTTCCAATAGAGGTGTGTCATCAGGGAAGATAACACTGTCTTATTTGCACAGGCACATGCACCAATTGCTTATTTTATTAAGGCAAAGTATTAAAGTACACGACTGGGACAGGGAGGAGCAGTTCTGAACAGATTCCTACAGGAAAGGCCACCTGAGGGCTGAAAACACAACCAAAACCGTGACCCTCCTACAGCAGGGCAAAGCACAGCCCTTGTACGAGGGGAGGCAGCTGCTTAATCAATCCCGTGGTCTCTGTGCAACAACCTGGCCTTCCAATAGCCATAAAAGCAGCCGTGGGTAGCTGTTGTCAGTGTTTTGTTCTTCATGGCGTTTTTAACATGCAAGAGAACAAAAGAGACTGTGGTAATGACCAATTAAATCTGGCTCTCTGTGGCTGAGCCATTCCCATGCTAAGCAGTTGACGTAGCCTGTAGCTATATTAGTCTCCAGTAGCGCAGTAATGGCCTCAACATGAAACATTCAGGCGCAACTCCTTGGGTGAAGCAAAATCTGAAACAAATCTGGTCTTAGCTTGTGACTGGCCCTTGCATGCTGTCACAGTACAAACACTAACTTGGATCTAACAGCTCTGCTTCAATTTCTACTTACCCGAGATGAGAAGAGCAAGTGTTTCATTGCAGTGCACTAACCCTGTTTACACAACAGGGAAGCACAAAACTGTCGGGAGGGGAGAGCAAAGTGGGAATATGCTCAAGAGGAGAGCTCAAGGGGCAAGTGTGGTGGGGAGCTGGGAAAGGGGCAGCTCAGCAGAGCTTGCCATTTGCTGTGACTTTGGTCGTGGGTCTCAGGAAGCCCTGGCAGTACCTTCCCCCTTGGCTAGCAGCAGGGGAGCATGGGCAGAAGCTTGTCACAGAAGTGTGGGTGACGAGCATTGTTTCCTCTTTTGGTGCCTGCAGCAGCAAGATGGAACTTGTGGACGACAATGCTGTCATTCGAGCAAGAGGACTACCTTGGCAGTCGTCTGACCAGGACATAGCGAGGTTCTTCAAAGGCTTAAACATTGCCAAGTTAGTAGCAAAGAACTTACCTCTGCCTCTAGTGCTTCTGCTGTGCCAATCACGGAGTTTTTCTCTCTCTGACTTAAATCTTTCAGGGGAGGTGCTGCACTCTGCCTCAATGCCCAGGGTCGGAGGAATGGGGAGGCTCTCGTGAGGTTTGTAAGTGAAGAGCATAGAGACCTAGCGCTGCAGAGACACAAGCATCACATGGGAAATCGATACATTGAGGTGTGTGACACTGGCTTTGAGGTCCTCTTCTCAACAGGAGTGCAAATTGCATGTCAGTCACGTGTTCTCTTTTCTTCCCGTTCATTAGGTATACAAGGCAACAGGTGAAGACTTCCTTAAAATTGCAGGAGGTAATTTTTAGGGGATGAGAAGGGAGGGTTTGTTCCATCATTATCTGCAACTAACTTGGGGTTCTAAACGGCTCCTCTTGGATGCGGTCTTTCATTTTTCTTTCCATGATCGAGTAGGTAACTGGTGGGTGATAATTAGGTAGTCTGCTGGCAGTCCAAGCTGTTCCATGACTTCTGTCCACCTTTGTTTCTTCCACACCCTTACCATTTTCAAGCAGCCTATTAAATAAGGATTTGATCAGACAAGGTGATCTCACTTATGAATTTTGTTCATAAGGTAATCCTCCCTAAATGAGGGGACCTAAATGTTATTGATTGGAAAAACTGCTCAGGTTGTTTTTCTCTGCAAAACAATGCTGTTGCTGTGGAGACTTGCACATAAAAGCAAACAGATATCACAGTGTAAATAACAAGGGATTTATGGAACTGATTTTTCTTCAAATGAAATCTTCGATTCTGACTAAAGGGGAAATTTAGATGAAATACTTTATTTTAAGGGGACTATTCCCAAACCTTGAATTGAAAGACCGCAAAACTTGTTCTACTAATCTTCCCACAGACTACCACTCTTCCTTTATGACTGCAAGCATACAGAATTTGAGTTAAGATCCAATAAGTTGTTATGTACTTACAATACTGGCTTAAAATCCTTCTTGGTTCCTAACATAAATTTGTTCTGGGGGTTGTAGATGACTAACTGTATGTCTAAAGTTAAGGTTTTGGAGTGGGAGAGGCTATTAGGTTGTTGAATAGATGGCTAACTGATAGGTTTGGTAATAGTTGCACCATTCAAAGTAAAAACACTGCTTGTTAACGCTGGAAAAATTGTAGGTCTGACGCTACCAGACTTGTTTTGTATATCAGCTTAGCAAAATAAGCTAGCTGTAAGTGAAAGGACTGTTCTAAGGTGCAAAATTGGTTAGCAGGTAGATCTGGGTAGGGTAGTGTAGGCTTATAACTATGAGCATAATGGTCTTCTAAAGATGCTGGAAGTAGAATTGTCAGACTTTGACAGTTTCCTCAGGATAGGATGAAATTCCTGAGCTGTCTTCAACATGCCCTTCTAGCTTTCTTTCTGAGCATAATGGTCTGGGAACTTGATTGCTATATATTGTGGATTCAAAGCATGCCAAAAGTATAAGTTAAAAAGGTGAGGTGAACAGTAGTGGAGGCAGTACTCACACAGAAAGGATTCTGCTCAGAAATGGTCTTAAAATGGTCTTAGGAGGGGGAGGAGAAGTTAGCTATGCCAAACTTGCTCGGGGTTTTATGTGGCTGCCTAAATTTGAGTGCTTCCGTACTTCTTTTGCTAAAGGCACTTCCAACGAGGTTGCACAGTTCTTATCGAAAGAAAACCAAGTGATTGTCAGGATGCGAGGCCTTCCTTTCAATGTGACAACGGAAGAAGTGCTGACGTTCTTTGGCCAGCACTGCCCTGTAACAGGAGGGAAGGAGGGAGTTCTATTTGTCACATACCCTGACAGCCGGCCAACGGGGGATGCCTTTGTGTTGTTTGCTTGCGAGGAATATGCGCAGAATGCACTGAAAAAGCATAAGGACTTGCTGGGAAAAAGGTACATTGAACTCTTCAGGAGCACTGCAGCAGAAGTTCAGCAGGTGGGTGGAAAGCTTGCAAACGTGCCTCTTGCAGTCCAGGTTCCTGTATTGGCATTAAGTAGTGTCAGCAAGTACTGCTTGGCCATAACTGAAAGTTTTTCTTCTTTTGAAAAGAAAAACTTTTCTTCTTCTTTCTTCTTTTTTTTTTTTTGACAACTGTTGCTGGAAAGAGTACTGTCCAAACTTCTGTAAGGTTTTGCTCCCTCTGCATGTAGGATCTTAAGGAATGTGGATGTTCTTAATCACACACGCACATGCAAAATATGCATACATAAGTGTGTATAAAAGAATCTTTGAATTTTTTTGTCTTCTGATATTCTTGCAAACAGTAGTTATAGATAATAACAGTATCTGTAGTGTAAAGCAGTAGACCCACATACATTTTCTGTGAATTCCACTGAATTCACTGACTAGCTCTATTCAAGAGGAGTGCTAGCAACAAATCTGATCTAAAATGCATCCTTAGTCACTGACACAGAAAACAGAGCCTTTTGATCTAGCTGGCTTCTTCAGAGCAGTGTATCAGAAGAGCCTTACAAAGTGCCTCTAATGATAGTTGTCGGCCATCTTCTGACAGCACTGGCTACCTAGCAGAGGGTGGCAAAACTTAGCGGAACTGGGCTTGAGAAGTAAGCCCTCTTGCATGAGCATGGCTTGATAGAGCGTTGATTGCAGGTACGTTGTCAAGGGAATGAAGTAGGACTGAGAGGACTGTGTATCTGTGTCTCCAAAGACCTGTAGAGCTTGGGCTGATGTCACTAACTTCTACACATGATTCTAAAACGTCCTGTCCATGATGCAAGTTGTGGCCTACCATAGCCATTTCACTGTAACCAAGCAACAGCACAGCTCTTTCCCTCAAATATGCAGAGATTTCGGTGCCTCATTTGAAGGGTGACAGTGAGTGAGAAAACATAGCTGCAACTTGCTACTCTTGTGTTTTCATCAAGTGATCCCGTAATTTCTTTGTTTAGCAAAAACATCTGACGCCTGTGTAATTTAATATTGATATTGTTCAGAGGTGGTTAAAGGAAAGTGATTAAAAAGCTGGTAAACTCTTGACTGGGTGGGGTTTTTACTGTTAAGACTACCAAAATCTCAGAGCATGACTGCCTTATTTCTAATACTGTGACTCAGTGACACCACCCATGTTACATGATGTACTATTGCATGTCAAGGCTGTTTGGTAGTGAAGTATGTTTCTAGTTCATAGACTCTCCTAATACTTAGTAGAAGAGATATTTTTTTCAGTAGAAATGGCCCCATGACTATACAGACAGTAGGATATTTTCATGATAAAATGCTGTAGAAATACAGGTTTCACGTTTTAGATCTTCTGAGAGTTGCATTATGGTTCAAGTGACTTTTTTTTTTGAAAAATATATCAACTTATTTTGGAGAATTTAAAGACTTTCTGCAAAGTGTCTGAATTCTAAGCATTGCTGCTGTGGTTTAAGCCCAGAAACTATCTCACTGTTTGTTTCTTAAATGCTGCCCAGACTGAAAATAATGTAACACCAATCCTATGAATTGAAAAATAAGTAAGGAAGCTTTCTGTAACTCCTTCTGTTTTGCACAGGTGCTGAACAGGTACTCTTCCACGCCTCTCATTCCTCTCCCAACGCCTCCTATTCTTCCAGTATTACCTCAGCAGTTCGTGCCTCCCACTAATGTCAGAGACCGCATACGTTTGCGTGGCCTCCCCTATGCTGCCACTATTGAGGATATCCTGGAGTTCTTGGGGGAGTTTTCGACAGATATTCGGACCCATGGCGTCCACATGGTACTGAATCACCAGGTTGGTAGGCGCCACGTTGCTGGGCACTCTGTGCCAACTGCATGTGTGTTACAGGCTCCTCCTGATGATATCATCACCAGTAGGGAAGCACCTTTGGGGCTGACACTAATGACATGAATTGGCCTCCAGCGTTCCTCTAAAAATGTACTGATAATAGATGGGCTTACTGGAACCACGCTATAACAGCTGCTGCATCTGCTGTAGAGTGGTCTCTGCCGCTGGGAGCCACGTACCTAAAGCTAAGCCACAACCTCTAGAGGTGTTCCTATAGCACCAGCTGTGATCCTGCACTGCTTGAACTGAAGAGTCCTGCTCAACAGCTTTAATAATTCCTCTTATGTGAGGCATATCTTCAAAACAAAAGTGCGGTCATCATTAACTCACAAAGGAGCGTTTTGCCCCTGCTTTGCTGAACGATACGCCTCAGGCGTATTTGAGGCCATATGACTGCAGCCTTTTTGAGATGGAGGGATTTCCTGTGGCACAAGTCTAAATCTACAGCTGAAGTTTCAAGTCTCCTGAACTGTGGTGCTACTTTCCTTGAATGGCTATGGCTAAGCATGTGGATTAGTGGCTCACTGACATGTGTGGATAGTTTCATCTTTGCCATTGTTTCCTGGAGGTAGTTTCTGCCAAAACCTTTTTAGACAAAGGCACATGTTGTGACCTCCTTGTTTATCTGCATAGTTTTGTGACTTTAAGGGGAGGAGAAGGCAGCTCCTCATTCTCTGTGGAGATGATTTGAGTGGCTCTGCTGATTACTGTGGTGTAAAAATGTTTTCTCTAAAACTGTTCTGAGTGATGCTAAGCCTATGTTGCAGCTGCAAACTAGTTCCTTTTTCCAGAGTAAAGCTGCTGTGCTTGAGGAACATGGGAAGAGAGAAGGGACTAGAGTTTCTGCAGCACCTCTCTAAAGATTTCTGTGTCTGTGAGGACCTGACCTAGCCATAGCCGAGCCAGGGCTGAAAAACGATGAGGAATGTGCAGGTCTGGGAGAGACAAATAAAACGATGCAGATGCTAAAGCACAAGTAATGGTTTACGCTAGCGTCAGCCCTTGTCAGCAGTAATGAAAGAACCCGGAGGAAGCGTGTGTGTGTCGTCCTGAGAGCTATCAGCCATCCCTGCCCAAAGCTGTCACCCTTCTTTTAGGTACTGCTTTGCCCAGCTATTTGATTTTTATCTCTTTGAATATTCTCACTACTCCCACCATTCCTGTTTCCAACCCTCTAATCATAAACAAGTGTGTAAAGGATGGTGCTATGGTTTTCTTCCCTCAGAAACTAGAAGAACTGGCCCAGAACTTAACTTAGAGCTGGTTTCAGATCTCTACCTCCAGTTTTGGCTATTTCAAGCCAACAGCTTTATGTGGCTAAAGTGACTCTTCCTAGTTCTGTATCCCACCCACTTACAGCTGTATACAAGGATCTAATTTTTCCTCCTTGCACGCTCACACCAAACCTATCTACATGATTAGCCTTCAGCTAGTGACATTTTAAAATATTCCAGCCCATATTGGCATTAACAAAATAAAAAGGCCTTTGACTGTATTTCTTTTCTCAGTTAAGTTAGCACAAGTTGGAAGGATGCCCATAAGATGCAACAGGTAGACTATGACTCCCCAGCAATAGTGGGGAAACTTCAGGGGGAGTTTAAGCATGCTGATAGTTGCAAGAGTCTGTAGGGATGACTGGCTGCACTTTACTTTGGAGATAAATATTTTTATGGCTGAAGATTGTTTTTAACAGCACAAGTCATTATTGTGCTGCTACTTTGTGGGAGCTCCAGAAACACTTTTGTTTGTCTTGTTTGTAGGGACGTCCGTCGGGAGATGCTTTTATTCAGATGAAATCTGCAGACCGAGCTTTTCTGGCTGCACAGAAGTGTCACAAGAAGACTATGAAGGACAGATACATTGAAGTCTTTCAATGTTCTGCTGAGGAGATGAACTTTGTATTAATGGGGGGCACTTTAAATCGAAATGGCTTGTCCCCACCACCATGTAAGTTACCATGTAAGTTTTGCATGGGTTTTGCCAATACTCTACGCTGTGTGCGGGTAGGTGTTGGAGCTGCTTTCTTGACTCTGATTCTGGTTCTGGGAAAGGAGTCTCAGATGGGGGCGGTAAAATAAGGCCTTTTCATGATAAATCAGCAGCTTGAAGTCATTATTTTTCCCTTTGGTTGTGAATTATTATGACTGAAATACTACTTTCAAATTCCTCTTGCTTTTCCAGTGGCAAACTTCCCCTCCCCTTCTTGAAACTGAACTTGGCCAGGGTGAGCCATGACTCTGAAAAGTAACTTGACTGCCTAAGGCTTAAAGAGCAGTTTCCCATTTAAACTGATTTGTATGTACACTTTTCATCATGGTGAACGTGTCAAATAAGTCCTTCCGCTTTCACTCCCCAAACTTAATTCATGAAACCATTGGAAATGCTCTCCTTTGGAACTTATCCTCAAACGGTCTACCTGTTGAACCACTACTGGCTGAACTCTTCCTTTTTGTTGTTTGTGCAAAACCGAATCGCCTCTGCGGGAGTAAAATACACATCCCTTTGGCCTCAGAACTGCAGAAACTGTATTTCATGTGCAATAATGCTCCTCAGAGCTGTTAGGATGAGCATGGACTTCTAGACAAATGTCTGGGGAAGATGCTTTAAGAGCTTAAGGGCTAACTTAGTAAACATGCACGCTTGTAGAAATCTGAGCCTATGGGAAAAATAATACTTTGCTTCCAAGATAATAAATGGGAAGGCAGTAGGGTAGGAGCTTTCTCTCTCTCTGCACATGTATTATTGTTTACGGTGGCATTTCTAAGAAACATTCTCTAAACCCTACTCAGAGCTCCCAATCTGACAGTGAATTTCTTGGGTGTGGTTCCTGCTGAGCTGTGAGTAGACCTTCAGCTAATCTTTAGGAGCTAAGCTTTCCAGTTGACTAGCACTTCTTGCAATGCAAGATTCATCCAAGCAGGGATCTGCAGTATGTGGTCCTACGTGTGACGTATCCCAGACAGGAGCTTCTGAGAGCTCCTAGGACAGGTTCTTGAGTAGAAGTCCCAAAGTTTGGGATTTCTTAGGTGGCAGTGTTTCTATTTGTAAATACAAATGCAAATGATTTATTCCTCAGATAAGCCCTTCCTCCTCTGTCGCTGCCCCATCCCACAATGCAGTGAGATGCTGACTGTTGCTTTAAAGTAAGCTTCTGTGTCATTTATTCAGGGCTATTTAAAACTTTCATATGTTCACTGTTACGGTACTAGAGAAGAAAAGTGGGAAGGAAAGGAAAGGGAAAGGAGGCAGTTTAACTCTGTTTCATCAAGAGGTGAGGCCTTATGAGGCCCTCACAGCTAAGTGCAGTGTGTTGTGTGTTGTTTTTGTTTTTTTTGAAACTGAATGTTAATGTGAGAAGCTGCGAAGTTTTTGCCCACTCTGCTCTTGGTCAGTTGAACACAGCAGTTTGGGGGATAGGGAGTATCAAGATGGAAAGGCGTCCTCTGCCCTGCAGAAAGTTAGGCAGATCTCAGGCACTGAAGTTTCCTTTAATGGAGAAGTATCTTAACGCATGAGCCTAGACAAGAAATAATATTGTCCGCATCAGAAAGAGACCCTGTTCCCAGAGTAAGTGGTGGTTACTGACTTTTGTGTTACTGACCTTTGCTTTTGACTGGGGGGTAGAAGGACACACTTTAGTCTTGCAGTCAGGCCCATAGCAGTGCCCCAGCTTTATTTTCTGTGATGAGCGAGCAAATTAGAAGCTTTTGAGAGCTCCTTACTTACCGCAGAGCTGTTCAGCTAATGGAGTTCATATATACGTATATACACATACATGCTGGGATTTCGAAGGTCTTAATCTATTTTCCATTTGTCCCCTTAGGCCTTTCACCCCCTTCCTACTCCTTTCCGGCTCCTGCTGCAGTTGTGCCAACAGAAGCTGCTCTGTACCAGCCCTCCATGCTCCTGAACCCACGAACACTCCAGCCCTCCACGGCGTACTACCCTGCTGGGGCTCAGCTCTTCATGAACTACACAGCGTACTACCCCAGGTAAAGCAGAAGAGAAAACCAAGCAGGAACAAAGAAGTCTTCTTGCAGCAAATGCACAAAGCTCACAAAAGAACATTGTCTGTCATGCTAAAGGCTTGCGCTGCAAAGAACAGCTTGTTCAGTATCTTGTTCAGGGAAACAATTTCAGGATATCTAGGGATTTCCCAAGTTTTAGACTATTTCAGGTAGTGATGATTACTTTTTTTAAACAAGTCGCACGGTTACAGTGGGAATTTTGTGGTTTTGTTTTTCTCTCACATGCCTCTACAACTCGTTAGTTTGCATTGTTGTGCCCTTGGTAGGAATTGATTATGGACACTCCTACCTGGGTCCACAAAGAAACCCTTGGCCCCCTTTCAGAAGGGGTGGATTGGGGTCTTGCCCTTATAACGGTTCCTGAAAGCCTGCCTCTTTGTTTTTGTAATAAAGTAACATTTGACCTTTATGGTGAAAATTCTGTTGTTTACTTATTTATGAAAATACTGCATTGAAACATATGTGCATTGAATGCATATGTGAAACATGTGCCTTGAAGCATACGTTCTCCCTGACCTCATGAACACCTCTTGTGAAAGGCTTTTGGCTCTTCTGCACATACTACCTGTCTTCTGCAGAACAAAGACTCTTGGTACCTCTTGTTCTCTGCAGTCATGAGGCCTTGGAAAGAGCCATGTTCCCTATAAGCCATAAACTGCTCCTCATCTGTCAGGGAACCTGAGGAAAGAACCCCAAGTTTTCAATCAGGTTCAGGCAAGAGCTTTTTATCTCTGGAGAAGGGTCCAAATAGCTACTTATGGAGTTGTTGAGCAGTATGGACTCTGTAGCACCTGTAAGATAACCAAAGTTTTCTAACTACTCAAATTAAACTAAACCAGTATGTCTGTGAGCTGCCTGTTTTTTCATTAAAATGTGTTTTTCACTCAAAGTTAATTTCTATAATGCTTTCATGTGTCTTATGGTTATGACATGTTACCAAACTCAGCCTCTTTAATGTAAGATCAAAAAAAAAATAAAATTCCAGAACTTGCACTGGCAATATAAAACAAGTTTCTCAATAATAGCTCTTACATCATGAGAACACAGTACCATTAATAGTTTGGTGTGACTGTGGCATATTAGGTGTCTTAATCTGCAGTGGCTAGTCTATAATTATTTTAAGCATCGAGCCTGACAGAGACCTCACTGAATGGGATCCCACACGAATCCCATCAATGTCTGCTTGAGCTGTGGACATATGTTGGTTACAGACTGATCAGTCCCAGGTCAAAATATCCTTTTTGTATGCCTATCTAACTGACAGCAATTGTTCCCTAAGAACAGTACAGAATTATGTAGCAATTCTTATAGCAATTACAAGTACCTGTGTTTGGTTTTTTAATGGTAAAATTTCTGGAGTAAACTTGGCTTCTTTCCATTTTATGACATCTGTTTGCTATTTGGATATTGCTTTTCTGTCCAATGTAAATGTTTGATCTACAGACAATTTCTACGTGACTCCAATAGACATGGTGATCTCTTGTAGCTGATATTTTGTTAGAGAAATGAGTTCTATTTTATCATGCAAGTTCCCATGCTTTGTAAAGGATGCAATGAGCAATTGGGTCCCTTTCACATAACAATCAGAACTTTTAAGTGGAGTTTTCTGGTTCTGAAGTTTAATTCAAAAAATGTTAAATGTGCAGTAGGAAAGAGCAGGGTACCCTCTGTACTCAGTCGTGCATTTAAATGCACATACGTGGAAAAGCAAAACTGACCTGGTGGCTAATGATCAGACAATGGCTCATAAATCTATCTAGTGAATATTTATGGCAATAAGGAAAGTTTCTCTGACCTGCTGCCAAAATGTTCTACAGCCCATGTTTTGCAAGGTCGGGTTGCTTTAGAATAGCCAGTTCCTTTTTTTTTTTTTTTTTACACAGTAATTAACCTAGGTGGCAGGGTTGGGGGAAGGATTGTTTTGGTTTTCTTGTGTCTACCAGAAACCCTTTCTTTATATAACTTTTCTTAATACTCTTCTAGCTTTGGTGATGAAATATGAGGACATAATAGCATAGAAGGCATCCATTTCTTTAAGATAGCTTTAGTAAACTACCAATGAAAAGGAGGGAGAGCAAGTTATTCGAGATCTGTCAGTCTTTGATATCTCTGTTCAGCTTGTAATTATTATCTGGCAACGTGTTCTGACAGCAAATCAGTGGTCTCTATCTCTGCCTAGTCCCAGGCTTTTGAGAAAAAGAACAATAGGATTCATGGGAGGGAGGGGTTTCTTTCCTTACCTAATCCTGGATAAATAGGTGCACTAGTTGTCATGTGCATGTATGTTGAAAGTAATGAATAGCTGCATTACTTGGCAACTGCTAACAGGTACTATGGAAACATTAGCATACACAAACTTGAGAGTTACTGCTATAGGGTTTATAGCTTTAAAATAAACTTAATTTAGTGTATTTGCTCAGTTCTAATGCCATTTTGATCAGTTCTGAGCAATGCTTTTAAAACCTCAAGTTTCTGACAAAATCCTGAATGGTAGGAACACATTTAAACATTTTTCTTCAATATTTTGAAGAGTGAAATGGAAGGAGGAGGCTTGTGTTCAGTGAGTAGTGTGCTGGTGGGACTTGATGCCAAAAAATGACATGGAAGCTGAAAACTGATGTGGGTTCAAACAGACCGAACAAACTCAAGAGCAGGAAATTCATTGTCAGCTAGTGAATACGCAGAAACCACATCTGGCTCAGGAAGTCCTTGAACCCAAAATAACTGGAAGAATGTTTTTACGCTTGGTGTCGTACGGTAAACGATAGTGTTATTGAACTAAGTTGGGAAGGAAAACTTGTTTGTTAGCATCTTCGGAGTACTGTTTGTCTTGAGAGATCAGTTCTGCTTGTGAACGTGGGTCTCTTCCAAAGAGTGTGGTTTTATTCCACTGTGCTGGTCTAATGGTGGCTAAGTTTGGGTTAAGAAGTCATTTCCCTGTTATCAATCTATGTACAGCTCTGTTCATTGCAGTAATTTGAGTTTGGCTCTTTATGTGGTAGATAAAAAAAAAAAAAAAAGATTCTGGCACTTCCTGCGTGAGGAAATCCAGGGTAATATGTTAGCATTATCACCTGTAAGCTTCCACCTCCTTCTGCTATGGATTACTTTTATCTATACAGTAATCAACTTGTGAAAGTATTTCTCTGTATGCATATTGTGTGTATATGTATTAATGTTACATATATGCATACGTACATAAAAAATGTGTGTATATTAAAGACCAAGGTGGGGGGGAACTCATAATTTGTAATGGATCCTCACTTTTTCCTCCATAACAACCACCATGGAGAACAACTGAGGCTTTTTTGTAACCTTGGCCATTGCTTAGATCCATGTTAGAGCACAACTACCAACCAGTTTACACTAGCAAATCTAGGAAGTTGGAACAAGTGGGCCAGATCGGGAGTACTATCAGTCAGAGCTGCTGCCGGTAGCTTTGTTTGCATCTCTCTCTGGCTAACCAGGATCACTTGACAGAACTAGGTTAGATAACAACCATATGTATATTTGGCTTTGGAGAGCTGTCACAGATGGAGAGCAGTAGTAGCCAGAAACAAAACATCGGCTTAATTGTGCTGATAGTAATACTCCAGACCATGGCTCTTACACTGCAGTACTTTTACTTTTTTTTTTTTAATAAGCATGTCAGGTTGGATTGCAGCTGTAGGGAATGGGCTAGCTGAGGATAAAAGCCTGGTCAGTTGCCGAAATGGAGCTCACATGTTTGGATCATGTGGCAGAATCTGGGACTCTTCATTAACTACCCTTGCTCATGGCAAGTCTGTCTCCACAATGGATTTGTCAAAATATCCTGCAGAAGCTGAGCTTTCCAGTTAGTGGCACAATCTTAGCACTGGAAGGATTGCTTCTGGGGACACCTTGATGATTCACTTCTGAAACCAAAGGTAGCTTGTCAAGCATTGGATCAGCAGGGGTGCCTTTCTCTACTTTGGAGAGAGAGTGCATTAGCAGGGAAGATAAATCGTTGCACACCTTCATAGGTTGTCATTATCCCTTCACTTATAGGCTTTAATTAGTCAAACTGTCTTAATATCTGAAAAGTATCAGAATGGTAATATCTTGATATGAAATTACCTGTTGATCAAGGTAACAACATTAGTGTTTTTTATTAAGTTTGTTCTTAAAATACCTTTTTTCATAGTTCATAACACTAAAAAAAAAAAAAAAAACAAAACCTGCTGCTGATAATGTCCAAGACCTACTTATCCCACCAAACCAACCACCACCATGGATGTCAATGGAGGGTCTTAGAAATCCAAGTTCCTTTTGTTCACTTAGTGTACTGAAATTAGTTGATGTTCAGCCAGAAGGTGACGCTAAGAACTGCTGACTTTTCCTCTGCTATCTAATAACTCATGTGGATTAGTATGAGCGATTAGTTGATACTATCTAGCTTGCGCAAACATTGTACAGAGATCAGTTTGGGGGTCGTTCTTGCTTTTGCGTATTTACAGCACCGTTGAGCAGTAGGGAGAGTATCCTGTTGTGCCTCGAGGCGTGCGTGTCATACATGCAGACGTGTTTTCTTAAACTTCACTTGTGATGACAAAGGGATCTCCGGCAATTCAGGGTGCAAAGATACGTTACTAGATGCTTTTCTTTACTCAGCAGCAGCCACCTTACACCAGGGAGTAAAGTCCCAGCACTGCTCAGGGCAAACTAATGCAGTTTCAGTGGCAGCCAACACTTCTGGTGTTCCTTTTGCTTGCTGTTGTCGTGCTACTGCTGCCTTGTACGGATGGGATGCCGCACGCAGCGGGCAGGCTGGTTAAGTGTGCCTTGAGCAGGTTAGCTGCTTAAATGTGGGGATGGCATCTGTACCCAAGGAGCTTTTGGTGTTCCCAGAGGTTGAGGTGGGTTGATCTTGGAGTAAGGCTCCTTAAAGTTGAAAACTTTGTTCTCAAACTTTGTTCTCAGCAGGCCTCTTTAAACTTTGTGATATTTGTGCATGATTAAATGAGTCATGGGGTTCTCAATGTTTCTATTTGATGAACGGATGACCTTATGATTTAGCACTCTTTACCTTTGCTATTTGTCAAGTTACATGGGCTTTCTTTAAATATGGATAAACATTCCAGTCTTATAAAATGAATTATTCTGGTTATGTAAATACTTTTGCTAATAGCATGCCTTGTTAGTTTTTGAGAACAAAGTACCAGGTTAAAACTTTCAACTCTGGTAATTACACCGTAAAATTTACTAGTTTTGCCTCTCTCAAACTTTGTGTGAACCACTTCTAAAAAGGCTTTATACTGAAGTTTCATTTCCTCCTGCGTTTGGGCTGCTTTCCAGTAATGAACATTATGGGCATTATGCCGCAAGTCCGTGTATACGTGCGCGTTATACCCACGATCTGTGCCAGCCCAAGGAGTAGCTGAAAATCCCTGTTGGTCTCTGAAAAATATTTCCTGTTTATAGGGAACTGGGGTGATCCATCACATTTCCTCAAGGTTTTCTGACGGCTGCTTGGTATTGTGCAGTTTACACTTCAGGTACAACTGAAGATGAAGAAAGTGAATAAAAAAACAGATGAGTTCTCCAAGTTGTTTTTCACTGTCCACTTCCCTTTCTTGTCTTTCCCAGGACTTTATCTAGCAGTGTTCCTCTGTGTAGTACGGTGAGGGATATGCAGTAAGGCTAACCTGTAATACAGGCCCTGGCCTACAGCACATAAATTAATGTGAGCTGTCAGTCAGTAGTCTGATGAAAGGATATCTTCAGTATCTGTTGTCACAGAGCAGAAAATAGCTAACGCTTAACAAACCAAAACCTTTTTCAGGACTACAGAGAACAAAGCTAAGGGAAAAACAGAAGAAGATCTCCGAGGAGGGAGCTGAAAGCTGTAGATGGTGTCTATGCATGTACCTGTTCCCGAGAGCAAGTAGTGCTGGGCATGTCTGTGGTTCTCTCAACTGACCTGCCAAATACTTGGCAGAGACCTGAGAAGTTGCTTGGTTATGTATGCTGACTGCTCCCAACTCTCACCTACTTTTAATATAAATCACAGCTTACTTCTGGATATTAGTATTTATTAAACAACTGCATAGTGTGTGTGTGTAGCTATTAGGAAATCAAATGAGAGACAGTGATCCTCGATGTTTCTTAAGATTTTAGTGATGAATGTTTGGAATCCCTTGGGGCATACAAATGTTGTCTGAATGCCAGTATCAACATGTGAGGACTTGTTCTTGCATCCAAAACTGATTTCTAAAGCTTAATTGTGATTTATTTTGAGAGTCTTTGGAGAGTACCACAATCTCAGAAATATTGATTTGGAAAAAATCCAGTCTGGCTGTCGATTAGACCCAAGAAGGATCAACTCGTAAGGAAAAAAGGCTGCATTGGGAAATGCTTCATCACATTTGATTTCAAGGACTATATTGATATGAAAAGAGCTGAGATCTTGCGCTGCAACATAATATAGTGGTATGCAGCTTTAAGAATGACTGTAGAAATCCTCTCTGACCCAATGTAAAACATGCCAGTATTTGTTCTTGGTTTGTTTAACTAGAGAACGTAGGCTAGAATAGCTATTTATTTTGGACACTTCTCATTAAGTGTCCCCATCTGCTGCTTTTCCATCTTGAAGAAGGACCGCTCTAGGTCTTTTGCTGCTGTTCCTCTTGGAAGATGTCACCCTTCAATTTGGGGGAACACTGAAATGGCTGGGGGCAGCTCATGTTGTCTTCTATCAGGAATTAGAGGTGGTAGCGCCCTTAGCCTAACGTGGTGCAGAAGCTGTTCACCTCCAAGCTGGTGTTACAAATTAGCAAGTGCTCAGAGTGTCTTGGTGTAAAGCCAACAGGGATAGCCTGGATAGCTGGAGCTTTAAAAGGATGTCTGACTTCTGCTATAACAGATAAGGACCCTGAAAAAATAATACAATAAATAATAAGGGGGTTGGAAGGGGGAAGGCTTTCGTGGCTTGGTCCCCCAGCAAGAGTAAGGGAGGCAAGGGAATTTGTGTTCAGCACCAATCCTTTCCTAAGGCAAGGGTTGTAGCTTTGCTTTGGGGAGGAAGGTTAGATTGCCCGAACTGTGTCTTGTTGTGGGTCTGATTTTTGGTGGTGTTTCATGTTGATTTTTGTTGCTTTTTAGTTTGCTTCACTGTACAGGGGAAAAAAAATACTCTGCCTTGCCTCTTCTAAATTAGTTAACAGCAGAAAGTTGCATCGTGGTCGGTTTTGTTGTTGGGTTCTTTGATTTTCCTCACCAAGAGTTGACTCTGTTGCAAAGAAAACTGGGAAATGTCTCTTGCATTGCTTTTCACATGTGTTTAGAAGTTATAGTGCTGGTTTTGTAAGGATTCTAGAAGAATTTAAACTATTCTACCTAAACTTTTCTCTTATGATGTTCTGTTCTTTTATATCAGATGCACAAATTAGCCTTTTTTTTTTGGCCGGGCAGCTGAAGGAGTATGTATGAAGACATACCAGAGGATTAATGTTAATTATGTTTTTCACAAAGCAATTGCAAATAGTCTGGGGGGAGCATCTTGCTCAAAGAATCAGAGTAAAATGTATATTTTAAGTGTCATACATACATGTGTCTAGCAGGAACCGTAAACGTGAATGGATTACCTGCCATTTTAGCAAAAAGACAATATTTGCTGGAACTGTCAAATAAAAATAAAACAAGGGTCTGTTACCTAGTTCCACTCCTGTGAAAATTTGAATAAAGCTGGAAGACCTGACAAAGAATAACAAAGCTTCTACTGTCTATAAACTATTAGTGTTTTGGATCTTAGAGAAGTGTATTTTTATTAATCATGAATAAATTATATTTAATATCTTGGCATTAATATTTCTTTAAAGCAAGACAAGCATCTTCCTTTGTGGCAGTAATCTTCAACCTATAGCAGTTACCAATGACCACTAAAGATGATGTGCCTGAAGAGTCCGTGAAATACAAGTAAACAAAAAACAATACTGCCTTGCTGGCATTGCCAGCAGTCATAGAGTGCTCCTTCATTGGAGGTATTTGGCAGGCATTTAGTGGAGAGCGCTGGCCTGGAGCTCCCATCAAACAACGGATGGGTACGTACGTCTGCTGTGGGTTCATCTCATTACTGTTTAAATTCACCTAAAGCTGTGGTCACGTACAGCATGTTGTGGTACGAAGCTCCAAAGCTGGTGCACTGGGGTCATAAGGTGTCCACTGGATCTTGTGTTTGAGAAGCTGTGCAGTACATAAAAATACTAGAACAGTCAATATACTTACTAGAGATTAGTAGGATTATTAGTACTATGGAAAAGGCACACAGGGAACCATTAGTGCTAAGTCTTGTTTTGTGACAAATTTTTGTGATGATGCTACTCTGCAGTACAAAATCTTAACTTCCCATGGCTGTCTTTCTGACAACAGGCTCCTAAGTGATGCAGGTGATTGTGAATGTCGTCTTCTGGCATTAGTCTAACTCTGCTACCTCATGGAATGAAGAATTATTCATGAAAAAGCAGGCCTCCTAGACATGGACAGCTATTTACTGTTGAAGTAGTGTTAGACCTTACTTGCATTTGCTTAGTGAAACCCCTTGAAGGCCTTTGTCTGAAGGGAAATCATGAACATCTGTACATTGTGTCCAGGAATGGTTCTTCTTGCTTGGAGTTGCTTTTTGTCACCTGCTGTGACTGAGCTATCCCCTCCAGTACTGTGCCGAAGATGACCTAGGGATTTGCAGATAGTGAGAACTGGGGAAGACAAAGCAGTGATGAGAACGTGTCTGTAGGCAAATGTACCTACTGAAGGTGCAGAGGAACTGCAGAGGTGAGCTTCAATTTACACAGTCAACATAGGCTAACAGAGTAGGACTTCTTCCTAACCTTTCCCATGCTACAGAAGACCTGTGGGGAAGGTGACTGTGCAGGAGCTACGTTTTCCCCCCTGCTCTCCAGGAATGCTGTCATGAGACCAGTCAGCCGTGGCTGCCAGAGCCTGGAGCTGGTGGTCTTCAACAAGATCCTAAGTGTACCCGTGCGTTCTCCTATTAGAGGAAGCTGCTTATCCTAGCGCAGTTTCTGTTGATGAATGACTCTTGATACCATGGTGATGGAGGATTACAGATGTCTGATTATGTAGCCTGAACTTTGATATCTGCCCAGTGCTTTAATAAAGGTTCAAGTAGCACAGCCAGCTGCTGGCTCTCTCCTGTACTAGTCTGGCTTCTGATTGCTTGTGTCTTAACTTGTGTTTGTAGTATGCAGCAGAGGATGGACTTGTACATGCAAATGATGCGGCCAGGACAGTGTCCAAAGAATGGATTTGCATTTAAAGGTCCCAGCAGTTAGAATTCCTTAGAGAAGGTAAGGATAACAAACCCCAGGAGATGGGTCAGGGGGTATCGTAAGTGCTTGCTTCAGATAAGCACCATGTTCAGCATCACTTTTCATTTGCTGCCCAGGGAACATGGCTACTCTTTGCTATGTCCAGAATGTTGTACTGATTTGTAAGACCTTGGCTATTAAAGCCACCACTGAACAGATTTTGATTGCTCCAGTCTTGTTGTGGGCTGCTGCTTTGTGTACTTCCCAGGGCTCCAAACTCATGCTGCTTCAAGCTTTCAAACTTGGACTGAGAGCCTCCAGAAACATTCAGAGACAGCTCTGAGGAGCAAAGTGTGGAGATGTTACTCTGCTAGCAATACACTGAGGCTTTTAGAAGCAGGATATAGCATTCATTACGCAGAATAAGCTACTTTTTTTAGGTAACTGCAGAAACCTAATTTCTAAACCATGGGTTGAGGTAAAATTGCAGTAGTGAAGTAGATTGTGTTTGTATAACTGGCAGCTACTTTCTTGCTTTGTGAGCTTCCTGACCAGACCACTTCAGCCTTTCAAGCTTGGTTTACTTCATCCTCTGTGCAGGACCAGTCAAAGGGTGAAGTCACCAAGAAAGCATTTGTGAAGAAAAATGCAAGTTCAACTGAAAAAGCAGCGTGTTGATGGCTGCACTGTGTGCTTCATCATGTGCAGTAGTCCTAGAGGAGGATGTGGAAGTATGCTTACAAAAATGCTTCTGTAACATCTAGTCTTCTAAAAATACCTAGTCCAAGATGTGATAAGACTTCTTTTATACCATTTTCTTTCCTCTACTCCATTTTTCACCTTTTCCCTGAAAAATAACAACAAAGCCCTTTTTTTGTTCTTCCTCTTTGCTGACACAAAGGCAATGTAGTTCAGGGTAAAATCCACTTTTAGGCAACATCTTCACCTGCAGCTGCCATCTAGTCAAACAGCCCTGCTGAGTGAAGTGCAGCATGTGTAAGGACAAAAGTGGCCGTCTCATCTAGTCAGTCAAAAGCTGGTTTTTTTTGGCTGGGTTATAAAGCTTAAACTCTATCCATACAACTGAGGCCATTGTTGGATGCTTGGTAGCATCCTGACTTAAGCTATGCTACGCTGCTTCCCCTCCACACCTTGCCGCTTGTTTCTGCACCTGTGCTGTACCATGGTGACCTGGATCGGGAAGCTGCACCCATGGAGGAAAGGGTTCATCCTTCAGGCAGTTTTCAACCACTCTGGGTTGCTGAGTGGGAAGGAGGAGGATAGTATTACCAGCTTGAAGCTGACGGTAAAACTTCACCTTGAAAACTAAAGGGTTGTGGAACAGTGAATGTAGTCTGGTTTGCTCCTAAGAAAAACACTGTTTCCCTAACAGAAAGTCATTGAAAATCTACGTATGTAACGTGAAAATCAATGCTTTTGGTATTTCAGTAAAGATTTGATTGCTTGGAAATTGAGAAATTAAGATTTGCTTTCATGGTGGGGTTCAGTGACGTGCACAACTCTTTCATGCAGATTCCTCCAAGCTTTCTGGTGTTTTGAACAAATGCAGCAAACCTAGATGGACATCGTCATCATATTCTCAGATTTACCAATTCTCAAACCAATTATGTTCAAGAGAAATCATCAGAGCTTTGGAACTATGGACCTCTAGATTTTAAGTTAATGCACAATTAACACACACTGTCGTCAGACCACTCAGCCCTTCACTGAGAGCACAGATACTGAAATCACGCAATGCCTCGAGGGTTTCTTGTTGTTTGTTTTTTAAGTATTAAGCTGCTCTTAAAATAGAAATAGTTTAGCCAGCACCTAAAACCTCTAATACTATACCCTTTGGAATATGAAAAAAAGCTTTCTTTGTCTAATTTTGCACACACTTCAAACTTTTTTAAAATGTTTTTAAGACCTAATTGTGTATTTGATACTCTTACCAAACGTTGTTTTCATGTCTTGTACATATTTATCTGATTGTTCTGTGCAAAAGAAGCCTGTGTACTTCATCATATCAGTTGAACTAGATGTGCCTTACACAGCACAGAAATGTAAAATTGTCTGAAGAAAAAATTCTGTAACTAAAAAAAAAAAATATATATATATACACACACAAATGTGGGATGTTAAATGCTTTGCATCTGATTCTTACCTTGTACACGTTCTATATCTATTTGTGTACTTACATTGAAAATGGCTTACAGTGCAGATATCTCCAAATCTCAGGCATGCTGTTTATTCAGAAACTGACAAGCAGTTAACCTCTCTCATGCTGTAGTATTCCTTATTTTTCTACCCTGCTTAGTATATAGTGATCTCATATTTTCTATTGTGAGACCCAGCACGCAGTCTCCTTTGAGGGAGAGCAGCATCTTTACATACCTACTATACTGTTATTGGTATTGAAGAATGGAAGGGGGAGGATGTTAGGAAAGCATGTTAGAAATGTCTTGCAAGTGCAAAAGTTACTGTCAAGCAAGATAAAGTGTTTGGCAAATCAACCTGTCTCATTATTTAAGAACGCACAAATCCACAACGCTCTGCTTGGTTATACTCTCCCCCATCCACCTCCAGAAGCATGTATCCTAGGGACTGGTCCTTGTTCTGCTTCCCCTGGAAAGCACAGCCCAGGGATGCGCTTGGCTGCTCCTTCCCCTCCCAGAGGCAGGTGCTCAGAGCTGCGTGTGCGTTTTAGTCCAAGGCTCTCTAAAACGTGCGGATGGTCCACGGTGGGAGAAGCTGGGACCAGAGTCTGCTGGAGATGCTGAGCTTCACCTCAGGTTCTTTCTCTTGTTCTCTGTGATGCTGCTTTCACTCCCAGCTGCTGTTTTGCTCTCCAGTACCTGCGTGAGTGCCGGCTGGCTGCACCCTTGTGCTCCCTCTTCAGCAGACAGAATGGTAGAATGTTAGGACCCTAACTTGTTTCTGTGACACGTGCTACGGTGCCTGGGAGACCACAGGAAACCTCAACAGTTAGGACAATTTTTGTAAAGTGCTCTGGGTAGGGTTTGTATATGTTCCTCTTAAAGCAGTATATGTTTACTGGATGCCCGAATCCACAACAGTACATTGGTAGCTATGAAAGTACGAGGGAAAAATGGGGGTGCCAAGGCAGAAGACTTCCAGCCAACGCAAGTGATAATGCAAATGAGACTATATCTCATTTTAAAAACTGACATTTTCCCCCCTTCACTTTCTTCCTGTTTCTTCCCTCTGCTCTTTCCTGTGTGCCACCAATCCACACTTCTACGCTTCTTCTCTCCCCCAAAAACCACAGTACAACCCCAGCAATCTAGATTTAAATTTTCTTCTGGGAACCTTCACAATGTTAGAGTCCGATGTGTTTGACTGGGTATTATTTTAAATCACTGTTCTGTAAATGTGAGTATACTGAGCAGCATTAATTGATGCAAAATATTTTTAAAATGGTATTTCCAGCTTACCTTTCTTGGAAAACAGTTCTGCCTTTGATTTTGGAGCGCAATGATAAATTGGCAGTTATGCAGAGAAAAGATTAGCCTACATGAGCCACTCAGGGAATGATGGCAGAACAGAGTGTGTGCATATTAACTGCCTAGGAGGGCTCCAAGTGTGCAAACACAGACAGTGAATGACTGGATGGGAAGCAGTAGGTCAGAAAACGTTTGGAAGAATATATCACAAACTGCACTCAAGCAACAACAATGAAATGCTTCTGAAAAAAAAAAAAAAAGGAAAAAAAAAACAGGCGAACATCACACTGGGTTGCACAAATGGGACATTTGCTTGGGATGCCATTGAAGGTTTTCTGGTCTTCTGTGGAGTGCTGATAAAACTTTAGGAAAAAGTCCTATCTAACAAGTAGTACAAAAATTGCAGAAAGGTGTGAACCAGCTGCCGAGCAAACAGAAGGGACCTGGAAACAGCTCCCAGGGCCTTGTTGAAGCTCTTGGGATTGCTTAAGTTGGCAAAAAGGAGACAGAGGATAGCTACGGTAACGGTATATTAAAAAAATTACTATGAAGAGAAAAGGAGTAAGTTCTTCCGTTTGTGGATAGGACCAGGAGAGCTGGATTGAGTTACAGGCAGGGGATTAAGGGAGATGGAACAAACCTTCCCATGCTGGCAATAGTTAGATATGGATGTAGACTGCCTGGGGAGGCTGCTCGGTCTCCACCACCTGACACTGGTCAGCCGAACACCAACATCAGAGATGATGCTGGTGCAGCTGATCCCACTTTCAGTCATGATGTGGACATGAGATGCCTTCTTCCCATCCCCTCCAGTCTTGTTTTTGTACTGGGTTTACGTTGCAAGGTTTTGGTAGTGGGGGGGCTGTAAGGGGTGGCTTCTGTGAGAAGAATCCAGAAGCTGTCCCATGTTAGATAAGGGGCCCACCACTGGCCAGAGCTGAGCCAATAAGCGATGTTGTTTGCGCCTCTGTGAGAGCAGATTTAAGAAAGGGGGAAAAAAAAAATCTGCTGCACACAGCAGCTGGGAGAGTGAGGAGTGAGAAGCAGCCCTGCAGACCCCCAGGTCAGTGCAGCAGGAGGGCAGGAGGTGCTCCAGGCACGCAGCAGCAGTTCCCCTGCAGCCTGTGGAGAGGCCCCTGGTGGAGCAGGCTGTCCCCCTGCAGCCCACGGGTCCCACACGGAGCAGATCTCCACGCTGCAGCCCGTGGAGGAGCCCCCGGTGGAGCAGGTGGATGTGGCCTGGAGGAGGCTGCGGCCCATGGAGAGCCCCCGCAGGAGCAGGCCCCGGGCCGGAGCTGCAGCCCGTGGAGAGGAGCCCACGCAGGAGCAGGGGGTCTGGGGGGAGCTGCCGCCCGTGGGGGACTCGTGCTGGAGCAGTTTGCTCCTGGGGGATGGACCCCGTGGTACGGAGCCGTGTGGGAGCAGTTCTTGAAGAGCTGCTGCCTGTGGGCAGCCCCCGCAGGCTCAGTTCGGGAAGACTGACCACAACCCCTATTTCCCTGTTCCCCTGTGCCACTAGGGAGGAGGAGGTGGAAGAGGGTGGATGGAGGGAAGGTTTTTTTGGTTTCTTTGTTTCTCACTGCTCTAGCTTGTTAGTAATAGGCAATAAATTTTACTAATCTCCTTACTCTGAGTCTGTTTTCCCTGTGATGATAATGGTTCTCAGACAGGGATCTCCCTGTCCTTATCTCAACCCTTGAGCCCTCTGCATCGTATTTTCTCCCTCTTTCCCTTTGAGGAGGAGGAGTGAGAGAGTGGTTGTGGCGGAGCTCGGCTGCCCACCTGAGTAAAACCACCACGATTTTCTATGATGATTCCACTTTCTTAGGGCCCTGACCTCACATTTTATACAGTCAGATGCACATTTTAATGTACCTGACCTGAGTTGTGTTTTGTGTTATTTTTCACAAGCTCATATTTTGTATTTGAGATTCTTTTTATAAAGTTCAAAACTGGATCTTTTATATCCTTTTCCAAGAAGTCAGTCTGTTTTAATTGACTACAACAACGTTAAATTCTATTTAACCTAAAGCTGAGTAGTATACCATGCCCCTGTTTTAATGGTTGCATGTTTTAGAAATCAAATAACCTAGAAATGACGTGATTCCTACAAAAGAGAAAAATGTGTGTATAGTCAGCTTTCTTTTGCAAGACTAATTGGCAAATCTCACCGCTTTGATATCGTTGAATATCTTGGTTACCTCAGTTAGGAACAGGATCTCAGCTGGAGGCAATTTTATTTATTTAAGCAGGAAAGCCTGAGACTCCATCAGGAAAGATGAAAGTCCAGGTCCAGCTTTCTATGGGGTAAGGACTATCAGTTGAACTTGAGACGTGAATCTGTCACTCATGTTTTGAGATGTGTAAATAGTATGTTGTATGAAAGTAATAACTAGAATTAATCTGAAAAAAGGGTTATGAAAATATATCATATGCTTTCTTAAAGACTGTATTTAAAATCGTATTACATGCAGGAAATTCATCTTATGAACTTATGATCTTATGTCTTAATAAATAGTGATAATGATCTTATGTCCTAATAAAACCTGGTTTTAAATCTAGTGTGTTTATATGTTTAAAACAAAATCTAAACTACAGGAGTATACCATAACTTCCACAAACCTGGATAAGCTAATGAATGGCAACTGTTTACCATGATGATAGAAGTGTGTCTAGTATACAGGCTGTTATGTCTTCTTCCTGTTTTTCTCTCTCTCTCTTTTTGTTTATAACTGAGTCTTAGCAGTCACATTGTCTTGAATTTTACAATTCCAAACTTAAAAATCTAAAACTGAATGTTTATATACTTCCTTTAGTATAAAGGAAGTATATTTCTTGCCACGTTTAAGCCTACACAAGTTCCTAAAACTCCCACCTTAAATTTTTATTCTTCTATTGGCACTTTTGCAAGACGAGTGATGTGAGGAGGGATAATCTCACCATAACATCTTGTTCTGGCAAAAGCTTTTTGTAGGATTGTGAAAAGGCTGCCTGGGCACCGCCAGCATGCCCCATGCTGCAGCAAGGGCCTGGGGAAACTTTCCCTTTGGCTTTAATGAGATCTGGCGCCGCCTGTGTGAAACTCTTGGGTTTTTCTGAAAAGTAGAGAGAGCCTCCTTATCGCGGGAAGACTTCTTGGCAGCCACCTCAAAAAGCGTTGATATCAGTGCCTATTTGGCCAGTTCTGATAAGAGTAAAGTTTCTTATCCCAAGTTTCCTATGATGCAGCCTGAGCCACCAAAACCAAACCATTTTTAAATTATGGGATACTTCAAGCATTTAGTTATATTGTGGTCTGTGGTTTTGGGTTGTTTTCTTCTTGAACGCTGCAAGCTGAAAATAAATACACATCCATTAAAATAACTTGCAAATGAGCACCCCAAGTCTGTGAACACTAAGTGTTTTCAGCACGTAATTAGCAACTTGGTAAGGAAAACTGTGTCTGTTCTGGGATCCCCACATCCCTGTGCGGGCATGGGCTCAGCTCCCTGTGTCCTCACCCACTGAGGGAGCCAGAAGCTTCCTTCTAAGCCGGCAGGTCTCAGCTGCAAGCACAGCAGGGCATTCAGAGCAAGAGGGGCCTGCTTCCTTCTGTGCACCTTCACCACCTCTGATTTGAGAAGCTGATGGGTGATGGTGTGGAGCTGGATGGCAAAGCCGCTGAAAAGACCCGATTGCAAAGCACAGGCTGTGGTCCTGGGCCAGAAATCAGCTATCAAGAAACACCAGGGCCGCGCTGAGAAAAGTGATTAAATATTGATTAAATGTATTATTAAAGTAATTAAATATCAAACGAATATCATTTATTTCTGTGAGAGAAGTGGGCTGTGCATGTCAGTCTGGCTGGGCAAGATTTAGCAGGCATAACTGAGCGGCCCCCATGTGAGCATCAGTAAGCCTGCCCCTGACTGGCTGTGGCTGCCTATAAGATGTCTGAAATGCTGAAATACTAAACCCAAAGAAGGGTCTGGAAAACCAAACCTTGTTTTCATTCGAGTTTATGGCTCTGGTTGTCACCACCTCAGCCTACAAATTGTGTCCCCATTCATCCCCTGGGGCCACGGTTTCACAGAGGGGGAGCGACCCCAGCAGAAGGTCCCTTCCTCCTCCTCCCTGCCATGCCTGGGCCCAGCCCTCTGCCACCACACACTGCCTGGGTCCTGGGCACGGCTCTGGAGGCCCAAAGGTACCCTTGGGCATAGAGAAGCAACAGATATTTGTAACCACTCTAATGGTTCCCTGCTACTGGAAACCTCATGAAGTTCAGCAAGGGGACAGGCAGAGTTCTGCACCTGGGCCCGAAGAGCCCCAGGCACCAGCGCGTGGCGGGGCCTGCCCAGCTGGGAAGCAGCTCTGCAGAAAGGAGCTGGGGGTCCTGGTGGGCACCAAGTTGAACACAAGCCAGCGATGTGCTCTGGCTGCTGAGAAGGCTGGTGTTACCTTGGGCTGCATTAAGCAATGTGTTGCCTGCAGGTTGAAGGATGTGATCCTCGGCTCAGCAGTTGTGGGGCCACACCTGGAGCACTGTGTCCAGTACAAGAGAGACCTGGACGTACTGGAGAGAGTCCAGCAAAGGGCCATGAAGATGATGAAGTGGCTGGAGCAGCTCTCCTTTGAGGAGAGGCTGAGAGCTGGGACTGCTCAGCCTGGAGAAGAGGAGACCCAGGGGGATCTCATCACTGTCTGTAAATCCCTGAGGGGAGGGTGCAGCGAGGACAGAGCCGGGCTGTGTCCAGTGGTGCCCAGTGCCAGGACAGGAGGCCCTGGGCACAAACTGGCCCCCAGGAGGCTCCCCCTGAGCACCAGGAGCACTTCTGTGCTGTGCGGGTGACGGAGCCCTGGCACAGGCTGCCCAGAGGCTGTGGGGTCTCCTCCTTGGAGCCCTTCAGAAGCCGCCTGGACGTGGTGCTGGGCACCCTGCTCTGGGTGTCCCTGCTTGGGCACGGGTGGCACCGGGTGGCTCCAGAGCTCCCTGCCAGCCTCAGCCACTCTAGGATTTTGTGGTACTGACCCCAGCTTGGATCTGAATATATATATATTATATATGTAATAGCAGTGCTTGCACAGACGAGGGGAGCCCAAGTACAGAGCCAGGGATGTGTGCAAGCAGCACTGCCATCAACACTGCACGCTGGCGATCGGAGCTGTCGCTAGGCCATCACAGGCAGCTAAAATTGCCTGAAAAGACCCGGATGACATTGAAAAAGGCCAGCTGGAGACAGGATGCTGTACAGTCACCCTGACAATAGCACAAGGATGTCAAGTCACCTCACAAGCTAATTTCACCAATGCTTCCAGTGATGGGTGAGCAAGTAGAAGTGTATCACACTTCCATGTGATATCAATCCCTGCAACTGGCAACAAATCTCTTACTGATTTGTGAGCCTGAATAGCAATAAAAAGCTGTCCCTGGCTCTATATATAACCTATAACATGTGCTAGCTCTGTATCACTCAAGGGACTTCACATAAACCTGGTCATTCAGCTGCTTCCATGGGACCTACAGGTCCAGTGCAACCACTCTCAGACAGATGCTCCCAGCTGCCACCCCTCATCCTTCAGGTGATGCCCAGGTGGGACCCAAGCAGGAACAACCCCCCCCCACGCCACGCAGAGCACCTCTGAGCATGGGGAATTTGGGGAGAGGCTGAAGATGTGCCAGCCCCGCTCTCTGCATGGCCAGTACCCCGATGGGGAGAGGGGATGTCCCCGCTTACACTGCTGCAGTTACACTCAGGGGCACTGAGTGGCAGACCAAAATAAGAATGCACACAGATGAGTGCGGAGACAATTAATGATGGCCTAGATTAATCAGCACGCCTGGTTTGCTTTTTAGATGACTGTTATTTGTCGGCACCTGTAGAGAGGATCTATCACTGTATAAAGAAGCATCAGCAGCAAAAATGCAATTTTGTGAGTGTTTGCTCTGAGGTCTCCAACATCAAACCCCACCTTTGGCATTCACCCAAGCAGGGGGGCTGTCCTGCAGGCTGCTGCGCTCGGTCCTGGCCCTGCTTTGCTTCCAGTCCCAGCCCCTGTAACAGAGCTGGAGTGAAGGATGGAGAAAGTTATCTCCACTGAGAGCCCCAGCAGCCAGCAGAGACAGCTTTCGGCAGGCAGAGGCAGCACCCGGCTCCGGCAGGCTGTTGGAGCAGCCCAGCATCACTTCACCTGCTTCCCTCAGGAGTCTGGGGGTGACCCTGGGTGAGATGCTCTCCGAACGGAGAACAAAGCAGCCCATTTGTTAAAAAGGTGCAGCCCATGTGAATCTGCTTGCAAGGGGAAGAGGGAAGGGATGCTGCTTGTAATAAATGCTTCTTATAAACAATCATAAATAAGCACAAAGCTATGAAGAGACATTTCTAGGGCACCCCAGAGCCAGTCCCGGTTAGAAGACCCTCGTCACTACTATGATACAAATCATAGATGAGCTATTTTTACCAACCAAAATCTCAGATGGAAAATACAGTTCCAAACAGATGGAAAAACCTAGTGACAGAGAGCTGATAGATGGGTTTTAACACTTGATTCATTTTCAGAAAGTGACTGCAAAAACAGCACAATGGACTCGCACGCCCATTATTGCTCTGTGACTTCAGATAAAAAGGCATGCTGTGCTGGAGGAGACAAACTGCAGCCAAGGTTTCAAACCCAGACTGGTGCCCAAGTCTCAGGCAGGCTGGGTCTCCTTTCCAGGCACTCGTGGCAAGGGGAAGAGCGTTTGGGAAGAGACAGGAGCTTTGGCACCACCACCCCATCTTCTGGGCATGTTCAGGGGCGGGCAGCAGCCTGGGTGCAAAGCGGAGCTGCTCCCAAAGTAAAGAACTGCCTTGGAAGCATTCTCTTGGCCACAATAGGCTTGGAAATAAATGCCACTTCTGGTCCATTGTGCAGGTGATTTTTTTCCCCCTCCCAACTCGTTATAAAACCCATGAGCTGTGACCAGCTTTCTGGATCCTACACAATGGCAGTTCTGCTGCTGAAGCATCCTGGCTGCGGCACGGTATGTAGCAGAGATAGCCGGCGTCGTGTCGGGCCGCAGTGTGCACTGCTCACCCTGGGGAAGATGAAAGCTGTTGGGTGGAAATTGAAAAAAAAAAAAAAAAAAAAAGGCATCATCTCCCAAATCTGCCTATATATGTGCAGTGAAAATTTGGAATAAACATATAGTGGCTGAACCAACTGGAGGGAAGGAAAATTCTCATTTAATTAAATGAACAGACTGAGCAACCAGATGCTCTTTCCTTTTTTTTTTTTTTTCTTTAATTTGTTTTATCTTTTAGAATTATAAAATGTTTTGGGGCCGTTGACAGAAATTCTAACGGAAATACACGACACAGTCCTGGTCAGCTCTGAAGGCAATCTCTGGAGCAGAGAAGCAGCTGTCACCGTGAGGCAGCTTCGCCCCATGATGCTCTGTTTGGTTCCCCTTTGCCCAGGGAGCAGCACCGCCACACGCAGGCAGGACCAGCATCAGAGGTGACTGTGCATGGAAAGGGGAAATGCCCCCCTCCTGGTGGCAGATTGTGGCTCTCCCACAAGCATACGCTGGGCACACCTGACAAATCCCGGGCTAATGCCGCACAACATGCGCTGGATGCTGACAGCTTTACAGAAAGCTGCTTAAGGTGGACGGCGTCTGCGTGCAAGATGGACGAGGCACTTGCACGTCTGTGTTTCGCTGTGTTTGACACACACACACAGGAGCGCCACTTTAAAAGCACCATGCAGATTAGGTTGGCCAAGAGCTTCTTAAAGCGCAGACAATGAAAGTGCCTTCGGACTAAAAAGACGGCGTTGTTCATGCTGGTGTATAACAGCTATCATGTTTAATCTAGGAGGAATCCGCTCCATTAAGCGCATCCCTTTGCAACTGCTTGCACCTGGGAACAGAGTCCGTGTTTCTGGGTCATTCTTTCAGATCCCAGTTTGTCAGACTAAAAGGGACTTCTTTGAGCCTCCTCCACCTAAACCGAAATGGCCCTCGGTGTGATCCACTCCAGTAAACCTCGCAGCCATCAATAGTGCAGCAAAAATAAAAGCTTCCAGTTTGCGGGCAGCTGGTGCGGGAGTTGATGCCCGTGATTTAATAGGTCCTGAAAGCGGTCTCAGGCACCCCATTTCAAGGCAGTCGGTGTGGAATGGTTCCTGCTGCTGAATTCTTGCTGTTTCGGTACTGAAGGTAGCCAACGCTGCCTGTTCTGCACAGCTTGTTCCCACCTTCTGCAGAGCGGGGAACCTGGTGGCAGCAGAGCCTGAGAAAGCCCTGGGCTCAGGGGACCAGCGTGTCACCTTACGCTTTGTCAGCCAAGCAGGCCAACTTCCCTTTGTTTTGGCACCCGATGGCTAATGAGCGTTATCTCTAAGTGGGAGAAAGTACAAACAGCTTTTATCTCGAAGAAACCAGGCGGCGTACCCCACCAGCTTGGAGCCAACCGCATCTATCTGCACGGTTAAAAACCGCCGGCCCCTTATCTGCACAACCTCTTGCAACACGGAGACCCGAGCTATCTGGCTTTCTGGCTATCAAGACAAAGACCAAGGCTCGGGGCTGCACTTTCAAGTTTCCTTCAAGTCATTTTGCCAATTGGGAGCTCGCAGGGGCTGGTGCATTCTGTCCGCAGCCAAAGAGCCACGCCAGCAGCCCCGCCGTTATCGTCGAAGTGAAACCTATTTAAACTGCCGTCCTGCTATCGAGCATCCCAGTCCTGCTGCAGACGAGGGGAAGCAGGTAGTCAGTTCGAGGGCTGTTTGATAAATACTGATGACGAGGAGCAGGGAGCACTGCCACGCTGCAAAAGGTCCTTAAAAATGCTCCGAGGGTGAAAACTGCCGGCACTGTTGTGATTTCAAAGCTCAAATAATAAATGATTCAACAACTGTACAGTTACCATGGGGATGAATTCTCATTGAGCCTAAAATTACCAAGCTGGTGACACGGACCTATTTTTAGTATCAGCAGATGTGTATCTTTAAAAACATCAGCACAAACCTACTACTGTGTGTTTGTGTATGCATGCGTGCGCGCGTGTAATTGAGTTTGCTGATGCTTAAACAACAAAAGCAGAAATAAGGAGATGTCTGATCGCAGCAGCAGACAATGCAGCGATTCAGGCTGGTGGCGGTAGGTGGAAGTCGCAATTAATACCTGATAGATAAAGCATGAAAAGTGGACAGATTGCCAGCGTGTAACTGAACTAGTGAGCAGACCCCTGTCATTACTGTCAGCTAACGTGCTACAGTGGTGGAGCGTCTATTTTCGGTGTCTGTGAGTACCTCATGGGAAGTGCCTGTCTGCGTTGTCACAGCCTCACTGCACGGGAAGACGAAGGCTCAAAGCTGCCACAGGCTGCTGGCACAAATCCTGAATCTCTGCGCTCGACGACTCAGTTCGTCGGCGATCCCCGTCTACTTCCCACGCGAGGGAGGTGCAAGGAGAACCCCCGAGGAAGCACGCGGAGCAGGCAAGGCGTTGATGCAGCCCACGAGGCGACATACCAGCATCCTGTACCGCTGCCAGGATGCGGAGGGCTCGCCTGCCACCGGCCGACTTACCGCACGCGTGCTGACTCAGCACCACGCAGACAGTGATGCAATTTGTTTAAGAAAGGCCCCTGCACCACCGACTTGGACCGGCTTTTTCTCGTTAATAGGGCAGGATGGAGGCCGACGTTTTTTATAGACTAGTTTTGCTGAGGGAGAGGCCAGAGGGTGGCTGTAATGACTTCTTATTCGGGGATAAAAGGATGGGTCTGGTTTTGCCAAGCACGTAGCCAGAGAGACGTATCTCTGCTAGCCTCTTGGCGTGCGACTGCAGTACGGATACATGCAAACTGGGCTCGCTAGCGAACCAGCCAAGCAAAAATCAAAAGCAGTGTGTTACAGCAGAGAGGAATAATAGGGCATTGCAGGAGACAGTTCAGCAGTTTTGTTCGGAAGCAAACAAGCTGTGTGAGTTTCGTAGAGGCAGGGATGGAGACAACTGAGAGTGCTGCAGCGTTTAATAGCAGTCAGCAGCACGCCCCATCTGCACTGCTGCGTGAGGCGCTGGTCATGCCTCACGCAAAGAGCGATGGAAAAATAATGGCAGTTCAGATAAGAGAGAGAAGAATTAAGAATCTAGAAAAGCCCTTGCGCTAGACACATTTGGAAAAAAAGAAGAAAAAAGAAAAAAGAAAAAAGAAAAAAGAAAAAAGAAAAAAGAAAAAAGAAAAAAGAAAAAAGAAAAAAGAAAAAAGAAAAAAGAAAAAAGAAAAAAGAAAAAAGAAAAAAGAAAAAAAAGAAGAAGGTTTGAATGATCTTCTATCCCAGAGCAAATGATGTGAAGGGGCCTGATTAAACCATCCATCATTTTCCATTTTTGAGATTTAATTAGGAAAGGTCGGTTAGAGTTGGCTCTTCAGAATGTGCTGGCCATATATACTCTGCTCTCGAGGTACGTGCCTCTGTTACAAACGTCTCTCTCAGCTAAGAAATACCATAGTGGTCCAGTGCTGTGGAATTTATTTCTTTCTTTATTTGTATAACCAGGCTTGTAAGGTTTGGGGCTGGGGGGGAGTTTTGTGTTCCTTAGAAGAAGCTGTCCCCATGGAAGCCAGCCAACCAATATTCCCGATGAGCTGCTCCCATTCACAAAGACTGTCTGAGCGACTTGGCCACGTTACTGGAGACTGAACAGGGAGCATCGGGAGATCTGGACAGCTGAATTGCCTGGGCTAGCCCTGCCCTGCTAAGCCCATGCCATGTGGGCTCTCAGCTGAATGTCCTAGTGCCCTTGCCAAAAGAAGGACGGGCTGGTACGCTCTGGAGGCTGAGGCACCGGGAGCATACACACGTCTGAGAGGGGGCCTCGGGCTTGTGGCTTGCCTGAAGCAAAGGATGTGGCTTTAATTCTGTAGCTAGCAGAAAGCAGACCTCACATTCAGTTCTCAGTTTGAACTGAAAAATGGACAAAAATTGTAGCTTTTGTTGTCCGGTCACAGTGATCTGAAAACTCCCTACCTGGGCACTGGGTTGGGACGTTTTCTGGTAAGTCGTGGATTCACAACGAGCAGCTTCCTGATACGGAGGGTGTTGTCAGCTCTTGTCAAGTCCCAGGGCACTAGATTTACTGAGACAAGACCTGCCATTATGAGCACAATCCTCACAATGCAAGGGATGGGCTCCTTCAGATCTGGAGGAGGGCTTTCTTCTTGTTCTTTTAGGAATTCAAAATAGCCCTTACCCTTGGGCACACATCAAATTGGCACCGGTTTGTTCCCTCTTAAGTCCCAAGGTAACAACAGGAGATCCAGATGTGAGCTGTGGAGAATGCTGAGTACCTGAATCATGAAAATGATACCTGGTCCTTCCTGCCTGCTCTTTTCCGTGCACGGATTTCAGTGAGGAAGGGCAGAACCTAGATCTCAAGGAAACCAAGGAGAACGGTACTGTGAACCACAGGGCCATACATGAGGGTGCTACTCAAGATAGATTGGAGTGAATGAAGCCATAGCAGGAAAAAGTCTTGAAAGGACACACTTGCTAAGGGGCATATAGGCTACAGTCATATAGCCTGGATTCCTTACTACTAGGGTTTAAGGATTTAAGGAAGTACTAGGTGAATTTCATCCACTGCATTAGAAAGGAATATTTTGCTTTAAGTGGATGTGCCAGCTTTGCAGCATAATTCAGGCTGAAAGGATCTCAGGAGGTCTCTAGTCCATCCCCCTGCTCAGAGCAGGGACAGCTCTGAGGTCAGATCCCGATGCTCAGTGCTTTATCCAGTCTGATCTTAGATCACCACCAAGGACAGAGACCGTGCAACCCCCCAGCAACCTGCTCCCGTGCCTGACTCTCCTCATGGGGAAGAGCTTTCTCCTTACATCCGGGAGGTAAACGCGTGGCAAAGTCTTTAATCAGATCTTCCGTGCCTCAGGAACACCATCAGACACAGTGAGAGTGTTAACCAGCGGATAGCAGCAGTCATCCAAGGGAAGCAGTTGATGCCAGGATCACCCAGTGCCGTGAATCTCAGCGTGTGCGGAATTGCAGATGTAGCCCCTGCTGACAGCACAAGTACCAAGGTCTTCGGTATTGACAAAAGCTTTGTCATCCTTGCTGAATGCGCAGCCAGGAGAACAGCAAGACAATAATAAAGACTGTTTGTACTTACATTTGCTCACTGTCACATGAGTTGAAGCCCGGCAGCAACTAACTTACCTAAACAAAGAGAAAGGTAGCTGAGAGAGGAAGGTATAGCTGCTGTAGCTTCGCTGCTTTCAAAGTCATCAGCTCTTTGAATAAACAGGCAGCACACGCCTCCCAGTTCTGTTCCATCACCACAGCTGTGGAAATAAGAGCCAGGCAGTGCTGTACTTCCCCCTCTCACAAGAGCAGATGGAGGAAGATGAGGCAGCATTACACAGGAGATTCGGATCTCGAGTGCTGGGGCATCGAGGAGCACTGATAGGGGAATAAATATGGCCAAGCCCCCAGACAACTTCTGTTCTGCCAGTACAGACCCACAGGCCTGGAGGTGATCAGCAAAAGCAACAGGGAAAAATCCCAGAGTGGTCCAGGCAGGTGATGAAGCTGAGAACTCACTGAAAAAGAGGAAGGGGCTGGGTGGGCACCCCCTGAGGTCGGTCTCTACTTGCTGGGACTCTTTGGCACCAGGTCGGGGAAAGTTGCTGTGAGCCCCCCTGAGCTCCCTCTGCCACACCACTGTTCTTCCTCATCAGGAAGCCTGTTTGTGCCTACAGCTCTACAGACAGGCCTTTAATAGCCTCTTCCCTCTCGCAGTGGGGCTCCATAATCTGCTCTCAAAGCTTTAGTGATCGCCCTCGCTAGGAGTCAGCGAGGGGGAGCAAGGCTTGTGCACACCTCGGGGTTTCAGTGCCAGTAGGTTGGCCTCAAGTGTCTGAAACCATTATTTTCCCTCCAGAATCCTTCACTTCCTTGTGTTGCTTCTCAGGACCATTTTCTCTTGGTCATCTTCTGTTTCTCATCCTGGCCAGCTCCGACGTTCCCAGAGGAATCATGTCTTAAGGAGCCCAGCTCCCAGTCCCGCACACCCCTCTGGGGGCAGCTTCCCCCTGCAGCATCCATTCCTGCTGCTTCATCGTTAGCCCAGAAGCCAAGGCAGCCCCCAGGCGTGTCTGAGGCGGCTCCTCTGACCATCCCCACCGCCTTCCCACTGCCTC
This sequence comes from Cygnus atratus, assembly GCF_013377495.2. Classification (NCBI taxonomy): domain Eukaryota; kingdom Metazoa; phylum Chordata; class Aves; order Anseriformes; family Anatidae; genus Cygnus; species Cygnus atratus. The sequence goes on from NC_066363.1 coordinate 136,195,224, forward strand.
CACCAGCTGACCACAGCAGGCCAGCTCTCCTGGCTCTGAAGGCACTGGGTCACCCACAACACCATGCACAGCTATCAAGAAAATCACAGAATCACAGAATCACAGAATCACAGAATCATCTAGGTTGGAAGAGACCTCAAGATCATCTAGTCCAACCTCTGTCCTAACACTAACAAGACCTCCACTAAACCATATCGCTAAGCTCTACATCTAAACGTCTCTTAAAGACCTCCAGGGATGGCGACTCAACCACTTCCCTGGGCAGCCCATTCCAATGCCTCACAACCCTTTTGGTAAAGAAGTTCTTCCTAACATCCAACCTAAACCTCCCCTGGCGCAACTTGAGCCCATTCCCCCTTGTCCTGTCACCAGGCACGTGGGAGAATAGACCAACCCCCACCTCTCTACAGCCTCCTTTAAGGTACCTGTAGAGAGCGATGAGGTCTCCTCTGAGCCTCCTCTTCTCCAGGCTAAACAACCCCAGCTCCCTCAGCCGCTCCTCGTAAGACTTGTTCTCCAGACCCCACACCAGCCTCGTCGCCCTTCTCTGGGCTCTCTTGAGCACCTCCATGTCCTTCTTGTAGCGAGGGGCCCAAAACTGAACACAGTACTCGAGGTGCGGCCTCACCAGAGCCGAGTACAGGGGGACAATCACCTCCCTAGAATCAGCTGCAGCCCTAACTAGAAGTCTAAAACCAACAGCATGAGAGGGATAGTAAGCTATACAAGCCAGGGGAAGCCCAACTGGTAGAGGCCAGGAGGAGAGCTGACCGGCTGACCATGAAGCAGCTCACCAGCATCCCAGATACTGAGCTGCCTACCAGTATGACAGTTCCCGGAGCCCTGAAGAGTTGATTATGTGAAACTGTCACTTCTGAAAGATCACCTCTGGTGTCAATCCATTAATCTCCTATGCTGAGTCACAGGTGTGCAAATAGATTGGAGTGGGCTACTCGTGAAGTTGAAATCAGCCACTCTTTGGTGAGTGATCTTTGCTCTTTCTATTGAGTTTTAACATTCGTGATAACCTCCCTTCCCCGATTTAAAACTTTCTGAAATTTAGGTACTTAAATGTGGTGCCTCCAGGATAACACAATTTCATGTTCTAGGTGGTTGTGCCAGTTGTATTTAAAGGTGAAGATCAGTTTGTAATATAATCTTCCCAAGCAGATACAATCTAAAACCGTAAAATGTTTATCACAATTCAATTTTAAGCTGAAATTTTCTTATCTTTTTTTTTTTTCCTCAACCTGAAGGAAAACTTCCCTGACTCTAGAAAATACAAGAAAAATCTTCACTCTTGTGAATGAGAAAAAACATTTCAACCAAGTTTAAAGATACTGGAGCCAAAAGAACTGGGACTTATAACAGTAGATCAGTTAAAAACATTATGATCCTAAGTCAGAGCTGGATTATGCTGACTGCAAACTTCAAGTCACTCCTGCACGAAGACATGCTTGGAAGGGTCATTACACGTGGATATACATCTCCCTAACGATGAGGATTTTTGCTTTGTTTAGGAAGAGCAGATGAAACAAAATCCATTTGAAATTCTATTTCTAGCAATAATTTAATAGATTCTGATGGGGTCTGATCTGCTTTCACTAAGATAAGACCCATCCGGGAGCAGCTATCAAGACAGTGCACACACCAGACACAAGCAGTATTAAACTGAAAAAACTTTTGCCTTTAACTTACACAATGAGTCAGAAAACATAATGGCAGGCTTCCTTATTTTTGCTGCATCCTATTTTTTTTCCCTAAAAGTCTAATTTTAAAGCTATTTAATAGCAAATGCCCCTTGTGTAGGGCCATTCTTAGTGTCAATAGTACAGCTGAAAAGTGCAAGTACAGTTTCAGTGGCTCACATCTGAACCCACGTTTGTGTGTGCTTGTCCCTAGGACTCGAGCATCTCTGTCTTAGCACAGTCTGAAGAACAGGAGTGCCACAAAACAAGTGTGCTGTGGAGGGGTCTCCAGCAAATTAACAGGAAAAGGGAAAAAATGGAACTCTGGATCACTTCCACGTCCCTGCTGAGGGAGGCAATGTGACATTCAGAGGTGCTTGACATAGAATCACAGAATTATTTAGGTTGGAAAAGAAACTCAGATTATAAAGTCCAACCATAGATCATCAAGTCCAACATCTGTAGCCCCTATTAAAGGGGGAAGAAGAAGGGGGAAAAACGGATCTACACAAATGCAGAGGTGGGAATTTCTGTTACTTCTATTCTGCTACTGGTCTGGCACACTTCAGGCTGACATATTCCTTACTTTATTATTATTATTATTTTTATTTTTTTTAAGTGGGAATAAAATTTCCTTGTCCTGTGACTCAGCAGAAGGGACCTAGACCTTCCCAAGAACTGAGCTAAGTGGCAGAGGAGGTTTGTGTTGGAGGAGAGCAGCAACATGAAAACCTCACGTTTTTTTTACCTTCCAACCTGATGTACAGATGACATAGCACATTGGCAGGGCGTACCTGTACACAGACTGACAGCGGGGCATTGCCAGAATACCAGCTGTTAAAGCTGCCTTCTAACACCAGGAAAGGATTAAACACCCCCTTGGTTTTCATCCTTCTGGAGAACCTGGGATGTGCGTACACGTGCTCTGTCACCTGCTTCAGCACCGTTTGGTTTCCTGTAGAAAACCACCAGTCTTTGAAAAGGCTTTGCTATGTAGATTTAGGAGCACTAATAACCCAAATTTTCACCTTAACTTAGAGCCCATGCTTCTGCAGGTTTAAGCCTTTAAACTAGGGCAATTGTGATACAGACAGAGTAAGTCTCGACCTCTTGTGGCAAAATGCTTAGAGCAGCAAATACTTAGCGTTAAGCCAGCCCGCATCCATTTCCTCTAATTAAAACTTTTTCATCCCGGTGCTGTTTCATCACATAATACCAGATGAAAAATGTATTTCTTTCATTCAGTCCTGCTCCTAAAAATGATGCCATTGAGCTGTACGACTAAAACCTCTCCGGACTGCAAAATCAGCCAGGGCTCGCCTTCGGGGTGGCGGCTGATGGAGCAAGCCCCGTGACGTGCAGGGGAGCTGCAACGCCCCTCCAAAAGCCAAAAGCAAGTCTCTTTATTCTCTAACTTACCCCTTGGCTTCCAACTGTAAAAGCTCCAGCAGTTTTTGCAGTTTTTTTTTTTCCTTGCCTTTACAATTGTTGATGCTATAAAACCTGTACTTGGGGCTGGAATTGAAAGTATTGATAAACTTCTTCACATAGCTCAGGAGCTTGCAGCCTTTCTTTAACTCCTCTTCACGAAAGTCCTGCCAAGTCAGTGACTGCCACGTGTACCCAGAGACAAGGAGTCTTTACGGTTGCTTTTGGCCACCAACGTCCTAGTGCCTACAGCAGTGAAGGGCACCCTTAGCTAAGTGCATTACTCCACCAGATACCACCAGATTAGATCATGGAAGGCAAAAATAATATGATTTAGATCCAGGATATTGCAGAAGGAACAGCTGATTCTGGGTGCCTCTGAACTGATGAAGCCTGGTTTCCTGTAGCCGCCTCTGCTGTGGATCCTACAGTGTCTGCTAACGTGGCTGGTGCAGCCTCTCTCCCTCCCAGAGCACTGACTCCTTCTTTTCTAGCAGGCTGCCTTTTGCCACAGGACTTGCAGAATGAGAACCCCACAGGTTTGACAAATTTGAAGTCAGCCACACAGCTAAAGCATCATTTTTGGAAAGGTGGTGAGAGAAAGCAAACAAACTGCATTTGCTCAGGGGAAAAAAAAAAAAAAAAAGCCAAGGTCATTTTTGCATTGCTGCAAAGGTATTGATGTAGGTATCAGCACGGTGAGTGGTGTTTTCCTGCCACTTATATAAAATACAGGAATACAGGAAGACATTCCCACAGAAGTGGAGAGGAGTTTTTCTGTTAACTTCATCTGCTCATTTCACCACAGCTGGGATTTCACCCCCCATTTCTGCCCTATATGATACAAACTGAGCACAGAAGATATTTGCAAGTTGCCCTCCAACTAACGTAACACAAAGTTTCTAAGAAATAAAACAGGTCTGGGCTACCACGAAGTGACTGAGCTACAATATTTGAAGCCAAATGGAGATGCAAGTCAAAAAGTACGTGCCAAAAAAGCAACTGAGGAGAATAAACCTACTTAATGTTTAGGAAAAGCAATGCCATGGAAAATGGCACGACAAAAATAAATGTCAAAGTGAAAGATTACAACCACAGAATGATGGGCTGGGTGAGAGGAGAATCGTGGGGCCAGGGAATAGGTGGGGATAAGGGATGCTCTTTAGATGGTCAGGGAGAGGATGCCAACATGGAGAGCCAGCCTACATCCATATCCCTCATGCCTTCTGCGAGATGCACTTGCTATCTTCTTTAAAATCTTCTTTAAAATCAGATTTTAAGGGCGTAGGACAGAGTGTCCACTCTCCTGCCATGTTTATTATGCCAAGTACTACAGCAACCTAATTTTTCCAGGAGTCTTCAAGTGCTGCTGCAACTGAGTTTTGGGCAAGGGCTCACGAAAACACTTGTTCAGCCATACAGAGAAAACTCTGGAGGAATTAGGCTATGATGCAGACAACTGATGAAAAAGCTGCAGCAGCCTCGTGCCGTACTAAAGTAACACCACCGAGAGGCGCACGGAAATATGAGATTGTTCAGTCTTTTGTGCGTTTGCTTACAAAAATATTCAAAACCAGGTCTACCCCAAAATTATATCACACACCCCCCCCCCAATATGATAAACTTCTTCCCAAATGCATGGCCATATCATTCCTCACAAATATCTAAGGGTGTTATTTTTCAGCCTCAGCTCCTGTGACCTGCCATAAAATCTTGTGTTTTAACATTTTTTTTTCCTCACGAGATGGAAAAAACAAAGGTGGTGATAAATCTTAGCTGAATGCCTATTATGAAAATAAAATTTTATTCCCCATTTAAAGCTGAAGTAAACTGTATTTTCACTTACTAATGAAGATAATCTAAGCATACTGTGAAGGCCACATGTAGCAGTACCCAAATTTGCTTTTTGCTTCTCCACAAACCAAGCACTTAACACGTGAGGACCAGAACAGACTAAATGTATTAAGGAAATAATAACTTTACAACATAAACGTTTAAAGCTCACAGAAACGCTGGCTTCACCGTTTAATCCCTTTAATTCTACTTGGGCAACAAAGTAGGTGATGACTTTGATATCAAAGTTCATTTTTGTTGCTCTGCTCACACAGCGTGGCACACGGCCGCACAACAGTATGTGAGAAACAGAATTTGCAGTGAATCAATGGAAACCTTACGGCAATATTTCAATCGGTCCAGCATCTTGTAAAACTTGGCTTCGACAACCAAAATAAGCCCCATGTGATCCGTTTCCTCGCGCAGAAGTGACACGCGCTCTGTTTTGAATACGCCAGTTTTCAAGACTCGTCAGGAGGATGGGATGGGAAAGGTTACTGGCGCGAGCTGGGGATGTCCGCATTGCAAGCGATGACGGCGCACCAGTGAGTTATGCAAGTTAGCTCTGAAAGGAGTGCCAAAAATCCTTTTACCAAATCATCGCACACTCTACATAACACTTAGCTCACTATAACCCTTTTCATATATACATCTCCCAGCCCCTCACAAAGGAGAAAGTAAAAGCTATTTTAGAAGTAATTTAGGAAGCTTAAAAAACAGCCAGTCACTGTGAAATTTATTAGCATCTTTTCTAAGCCTCACTTCAACTGCCAGTTTATTGAGAAGTGTTATTCTAGTAAAATCCTTAAAAGGAATGTCTCAGGGCTTTCAATGACTACAAAGGACACTTGTAAAGTTAGCTGTTCTCATTAGTATACAGGGGCGAGGATTTGTCGAGGGGGGAAGGAGAGGGGAGAAAAAAAGGGGGAATGCAGAACCGATGCATAATTATTGGTGGTAAAAAATTCGAGCCAACCACGGTAGCTTTCATAATTTCAGCTGACAGCCGCACATACTCATCTAACCGTAGTTGTGTAACTACTCGGGCTCCATCAGCAGCGCTCGGTTTTTAGCTTATTTCCTCCAGCTCTTTCAGTGAAGATAATTAAACCGCTCATCCTAGAGTTCAAATTCACCCTTGGCACAGCGAGAACGCCTATCTGCTCGAGCATCTAAAGGACAAATACGAGAACAACTAGTTTTTTAGTTGTTGTTGGCTAGTGGTTATATCTGAAGCTAAGATTTGTTTTTACATTCTCTTGAACTTTTTTTTTTTTTCCTGGAGTAAGAAGGAAGCAACAAAATTTCAAATAAAAACTCCTTTGAAGCAAGGACAACCTACACGTTGCGTTGTTGTATTTGAGGGTAAGAACTAATGACAAACCTAAACCCATTCCAAGCCGTGCAAAATGCCACAAAAGGAGCATAAGTTATGAGAAAAAGGACTTCAGATGTTAGTAATTAAGGAGGCTCTAAAATGCGCTGAACTTCTTCCTTTGCATCTTACATGCTTTGATATGGAAAAACTGCATTCTACTTATAAATTAGTCAAGATAAAGCTAATAATAACATCCTGTACTTTTCCTGGTGCACGAGGAATTCAGTGAAACGCTGTAAAATCCTTCAGCGTCAGTTTTTATCAAGAGCTGGTCAGAGAGAAAGAAATCTAAAATATCTTGTGGATTTAGTGCATTTGTCAGAAAACTCATTGCACAAGTAAACGTAGCTGCTCGCATTGCTCTCTTGGACAAAGGCAAACATCTTCCATTTTCTTTCATGTGGGATTGCTACCTTCTTCAAAGGAGAAGCTTTTACCTCAAATTGAGTGGGGGCTGGGAGATTGTTATGCTCCGGTCTGTCTGATGTGTTCAGTTCTGGTCTTGAAGCTCGTTCTTTGACTTGTAAAAAACCTAACGCAGGGTTTCACCAAGGAAGCGATTCAGCACGGGTATTGTGACCTAATCAACATCGGCATCCAGTTCTATCAACATATTTTTAATAATTTGCTCTTATTGATGCATGACTGCCTAGACCTCCCTCCCCTCTTATTTTTTTTTCTCCCTCTCCTCTCCCTGAAGGAATAAAAAACAAATAGGTAACAAACCCGAGCTCTGCTCCTTCCCCAGCACAAGGTACTTAATTTTGGTCTCAGAGCGATCTGACTTACAAATTCCGACAGCCACATTCTCGGCTGCTCGAAGGGGCGTCTCACGGCTTACGAATGAACGCTGCTGGCAAACAAAGGGGCTCAGTTGCATCTCCGTGCATTAATAACCGGTGTCCCACTGCATCAGACTATGCGGATTGTCGTGGGGGATTTTCTGTCTGCAAAATGGAGATCTCACCGCTGAAAGGAGATCAAGGGGAACGTTCCTACCGGAGCATCACCCACGTAGTTTTGTTCACGCAAACCGAAATTCACTTCCCCCTTAACAATGAGACACAGACCCCAAAATAAAAACAAGACCACGTTTATTCAGTACAGACAGGTTAATTAAGACAGTAAGTCCTGTAAATCAGGAACATTTCAAACGCTCCGGTACGAAGTGCATATATTTAATCAACAGCCGCATCTTGTAGTTGAGCCATTGAGTTTGTCGGGGAGGGGTGGATTTGTTTTCTGAGGTTTTTTTTTTTCTTCTTTTTTTGTAGGAAAAAAACTTGTTTCGGCTACCTTATGCGAACAATGCATCTCTGGCTCCATTCACTCCTCAGGCGTTACAATTATAAGTCCAGCTGCCTTCCAGCTTCGATATTCACATTTTTTGAAAACTGCTTCATACAGTCACGACGGGAGAGAGAGAAGGGGGGGGGGGGGGGGAAATAATAGAACATTTAAAATAAAATTAAAAGAAAAAATAACACCGCCACCCGGCCAACCCTGCGGGGAGGGGGCCGGGCACCCCCCCAGGGCCACCACACGGGATTATTGCAGATGGCTCCGGCCGGAGCGGGACCCCGGGCGAGGGAGGAAGAAGAGGAAGAGGAGGAGGAGGAGGAGGAGGAGGAGGAGGAGGCGGGGGGGTTAGGGCCTCACCCCAAGCCCCCCAAGTCCCCGCTGGCGGCTTCTCCTTCAGCCCAGCTCTCCCGGAGAAGGGGGGGGGAGGCTACTGCAGGGCCCGCAGCGCCTCGCCGCCCCCGCCGCTGGCCGCCGAGGAAGAGGAGGCTGAGGAGGCTGAGGAGGAGGCGGAGGAGGCCGCCACGGCCAGCTGCAGCCGCCGCACGGCCTCCTTGATGAGGTTCCCGGAGAGGATGAGCTGCTGCAGGAGCCGGTGCGGGTCGTCGTCGTCCTCCTCGTCCGCCGCCGGCCCGTCCGCCGCCGGCCCGTCCGCCGCCCGCTGCCGCTGCTGCTGCTGCTGCCGCTGCCGCTGCTCCTTCCTCCGTCGGGCGGCGCTCCGCAGCCAGCCGCGGCCGCACAGCTGCTTGGCGACCCGGGGCGGCCGCCCGCTGCCGTCGAGCCGCGGGGGCGGCGGCGGCGGCTGAACCGGGGCCCCGCAGCCGCCTCCGACGCCGGCCGCCGAGGGGCAGCGCGGCGAGTAAGGGGCGGCGCGGTCCCGGGCGCTGCCCGGCCCCGGGTGCTTGGCGGCGCCGCGGGGAGCCCGGTGCTGAGCGCTGAGCTGCAGCACCTCGCCCAGCTTGGCCACCAGCGCGTCCACCTCCTTGGGGCCCGCCTGCGGGGCGGCCGCCGGCCGCTCGAGCAGCACGAAGCGCTCGCCCGGCCGGCACGGCATCGCGGCCCGGGGAGGGGAGGGGAGGGGAGGGGGGGGGGGGGGACACCGGGGGAGGGTGCCCGGTGTGGGGGGGGGGGGGGCGGCCGCCCGGCAGCACGCGCGGCTCCGGCGGCCGCGGCCGAGGCTGGAGCTCGGCCCCGCTGCGCTCCGTTTGTAAACAATGGGTGACGCGGGAGCTGCGGCGCCTCCCACCGAGAGCGAGCGGGTGGGGGGGGGTGCGGCGGGGATAGCGAGGGGAGAGCCGCCCGCCTCGCCGCCCGCCTCCCGCGCGCGGAGCCGCGGTTATGCCGTGGGTGAGGCGATGGGGAGGGCGGAGGGGGGGAGGCGGGCGGGGGTCGCTCGGCGGATCAGCTTTGGGTCGTTTTAGCGCCCGCTCCCCCCCCCCTCCCCCCCCCCGGTCCGTGTGGAGCGGCCCGCGTTCAAACCCCGCAGCTCGGCACGGGGCGGGGCCGCGGGGATTGGCAGCGGAGGGCGGGGAGCGGCTGAGGCAGAGGGGGGCGGCGGGGCCGGGCGGGGGGGGGGCTGTCGGTCGCCTCAGGACAAGGGGCCGGGCAGGGCGAGGGGGGGCTGGTAGCCGGCGGCGTGTTGGTCTTGGTTGTAGTCCTCCAGCAGAGAGAAACGCTGCTGGGACCTCATTTTGCATTATCCGAATTAAAATCACACAATCATTAGGGTCGGAAAAGCCCTTCAAAAAAGCCCACCTGGTCCAACCATCCCCCTGCCACGAATGTCACCCACTGAACCGTGTCCCCAGGCACCACGTCCAACCTTTCCTTGAACACCCCCAGGGACGGTGACTCCACCACCTCCCTGGGCAACCCGTCCCAGTGCCTGACTGCTCTCTCTGAGAAGAAATGTCTCCTCATTTCCAGCCTGAACCACCCCTGCGCAATGTGAGGCCATTCCCTCTAGTCCTACCACTAGTTACCTGTGAGAAGAGGCCGACCCCCAGCTCCCCACACCTCCTTTCAGGTAGCTGTAGAGAGCATTTACCAGAAGTGAAGCAAGGCTACGCTGCCGCCACCCTGCCAGGCTTCTACCCATGGTTTGTCTGACACCCCAGACCAACACCCGCTCCATCCCGGGCCATCCTCTTCCCATCCCAGCCTGTTTTCCCCCTCAGCTTGCCATGGTCACATTCAAGCCAGTGCCGAGTTCTCCGTGACGAGCCTCAAATAGCATTTTCTGGATTTCAAAACATTATGAGCATGGGCCAGGATGCGCTCATTCATGTGTCTGTGTGTGTGGTAGGAACGGCCTTGAAACCAGCGGAGTTGCCGGGATGGTGGAAATAGCTCACACACATAACTGTTATCAGCACCGGGTCCCTGGTTAATAAGTAAACACTTGGCAGAGGAGAAGGAATGTCCTTTGATCTGTTTGTCGATGCTTTTCGGAGCTACTTTCACTTGCTGTACAAAATGAAAGGGACTCTGTGTGTGTGTGTGCACGTGTCTATGAATGGTGTCTGTCATGTGAAAGTGTTACTGGTCGCTTCAGCTTACATGTCCAGCTCCGTTACTACACGTCCAGGCTGGATTTATGTGAGCCGGGCACAAAACATGCGCATGTTTATTCATATATATTTAACACACTGGTACTTGCTTATTTTCAGCACCCTCTTGGTAACAGGCAATTAAAGCTGATCGCATTGTTCCACAGATAATAAAAACGTGGGATCTTGTTTCCCCACGTCCAAAGTGTTTTAAAAAAACGCTCTACCATTATTCACTAACTCTGCTGTATCTTTTCAAGTGGAATAAAGAAAGGCCTACACAGATGCAGTAGAGGGATCGACTTCAGTTCCAAGGGAGATCTATATTCAGAGCACTTCTGAGAAGGTAATCTGGTATTCTGTACGAGCAAAACTGCAATAAGCTGGTACAGCTTATTCCAGCCTTTTCTTCTCCTCCCACAAAGCAAAATAAGCTATCCCAGCAAAAGCTCAGTGTTGCTCGTGATTACATCTACACCTGGGGCTTTCATGAGCCCAGCAATGATAATCACAAATCGCACATCATTGCATCCCCAACCAAATGCAGTGCTGGGAAAAGTTTGCAGTATGGAAGAGATCATTGCCCAGATAGGGAGATCAGAGCGCAGTCAGTAACTGAATCCCGGTGTCCTCAGATCTTTTTTCATGCTAAACTTCTGCGAAGACTGATTGACAATCGACTAAGTATCTGCTGAGGAGTTCAGGCTGAACCCACTGAAAATGTTTACACTGAATACTACTAATCAGGGCTAATAGTTTTCCCACCTCAACAAAGCGAGTGTTGTAAATTTGCATATTTTAAGGAGGTACCAGAAGAAGGGCGTTGCAGTTTGCATTCTCCTAGAGGAATTCACCAACCTCAGCCTTTATTTTGGAATTCTAACTGCTCTCTGCAGGTCAGGGTGAAAGACAAGAGGAGAGCTTAAACGCTGGAGAATACAATGTGTCCCACGTCGGAGCCGAAGTTCCCCTGGCTGGTGTGCTTACATGAGAAACCTGTGCCAAAGTGGGTTTAGTAGGACTTCACATTGTGCTCCCTTCTGCTGAGTGGATCTCTGCACCCAGCAACCTTTCTGGGGTTAAACCCAAACCAATTCCAGGAGCAAGGTCTAAGCTGTCAACTGCCGTGATCAGATGTTGGTGGCAGAAATCACTACGGTGGTTTATTAACCGTGGGCTGTTTGCTCGTGCCTCTCAGCCCGTGGAAATGGGAACAACATAAACAGTGGGTTCTGCTGAATAGCAGCTGTCGTGCATGTATGTGCCCTGGTGCAGACTTTGTGAGAGTAAGTAACAGGGCTAGCTGCCAGGTAGAGGATGGGGCTTCCTAAACCACAAACTAACTGAAAAAAAAAAAAAAAAAAGGGTAAGAGCAGGTTCTTTCAAAAATAAAAAGGTGAAAACAGTTGACAAATGGTTGACAACATTTTTCTGACCACTATGACATTTTTTTTTGAGCAGTAGTTGGAACATTACTGGTATTCTGCATTTTATTTTATTTTATTTTATTTTATTTATTTTCCTGCGGTTGATACACCTCTCTGTATTGTCTGCTTCTGCTTCTGCTGTGGGACTGCCAAAATTACCACTGCAAACTGTTGTGTAAGTCATTCCATTAACAAGACATAACAGTTGCAGACAACAACCAGTTCCTTTCCTTCATTACTATTGCTCATATGTATTCTCCCTTTATGTTTATCCATTCAAATTTTTTAGAAATCGGTCTTTAAGATATTTTTAGAAATACTTGACTTTCATATATCTCTGGCACAGCTTAGAATCAGCAGGTTTCATAAACAAACGCTAATTGTATTAATTATGTGGCCACCAAGAGTTTTTACATAATTTTGCAGGGTTTCCTGAGGACACGTTCTGCTTCAGAATATAAAGGTCAGTTTTCATATCTTACCTCCTGTACTGATCCCGACAAGATGGACAAGTGGGTGTGACTTCTGAGCTTTAAACCTATTAAGAACAAACAAAGAAAACCCTTAAATCCTTTGAATCTGCAATCTGGTGTAATCCTGGCTACATAAGTAGAAGTCCTTCCACTACATATATGTGTTTGGGATCATGCATATGTTACACAAAACCAACCAGTTACACAAAAACAACAACCCAACCAATGTGAAATGAGAAATAACGCTGAATTTGGGCAGGTGTTTACGTTTCCAAACCTTATGCTGGGGCTGGGAGATCTATGATCTCAGACTTTGGTGTTGTGTGTTAAAATAAATCAGATTGATAAGTTCATGAAAGAGACTGGGGAGTGTTGCATCATAATGGTAAAGTATTTATAGTGTTGTTTATGAAACAGTAAGAGGGCTTTGAACTCAGTGAACCTGGGGACCAGGAGGTCCTTTCTAGTCCTTTGTTTCCGTGGCCGTTTCTCATGTCTTTTATTTCCAACAGAAACTTCTGTCATATCTATTAAATATGCGGAGCTTCTCTCCGTAACAATAGAGGTAGTGCCTATGAGTGATGCTTGTGCAGCGTAAATTAATTTCCTATGGACACTTTACAATGCAGAACGGGGAGAGGCCCGAATACCATCCAAATAAGAGGAGTTTAGATTCCCAAATAATCATTCTGTAACCTGCATTTATAATACATTTCCAAGAACAAAAGACATTCCTTTAGAAACAGCTGAGGTTGCTAAGTGACACAAATGTATTTACGGTGTCATAACTTGCAAAATCCAAACACATTAGAACAAGGGAGCTAATAAGCAGAAATGTCATGAGCCTTGCACCGACTCCCAGTAAATATAAATATGTTGGCCAACACTTCTACGTGGTTTTGGATTTCCCAGTCAGAAACCTTGATGGAAACAGAAAACGTTGCTTGTTTTTGAAAACATAGGCTTTTGTTCTTAGGAAATTCAAATATGCATATTTTGTCACAACACAAGAACCTCAGTTCAGACCTACAGGATTTGTTTTTTTCTTGTTTTGTTTCTGTTTATCCTCGCTCAATTGCCTCAGAAGTCTCCTTGAGGGATGCAGCTTACCAGCAGCTGTAGATATAGCCACCTGTGAGGCTGAGTTGCTTCTTTCTGCTGACGTTTTCACTGTTTCTTACATCTTTTAGCCACAAAACCATTAGCATCGGGGTGAAAAGCTAAAGCTGGCACCTTCTGCTACCTCCTTGCAGTGCCTGGCAAACCAAGGTGCTGCATCCCAGTTTGTCCATGCACATGGGACAAGCATTTTATCCCCTCTAGGGGGGACCACAGGAGCCTGATCCTTCTCTTTCCCTAAGCTGCAAAACCTCTTCTTCGTCCTCCGATACACACAAGCACCCCTGGGTCCCCTGTGCCCCAGATGTGCAAACGTGCCTGGTGTGCGGGGATTGCTTCAGAGCAGCGCGTTGAGCCACCTGGTTATTATGGGCTGTCAAGTTGCCTTGCACAACAGCCTCTGCTAGTTTAGGAATGAGGCGGCAGGCGTGGGAAAGGAGCCTTCAGACACCTCGGTGATGCACCAAACTACGGGGCAACCAGGTCTTTGTTTGTTTATTCAAATAATTGACTCACTTCCAGCTTTCCTAATAACCGGAATGCATTTTTATGGTGACATTATATTACAAGCAATGGGCCGGCGCGGTCTGCTGTGTGGGATCACATAGATTTTCCACATACGCAGTTCCTGTGAATAATTTCCACTTGTGTGATCTTTTCAAATATTAAAATGCATGAAGTGGAGCTGAAAACAAAATATTGAACCAGCCCTGAAATTCCATGGAAATAGACTTCTGCAACATCTCTCGAAAAATCCTAGTGATTCAAAAGGAAAACCTCATTCACGTTTTCGTCAAAATTCCCTGCACATTTCTGTACTTCCTGACAAAGTGCCCATGCTTACTGCTATACCTCCAATCCATAACTGTTTGTTAACCAGACACGTCTCCTGACAGCTCTGTTAAAACAAGCCTATCTACGGTGAATACTGAAAAGCCACAATCAATAAACTAGTATATAATGATTACAAGTAATGCATCTCACTTGGCATGTAGGCCAAAAAAAGAAGGAAAAAAAAAACCCTCTTGTCTAATTGTGCTTGAAGTAGACTTGTCTAAAATTAAGGGAGCACTTGTCCCACAAGGACGGGAGCCAATTCGGTGGAATCAATGGAACCTGGGTACGCCTGCCAGCTCTCTTCTTTTAAATCCCTCCTTCAAGCATGCTTTGGACGCTAAGGCATTAGAAAAGATGAATGTTATTTAGAAAGAAAAACAGAAAAAGAAAACAAGGCACCACCTGAGATCTGATAACCCCTTGTTGTGTTTTGAGTGTGTAATTCAGGGCCTGAATGTGCTCCTGACAAGCACGATCAGCCCTCGGATGAGAAACATCCTGGGGAAGCTGCTCTGGTCACAGGCACGTTACGTTTCCTCCTTTCTGCTCTCTGGCTACAGCTCATCAAATACCAGCCCTCGTGGTGTTAATAATGTCATCCCAAATTCCTCAGTTTCTGCGCTTTTTCTGGCCAGCACTGTTATGCCCACTCATGGTACTTATTACGTATGAGTTTTGATCCCTGTCATGTTTCTCTGCAAGAGCTGGTGATTACCAAAACATTTTTAAAAACACATATCCTTCATATCCTTTTTCCTAAAGCCTTACGAGCCCCTCAGAACCAGACAGGGAGGTCCAGCTTCTTGGAACACCTTCCTTTTTTCCCTCTCAAAAGCAATGTCTCTGACAGCCCAATTCTACTGCACCACTCCCCTGTTTAGCTAATACAGTCCTTGTGATCTGCTTGTCTTCCTTTTTTTTTTTTCCCTTTTTTTTTCATTACCTCTTAAAAATCCACAAGCATTTGTGAAGCAGTGGCTTATTTCAAGCTTTTATTTTCACCCTGGCTTCTTATTTTTTCTTACAGACACCTATTAGGTCAGCCTGGTTTTCCCTTATTAAATCAAGCCGGTGTGTTTAGACAGTGAATTTCCCAACAGCAAAGTCAACAAACAAGATCCATAAATTATTACCCAGTAATATTTTCCATCACATTAGCAACTGTGTTTTCCTCTATATTTTGTTTACAGCCACACTCACCCTCAGTGGATAACGAAAAACAGCCCTTTAGGTTGCAAACCTTTCGGTGTTCAGAGTCCAACCTAATAGATTTCATGAGGTCCTTGGGTGCTATTATACATGCATAATTTAGCGTAAGTAGCACAGGTCATGTCACTTAGCTCCTTCGGATGTAGGACTCTCAAGGCTTTGGGGGGAAAAAAAAAAAAAAAAAAAAAAACAACACGCCCTGGCTTACAGTAAGAGGCACGGAGACATTCCTGCCTTGTTCACATTTCCTCTCTGCAGGGTCCTGCTGAACAGCCACAGTTCGCAGCCCAGGGCACCAACGTGAACTGGCCGTGATTTTAATTTTCCTTTATGGCAAATTTAGACCTGCAGCAACTGCGAAGCTGCACGGGAACAGGTTGGGCTGCCCCTGCAGTGGGAAGAGGAGGCAGAGAGAGAGGCTGGAAGCACCACAGCCGTCCCAGCCTGGGCATTTCCTTCCCCCCTGGGAATCAGGGCATTGTGCTCTGGTCAAATGGACACCTGGAGGTGAAGCTTTTAGCTACAGGAGCTACCATTTCTAACACGATACAAATTGTTCTCGCTGGACCCTCACTGTTGCTAGCAATCAATGTCCTTCCCTCTCTTTGAAGACATCCAGCATTTTGGAGTAATTCCCTGCTCTTCCCTCCTGCTAGCATTGTTTGAATCAAGAGCAGCAAAGCAAAATTCCTGCCAACTATGAAGGAACATTTTCAATATTTTACAGCCAGAGAGCAGCAACTTCATTGCATTAGTGTGTGTTTCCTCTTCCCATCAGCAGCTGGTACAATGCAATGATGGACGTTTCGGTTCCTGCACTCCATCCTTTTTGCTGAGAGACACGACTGTACTTCTGGGGTGTGAGTCATGGGGCTTCAAACGCTTTTTTGTTGGGAAAATTGCAACTAACCCTCCCCAGGCTTCTCTCACTCTCTTGTGAACACTGACGACATTTGTTGGCATTTACAAGCGATCTATTTGCTCCTGGGGTAGCGGCTTCAAAAATACTTCTATTTCCTTGCTAGGATATAAATGGACACTTGCAGCTTCTGCTGCCAGGAGCATGTCTTTATACCTTCACTTGTGTCTGGTGTGCAGCTTCTGAGTGCAAACTGTTTAGTAATGACACTGCATTAGGGTTTCTGACCTGCTTCAATGCCCGCGTTGAAGCCGTTGCTGTTGTGCTGGCAGAACTGCGCTAAGCCACGCGGTGAGCCTGTGAGCTGTTCCTTAAAAATACCTCTTTTTCAGGACTCTTTAAAAACGATGGATCGGCAGAAATGAGCAATGCCAGGATGGGGGAGGGCAGGGCTGAGGAAGGGTGATGGGACAGGAGCGATTAAAGCCAGCTTTACCCGTAAACACTTTACAGTGTGAAACCCCAGGCTGAGATTTCTGAGGATCTTCATGACTCTTAGCAGCCCCGTTGCTGCCTGCGCTATTAATTCTGGACCAGGCATCAGCAGGATCCCTCCGGTAACAGGGGAGGGTGCGTGAGGATGCACGGGACAACCAGCAGCATTCAAATGGAGCAAACCTGTGCTCACAATACCGAGTAGCCGACCAGCTAGGCTCGCTTTAATACCAGCCTGCATCTTCCTGTTAGCCTCACTGCCTCAAATCAAAAGCAACCACAGGCTCCGACTTAATTTTTTATTTATTTTTTTTAATGTAGGAAAGATTCCAGTTATAACCGGAATAGGTTATAACTCAGGTTAGCTTTGCTGTGATATTAAGCCCAAAGAGCTTGTAAACAGAAGGCCCTGACTGCAAAATTGATTTAAAACTTTATAAAGTAGATCTGCTGGCACAATTCTACGCTGAAAACGAAGGCAGGACCCTGAAGGCCAACATTTCTAAGGCAATTTGTCCAAGGAAGAAACACCCTTTTTCAGTTAATGAACCATTTTAAAAAGCACTTAATGCTATTTACGTTCATTACAATTTTCCTATAAAATACACATTAGATCACCACCTTCAGCTAGGAAGCCATCACTCAAGTTAGGTATCACCAGTGTTATGAGCTCATTTATTTCAGAAGTTCCCCCCTTTGGTCATTTCACAAATTTGCCCGAATGAGCCATTTTAAACAGTCCCTGCTTTAGTTTTGTGTTTCTTACTGAATGTCGAGATTCCAGAGGAAAACTCTCCACCATGTCTGCCAAATTCATTGTTGTTACAGCCTTGGTGGGTTTTATTGCTTTCCTTTAGCATTCAGTTGACTAAGGTAGTTAGCTGGGCAAACCGGCAATAAAACCAGAAGTTGCAACAAGGTTTGTGAAGAGGCAAACTTATAAATGAGCAACGAAGCTAGGAACGAGGGCAGCGAGGCATAATCCATCTATATGCTCGAAACTAGTTTGTTGGACTTGATGCTCTTATGCAAAGAGGTCTTTTCCAGCCTAAGTGGTTCTGTGAAACTACCTTCCTTTTACCTCAAAATCATGCCTGACCTGAAACGTATCCACACAGCAGAACAAAGATAATTTTAAAATATCAAAAGGAAAAACTCTCATGGCAGTTCCAGCTTTTGATGACTATTTTTTCATCACAGCTATCCTACTCCTCATACTTACGCATACTCTTGTTTACATTGGGCATTGCATAGCCTGGTACAGCAAATTGTGGTGCATCGGAGCAGGGATTGCACTGCAGAAAATAAAATGTTAATGATGATGATTGAGGTTTTCCTGGGATTCCCATATGAGCTCTTATTATCACTGCTGCCATCCTTCCGCTGCTGAACTTTCCTTGCTGTGCTCATTGATGCCTTTGCAACTGAAGTGGGTAGAATATTAAACTGAAGACGGCTTTTCTGGAAGCGAATGTGAGTTCAAATTGCTTTTTCTTCACAAAATCACTCTGGTATGAAAGAACTGTGCAGTCCCAAAATCCCCAAAGAAAAGCTCTTCTAAGATAAGAAAAGAGGAAGAAAGGCCGCGTTGCTCAATGAGAAACCCTTCAACAACGACAAGCCCCGCCGAGTGACCACAGGGGTGTTTCCCTCGGTGAGGTACCTCAGCTTTCACGGTGTTGCAAGGTGGCTTGTGTAATTTGTGAGCAGCCTGGCCAGCACCACGTTGTAGAGGCACCTCTGGGTGGTGGCCCAGCTCCTCTGAAACCCCACATCGCAGGTTCGGTTTTCTTCACAGAAAATATTCTGCTGGGGGAATGAGTTAAACCAGAGCTATCGCAGCAGAGCCTTGTTATAGCTAATTGTTGCTTGTGTACAACACCATGGCTGTACATCTTTCAGTCTTGTGGCACGGACAGGTGCTGTGGAGAGAGCCCCAATGGCATTGCAGTGTGGTTATTGGGGCCTACAACTGGCACAGGTCTTCCCAGCACGGAGCCACGCAGCTCTGTTCAGTACCAGCTCCCATCACAGCCTTTCAAAATCCAATGCTTCAGTCATGAATTAGGAATAAACAGAAATCCAATTTCTTCCGTGCTGACAATGAACATTGGTATAATTATGCCAGGAAAAAAAGAAGTCCTTGAGAGGACTTATAAGTAGACATGGGCCAAAGTGCCTGCAGGTGTGGTCTCCACAGCAATCTCAGTGTTCCTCAGGGAGTTTGTGTGCAGACAAGCCTCCAAAAGCAATGCAAGTGATGCAACCACGCGACCTGCAGAACTGGTGTCTGAGGCAAGGGCCAGCCACCACAACCAGCTGAGGCTGGTGTAAGGGAAGAGCGAGGTTTTGGGACCTCTCCTGCAGAGAAAACTTCATCAGACATTTCATTTATAAAGCAGTTTCTGTTTGCAAAATGTGGCAAAGTTCAAACTAATTATTCGCTATTTTGAGTGAACTCTTTCTCCCATCCTTAGAGGTTTTGAGTCACACAGCTCACAATGAATGCCTTCTGTTACTACAGCTGAGACAAAATGTGTAATGTATTTTGGCAGATCCCCTACCGCCCCTCCCAATTTCTAAAAGAGACTAATACTGCTGGTAAAAAAAAAAAATATAAAGAACTCCATGCACATAGTTTCTCATTCTGGTGATAAAGCACACGCGAGTACGATGGAAAGCATTTTCTCTCTGAACTGATTTGTTGTATATATATTGCTGTTTGGAGCAACAAAGAAGCCATTGTAATGTAAAAACATCAGTCCTCAAGTAAAATTTGTAGTCGCAGTTATCTGATACATAAAAGGGGATGCTGAAGAACTGTAAAACTCCCAAATATTTATTCAGCAAAATGGTTGAACCCCATGCATGCTTCCCAAGCCGTGCACATGTGCACGCTTCTTGTGTGTCACTTAATGTGTGCTGCTGCACTTTATGGCACAGTTTGTGTAATTTGTCACTTTGATTTACTGTATGATTTCCTGAGTATAAAACAATCCAGAAATAAGTGTCATTCTGTGGGGAGCAAAGTATTTGAGTGCAGCTCACCACCTCCAACGCGTCAGTGAGATCTATTGCGCCAGTATTAATGGCGTGCTCAGAAGAACTTTTCCTCTCCTATTGAAATTCTTCTAGCACTGTATTTAGCTTTGGCAAATGCTCCCCACGTGTCTTTGAGTGGCAGTCCATCTTCGGATGTTTATGTTTGCCATCTGGAGACGTCAGCTTTGCTCTGCAGAAGAGCTATGAAATGGTGAAAGTAAATTTCAAGGAGTTGAAAAGAACATTTTTAAAAGGTTTACACACAAACGTACCCATAAATAGCGTAGGAAAAAATGAAAGTTTTATTCCCGTGTAATGGTATGAACATGTATTTTTGGCAAGTCATTCTACTGTCTGAAGTTTTCATTTCATCCTACTGCTACACATAACCCCAAAAGAATTGTAATTAAAGTGTATCACAGGAAGAATAAATACTCTAGTTTTTAGCTTGTTCTTTTTATGCATGTGATTGTATGTTCAGTGTGATCAGGCTCACAATTCTTCTGGTGCTCCTTATACTGAGGCAGATTTCATGGTTTGCATGGATTTTCCACCCAACAACTTTTGTGGAAAATACTTGAACTAAGGAAATCTACCAGTAAAACGTATATATATATATGTGTATAAAATAATAATAAGCCTGGATTCCTTGTAGAGGAAGATGTGATAATTATGCTTCATTTTTATTGCTGTTACTTTTCATAGCTGCAGAGTCGAATGCAGAATCAGTATTTCCTTGTACTCGGCAACAATTCAAGATAAGCATCAAAGTGATTAAAAGTAGCCATGTAAAGGATGTAACCTCCTGTTACGCTGCTGTAGGTTTATTCTGCCACCAGCTACTGCAGTATAACTGCTAGCATGAAGTCCAGATCTTGGCAGGTAAAACATTTCCAGTCGAACGTCACCATTTCCATAACATGGAGTATTTGGAGCTATTGCCACAGTAAGTAGGATGAGGTGTAACTGGTGGTTGTAAGCCACAGAACAATTGAAGCTCAATCCCTAGAAATGTATTAATGCTCTTTCCAGTTATTTAAGCTGTTGAGATAGGCAGGGACATCTACAGTACCCAGAAACGATATGCATTCATCTCTGTTTATACCACTGGGAAAGGCACTGCCATCTGCCTTTCTCCATCTACTCTTTGCTCTTTGTAAGATGAACCCAGCTCCAATGTCATATGAAGATTTATTGCTAGCGATCTGCTTCAAGTTGTTTTCTGGTCACCAACAGCTTGTTTGGAATCCCTTTTCTCTTTGCTGTTGGCTGGTGCCACCGTGGGGCTTTGGCTCGTCAGAGTTATTTTATACATCATTTGCTCAGCAGTGCAGGGGACGACTCCTTTCCCATAGAAAAGCAATTCTTTCTCAGAAGACACATGTAAATCTTGGCTGTTGAGACAGTGGTTTTTGCAGATTTCCTTGAAAACCGAATAGTCGGGATTTTATTCCTCACTGCCTCACGTCTCGTGCTATCGTTTACAGCCCTGCCAAAAGTGTGCAGAACACCACAGGGCTGGGGCGCGCTAACCTCTGAGGCTGCTTGCTTTGCCACCCCGGCTCCCTCGTACACTGGTCTCCCTTACTTCTTCTAATGGGATTTCAGCTTCATTTCCTTTAATGATCAAAAGTGGGCGGCACGGTTTAGCCCTGAAAAGGAGCGATCCCACAGCCCTGGCTGCAGCAGGGAGAGGAACTAGGGCAGAGGCCAGCTGGGCTGCGGCCAGGGCTGGCTGCTGCCTTCCCCGGCTGGAGCGCTCCAAGGTGAAATATAACCGGGCACACTAGAAAACTAGAGGCTGTAAATAGAACAAAACAAATAAATGTGTTTAAAAAAAAAGACTGCAAGAGCTGGTCGCTTTTCAAACACTCTTTGTATTTTTTGGAGAAGTCATCACTTCATTTTTTTAGCAATGCGTGGTCCGGTTCTCAGCACTGCCTTTTCAGGTGAAACAGGGTGGGATCTGCATGGATCCAACACAGATCCCAGTCCAATGTGGGTCAGATTTTCTTTCTTATTCCTCCTTGGGATACAGAGACTCAAGTGTGGTCCTGGTGGAGCCCATGAGTTTATCCAGGTGGGATTGGGACACAGAAATTCTCACTGTGGGTGCCTCAGTGGCTAGCTGCTGGCATTGGGATGCCTGGGGTCTAATTTTCAGAGGGCAAGAGCTGATCTGCCCTCAGCACCCATGAGATCTCAGTACCTTCAGCACTGCCTTTATGATTCTCCTGCGTTAGGGTTAGATGTTTAGAATAATTTCTCCAAAATCTGGTTTGGTTTCCGCTTTGCAGGCGGTCTGGTAACACAGCAGAGCACACTTAGCAGGGAACCTGGGCCTACAGGGAGCCAGCTCTGCTCTAACAGCAGCAAAGTTGTGAGCCTTCCCTCCACACCCCAATTGCTTCAAAGGTGAGGTGGGCCCAAGTGCATGCCAATATTCATTAGCCCAGAGCTCTATCAGGCAAGCTGTCAGCCTGACTCGAAGCATTTTCCATTCAATTTTTGTCTTCACATCCCCCTACTTGTCTCCCTTTCATTTTTCCCCCACGAGCTCTGCCCATCGTTATCAAGAACAGCACTTTCTGGAGTAGCCTAGAAGAATGTCAGCAATTCCTTTCTCTTCCATTATTTCCATTTCTTTTTAATTAAAACACGATTTATTTCAATCTCCGTGCACTGTAGCAATATCAATGAAACAATGCATGTCCCACCCAGATAATGGAGAATGGTTCCCCCTGTTATTAATCCATGCTATTTGTTAAATTCCAATAGTGTTTTCTTTATTTAATGGCTGCACAAATTACCTCCTGGGGGATGCTGCAGCGTTATTAAAGCTTATCTCTCTTGGGCCTAATTCTCTCTTGGTTTCTTGTTAGCCATTTATACTCATGCAAAGTGTACATCAAACATTAGGAGGAGTGTATATTTGTGATTTGGTAGTGTTTCACCTGCCTCCAAAAAAGCCTACTGAAAGTAATACTGGCAATAGCATACTTCTGGCCCAAGACCTCTTTTGCTGCATTCCCACTTGCAGGGCCATGGGGATACAGGACAGGCTGCAGAAGCACACTGGTGACCCTTCCACCAGCCCGCAGTGCCTTGGGAAGTCACAGCGGAGACTCAAAATCTTTGTCACAGGATCATAAACTCATCCAGGTTGGGAAAGACCTTCAAGATCACCAGTCCAACCATCACCCCGACCCACCAAGTCCCATCACTGAACTCTGTCCCTCAGTGCCACGTCCACACGTCTCTTAAATACCTCCAGGGATGGGGACTGCACCACTTCCCTGAGCAGCCCATTCCAGTGCTTGACCATCCTTTCTGTGAAGAAATTATTCCTATTATCCAGTCTACACCTCCCCTGGCACAACTTGAGACCATTTCCTTGTGTTGATGGAGACCAAGATGGTAAGACCTAGAAGGACACTCCCAAAAGCGCATTTACACATGTAACAACACTTCCAACAACATTTACACACCTAAGCTTCTCCAGAGGACTTGTTAGGATGATGTTTCTAAGGGGCAGATAGGCACTTAGTGGAATTGTCCAGGGAGTCAGTGCTCCTCACAACCAGTGGGCTCCCACCGTGATCATTTTCGTGATGGAGACAGGTCTCAGGTCATGGCTCCACTGAGGGGAGCATTCGAGGTGATGCTAATTACAGGTACACCTTCCTCAGACATCTGTCTGCTGCTGCAGGCTGCCCCTTTGCTTTGTTGATTTAAAAATATAACCCTGGAGGACAAAATGTGCTGACTGCTCAGAGCTGGACCAGTTTCACAATCAACCCCTCAAAGAGCTCTGTTGGCGACCCTGACAGGGCGGTGTTTTGGGATTTGGGGACTGGGGACTTGTGGTGAGGGTGGATGGAGGAGGATGGCAGGGGGCTCTGTGGTTTTGCTGCCCGTCTTCTTGGTGGTTACATTGCAGATTTGGAAATATATTCCAGTTGGAGCTGATTTACTGGGGGGCCTGTGAGAGAATGGCTGTTTTGCAGGCAGCATGTAAGGGTGAATTACCATACAGAATGCATGGGAACTGTGGAATGAAATATCCAAATGTACGTGAGCCTCTGTTTATGCTTACAAGCACACTCTAGATTATTCCTTCATGAGAGGCTGCAAGAAAGAAGCCAGAAGAAAAGGGGGGGGGGGGAAATAAATGAGAATCATTCACAACTCTTGTCAATTAGCCAGTGACGCAGTATGTCCAAAAAAATAAAATAAAATAGAGGGAGGGGATTTCTGAAACCCACCAGCACACAGCCCCATTTGTGCCCAGTACCGGCCCGTAACTATTGCTATATGCAGAAGGGCAGCAAATAATTAACATAAAACTGGTTAGTTATTACTTGGGCCTGGAGCCAAGCCATGTTATAGCTGATTTACCGTAAAGGCTTATCTGCGCCAGCGCTGTTCCCACTCTTGCTCTGGTCCCAGCGCTGCTCCAGCCGCAGTAAGAGCCGTGGAAGCTCGTGTTAGACCAGGCGCAGGCATTTTTACTGCCGGGTGGCCTCATCGCCTTGTGCAGTCATGTGTGCGCAGCGCCGTGTGTGGATGGATGTTTTACAGCCTCTCCTCAGAAACGGCTTTAATGTGCACACCGGCAGCCAGCATCTAAAAATCATTTCCATCGAGTGATTTCAGTGTATAAGGAAGACAGATTACGAGGCTTGTTATTATGCTACTGTGAGGGGCTTTAAAAAGGAAAACGTTTTTCCTGGCGTGGTATAAATACCTCATCATGACATTGCAGTCACAGGCTAGGAAACCATCACAGCCACACGCGAGAAAGTCAGCGCCACGAAAACACAAAATCTCTCCCTCTCTTTGGTCTTCCTAACCTAACCTTCCTAAAGGAAAACCTATTTATGTCCAAACGTTTTCGTGTCCGTGGCTTGTTGTTTACCTTAGAAGCTCACGCTTCGTTTACAGCCTGCCCCTTGTTTCTCACTGCTCCAAGGCTACGTACTCACGAGGGGACCCAAAATCAGGTTTGGGTGGCTGAACACACACCGATGTCTCAGAGGGCTCAGAATTAGGGATGGCATTTGGAAATGTAAACCCAAGTCTCTAAAAGTGAGCAACGAGTTAAACAATAAACCGTATCAGGTAGCCTGTTTATTACCACATGGCTATTTCCACTCCTGTTCTCCATAAAGTTGTGCCAGCACTTTCATTTTAAACACTGTTTTTCATTAGTTTATATAACACAGCTGTAAATGTTTTTTCAGGCTGAAACTTGGCATTCAAAGTCACGAGGGAGAAGCTAGAAAAAAAAAAAACAACACAAAAAAAACCCACCCCTGGCTAAGCTGCTTTTGGATGATGTAAAAATGAAGCTGCTGGGAGTTTTGCAGGGAACAGGTATGTCCAACTCAATAAAAGCTTTGGATTAAGACGTGGGGGAAACACAAACAGCCTCAGCAGAAGTTCTCCATGAAGCAGCGATCCTGGAAGAGGTCAGCGCACGGGTCTACGTGGTGAGTCTTGAACTGGAATGGAAGAGCTCAATAAACAAAATACCGATACAGTGATGCTGGAGGAACATAATTAGTCACATCGTGGACTTCTCTCTGGTATGTACATTGTAAACGTGGATCATCTCCATCAAGCATGGAGAGATTCATGGATGTGAGTGCGTGTCCTTGCATAAGTAGCATGGATCAAGGACCTGACCGCCAGGGCTAGAGTGATACAAGACAGCTGAGCCGCCTCACAGCCTGTTGGGAAACTACCCTCTTTTTTTTCCAGCTTAGTTTTCTGCCAGGTTAGCAAGCTCAAGCAATTCAGTGAGGCATCCACCAAACGTGAGAGCCGCCACAAGAGAAACAGTGAAGATGCTCCCCCTTTTCACAGCGACACAAGGTGCGCGTGGCCCCTTTTGTCACCAGGCCAGGAGCACCTTCCATCGGGACAACATCTTGGTGGCAGTGTTAAACAGCAACTTCTCCCCACTCTCCCTGGACCTCGTGCCACCCCTCTGTTGGGCTCGCCCAGTTGTTTGGAGTACACTGTGCCAGTGAACACAAATAGTTTTGCTGGGCTATTTCCTAACCCAGTTTGCTGCACGATTACACAAAGAGGTGGGCTGGTGGAGCTCAGGAGGCCGCAGGGAGGCCTGAGAGACTAGTTGGTGGGGACAAGGGACATCGGCTGCTGTGGCCAGTAAGTGGTCCTGGCACCTGGAGCCACACCACAGGCTGAAGCCACTGCAGTTCTTAGCATTAGCTTCAGTGAACAATAGTGAGTGCCCCTGTTCCCAACCCGAATCTCGGCCACAGTGAAATCAGCGAGCATTTTTTTCCCATGACTCAGTGGAATTGGGTTTAGAGTAAAAACTCACCTGTGTTTTGACATTGCTTATGAAGCTCCCTTCTGAGGGAATCTGGAGCCAGTACTAAGAGGCCATTTGGGTAGCAACCCATAGATCTTTTCCCATTTCCTAGCCTATTTGCCAGTTTTATGTGATTGCTGGTATTCTACAAGAGCTAGTCTCTTCGCAGTGCCCAGCTACATGCTCCTTGCTTGTGCAGCTCTTGAGTGAATCAATGTGAGCATCTATAGAAACAGGGGGGCCTTTTCAGTGAAAATCCTGTGCTAGCTCCACTAAAACCCAACGTGGGCAGGTCAGTACATCCATTAAAAGCCCGCTTGCACTCAAACAGCGTGGAGAACAACTCTCAAAAAAAAAACACTGAAGGAGCTCCAGCACCTGGGAATTAACAACAGGCCCTTCAGGCATGCAGCTCCTGCTGATGGCAGGATTATTAAAAACTCACTTATTTTTGGCTTGTTTCGGATCTAGGTGCCAAATATCTATTGCAAGTATGGAAGTTTTGGCCAGGAACTCCCTAGGTGTGGTGATACCAAATGATAATTCCTGCTCAAGCCTGCGAGGGTGTTTAGGTCTTTGAAAGGAGCTCTCAGCACCCCCAGAAGAAATCAGAGGAAACAACGTGTTGGCACCAGGAGGAAGAATTTTTTCGCAGTTCCTATGCCTGAAAAATGTTCGTAATTACATCTAGCCTCACAGAAAAGCTGCAAAGCTCAATTAGCGCACGGAAAGCCCATCGGTGTACATGGGGAACACTGTTGCCCTGGCAAGGGGCTGGACTAGGTGGCCCAATAACTCAGCTATGAGTCAATGAAGTTACATAATCCGGCACAGCTGTGCCGTGCATGGTACCTGCTATAAACAAACTGCATTATCACATATTTACCAGGGAGGGTGAACTGGTTCAGCTAAAATAAGAACAGGAACAACCCTGTGTCCCGCAGCACCTCAGCCTTACCTCTGCTTACACTCCGGCACAACCTGTCCTGGCTGAAACGAGCTCTCAGAGGGTTTTTTTTTTTTTCCTTGTAATATTAATTACTTAAGTGAAAATAAAAATGAGAGGATGGAAATAACCCAGAGAAATGTGTTTTAGTGCCGTGTTTCAACCAAAGTTCCCGAGCTGAAGTACAGCAATAAATGTCAGGGACCAGCTGCTTCCTTTCGTACTTAAGTCCATGCAGAGACCGTGTGATTCCCTCCAGATCCCCCTTTGGGAAACGCTGGCTGAGAGCATTATTTACAGAAGAAATAAAGGATGTTAACAAACAGAGGTGGACTTTATATTCCCTTCTCATTTTCCCCTTTCCAAATCCACCAACTGCTGTGGCTGCCTTCGGGGGACTCGTAAAACCCCTCGTCCCATGGACACTGCGGTTCCACTCCTCTCTGAGATCACATCCCGCTTCCCACCGCTGTGTGGGAAGGAGAAGGAGGCCAAGTGTGTAAAAGCACAGCACGAGCCCTCAGCAGGCTTTGGGACTCCCCTCGCCCTCTCCGCAGGGACGTGTTACGTGTCTTGTGGCACGTCACTGCTGCTTGCATGTGGTGTGGGGATGCAAGGACCTCTCCACCTCGGGAGGATGCTCCAAGCTCCTCAGTGGAGGCGACTGATTGCCAGGGAGAGATGCTTACACGGTGCACAGCTTTAGACATCCTGAGATTGCAGTGCTTGATGTGTTATTTTGACGATTATGTAGCATTTATATTGCAGATGCGCTAGGAATTGCACGTACTGGTAGGAAAATATAGTTTTAGTCACTAGGGGACAGTTTTAAAAGATAAAGAAGGTGGAGGTTGGGGGAAAAGAAAACTCTCTGTCTCAAAAACATATAGCAAGGTGAGCTCTGGCACGCACTTATAGATCACATGCAGGGAAACACACTGGCAGGAGAGCTGCTAATTGTAGCTTTCCTTCTTGTGGTGCTTCGTTTAGAAATCCAGTTCTGGAGTAAGGGAAGACTTAGCAGAATAGAAATGCTGGAGGGGGGAAAGAGCTAATCAGGATAAGAAAGCTAAGGGAGCTGGGGATAAAAAATGAGTGGAAAAAAAGGTGAGTGCAAAAGGAATGGAAAAACATATAGATGGAGAACACTAACAGGTAACGGTGCAGAGTTAGAAGAGCAGCATAAAGCAGGAATGGTGGTATTTGGTAGTTTAGGAAAAGAGTCAGAAATAAATAAAGTTTTAAACATTTGGAAATGTGGGACTTAGGAGCTCTACAGGCATCAGAAGGGAGCTGAGGAGAACTGGAATGAGGCACAGACTCCCCAGAGCAGGACAGACTGGGGTGCTGCAGCCCCCTCCCACGTTGCTTCCATGTTAGCACCATTTCATTAGGTCTGTTGTAGAGTAACTGCTCACGAGTCTGTTGGTCTCCATCCAACAGCCCTGCACTCTGGTGTTAAGAAATATGCAAAATCCAGCTTCAAATCCATTTGCAGTTGTCCTTCATTTCAGGGAAGCGTCAAACTAAATTTAGGGCCATGTTTGGGTTTTAAGAGGAGCTGATGCCAGGGTTGGTGTTTCTTAGGTGCAGTCTCGACCATTTACAAAGAAGCCCTTCAGAGTCGTGCCTCCCTGAACACTGCAAGGAAACCACACCTGCCTTCCCAAAAAACACCACACTGACTCTTTGTTTGTTGCCTGCACCAAAGAGGACACATCATCCCTCCCCTTATTTTTATTTTTCCTACTTTCTTTCTGTTTCTCAGGCACTTGCACCCTTAAGTCTGTGGTCGGTCCTAAGAAAGCTGGTGGATACCCAGCCCGATGCCTCCTGCTCCCAGTGCCCTACAACCCCACCAACGCCCCTGCACCGTGGCATGGCTGCCACTGTGGTGCCAGCCAGCCAGCAGGATCGGGAAAATGATCCAGGTTTGCAGCAATGCTGTAAACCTGGGAGGAGAAAGGGAGGGAGAGGCAGCGTTATTTTTGACCTGGATCGATTCCCTCAGCCGCTTCACGCTGCAGCCTCGCAGGCGCTTGCACCAGCACAGCAGAGCAGGTGGCGGCAATGAGCTGCTGGCTTGGGAGCATGGAGCTGCTGAATCCTGAATCACCAACAAGAGAAGTGTCCCATAGCCATGCTCTCTGCTCAGCCCCTGACCTGCTAGCCTTTGCTTTCTATTGCTATCGCCTCAAAAATGCACACTCGGTTGCTCCTTCCACGGAGCTGGGTTGACCCATTGCACAGATGAGGATCTGCTTGGCTGTGCTGACAACTCTTACAGCATTATCTTGAATTTTGTGATATCAGGAGGTTTTGTTAGGAGCCAGCTCTTGGAATCACACGATCACACGTGAATCTCAGTTTTCTTTTGCCTTCCTTAAAATCAGCTTGCCACAGGAGGACGAGGGAAGCCTAACAGCACAACACAAAGCCCCATTTGAAGGGCTTTAAAAAAAAAAAAAAAAAAAAAAAAAAAAAACTTCAAAAGTACACATTTTGTGAAATCTCATTATTTTCTGAGGGTTGATTCATGACGGTTGAATCCTCAGGACCGGCAATATTCATATAACGTAAAAGAGCTATAAACATTAAAGGAGTAAAAATGCGCGGCGGCGCTCCTATATCCCCCGCCAGCTGCAGCGAAGCTATGCCTCGTCGGGATTTATTGCAGCATCCTCGAGCAGAGCAAGTGCTGAAGTGGTACTATTACTTCTGATTACGAACGGGCCGGGTAAGAGCATCGCGGCCATAAACACCCCATCACGTAATGGGCCACGCGGTGCAACACCTACTGTAGTGACAGCGTTCAACTCCTCAGCTTTAAGAACAGTGCTCTCAGGAAGTCTCCAGACTGGAATTAGTCTGGTGCCTTAAACACAAATCGGTGTTAGTCCTTCTAAAAGGTGAGACACCAGGCAAGCCCTTGGTAGCTGTTCTGATGGAGGAGGCATCTCACTGTTTGTTTTCCGCTGGTAACAAAAAGGTCAAGGTTCAGCCTGAAGGAGCAAAAAGAGGCTTAGGTGTCATGTCCCAGTGGTGGATCTCAAAGGGGTTTTGGAGGCAGACAGTTCTGCACCCATGGCAGAGACACTGTGCTGGTGGCATTGAGTAGGTGGTGGATTTCCTGAAAATCACCTAGCAAGTGAATGACCTGGGAAAAAATGTCCCTTTCCAGTCACAATCACTTCACTGTGGTGTCTCCAACTAAACGAGGACCTCTCTTGCAGATACCTTAATTAAAAGCTCCCCTCTTCCTCCCATCCCCTGGCCAAGAGTCAGATTTGAACAGAGCCCGTCTCATTCCTGCCTAGGTCCCCTTCCACCACCCAGATCCTGCCCGAGGGGTGCAGCCTGCACACTTACACCCCGCTAGAGGAACGTGATGGGGCACATCCAAGCTGCAAGGCACGTCAGTTTATCCCTCCCGTGGCATTTTGAGTGAAGTGATGCAATGTTGTGCTTGGGCTACAGCGGAAGGTTGTTTAAAGCTCTGTCCCCTCGCTTTTTTCAGACTAAGTAGAGCATTAGCACAGCCAAAGAACCAAGCTGTTTTGTAGCAAGTGTGGATCAAATTAATCTGTCTCAACCTCGGTTGTACAACGAGAGATTTCCTTAATGGCAGGAAGTCGGCTGTCCCCATATTCTTCACCCAGACAAAAGTTCTGGCCACCGCTAGATGAGAAAATAGCTGCAGCATTTGCTAAAGAGCCAGTGAAATAAAATCCCAAAAGGAAGTGTTCAAAAGACCTTAGATAAAGCAAACTGTGTCGGCAAAGCACAGACTACGTCACCCCCAGAAACAACGAAACAGCTCAGCGGAGGTAATTACAAAGTATGATGTAAACAAGTGGGTCGGGGTATGTGCAAACACTGCTAAACCAGAACACCGAGTGTGTTATCCCGGGGAACTGAAGTTCAAGGCACGTGTTGATTCACCAGCTCCCATTATCCCTGATCATGAGTTTCAGCGGTGTCTTGGGGAGCTGTGAACATCAAGGCACAGGGATGCACGCACACAGCCAGGTCCACCAGCTCCACCAGGGAGGTATGCAGCTCCTGCAAGGGGATAGCAGAGAGCAGGAAGGCTGTGAAACTACATCTTAAGCCAGCTCTGGGAATGTGAGTCAAAGCTTTAAGTTTGTGAGTCAAAGATTTAAGTGAGTAAAATATTTAAGTTACTTTGATTCAGTCTCTGTGTACAGATAGAAAACTGAAATCACGTAGGGTTTGGTACTGTTCTCAGGGGGGTAACTCCATGGCCTAAATGAAAAGAGGTTGCAGTTCCCTCAGAAGCCCAGGCTCAAATCTCAGCCAAGATTTTGGGGGAAACTCTTTTCCCTTTTCAGACCTGGCTACACAAAGGAGTTTACTTTGCAGCATGGTGTTGCAATGCAATTACATCGTATAAACCAGCAGGCAGGAGCAGTGTGCAAATGAACACATGGCTTTTATTTTATGGGTCATTATTTCCACTTGGAGGGAGGGAAGTAGGACACTTCAGCAGGACACAGAGGATGCCAAGAGCTGGGATCCCACATCACCCAGGGCTGCTGCTGGGCTGCGAGATTGCTCCTGTGGTGGATGGTGGGGCAGGCAACAGAGCATCGCCAGCAGTCACTGATTTCCATGTAGATGCTCACACTATTAAGCCTCTGTGATTCACCTTCTGGGAGTAGCTGGTGCCATTTTCCAAGCTCCTAACAAACCAGTATGAACAAAAGAGCTCTCGCCAAGGTAGCTGGACCGGTCACTGGGCTCATGTGGCAGCAGTGTGAGTGTATTTGGCACATCGGGGCCAGACGGCTGCGTGGTTTTGAGCCAGGCACAACTCTCCCACACAGTTTTGGCTGCCAATTTTCTGGCGTCCTCTTCCTTGCCTGCCATGGTGCCAGAAGAACGAGAACGCAGCTGAGGAGCAGAAGGAGCTCAATATGGCTGGGCAAGGCGCTCTCCCGGAGGAGCTGTCTTCCAAGCATCTTCCTCACTTTTCAAGCACTGCCCTTTTGTACAAGAGGAGCTATGCCCCAGGTCATGGCTTGTCTGCAGGAGCTGCTTGGAGGTGAGAAGGGCACCTTTCCACGGGTGGTTCGCCTGAGAGCCACCACATCAGCCTACCCACGTGAGATGATCTCAAAAGCAGATGGCCATCACCACCCAGGGCACGGTGTGAAAGTCCCCAGGTCTCAGGGTATTGTTGGCGTCACATATGAGGATTCCTATTTTCATTGGCTTCACTGGCAGCGCAACCCTGTTGTTGTTATCCCTGAATGAAGGCTTAGGGTTACCCGTACCTGGAGGCAAGTTTAGCCTAGATGGTGCAGACCACACAAGCGCGGGGTCGCCCCTGCACACCTGGGCCAGTCCCAACTCCGACTGTGCCACTGGTGGGCCCCCAAACCCCACAGCTTTCCAAGAAAACTCCATCTAGGGGTGTCCTGCTCTACGTCAGGGCTTGTGAAGAGCTTACACAGGGTAAGAGCTCTTGGTCTTTACAGGGTGTGCAATTCCCCAGATTGTCACCTGCTTCCACCGAATAGAGCACTGCCATCACATAGCCATTAGTGGTGTCAGGGCTTCTCCTTTCACTTCTAGAAGGTCCCGTCCACATCCTGCCCTCACGGCTGCATAAGATGTTCGTGGGACATCTGATCATAGAACAGACCACCGAACGCCTGCAGGATAAGCAACAGGACAGTGGTGCAGCACTGCTCCCAGCACCAAAATCCACATGGGAGACACCAGGGGGGCTGAGAGAGCCCAGCACCACCTGGTTGCAGCTCCAGCTGCAGCAGAAAGGAAGACGGACTCACTGCAGCTCGGAAACTCCTCGGCTCTCTTAGCAGCCCGTGTCAGGCACCCATCAGAGCGGCAATTTCCCGAGCGTGTGTCGGACAGCCCTCCTACACCTGGGCCGAGAGCAGCACCTCGCCATGGGCCTGACACAGTGCCTGGAATATCTGTCATGGTTTGTGGCACGCAGCATCACCGACACGGTGACACGACCTGCTGAGCTGTGCGGGACATCTCCTCTGCTGTGAGGCGCGAGCTCTGCACGCTCTGCAGGCCTTCGTTAATTTTAAATGGAACGGTGGATGTCAATTAACCGTGGGAGATCTGTCAGCGTTTGTTAGTGCTCTCTGTGCTCCTTTATTAATATTTCATACCGTCACGGATGCGAGTCCGCTTGGGGGAAACGTCAACAGCAGCACGACGCATTTCCCTGCAGGGCCCCGTGTTGGGAGGCAGGGGGTGGAGGAGAGGGGGAGGCTTGGTTTCCCTGTGCTGTGAGAGTTTTTCGGAGTGCCTGAGTTCACTCATGAATGTATAAAACCGTGGAACTTGGGTATAACCGGTTCGAGTGCCTAAGTGCTGGCCTGTGGGGCCTCGCTGCCCGCCTGCAGCTTCGTTGCACAAGCTTTGCTCGGCGTTGATTTTGTATGTTTGACTATTTGCTGGATTATGTTGTTAAGTTTAAAAAAAATAAAAAAAAATAAAATTCAACTTTGGAATGAAGACAAACACGAGGCAAAACAAATTGTTTTCTGGGAATTGCAGTGCTTTAATGCTGTGCAAGCAGGGCAAAGGCAAGGGGGTTAAATTAAAGGGCCAGGGAAACTGCAGCACACTGAGCAGGGAGCTCCTGGCACCTTGTGGAAAGTCTCCCAGTGTGTGAGCAGCTTTCCCTATCTAGGAATCTTGGGAACCGGTGCAGCATGGCTTTATAATCTGCTCCCAACATCAAAGGTGGCTCCACCTCCTCCAACTGTTTTCGCACCGGTTCTGTGATCAGGAGGAGAGCCGAGTCGTATTCCCCTTACTTTACTCCTCCCAGGGGATCACTCTCCACTTCTGCACATTTCTGTGTTTCTCAGAGCTCAGCTGAGGTCACCAAAAATTTCCTTCTTTGTTTTTCTCCTTCCTCACTCTCCAGTCCTCTCAGCATGGTTCAGACACAGATCCGCTGGAGAAGTCATGGGCAGAATGGTTATCTTCTCCGTGGCAGCTGAGTTAAGGGAAGGACCCCATGTCCCACATGGAGGTGCCACCCTTAGTACATTGCCCCACTCTTGGGAGACTCAGGAGTCTGGCTAAACCCACGGAGATCCATATTGATGCTAGATGATGTTGAGGACTTGGCCGATGCTCTCCTTGGTGGGGAGGAGATAGTCGTGGATTTGGGATGCCAGGGGAGGAAGCCTGGAGCTCTGCACTTTGGGCACCTAAAACACCATCCCTTGTAACCCTGCTCTGAGTCCACAGGGCCTTTAACGCTGCTCTGCAATGAATTTGAAACGTGAAACCAACCAGACCAAAGTCTTACTATTAGCGCTCCAAATTATATGTCCTACTTGGCCTTCATGTGCTTATTCTGAAGGAGAAATGCCGCTTTTAGATTTTTATGGACTGGAAATGTTCATCTGAATTTTACAGTGTTAGAGAAGCCAATTGGAATCCTGCGTGATCAGAGGAGGGACAGACCTGCAGCAAGGAACTGGCCTCACTGCTGCAAATCTGTCACTCCTCCACTCATCCGAAAGCCAGAATTGGCTTCACCGCTGCCCTGGTAGGATTCATGTGTAGCTGAGAAGGGAGCTGTGGTGCCTGTGGCCCCGTGTTGTGCCCTAACAACTCCTGCCATATCTCACACACAAATGTTTGAGCACTCAGTGCAAGCAGGCTCCATCTTGCATTCCCGTGTCGCAACGTGGGGTTGTTCCCAGCAGCATAAACTGGTCTGAAGTGGGGCTGCCATGGGATTCACCCTCCTCTCCAGCCCTGGCTGTGCTCCTGCAACCTGGCAGCTGTTGGGAAGCCATGCAGGGAGCTGAGCTAGCTGAAAGTTAACACCACAGGGAAGAAAACGGTAAGCTTCCAGACCAACCAACTCCATCCCACTGTCACCGTACGTTTGCACTGGTGCCAGTGTTGGTGCTGGGAGTGGGAGACAGGGAGGATGGGTGCAGCCCCAGATTACCTCAAAATGAGGTCCAGTAGAGTTGAGTCCCAGCTTGAAGGCTCCTTGGAAGAAGGCTCCTGGCTGACTTCTTCCTTCCCTGTCCTGTCCAGTGTGCAGCATGGCTGCGGAAGGGGTGCCCTGCTCTCAAAAGCCCAAGTATGTTCATTAATAAAATATCTGGGGTCTTAGCCCTAAAGGCAAGTGCTGTGGCTAAATGTTCCTTGTCCATCCTGCCTCTCGCGGAACTGTTCCTGTATTGTTCATAGCTCCCAAAACGAGACAGACTGTAGTCTGGGCCAAAATCATGCCAGGAAGTCTAGCAGCAGCTAAATGGCATGGCTGTGCTTGAGCCCAGTGCTGGCACTGCCCAGTGCAGGCTTGGTACAAAAGTGAGGGGATGGCTCAGGAGGGCGGATGATGAAGCAGGGGAAGGCCCACATGAGAAGATCTAGCTAGCTACTGCTCAGCTTGGAAGTACAGGAGGATGCCCACAGGCTGCCACAGGGCAAATTGGCCTGCAGAGATATTTAGGGTCCTCTGAGATGCAAAGCACTCTGTAATTATGGACGCCTTGGCCCCAAAGTAAATATGTGTCTGTAAAAGCACCGTGCATTTCGTCTGTTGCATTGTTGTAAGGAGCTGTGCCTTTCAGCGAGTTGAAGTATTTGTGTAGCCCAAGGAGACCAAAGAGATACAACATGGCCTGTTCCTTGAAGGTCTTTGGGTAAGATCTCCAAATGTCCTGGCTGCTCTGCACTGATATTTAAAAGTCAGTTGTACTTTGAAAAATTACCTTGGCGGGCACTGTGGAAATTTGTCTTTCTGATCAACTCACAGATCCACCCAGCTGATAAGCAAAAATGTTTATTTCCAGATTTACCTGTTCAGAGCAAGCTCAACTGTGAAAGCTGGAGAGGTTTCTTCTGGGTCTTTCACATGCAGCAGTCGGGGCTGTGGAGAAGAGGCTTACAGGTCTGCTGGTGAGGATGGAGCTGGAGTAGAACTGTGCTATCTCAGGTGAAGTTCTGCAGTGCTAGCAGGCAAAAAACGTAGCAAAAACTTATTTTAGTGAATGAATTCTCCAGATGTGCCCAGGAACACGTTGATCAGCTACAAAAGACCCATTTATCCACAATCACTGTTTAGAGTAAAACTCTGCTTTGAAGTTTTGAAGGGACTTTCGCAATAGAGGGGTTTGCTCTGGTGTCCTTGGCCAAAAATAGTCACTTCTCTTATTTTGGTCCTGCTAACATATGCCAGCTGGCTGCCACCCTCCATTCCAGACACGGCTGCATTTCACTTCTGCTGTTTATGTAAAGTTTGTGCAGTGTGATTTAGGGTCCTTTGGGATGAAATGTACCATGTAAATATAAACTTTTATTTCCAAAGCCTTTCTGTAGCCATTAAGGGCCTAACTTACCCTGCCAAGCAGGGGTTCACACCACGAGTGAGGCAAACAGATGCAGCGCCCAGCGTCATCTGGCACCTAGTGGGTTCATGCTCTGGAGGAAATTTCTTCGAGCTCTTTCTGGAAGTACCACAGTGCTGCTCAGTGCCCCAGCACTCAGGCTCATTTTGGACCAGGATTTTGAATGTCCATGTGAAAAGGTTGTTTGAATACATGTTTAAGTGGAAAGGTTTAGTCTGGCATTTTACTAAATAAACGTGGTGTTTGCAAACATTTGAATCTGGGTTTGGAGTTTTGCATGTTCCTTCATGATAGGCTGTAAGATAGTTTGGATCCAGCTGGGTAACTCACAAATACAGCCAAGCAGGTGATGAGGAATAGGATGGGCTGCAGCCACCTAAGTGCCTGTCTTTCAACCCCTTTATAAATAAAAAACGTGTTTGAATTCTAGCAATCATCTTGACAACTCCCTCTTTTCTGGCTCTAGGTCAAACATCCCCGTATTTGGGAATAATGTGCAAATTTACTGCTTTCACAAACATATCCAGCCCTGCTAAGGAATTGTGATTGTTTATGTGAGAAGTAAATCTGGTCCAGTGTGATTATATCTTGCTATCTAGGACAAGTAAGGGCCTATCCCAGACTCTGCAACACACAGGCACAACACTCACTGCACAATGCAAACTGCAACATTTGCAACACAGCAAAGCAAATCATCTACAAGGTGCAGTTGCTTATTTAAATAAGTCAGAAGTCATATTGCTCCTAAATATCTACCCATAGGAATTGCCATGTGTCCCCAGCTGTAGAGAGAGCAGAAAACTGGAGGCTTTCTAATACAGCTGGACAGGTAAAGAAAGATGCCCCTTTTGCAAATCCAGGCTGGTAAATTCAAGGATCTATAGCCATACAAATAAAATCAAGGATATTCAAACTCCACTGACTGCTGCAGGAATGACATTGAACAACAGGAGAATTCCCTTAGTTTTTAGAAGCTGCAAAACATAAAGCTGAGCTCATGTGCCTTAACAGCAGCTGATGGTGAAGATCTACCTGTGCCCAGTCAGTGCCAGCTTCTGCCAAACCAGACGAGAAAGCCCAAGCCAATGTCTGGGAGTTGGTAAGCAGGAAAATTTGAAGTCTTCCACCTTTGCCCCCTGACACTGAGTCAACTCAGATGAATGCCTCTGCCTCCAAGAGCAGCAGTGGGGAGTAAAAGTTAAAGCAGATACCTTTCTCCATGAGTCCCTGAGCTTTGCAATGAATCCGGTTTCCAAATGTGCAAGAGCAGCAGCACACACTCTCTCAGACTTTCATGTGCACTTCATATCAGCATTGCAGCAGCTGGAGCAGCAGGAAAGGGGAGCTGCCTCAAAGGAATGCTGCGGAGCACTTACTTGTCAAAATTCAGTCATGAATGGAGAATTGTGGGCATTTGCCCCTGAGCAAGAAAAGTGAAGATTGGAAGAAATGGATTGACACAAACACCGTGCCTGGTGTAATATGCCAAGGGCTGCTAATTAGAAGAGGGAAGTCTTCTGTGGCAGCCTTCATTCCTTCTGAAAACCTCAGTCACCAGCAAGGCTCCTCATAGACACTGAGTTAACATTTTGGAGATCACTATCAGATGCCTTTCTCAGGCAGGTTACTGGGACTTCATAAAGCTGGTGGGGGCACAGCACCAAGAATTAGCTCATAGAATCATAGAATATCCTGAGCTGGAAGGGACCCACAAGGATCATTGAGTCCAATTCCTGGCTCCACACAGCACCACCCAAAAATCAGACCCTATGTCTAAGAGCGTTGTCCAAATGCTTCTTGAACTCTGGCAGGCTCAGTGCTGTGACCACTGCCCTGGGGAGCCTGTCCCAGTGCCTGACCACCCCTGACACCCAGCCTGACCCTCCCCTGTCCCAGCTCCATGCCGTTCCCTCGGGTCCTGTCGCTGTCCCCAGAGAGCAGAGCTCAGCGCCTGCCCCTCCGCTCCCCTCGTGAGGGAGCTGCAGGCCGCCATGAGGCCTCCCCTCAGCCTGCTCTGCTCTGGGCTGAACAAACCAAGGGACCTCAGCTGCTCCTCATACATCTAGCCCTCCAGACCCTTCACCATCTTTATGGCACTCCTTTGGACACTCTCTAACAGTTCTATGTCCTTTTTATACTGTGGCACCCAAAATTGCACACAGTGCCCAAGGTGAGGCCACACAGCGCAGAGCAGAGCCTCAGGCACCCCAGGGTAGGGTCGGCCCTTTGGGCTACCAGGGCACGCTGCTGGCTCATGTTCAACTTTTCATTGTCCAAATCCCCCAAATCCCTTTCTGTGGGGCTGCTCTCCAGCCTCTCATCCCCCAGTCTGTACACACAGGTACATACATCCCCCAGTCTGCCCTGTCCCAGGTGCAGAATCCAGCACTTGCTCTTGTTAAACTTCATGTGGTTGGTGATTGCCCAGCTCTCTTGTCAAGATCTCTGTGCAAAGACTCTTTGCCCTTGACAGAGTCAACCTCTCCTCCTAATTTAGTAGCATCCGCAAATTTTCTTAATGTGCACTTGACTCCTGCATCCAGATCATTTATAAAAAACTTTAAAGAGAACTGGCCCTAAAATTGAGCCCAGGAGCTGCTGAGTTTACAATAAGCAGCAAGATTAACCAGGTGGAGTACTTACAGTTTGCATCTCCCTTTGTTATGGGATGATGTACCTCCATAGCCTACTTCAGCAGAGCCTGTCTCCCTCCTGGAGAAGGGACTCACTTCTGGCACCTCTCTGAAGGCAGAAGTAACCATTTGAAGAGAAGAAGCCTTGGTGGTTGTGCAGGATGCCACCCAAGTAAGGGCTGGAGACAGCACAAAGCTGAGATTCTGGATTTGGCTTGGAAAGTAAAGACTGCAAGGCATTATTTCAGATTAGGGCTACTTGGGTTTAGGTGTCATGAGCTGCAGGCATTTTGCTGGTGGTGTGTGCGTGACTCCAGCAGGTCACTATGAGGCAAAACCAATGACCATGGAGCAAATCCCTCCTGGCTGCAGCACCCCACAGCCTGTGAATGGCCTGACACTTCCACTGAGACACTGAGGACATGTCCTCCTGGAGCACAGCAGTCCTCCCCTGGCTTCATTACAGCTAGATCATCACAGCATGGACTCTCTTTCCAAGAGAGCTCATGGGTGCATGAGAGGTCCCACTGCACCAGGGGTCCTCGGGCCAAGGTGGGCGAGAAAGCTCAGTGTCCCCAGAGCAAAAACGGGTTCCAGCATTCCTAGGTGTCCCTATGGGAGCCAGTGTGTGCACATAGAAGGAGGTACACCCACACTGCCCACTTTGGCCCCTCCTTTGTTATGCTTTTGCCTTCCATCCCTTGCTAATATCTCAACCTGCTACCCCCACCTTCCTATGCAATGTCCCAATTCCCAGCATGTGATCCTACCTCCACAGCTCCTACTGTCCCCCTGCTCATTTCCCCTAGGATTTCTGTCCCAGCTACAGCTCCCTCAACCCCATCAAAACTGGGTCAACCCCATCCTCACCTCCATCTTCTGTCAAGTTCCACCCAAGCCCATGCTATCTCCTGTCATGGCAGGAAAGCGATTATAGTGCCTTATAATGATGGTCATTTTGCTATGATCAGGCACTGTGCAATGCCAACATCTCTGGCATTGAAACAAAATAAACAATAAAAAAGCACTGGTGGGCCCCTCTCCTATGCAGAGAGAAGGATGAATGGCTGTACAGCATATTCTGCCCTTGGTGCTACAGGGAGAGGTTGCTGTTCCACTTGTGGTGAGCACATCACTGTAACTCAAACATGGGACCAGTGCCCATGTGACATAATTTTAGTGGAAGTGCAAGAAAGGGAAACATCTTTTTAAAGAAAACTTCATCTCCCACATGCTCTCACAATTCACTTTCCCTCTCCAGGATTCCCTCTCCTCATTGTACTCCCCATGTTTTGCTTCCAACTCAGCAAAGAAAAGTTCATTGCTGTGTCGTTCTTTATGCTAAAGTGATGGCTGCAAAAGATGCACCACAGGCTGGCAAAGGGGCTGCCATGTGTAATCTGCCTATCTCTGGTATCAGCTGGGCTTGGGATGAGTGGAATTGATAAATTAGGGAGCAAACAAGTGGGGGAGGGAATGGACCACTTGACAGGGTGTCAAGGGTGCGTCTGCAGCTGACTCAGAGGCCTAATCAATGCATTATCATTTCTCATGCATTCCAGCTCCGGCACAAAACCTCCAGGATCTCATTGGGATGATGAATTCCTCCTCCTCAGAAACAGGCAGCTGAGCCCTCTGCATGGGAAACACCCGCGTCCTGTCCATGTGGCAGGAACACCAAGCCAGTGATTGCACACACAAGCCTAATGGAGGGACACATGGACCCCAGCTGGTTGTATGGAGATATTTTATCCCTAGTGGTAAGCGGTATCAGAAGCCTGAGGAATGAATGGATGTATTTTCTAATGGAATTAGGTAATTGTAAAGGAAATGGAGCCTCAAAGGACGAAGTTCAGACATCCTAAAGAAAATAAGCAGAGGTACTTAGGAGAACATATGTTGTGCTAAAACATGAGTCCCACAGAGGCAGCAGAGTCCTGTGTCACAAAATTTAGCTAATGCCAGCAAAGTCCCATACGAGCTTCTTTCAGAGGAGCTCAGAGAGAGAGGACTGTGACATGACTTCTCCCAGTCACCTCCCATTCCAAGGGAGGCTAAGGGAGCTGCACTGCAAGACTCCCTACCACCAAGCTCAAGTGGGATCCTCTTTGGCTCCTTGGTGGAGCACATGGGCATCTCCTAAGGCTCTTTGCCTTGTACTCCTCTTTTCTTCATCTGCTCTCTGTGGCCTTTCCCTCTGGACAGGGTTATGTTGATTGTTAGGGGTTGCTGACCATTTCAGACAACCTTTTTTCATCCCTTAGGGCTCCTGACCCCTCCCTATCCTGGGTCTGGCTATAATGATGCTCCTTCTTCCTGCCTTGTCTCAGCTGTTGTTGTCTCTGCTCTTCTCCATCCCTCTCCCACATTCTCCTAAGTGCTTTGAGTATGTCTTTCATCTGCCTAGGGTGGGCTCCATGGGTATGCAATGAGCACAGAAGCTAATTAGTGACTGAAGCCTCAGGGTTTTAATTTGAACCTTGTGGTGTTGCCATGCCTGGAATCTAAATAAGACACATGCTTTTGGGTGAGCATCTGTAGGGTCCTTCAAGAGTTCATCAGTGGAGACGAACCTGCTGCTGAGGCCCAGGTGTGACCTCTGCAAACAGTCTCTGAAATACTCAGAAGACTTTATCACTACTTGCAAATTGGGTTAAAAAAACCCTCAGTGCTCAAACCTGCAACAAATTCTATTGAGAACATCAGTGAGTGACTTGCAACTGCACACGTGTGTGAAAAATGTGGAATTTGTTATGAATCTTCAGAGAGATAACAGTGGGCAAATTTGAAGGATGTGGTCAAGCCTACAGATGGCCAACTGGCCTCTATTTCTGACCCCACTGTGGTCCCTATTCACTACAAGAAGCTCAGTTTAAACAAGGTTAGTAACGTCAGGGCAAAAATACTCCTAAGGTTAAGTTATTAACATTACAAAGAAAACAAGACAACAAATCAAAATCAAATAAAAGCATCAAGATGATCTCAATAATCTCAACAGAAAAAGAGTTAATCCTTATAAATGTTAAGAAAGGACCTTCAGGAAGCAGCTGTCCCTTTGGTTACAAACATGCTAAAGTCAATTTAACATAGAAACTGGAGCTGCCTAAATAGTTTAGTTTTGAGACATTACTATCTTATGTTCGCATCAGAGAGCCAGTTATACAGCTCCCTTCTTAGATTTCCGTTCTTGCAGAGTGGGTAACCCTTTCCTCCCCTCTGCAGGCAGGCTTTGTTACAGATTTCAATAGAACAACTCAAATAAACAGTATTTGACATCTCTTATTAACATCTCTTATTAACTGGAAACTACCTGGAACAGATTCAAGTGTTCTGGGATTTGTTCGTTTGGTTTGGTTTGGGGTTGGATTTGTTTGTTTGTTGTTTTTGCTTTTGTTTTGTTAGCTTAAAATAATTTTTCTTTATGAACCAGCATTTAAACCTAAGATTTAAACCTCCATCATGAAAATTTTAGGAATGGATGCATGCATGCACATACACAGCAATATTTTCATGACTTAGTGTGAAGTCTAAAAATGCCCAGACATTTCCCAGCTATAAAACACAATCAGCAAACACCGACAGAGAAGTCACTTCTCAGAGGATAGTCGTGGAGGCAGTAGACATACCCTTGGCCCAGTGCTCCACATGAGAAGACCTTGTTTGGGTGTGGGCAGAGAGGCAGGGGGCAGGGACAGCATGACCAGCAGAAGTTTGACTTCCCCTTCAAATGACTTCTCTTGGAGAGACTGGAGAGCCAATCTTCTCTCAACAGCCTCATTGACCTTAAAGGTGAGATATTCCAGACTTGTCCTTCAGGTTCCTGAACTTTGCTTACTCTGCCTGTGACATCTCCCTCCCAAGCCTGCAAACAAATCCAGTGCTAGGCCAGACTTGGAGCCACCCCAGATTTGAACTTAGCAAGTGGCAGATTTGGAAAAAGTCCCGTTTACATCCCCAGAATAAAAAGTATTTGGTATCTTACAGAGCAGACACTGTATGTCTGCAAATGCTCCCCTGAGCCTTCATTCTCCCTCCCTCCCCCTGTTTTTGTAAATAAAAAATTAAACATGCAAGATGTTTCCTGAAGATTTTGGCATGGCCTTATCTGGATAAAAGGTCTCATGGTGACTCTGTTGCCAACTTATAGAAATTTCAACACTAAGCTATCCTATAAAAATAGCTGCCTGCAAGGGTTTGTTTTCTTCCCAACCACCACTCGACATTCATCCATCTGCAAACTCAAAAATAAATACGTACAATTTATTACTTCTGTCATCATTCTTCTCCTAAAGAAGGCAACTTATAGTCATCATTCTATTTTGGAAATAAGCTAGAAGTCAAGCAGTTTGTCTCGCCCTCCATTAGAGTAGAAAAACTTGCCAGTGACTTCTTTGCTCAGTTGGCCCCTGAGCAGCACCGGGCGATGCTGTCTGATGCTTCCGCAGCTGGTACCACCATCTTATTCCTCCCTCCCCAGCCTTCTTCCTTTCCCAGTTTTGGAGGATC
The DNA here is from genome assembly GCF_013377495.2 of Cygnus atratus. NCBI lineage: Eukaryota > Metazoa > Chordata > Aves > Anseriformes > Anatidae > Cygnus > Cygnus atratus. The sequence continues at coordinate 136,238,683 of NC_066363.1, forward strand.
AGTGAAAATAGCACCACTGCAATGCTGGAGAGGACAAAGGGAAGAGATCCAGCTGGGCTGGGCCTGGCCATGCAAGGTGGGACAGGGATGGTACTGTTTCTGCAGCAGTATCTGTGCCCAGCAGCCCTGGTACCACGGAGCAGGACATCTATTTAAGAACAAAATCAGCAGTGTGGAGACTAAAAACATGAGCCCCGAGGCTTGCTGCCAGAGAAAAATGGCAAACACCAGTGTTAACTCTGGCCCAGCATCTTAAGAGAGTGTAATGGAGGACTGGGGGGAGTTCTGGCCTAACTATTCATGTTCATTAGTTTACAGTAAATAGTAATAACAGCGTGTGTTCTGTGTTTTGGACTTCTGTGTCCTTAGTCCTGCAGAGCGAGGAGAGAGCCTCAAACCTGATACGGAAAGATTGAAACCTGAGGCAGAGCCACTGTTTGAGGATGGGAAGCCCCACTCTGTATGGGGTGGCTGCGGGGCCGAGGGCTTTGGTGAGCGCTGGGAGGTGAGCACCACCCGGGGCCACGTTGTGCTTGGAAAAGGAGCCATGCCTGCTTTCTCCAAAGAAGAGAAGGTTTGGACCCACTCGGCCTGGTATAAACATTAAAGGGATTTTGCATGCTTATGTTTCTTCCCTCGGAGACAAATTATCCTGCTTTTGGTTGCCATGGTTTCTGGTTTCCCTGGCTACCCCTCGCTGTGGGGTGGGGGGACACAGGGAGGTGAGGGGGGAGAAGGAGGAGTCCGAAAATGATGGAGCCAATTGCAAAGATCCCGAGCAACGTGGATGACGTTGTCAGGGCTTTTTTTTCCCCAGGACAAAAAGCCTGAATGGATGTCTCTTGGCAAAGACAGTGGCTGTGTTTTGCACTCTTTGACGTTTTGTAATTCAGAAGTGGAAACAGTGTGCAACAAAATTAATCACCAGTGAAAGCCTATAACCCAGCACTCTGTATTTCCTTAAATTAGAGGCGAGAGACGCATCGGGCAGAGAGGCGTGGAGCAGAGCACGAGGCCTAAGCGATGGGAGAGGTCCAGGCCACGGGTGGGCTGGCACACAAGCCAGGTGGGATGTGCAGCTCCCCACAGAGCAGCAATTCTCCTCAGTCTCACCCCTTGAGGACCAAAGTGACAACAAAGACCTTCCTAACACGGCCCAGGCTTCGGGACCGAGCCTTCAACCCCTAGTGAAAGCCCCCGTTGCTTTCCAGCAAGTGGCTTTGAGCAAGGACTAACCCAGAGCTGAGCAAACCCTCTTCACACAGCCCTGTGTTTCGGTGCTTGGGCAAGAAATCCAATCTGATCTCAGTGGCAGCGTGCCAGTAATCCTCTCACCTTTCTCTTAATATCCTGTGACTCAGTGATATATGTCAGGCCATTTAAGCCCAGGCAGTGGAGTTCAGGTGCTGTACCAATTATATGGAGTGGATGGGGAGACGTGCTAGTTGAACAGGAAATAGGTCGGAGGAATGATTTGACTAATAAATTATATTAATGAAAAGTTCTTTAGGGAGCTGTTGGGTTTATGGTTCTGCAGAGGAGAAGAGGGTCAGCAGCAGGCAGGAGAAAAATAAGGGAGTAGAAAGGGAAAGGGATATCATAGGGATATCATAGAGATGCCTGGGCTCACTCACATCGGTAGGGAATCACTGCCTCGACTGAGCTCTGCCCAGATCAAAATAGCCATTTTTTTGACAAGGGTAATAGCAGTGCAGCAATACCAACTTCCCATCCTGGCAGAAGCTCACCTAGAACCAGCCTCGGTGTCTTTACCCAGCGTTGCCTTTGCCACACAGAAATATCCACGGGCCTGTCCAAAATCCGCTGACGTCAAGTCTTCCTGGCACTGGGCTTTGAACCAAACCCAAGTCTGGTGTCTAGAAATAGAGTTAGCAGAAAATGAAGCGGCTGCCAGGAACACGTAGTATCCTTGCGTTGCCTTCATTAAGAGTGCTGTTTCAAATGATTCTCAAAGACTAATTTGCTGCACTCTGATTGTGGAGGTCTGGAAATACAGAGGAGGATTTCAGTGAGGGGTGAGCAGAAATTCTTCTCCCCCTGCTTGTTGTAGGCACCCATGGCTGCATGTGTCATGCTGGCAGATAAATAAAGCCAAGGCATAGTTTCGAGTGGTACCAATGGCAGTTAATTAAATGTCCTACAGGGAGTGCAGAGCATTACTGGGTGTTGGGCAAAAATGACACCGATGAGTAAACAAGGTACCTTTGGAGTCTGGTCATCGCCTATGATAACAGAGAGATAATTTCAAACTTACGTTGTCGTCACAGCAAGCTCAGGCCAGGAGACGTGCGACACCTAATTTTAGCTGCTCAAGAGTTGTCGGCCAGGTGAGTAGCTCCACCTGCATCGACGGGAGAAGGGCAGCCGGGAGCAGCACGCTGCAGGAGGTGGCCATCTCAGGCACCAGCCCAAGGTGGGATGAAATCTCTCCCTGTGGTGCCTGTTTCTCTCCGCTGTTTAAAGAGAAAGTCCAAATTTGCAGTTGCCCGACTTCAGGTAGCCAGGAGGTGCAGGATTGGGCAAATCCTGATGTCCATGGGACAATATTGAACTCTCAGAGACGGTGACGATGGCCTTTGAGTTTTGCAGACCAGCACCACCCTTTCCTTCACCACTTCAGCTCCTTCCCTGCCTCCCCATGGAGCAGGATGAGGATGCTGAGGGCCCAGCGACGAGGCTGCAGACCAGCCCATCACACTGCAAAGTTCAGGCAGCGGTGGTGGCCCAGCCTGCACCATCAAGGCAGCTGAACCAAGGAGAGAACTGTTGTAATATTACGATAAAAAAAAAACAGTGCAGATGAGGGGAGGAGGTTTCCAGATACAGGGGCCAATGTGCTGTACTCACCCTACAAAAATGCTCTTTGGGCCCCATTGTTTTGGCCTTCTGGTTTCCCTCTGCCATACAGCATCCAGAGCACAGAGTTTATTGCAGGCTGGTGCTGCATTTCATTTAGGGCTGATGCTGAGCAAACGGCAGAAACAGGGCCTTTATCAGAGACCGCTGTTATTTTTTTATTTTTGTAGTGAGATTTGAAGAAGTTCTACAGTACTAGCAGTTTGAAAAATAATCTTTAGCATTCATGAGATGTTATAAATCGGGGCTTTTATGTATTAGAGACAGGGCAATAAATGCCAAAGTGGATTTATTGGTTATTGCTGCTCTGATAAAAGGGTCATTAAGAGTTGTAAAAGTCTAAACGATAATGGGGAGATGCTGTAAATGCTGTAAGTGAATAGAATGAAAGAACATGATATACTTGTCAGCTGAGGTCACTTCCTAATAGTTTATAACCCTCTGCTAACCATTGAAGAGAAGCCTGGGTTTGCCTAGCCAGGAAACTTAAAATGCAAATCAGCCACTTCAGCGGGGACACTGGAGCTGCCTGACCAGCTCCTTACCGCCCAGCGCCCACGGAGCAAACCTATACCGTGTGGGGACTGATCCCCAAAAGGACAAGGATGGAGCACGGGTGTGAATCACACGAGGGACATCACCAAGGAACTTTCTGAGCGAGGCACTAAAACACAGGGAACCAGAGCTACGTCCCCTGTGGCTGCGAGAGACCGAGACGTCCTCCTGCTCAGTGAACAGGATTTTCGGCTGACACACTTCTGCAAGACCACTGATGACTTTGCAAGACTATTTGCTTCATCTGCCCCTCACACCGTGCCTGACCAATGAGTCTCATCAAAATTTAAATGTGAAAATGATTTTACAATGAACACCATCAATTCCCACAGCTTATTAGAAGCGGAGCTGTTGACAGCATCTGTTACTTAGGTCCCCAGCACATCCCATTAAAAGCCTTGCTTTCTCTCGTTTATGGTTTTGTCAAACTTTAGCTGGTATTTTTTCATTTCAAATCTCTGTCTCCTGTTGAATTACTGTGGAAAACTTCAGCCAGATCAGCTCAGCACCCAGCTGTGAAGCTAAAGGGAAATTCATCATTTTGCCATCGTTAAAGCAGACACCATTTCTCTCAGGAAGCCTAATTTCTTTACAACTAGAAGACTGTCGTGGCAGCATTCTTTCTCTTCGGCGATCTGCTTTTTGCTATTTCGCAGGAAAATGAGAGAAATCTGGTAAATTATGTTCTCTGGGAGAAAAACCAAAGCAGTTGGCACTGACCCAGCAGAGATGCTGGTGCGTAGCACCTTGCTTCCCCGGTGTGCTCCAGCCCAGGGCTGGCCATCACTTTCCCTGTAATTACAGCTGGGAAGTGCTGTCAGCCCAGATGCCAAAACTAAGGGGAAATGGTGATTTTCAGGTCTTAATGCCACCTGCCCATGCAGCCAGGAGGAAGGGTTTTTTGAATGCAGAACCATGAGGAGTTTAGGGCCTGATTTATAGGATGCAGACAGCAAGCTGAGGGAAGGAGGCAGGGGGCAGGTGAACTACACCGGGGCAAGGAGCTGCAGGTGGAGATGTCGGTACAGCAGGCTTCTCATCTGGCTGGTGAGTTGGGTGGGATCCCTTGTGACACCACACGAGGGAATTGCCATTGGTTTGTTTTCTCTGGTCCCCTCCCCTCTGCAGCAAGGGCACATTACTTCAATCGCCAGGGCAAGCACCCAAAGGTGGGAAATGCCTGAGCTGAGTGTGCCTGCGACACCCCACACATCTTTTATTTTTCTGAGCTGCTCCAGAGATACGATCATATGAAAAACCCAAGGGAGAATAAATAGTCCTGTTTTCAAAGCAGGGCTGAGGAGTGTACAGTAAATACGGGCCGGGCACACACAGCACAGAGTAAACAAACTGCTCATCCCCTGCACAGGAGAGGGGGAAAACAGTAGGCAGTCGTGGCTGAAGATTGTATCATGAATAATTTGGCATCGGGAGACAAATTGTGGTTGAGCAAGCATCCTTAATTCTGGCATTTCTTAAGTTTTGAGTGTTTGCCTTTGCAACCTAACCGTATTTTGGGTTTCTGTGATACATACAACAGCATGGCACACTGCATATCGCCGAGACATTGCAGACTCTCTCTGATCTGGTAAGAGGGGCTCATCAGATTTATTCACGCAACAAGACCTGACCAGGCACATTTTGGAAATGTTCTCTGCAGCAGGTGATCTAAGGGGCTTGGCGTTTTACCTGTCCTTAGTCCCTTGTTCGGTGCAGATCAGTGGAATGTAGAAGCTTCAGAGCCTGCATCTTGGTCAGTAACTGATTTGCTCTGACAGGTACCAGAGCACCTTGAAATATTGATGTCACATGAGTAAAACCGATCTGAAGAGCATTAACAGATTGGCTGGCATTTGGGCAAACAAGATGGATATTTTTTCCTCATCTGATCTGTGAGTCATCTTTTATTTGACTAGCCATGCAACTTTCAGATATTAATGAAAATACTTCTAAAGCCTTTACTTGTTTTAATCAAAAGAGCATTTTCCAGTCTAGAGCAAGTATAATGATGCATTTTACAGCTTAACTACAAAATGCAAGTGATAAGGAATAAAGAAGTTCTACACATCCCGTGAAATGAGAAGTTGCTCTCTGAATCATTCACAGAACACTTGCAAATAATGAATCTATGTAGGGAAGGTAGGGGCCACTATTTATACTCAAAGGGGAAGAAATTCATCAATAAAATAGTATGAACAACTATAACTGTAAACAACATTTTAAAAAAGAGTAACAGCGAGCCATATCAGAGAAGGCTGCTCAGACAAATATTTTAAAGCAACTGATTGGTTATGATATTACTCAAAAAATATCAGCTTGGACCCAATCCTGCAAAACTTGTGTAAATTATCAGCACTTTCTGAGAGCATAACCTCATCCCCAGGGTATTGCTGAGAACACAGACAAGTTTGTTTTGTTTTCCATTTAGTTTTTGTCTTGTTGTTGTAAATGGCATGCTGTTGTTTTGGTTTCCAACACTTATGGTTAAGTTACTTATACATAGCATGCCTGTAACTTCACCCATGTAAATCATGGCAGATTTATTTTCAAGATATTCGTTTACACTTGTGTAACCAAGTGGTGAATTCTCCTTCAATCTGAGCGTTGCTGCCTGGCATTCTTCCTGTTTGCTTCTTTTTAATTACTTATAATATGCATACTAATGTTCTTAATAACTTTGCTCAAGAAATCTACATCTGCAGTGGGCTTTTAATTTATGGCTTGAAAGTCATTGTTGTCTTTTGCTTCTTTCCAATAACAAAGCAGCTTTTGCTGTTTCAGATGTTATCTGAACTCAAAGGACTTAAACATTCGCTGGGCGTGCAATGCGTTGCTTGTCATGGTACCAATACCTTTCCTGGAGTTAATCAAGAGCAGGCGTGGGACAACCCTGCTCTCGTACCGGCCAGTGCATCACCGGCTGACAAGCCCCAAGCATCCTTCTACACGAAGCCTGGATGGTCTCTGAGTTATGGTCACTGTCTGCTGAAGCACACTGCAAAAGGAAGACAGAGGTTTGTTCCAACCTGCACTCCCTCCATCAGTCCCATTCCTTGACTTCTGCTTCCTTCTTTCCCTTTTCCACAGTTAAAGCAAGCTCACAGTCTTCGTAGAAAGCAATCTGCCACCTCCCTCCCAGCTCCTGACTATGACTATTGTTTCTTTGATTACTCATACAGCAGGATGGTTTTCATAAATTACAGCATTACACGGAGCCTCCCATGCACTAACAAATCTCAAATCAAGAGACTAACTTAGAAGTTATGAGATTCTTTCCTCAAAAAGCCATGTATTGGGTATATATTTGCCTTAGGGTTTTCAGTCTTTGTTTCCAGGTTTCTATCTACTTGTGAAGGTTGGGGATCAGCTTTTTAAACAAAATACACAAACAAAAACAAATAAACATACAAAAAACAAAAACAAAGACAACTGAGATTCTTCCTTAGGCACACGATTTCTGGAATGTGAGTTAAAATCAAAACATAAAACAAATATAAAGCTTTAGAAGCCACAAGAAGCAGAACCACTGAAAAGATTAATCTGTGCATGGCTTATATTGTGTTACATGAGTAAATAAACTATGAGGTCAAATAGCAAATAATGACTGTGATATATGATCTACACTGTAAGAAGTTCTGTGTTTGGTCTAGATTTTTAAACAAACTAAACAGTTTTCTGAAAAACTATGTTTAATATACACGTACTTTAAAAGCTCTCTTACTCTGCGGTACTATGTGGAATAAATAAGAATCTAACTCTGTATTTACATGCAGTAAATGTGCACAGAGTTTTGAAAAGAATGAGAGTTAATAATGCATGAAGGGTGCTGCAGAGGGACGTGGAAGGACCGGACTGGCTGCTGAAAACTTTTAGGATGCAAAGGGAGTCGTGGACTCAGCTGTTAGTTTTCTTGGGAGCTTTTTCTGGGTGGTGTTGGAAAAGTTGTGATTCATCTTTATTTTATTCTTAGCTGAAACTAGAGGAAAAAAAAGGTTTTCTGGAAAAAAAAATAAAAAATAAAAAATGAGAGGGGTTTCAAAGGAAACAAACATTAGCTTAAAGGAGAGAAAAATATATTAAAACTTACGTTTTGCATTAAAATAAAAATACATTGTAATATACTTTTTAAAAGTTATTAATTATAGTACTGAGAAGATGCTAAGTTTTATGGACTTCTCTATTAGTAACATCCTAGGTGATCCACATCCTAAAATCTCCTTTAGCTGTTGTCTTCAGTCCGTGCTCACTGGTGTGAAGCCTCTCGTCTCTCCCTAAGCCCAGCAGTCGTGCTGCTGGGGCAGGGCTCACCTCGTGCCCCTCCAGCTCTCAGCTCTAGTTCTTGTTCTGACTCCCTGGCCAGGCTTCCAGCCCATGATTCATCACACCTGGCTCAGGTCCGTGGGATGAAGAGCTGCCAGGAGCTGCCTCTCTCTTTCCATTAGCCAGAGATGGAGATGGAGCGATGCGCTCAAGCTGCATGCCTGGTATCCTGATGGGAAAAGATAGGGAAGGGAATCGCAGCCCTTTTCCCAGGAACTCTCATCTCCTGGTTTTGCCAGGATTATGCAGAGACCAACTCTTCAGCCCTAAAGGAAAAAGAGGAACCAGAACAACCAAGGAAGAAATCTGATCTCACCGGGAGCTCAAAAAGAGAGGCGTTTCAACCGAGCTCTAAAAATGGGGTGGAAACATTCATTTGTGCCTGGCTTTATGTGAGCCATGTTTACAAAACAGCGTCAAAGTGAAGCGGTCTGTGTCCTTCAGAGAGAAGAGCTTCCATGGAAAACATGTTTTGTTACCACTGCCATGTGGCATCAGATCAAATATGACGTGAGCCAGTGCATCAATAAATCATGACAAAACTGAAGGCTGGTGCTACTGGGTGTAAACCAGAAGAGCAGAAGACTGGTTGAATTCTGTACCGGTACACTTAACAAAATTAGATGCTAACAAAGACTCTGACATCAAAGTTCTCCCATAAAAGTTGGCACCAAGATGGGCATCACGTTTGCTACGTTGTCCTGTCCTCCTCCATCCTTAACCTGTTTACGCACAAATGCATTAACTCCTCACCCCAAACGACTTCAGTATTTCAGCCTGACCCTCGACTCCCTACTTACTGATGTGTTGTTTATCAGTACTAATGACCTATTTCAGGGGGTGAGTCTTTATCTTTGCTGTTATACTGTGTTCACAGAGGCTGATGTAACAAGGGTCGAAAAAGTCTTGTGATAAATCTCTTCTCTCCTCTCTAATTCCCATGTGAAATCAACTTTCGTGTATCCTAGATTATATACTGCTGGGCAAGGAGACAGCAGCTTGGCACAAGCACGTTTAAATCCCCCAGGTGCTGGGAATGAGAAACAAAGATTCATTACAGTAATAAAGTTTCAGCCTTCTAGGGATGAGGTCAAATGAGAGCAGCAGAGGGCTGGCAAACAAGAGAGCAGCATCTTATGTATACGTGAGCTATAAATAAGCCTTCCAACACATGTCTGTTCACGAGAGCCCGCTGAGTGAAAGTATCCTCACCAGTGAGGATCTCACAAAGCAAGAAATGTCTGTTGGTCAGTGCTGTAGAACGACTTTTCTACCTGAACTTGCTTTCTTTGCTTGTTTGCCTTTGAGCTTGACTGGCAAGCGATGAGTCACGACCATTTCTGTGCATCTCGGATCAATGGAAAAACAGTACTTAACCACTGGGGCACTGGACAATTCTGTGTTTATTGAGAATCGTTAATTTTAATGGCAGAAATTCAGCATTTAGTGCAAGAACTGCTCACTGCAGTCAAGTCTGGAAAGGGAAAGGGTGCACACCAGCGTGCTACCCACTTTTTTCAAGTCACTGAAAGCACATACTCGTATTAATACGATTGTATTACCGCGTATTGGTGTGTTTTGTTACAGAGTAGAAGCTACTAATCAAAATGACAAAGCAAGCTGAAAAGTACAAGTAATATCTTTGTTACGACATGTTGCCATAACATTTCCAAGAAGCAGGAACCTCCTGGGAGTGGCGTAGGTGGCACTCGCTCACCTCCAAGCCTCCCTTGATGAAACTGCATTGCTCTGCAATTGCGCATGCCAGACTCTGCCTTAATTTAGCCTCTGTTCTCATAAGATACTGAACTCCTCAGCTGCTCCCAGCTCCCAATTTTTCCTAGCACCGGTTTCATAAACCTCTTGCCCCTCCATGTAGTTCAGGAGACTTAAATGGCAGACGCATTGGTTTGCACTTAGTTACGTACTTCTCCAAATGCCAACTGCAAAACCAGTGATGATGAAGAGGAGGAAAGAAAACCCTACAAGCAAATGTAATACTCACAAGTGGATACTTACACTACCCTTTCTAAGGAAAGGAAGGGACACTGGTTTTCTAGCAGTCTATCAGTTTTCTCCCTATTTACATACGTGCTCTTTACCCTGGCTATAAAGTGTCTAAAGCAAAAATTTATTGCAGGAGACTGGCTGTTGATTTGCAACCAGGCACATCTGGAAAACATGAACCAAAAAAAAAAAAAAAAACTGGCCATTCTTTAAACTAATGAAAATTTAAACTCTGTGCTAAGAAATTGCTTCAGTATAAAATTAGCTGACATTTTGAATACTTATCATATATGCTTGGTTTTAATTTATAGTCAAATCCCCTTTACAAAACTCACCAGAGAAGTTTCAGTGATGTTTGTGGAACAATTTGAATTCAGTTAAGCCATACTGGGCCCTTACAGAGATGAGTTACACCCCTCTGAAGTATTCCAGGGAAGGATTACATGATTGCTGCTTCTCAGGGTCCCTGATGTCAATGGGATGCACGCTGTAGTCTCCCACGAGGCTGGCCTAATGCTTTCTGTGAATGAAGCAAGCTAGCCCACGACCAAGCAATTCAAGCAAACTTTCTCTCTGGGAGGGAATCCAGGTTCCTTCTGTGTCTCTTTTTGTTTCATTTCTTCCTATCTCTGCCAAAAAATGACAAGTTCAAGGACTAAGCCTAAATTCCCTGCCAATTCCTGCCCCAGCCATTGCTGCTGACATGCCGACTCACTGAAAAGGAAGGTGTTATCTGCCTCTGTCAACAAACATCATTCTCTTTGCAATTCCCAGGGCAGGACCAAACCCTTCACCTGCAAGGTCAGAGTTACGTAAACCTGGGAAAGGTATTTAACAAATGACTCCAACACTGATGCATGCAGGAAGCAGCAGTGCAGCCAGCTAAGCTCAACCACAGCGCTTGCTTTCCCAAGAGTCTCCCAGCACAGAAGCCCTATAAATGTTTGGCACTTTCACTAGGAATATGCACCAACATGTAAAATGTTTGCTCATCTGAGCTCTCCATAAATTAGTCTCTTCAGAAATTACTCATTAATGATAGATCTCTCATCCACCTACCATCCGGGATGTCTGTTTTACCTGCACTTGCATAATCCATCCAAAGACACCTGGAAAAGACTTACAAGGAAGCAAATAATGCATTTTTGTTTTGAGATCACTGTATTAAGATCAAATGTCCAGCTTTGCCACTTTTTGCTTGAAGCAAACCCATAGTTTTGGTTCCCTCCCTGCACCTGCGGATGTATTTTGGTTCTTCTGTAAGGATTGTAATAAGATATTACAGGAACAGCCATTGTAACACCAGTAATAATACCACTGATAATAAATATCCTGCACTAATGCAGTGTCTTTCCTCTGGGGCTCACGCTGTGCTTTGAAAAATCAGTATGCATTTCCTCCACAGCTTCCATGCGAACGGAATAAACTGAGATCTCCGTCTCGCCTGCTCCTCTCTTTTGTGGCATTGCTCCCTTCTGCTCATTCATTCGTTCAACACAATAAGGTTTTATCTAGAGCGGACTGAATGAGCTAAGCAAGCTGTTGTAGGTACCAGAAGTGTTGCAGGTACTTAAGCTGGAAGCAGAGTACAAATTCAAGTACAGCGAGCATCACGGTGATGGAGCTTCACTGCTATCTGTGCTCAAGTTTTGTTAAACTTCATGCATATCGTAAGCTGAGGCAGAAGCAGGGAAGATGGGTTGCAATGTTTGAGGAGAAATATGCTGCAAAAATGAGTCAAAGGAGAATGGCATAAACCGAAAGATGTGGAGACTTTGGATGGAGGGAGAACAAAATAGCTAAATCATGGCTCATACGTTTAGATTTGTTACCAGGGCTGACAGAAATGCACCTGTCTGGAAGAGAAATAGTGAGTTTGCAAACAAGGCTGTAATATTCTAGTAACACTGTGAGCTTTGACATGTGGGTGAATCATTTCTGCCAGTCAGACCTCTTCTCCAGAAGACCCAGATTTATCACTGCATCAATCTCTCATCTTCATTAATTACTACTGAAATTGTAGGCATTTACTGGGGAACAAGCAGGAAACTAGGTGCTATGAATCAGTGCCTTAACTAGCCCAAACACGATAGGCAAAGCTTGCTTCCGTCACTGGTGATTCCCCAAGAAAAGCATTTACGTAACTGTAGAGTTATGCATAACTATAAAGTGATGCATGTCCTGCCTAGTTGTTAGATGGATTTGTCCCGTGCATTTTTCATAACGCGCCATGTCTCATAAAAGCAGCATCACAGGGTGATGGAGGTGCCAGTAAAAGTAATAACTTTCAATGTGGATATTCACACAACTCCAGCTTTGGGAAGCATCAGGACTGGGAAAGACGGCCAGGCACAGCAATGCCAGCTGCAGGTGAGGGAGAGCACGGAGGACAAAGTGCCCTTCCTAGAGGAACACGCTTCTCCGTAAAAAACTGCCTGGCCTGCTTTCACCCCTCTGAAAATTGCAGCTGGGATTCCGAGCTGCCCAGGAGCTGCGAATCCAAGCCCCTGGTAGAAGCTGCACCCTCCATGGAAAGCAGCGCGTAGTCCGAGCCGCTTCTCCTGCTGTCGAGGAAATTGGAGCAGACAGCGAGCAGCTCAGCAGCTCAGCAGTGGGTGCAGCCCATCCGCCTGCTCGGACTGCGCTTTGCCCTTGTTGAAGTCTGTTCCTACTCACCCCGCTGAAGAGCAGCGCCAGCTGCCCAGGGCTGCTCGCGTCCAGGATGCTTCAGTAACACTAGCTGCAGCTCTCCAGGAGGGATCTAGTGTCTGCTTAGTGTCAGTGTTATTGGTTGTGTTCCTGATTTATAATTCTCAAACACCAGGCCAAGCTCATTCCCGTTTAAAGCTGGAAACCTATCAAAAGCTGTGCTAGTGCCCCTCCTTCTGCCAGCAGCAAAGATGGGCCAAGAACAGGGGGCGTGGGGTGGGAGTGCCGGGTTCGCATGGGGAAAGGTGCCAGGCCGGCATCTCTAACAGGACACTAATGCACAAATACGTTAAAAATTGTACTGCACCGCTTCTCTGACAAACACCTGTGTGACAACAGGCAGCACGATATTCCCCGAGCGGCTTCCTGGATCTGATCAGTCATTTCTGCTGATGGCAGTGCCGTCAGGAGGTGTTTGGTGACTTGCAGCCACGTCAGCCCTGCCCTGCAGAGACAACAGGGTTACAGGGAAGTGGCCTGGATTCTAGCGTTTGTTTTGCACCAGCTGAAGTGTTTGCTAGGCCCTAAGCACCAGCACCTGTGTGATGCCACCAGCTGCACTGTCATCATGCAAGTGTCACTGTGCTGCTGTGGGCCAGGCAGCTGATGAATGGAGATGCTGCTGCACGGGAAGGCAAAGGGCCAGGCTGCACCTCACGCCTTGGAAATGCAGCCCCGACAGCCAGGCCCTGGGGAGGAGAGGGCCACCAGGCTCTGCAGGGGATGGTTGAAACAGAAAAGCTGTCAAACCCGTAGGGAGGGAGACAGGACCTGCCAAAAAAAAAAAAAAAAAGCTGCATGAAAAAATACAGCTCTGACCTGAAAGAAGTGATAGTGAAATCAGAGACGTGAGCTGCACGGAATGTCGTCATCAGCAATAAAAAAAATGCAGTTTAGTAAGAGCTGACCGATGTCCTAGGTGGCAAAGTGTGAGTCAAAGGAAGTGCTGAGCTGTGAGTCATCAACCTCAAAGGCCTTTATCCTTGGATAAAAGTCAAACAGGCAGCCCAGAGAGAAAAAGGAGTAATGGAAAGGAACAGAGGCAGCGCCGAGGCACCGGGCCTCTTCAGAGCGCAGAAGCTGAATGAAGGGCAAAGCTGGTATCAGCCTGCTGCGCTGCCTTGGAGCTATTTCTGGCCAGGCACATCACACGCTGCGTGTTGTACAAATACAAGCGTCGGGCTCCTGCCCTGGGGAACACAGTCTAAAGCACAAACAAGAACTCCAGCAAGAGGAGAGAGAGGGAAATGGTACAGAAAGCAAGTCACATCACTAAAAGGGGGCTGACATAAATAAATAGAATAAATAAATACGTATACTTCCTTTTTTCTCCTTTTACTGTGACTTTATTACTGATCCAGCGCTCTGCAGGCACTTGGGCTTGAAACTATCAGCCCAAAAGGCCAGAGCAATTTGGGGTCGCATATGCACGAACCTTCAAGAGTATCTTCCAAGTGGCAATCCGGTCAGCAGCAGCCAGGCTGTCCCCGTCAGTTCTTCAGCTCTGGGCAGAACAATTCTGGCACGCTATGGCGAGCTCAGAAGAAGAGCAAGACAGCAATTAGCCAGCTGACGTGGCTCAGTCTTATGAAGAAAGATGAGAAGTGAGAAACTAATACAGAAAATTACAGGTCAGATGAAGGCAACTGCGATAACGATCAATGCATTTTTGGAGGGTGGAAAGACAAAGTAGATTGAGGAATTATTTTAAGGTGGTACAAAAAGGGGATGAAGATGGCTAAGAGATTGTTCGAGAGACGAAGAACAGAACATGGACAGGACGAGAGGCTGCACAGCACCACACAAGTCTAAACACAGGCTGACTTATGAGGTAGTCCTAGATTACAGGGAAGCATCAGGAGTGACAGGAAGAAGTAAACAAAATGAACATGCAGGATCTCATGCTGTTTCAAGGACTGTATTGGAAAATCCATCATCAAGGCACGGCAAGTAAAGAGGCAGGACAGAAAACAAAAGAGAACAGGGCGGTGCTCTTGGTAATCACATCAGTAGTGCCTTCTGCTTTGGTGGGGAGCTGGAAAAAGGGAAAAGGAAAATTACAAAGGCCCCACTAGAAAACAAAACGCAGATTTACTACTACAGGAGTCAAGCAAACAGAGAACAGAGCCATAAGCATGTTTCCATGTGCCCAACTTGGTTTCACTGGTGTGAAACTAAGTTGGCTCCGTTGATTTAATGGACATAACTGTGTTAAAGAATGAAGCAGCTGACAATGGAATCTGACTCACTTATATCCTGGGCAAGAGCTGACATGATCAAAAGTACCGGAAGCTGTGCTGAGATAAAGTAGGAAGAGGATTAAACAGGTGGAAAAATCCCAAAGGTTCTCTATGATTCAATAAAAACCTTTTCTAGAGGGTGCTGGGTACGCTTTATGCAAACGTATACTACATTAAAAAGGAGCCAGAGTCCCCAAATACTTTTCCTCTAGTTAACAAAAACACTTCTTGTAACTACTCATGAACAACACGTCATGGAAGACGCACCTAATGCTTTCATTAGGAATTGCCCACCCTGACAATTTCTTGCCCAAATCCTACATACCATATTGGGTACCGAGAACACAGAAACACATCAGCAGCACACCCTGCAAACAAAAGAGTTTAAAACGGTTTGTTTCTTTTTGTGCAGTTTAATTTTCTGACTTCTTAGTTCTGGTTTTAAGTAATTGACTCCATGTTGTCATTCCTCCCCTATCAGATGGGAGAACACAGTGAAAATCCTCGGACCCACAAACATGCACGTAGGTCATGCTTTTGACATCCTAGTAGAACAAATATAGCTTTGGGGAGGAAAGAGTAAGAAATAATCAAATTAAGCAAAACCTTGGGATGCTGGTAACACAGAACTGTAAGTTAGAAGCCAGAAAATTTACTCCACAAAAGGCCAAAATTAGGAGAACGGGTGAAATATCTGTAGTAGTTACCAGATTCCTGAAATCAAATTTTACAACATTTTTTAAGTATGGGGGATTGTTACCTATTTAACATACCAAAAAAAAATATCTTGGTATGTTTACAGAATAAACAAGTACACATTCTCCGTTTCTGAATAATGACAATTATGCTCAATATTAATGCTTTATACTAAGGTACATCTGTGTATTGTTTGCCTCATGACATCTCTAAAACAGAGAGAAAAATATTGTTAAACTAGAAACCATCAATAACATGGACTTGTAAACAAAAAGAAAAGTTATGTCTGTAGGGCTTAGAAATAATATGTAAATAGAGAACTAATGCCATAATGCAGATACATGATTCATGTTTGTACCGAGAAAGCTTGGAAAAAGAACCCAACATCCCTATATTTATTCATTTTAATGCATTACAGCACGATGTTTAGGACACAAAGTAAGCTGCCAAATGAAATAACTTGCATAGAAAATTAGTTATACAAAGTGTTTGGGAAGATTGAAGAGCAGCATTAGTAACATTTTCAACATTACTCTAAAAATTATTTCAGCCTATTCATTCTGAGAGAAAGAAACTTGCATGAAATTTTTTTTTTCTCTCACCTTCAATTTTGTAATTTATCCAGAGAATACCTTGGAAAAAATGAAAAACAAGTGAGCGCGTTGGATTTTTTTTTTCATTCCCCTTTTATCTGTATAGTTAATAACTGTCTGTATGTAAATAACTTTACATGCATTTATGGTTACATGCATTTATGAGTTTAAAGTGCAGGATTACCCATACACTGGAGCATTTGTAGAAACCTCCAGTTCCACAAGAAATGTAACAAGGCACAGTATGAAACAGCGAATACAAAGGAGGCTTAAGAAGACCAAAATTTACAGCATAACTGTACAGTCATTTGTTTTACTCCTGTCCATGTATTAATGGTCTGATTACAAATATTTAAAATTATTATTGCTGTTTTGATTGCAAAGATTATTTGTGTTCATTCCAGTGACTTATAATAGAATCAAGTTATGAAAAAAAAATAAAACAAATCAAACCCAACTACATTAAAAATGCAATGGATAATTTATGGATCATTAAAAACATAAGCAACTCTTTTAACTATCCAATAAATCAACTATTGCAGAAGTATTTTAAATTTTATTAAAAAACCCAGGAAACTTATAAATCTCATTTTACGCTCCAATAGGATACACAAATTGGTTTATTTTTTCCTTTCAGCTGCTAGACGAGAAACCAAATCAGTTTTCCAGCGGCTGATCAGACAGTGGGCTGACTGCAGGAAGACATGCAGCCCCCAAGGGCCGATTGCCACAAACCTCTCCGACAGCTTGTCCAACAGTTTGCTTCTGTGAGGTTGAAACAAGCCCAGCTGCTCTGCTCAGGGATGCACTCTGGTGCGGACAGAACTGGCTGATGAGAGCTCCTGGGTCACAGCCTCCCAGCCCCGAAGCGAGCCCTCGGCTGACTGTGCCTGGGCAAACTCTGCACACACACAGGCGATGACATGCAGGCACCTCTCAGTTACGTCATTCTGTTTGTTTCTGAACTTTCAGGTAGCAAGTGTCAGGGCGTCTTCAGCAATCTTTCAATATTGAGTTGGTATTGTCCTGCTCCCAGAGATGATGTCTCTAGTCTGATAGTTCAGGGCACGACTCCCTCAAAGGGTGGCAGTATTTAGTCCAGAGCACACACAGAATCATGGAATCATTAAGGTTGGAAAAGACCTCCAAGACCACCTGGTCCAACCATCCCCCTACCACCAATGTCACCCACTAAACCGTGTCCCTAAGCACCACGTCCAACCTTTCCTTGAACACCCCCAGGGACGGTGACTCCACCATGCAGGGAATGACGTCTGCATGAGGGTGGCGAAGCCCTGTACACCTCCACACGCGTACCATGATCATTAGAGAGAGATCCCCAACCTTTAACGTTTATGGTCTGACCCAGTTGTCGGCAAGACAGAGGAAAATGTAAGATGTCCTAGCTAAGCATCAGATCTTACCCCAGCCCTCCACCTTCTGCCAGACTCTTTCTGCCAAGACTAAGATCTGAGACTAAGAACTCTAGACCAAGATCCTATAAACCTTTGAACTTCTTGGCACCCTTTTAGCACACAGGGCTTTATATACTCCCCGTTATAGGAACTCACGGTGACCACCTGTGGGTAAACCCTTAGGGGGACCTCCTGAGGTGTGTCCCCCGGACGTGATTCAGGGACTGTACCACCCCAAGTGCCCCCAGGACGTGGTTCAGGCTCTGCACCACCCCGAGAGCAGCAAAGGAGCAGGTTATACTGCGACACCCGGGCACTGCTCCCACCCCAGCCGCCTGCCCACCGCCGGCTCAGCCGCGGGGGGCGCCCCTTCCCTCAGCAGCTGGGGCAGGGCGCCGCCATGTCGCGGTACGCCGCGGCTGCGCGCCGGCCGCCTCCCCTCGCCCCGCCGCCACGGTTCCGCCTCCCCTTCCACACACGGGGCGCCCGGAGGCGGCGGTAGGAAAGCCGGGGCCGGGCCGCTTCCCCTCGCCGGGGTATGCGAGAGCGCTGCCGGCCGCGGGGCCGAAGAGAGGCGGGCGGCGGCCGGAGAGCGGGCGGGGCGGCGGTGTCGCCCCCGAGAGAGCAGCGCGGGGCCCCGGCGGCGGGCGGCGGCGGCGGCAGGCGGGCGATGGAGGAAGGTGAGGGGCCGGGTGTCACCGCCATCCCTCGCCCCGTGGGGCTGCCCCGCCGCCGGGGAGGCCCGTGTGGGCGCTGCGGGGGGCAGGCTTCGT
Source organism: Cygnus atratus (assembly GCF_013377495.2). Lineage (NCBI taxonomy): Eukaryota > Metazoa > Chordata > Aves > Anseriformes > Anatidae > Cygnus > Cygnus atratus. Next base: position 136,256,868 of record NC_066363.1, read on the forward strand.
CCCCTTCCCCGCCTCAGGCCCGAGGGGGGCGGCCGGGGGCAGCCCGGGGGCGCGGGGCTCCTCTGTGCAGGCAGCCCCCATTTATTTGCCCCCAGGGGTTTTCTGTGGGGTGCCCCTTTGTGGGGCTGGGGGGTGGCGTTTGGCTTAACTGGGGAGCACGGCCGGGAGTGGGCATCTTGAGGAATAGGGGAGCAAAGGAGCTGTGCGACGCGCTGTGTCCCAGCTCTCCTAATTTTGGAGGCTTTCTGGGCTGGATGTGGGCTCCGTGGCAGCAGCGCCCAGGGGTTTGTGCTGCTGGGATGCACACATCTGCCCCTGGGGCTGTGCGAGCTCTGTGGTGTCAGCTCAGACCCCTGAAGGCCACGGTGTGTGGTGGGGGACCTGCTGCTGGCCTGGCGCACGGCGTCTGGGCCATCGCTTCTGGTGCCAGTGCTGGAAAACAGAACCCCTCACTGGTGTCTGTTCACCCTGCGGGTGCACTTCCCTGGCTTGTAGGTCTCTGTTGTGCTTCTCTTGGTCATCTTTTTCTGCAGACTGAGGAAAATATCCTAACACGCTTACTTGAGATGTGAATGGGAGCCACTGCGCAGCCTTGATCCTTATTGGGGTCCCTCTCTGAAAGTTTCCTAGTCCTGCTTTATCCTTCTTCCAATAAGAGGACAAAAATCGCAGATAGTGGTCACTTTACTGGTAAAAAATGGATTAAAAGAGTGGCACACAGGAGCAGTGACTCTGCAACAGAAACACAAAACTAAGTGGAACACGATCACTAAATGAGTTAAAAAACTTAAGGGAACTTGCAGGGAACTGGGGAGCGATCGTGGATAGAAAATTGCTTGCTGGATAGAGAGACACTAGAGGCTGTGTCATCAGTTCAAAATGCTAGATTATTTTTAGTCGTCACCTTGGTTGACTTTCATTTCACCCCATTTAAAAGGATTCGTGGAAGTGGAAACAGCATTTTTCTTGTTTGAGGCAGCTGCAAGTTAAACAGAAATAGCATCCTTGGATCTTCCTTTATTATTGTTTCTTCTGAGGGGGAAATCTATTGAGCAGTTTTCAAATTGAGGTGAAGATCACTTGCTGACTGAGGTGTAGTGGTTTCAGAATTAGAGTTTGAAATTGTTTTTTCTTTAGGAGTTTTCTATTGGTGCTGCTAACTGTAAACTTTACAAGCATTTTACATTCGAGTTTGGTTCACTAATAATATGCTAAAAATAATGAAAGAAATGCGTTTTCCTCCAGCGTTCTCACTGCGACTTCTTTGGTCGTAACTAGGGTGGCAAGGACAGACAGTTGTCTTTCCAAGCAATCTGCACATTCTGGTGATGTAAATATTTTCTCCCGTTTTATCTTGTCTGATACAAATGACTTACAGTTGCAGTGCACTCTGTGTTTGCATTGCTGATTGATTTAAGGACACGAAGAGTTACCAGTATACCTTTCGTTTTGGATTGACCTAATGGTAAATGCGATATTGAGTGCCTTAAGCATTGTTTTGTTGAATATTGGTCTAATTCTTGTTATGTTTAAGAAGCTAGACGTTTTCTATTCATTTTACCATGAAAAATGATACAATTGAGATCTTGGTCTGCTTAGAATAAGTTATAATTGCTTTGAAAATCCCATTAAAACACAAAGGCAGGTTCAATGTTATGGGCAGACACCACTTTAACCGGTTGTTTATACTACTATCCTGTTTCTGACTTCTGAATCTAATAGTTGGGGTTTAAAAGTAGATCGATTTAGATGTGAAGTAATACACCGCCAGAGTAATTAGCAGCTTTATTGTGGGATGGCAAGAATGACGCTTGGAGTTTAATGTTGAATGGCTGCATGGAAGCTCTGTTTTAAGTCCAGAAGAATCATTGGTCGAAGTTTTGTAGCCTCTGTAGGTCAAATTAGATATCTGCCAAAAGGACTGGAGTGCGAATTACAGATAACCCTTTTCCTCACGCTTCTAAAATTATACTAAGTATTGTGGGGCGTCATCTTGAATATAGTAGCTATAGCAGATATTTTGCAACGAGTCTTTTTGAATGGACACTTGCACTCAGAGAATTAGCCTGGTTACTTCTCAGACCGTAAAATAAATGGACCAGGGCTTCACACTGCTGTTGTGTACAGAAAACAGAAGCCAAGGTCCTCAGTCATGGTGTGAAACGAGCTATGTGGCCTACCAGACCGGGCCTTTTCATTCTGTATTACACTAAGAATTCATAAGTCGGCTTAATTCCAATAGATTTGGAAGCAGGAAAAGTGTTATGATGAAAGCTTTTATAAAGTCAATGTAACATGAAGATCAGACAGCTCAATTTAAAAGCAGTGGCTAGCCCAGTTTTTACATAACAGTAATGTGCCAAGTGTGCTACTCTACTAAAGCCGTGTAAAACCAGAATGAGAGTAGTATGGAATTGACACCAATCTCTCCCAGTGTCAACACCAACTCATCTAAAGTTCCTCTTTCCTTCATTTCTATAAAATGTTAACGAGGGAGTAAAACAGCTAACTTCCAGTTTGATTCAGGGTAATCCCAGAGTATGACCTCAAGAGAAAATTACTGATTTTCCCTAAGGAATAACTAGGGATTGATTTCTGTGTAGTTATAACATTATTTTAGTTATGCATATGAAATAGTTTAGCTGAGTCTTTTTGTCAAATGTATTTGCTGTGTGGCTGAATCCCTGGCGATAACTGGCTGTTACCTGCTGCTGCGTGGATTTCTCAGAGTGTGATTTTAGGTATTCTGTTGCAATAACTTCAGAAAAATGTCTTCAGGGGCAGCAGACCTGCGACAGAGGAGGAAACAAAACTGCACAGAATCTGACAAAATGGCTCCAGAGGAGAGAAACAAAGAAAACTCGAAGCTGGGAAGATCGCCAAAATGTAAGCTACAGAATTTTTAGCCAACTTCTGATTTCTTTTTTTCATATTCTTTTACATTTTATGGGAAGATATTTCTAGCACAGTAATTTATAACAGACTTGCTTTGCATTAGGTTTTTGAATGTTTCAAGAGAAAGCGTGCATGCACATTAGGATTCTTTAGTAATGACATTTTATGTATTGCAGAGTAAAATGCTAGTCCTGGGTTGTTTCAGTTGGAGGAGGGAGGTGTTAAGAATCTTATTGTTGGCTATTTGAGTACAGATAAACATTTTAATTGCGCCTGGAATTGTCTTTCAGTTGAGAAGCTGAAAGGCATGAATTAATGGTATTGAAACAATAGTCAAAAAGTCCTTACAGCTCTTCAAGGCACAGAACTAAAACCGGGTGTAATTTTATGCTAAAGCTCACCAAGCTACCAAAAACTTTTATGTTAAAAGCATATACCAACTTGAGGGAGCTACAGGGGAAAGAACGGGTAAAATTCAGATTATTTCCTTCCTTTTCCATTTGAAAAGCGGAATGGAGAATAGCATGTCTCAGCATTGGTGTTAAATGGGATTTGGTCACTTTTTTCTGTTGATGCATTTAAAGATTTTATGGTGTGTTGGACAAAATTAAGAATTTCTTCTCCGTGCTTGTAATTCATTTTTCCTTCTTGAAATTCCTTTGAAACTGAAGCTTGTTAGAACAGAGAGGAGTTTGCCGTGGAGCGTGTGGGTATTGTATCCAAAAGGCCTATGAAGCAGCGGTGAGAAATGAGAGAGAAAACTGCAGGAAAGGAACAGCAACACAGATCTTGATGGATCTGTGGTGATGGTGGTGGGCTAATTCTGATGCCGGTACGCTTACCTGCTGTTCAGCAACGAGTCACACTGAGGGCATACTGTTTGTGGTTTAAGTCCTCTGGACTACTTTAGCTTTTTCACTCTCCCTTTTCAGATTTGCTAATTCAACGGTTTGCGAAACTTTTCTTTGGCTGTCTCGCGGCAGTCACTAGTGGAATGATGTACGCTGTGTACCTCTCAACATACCACGAACGGAAATTCTGGTTTTCCAGCAGGCAGGTAAAGAAAAAGTTAAATTACTGAAACAAAAGCCAAATTGTTTCCTTGAAATTAAAGCCGATCCATGCCAGGTTGGAACTGCTTGCTTTCAGAATCCCGTGTCTTTCTGCTCAGGCCTCTGTCTTTGAAGTAGTTCCTTAAAAAAATAAGGTGTTTCTGCTACTGAGAGTAGTCTTGTCTTGTCATGTTTTTCTGTGTTTTCCCATGCCATCCTTTATAGTTGAAATAACTTTTCTAAAATTTGGATGAAAAAAAGGAAGCATAATGGGGTTGTGCAAACTAAACATCAGGGATGTGTGTTTTTTTAAGAACTGTATTGTTTAGCGAGGTGTGGAAAGTCAAACGAGATTCGGGTCTGAGAATATGAAATGATCCTGTGCATCTTGTGCTAACTTAGTATGTGGATTTGAGTTGCTCTGATTCCTAAGTTCTAGGGAGTGTTGTATACCTGACAGAGGTGCTGGGAAGATTAATGTTTTGTGGAATACTTTGAAGATGTACAGTGGAGTCATAACCATGTGCTGTCTTACAAAAGCAGTCTGTCTGAAAATATATGGTCTTCCATGGAAAGAGATTGCAGGAGGTGAATATTTATTTATTTTTTTTCTAGGAACTTGAACGAGAAATTACATTTCAGGGTGACAGCGCCATTTATTACTCATTCTATAAAGAACTGCTAAAGGCTCCTTCCTTTGAAAGAGGTACAAAAACGTTTATTTTATTAACCTTGAAAAGTTCTGTTCTCTTTTTGGAGGCAGTTATAACTGCTGCAGACTAAGGAGGCTGATTTTTATACTCCTGTATAGGCATATTGGTCAGATTTATAAAAACTGCACGCTGACCTAACTTTCCAGAGTAGGATTAATGTTATGCTGATACTGCCACATATGTTATCGTCGGGTTTGCCCATGCTATGTCGTTGATTTTTAGCTCTGTAAGCGTATTGTTCTTGAATTTGGAAACGGGGCATGGAAATTACTGTTTCATCCCATCAGAAGGTAGAACAGTTTCTGTCAAGAGATGATCTGCTCCGTCCTGTCCCTGCCAGCAGTTTCTAAACCTGTCAGCTGTGATGAGTACTTGTTGATGAGGGCTGAGCAAGGGGGACAGAAACCAAGAGGGAGGAGAACGAGCTGGGTGGCAGTGGTTTCTCCTCCCTTTGTGCTCCTTTTTATCCTGCGCTGGCTCTGGAGGTCACCACCATCCATAACTGGGTCAGGTTCTTGAACCAGTGGAAAATGAAAACGGCGAAAAGAAGCTCGAACGGTTCTGTGCTATTTTAGTGAGTTCGGAAGAGCACAGGGGGAAAGGTGAGACTGCTGGGAGGGAGGGAGGAGTGACCAGCCCTGTCTTGCAGCAGCCAGCTGTTGAATTAGTTCAGTCCTCTTATGAAACCTCATCCTAAGCCAGTTAAACTTTATGGGTATAGTTTTATTGGTAGCGGTTTCCCAGCTGATGCGTAGCATATGTCAGCAGTGTGCAACAGGGCTTTGGAACAGTCGATTCCTTATTATCTCTGGGAAGATTACCCGTGCTGGCGATGGATGGGCTGCCTCATTCACAGGCGTGCTGCAGCTGGCTCTGCAAACAGGTAGACTCGTGTGTCTACGAGGCATTTAGGAGGCATGCAGTTTTCAAAGGCTTTCATGGCCCTGCTGAGCCCAGATTTGAGCTCTGTAAGACCTGGCTTGGCCTGCAGAGAACCAGATGCAGACCACACACCAAGATGCATTCAGAGCTGGAAACAGTAATCTTCTTTGCTGCACTGTTGTTGGGTTTATTGTTCTTTCTTTTTTTTTTTTATGGATTATTTTTCTCCTTCCCTCCATTGTCCTAAATAATGACAAGTTATTTTTTAAATTACAATGTCTCTGAGCGATGTGTCCTACAAGTATGCCAACTTCAGCTTCATCTCAATCCCACACAAAGGCATGTTGTGTTAGGTGAGTGGTCCTTAGAAGTCTCAGAAATGCAGGGCTGGGAACGTTGATGAGGCCGTGGAGTCTGACCTCTCTGTGGAGACAAGTTTAATACGTCCTGCTCATCCCTGGTAGACTTTGTCTCGCTTCTTAAGAAGCTCCTGTGAAGGTGAACTGTAGGGAGCTTGTTCCAGGACTGCATCAATGTGTTTTACCTGAAAAGACTACACGTTAGCTGATTAGTTTTGGACCTTCCACTTAAAGACTAGTTCAAAAAACGGTAATGATTTTGTTGCAATATCAATAGGTTGGAACAGCACCTAGCACAGTAATTTCTTCTTCCTTTTAAAATCAGAAATGATGAATCAGGTAATTGCTTCAGCGTCCAAATCGGTTTCCCCCTGCCTTTGAGTATACTTCTCATCCCTTTTAAGAAGAGCAATAGTAAGTGCTTCCAGGAATAATATATTTTCTTTTGTCTGTAGGTGTTTATGAGTTGACACACAACAATAAGACAATATCGCTGAAGACGATAAATGCAGTCCAGCAAATGACTTTGTACCCAGAATTGATTGCCAGTGTGTTGTACCAAGCATCTGGTAGTGAAGTATGTGCGTTTCTCCTGCTTCCTGTGCTTTCAGCGTATGTGTGTGTGACTTGCCATGTTGTGCACAGTAAATACATGCAATTTTTCTGGAGTGAATCGAGCTAAGCGTACCATCAGGTTCTCCTCAATTCCCATCAGTCTTTGGAATAGGATGGGGGGTGGGGGAGTTACATGCACTAAACCTTTCTGTCTGTTATTTCTTTACTTCTGCAAACCCCTTAGAAGTGCTGAGAGGATCTGTGCCATCCGTTAAAAGCACAAAAGTTAGGTCCTTCAGAGTACTGACCAGTGCTACCTGTCTCTATCCATTCAGTATAGGTAACAGGGAAACAGATTTTTGTAGGTGAACCTTTTGTCTCTTTCTGCTCCACTTGGGCTTTGTTCTGCTTACGCTGCATACTCGTGTCCTCCCTTATGCTCTCTCATTTAACTTTTTTATTTTTATATGTTCTCCTCTGTGTTTGGAACCATTTTTACCACATCTTTACCTTTCCAAGTTCCTCTCTTACCTACTTTCTTTCAGTAGCCCAATGAACTTTATATCTCACTGCAGCATGGATTCTTTAAATCTGACCCGTGCAGAGTTCATGCTGTAGCAAATACAAAAATCCTGGCACTAGCAAGCTGAGTCCTGAGTGTGCTGTCAGTAAACACGGCTTCGTTCTCCCTGAGCCCAAAAGAAAAGCATGCTTGATCCTCTCCTAGAATTGAGGCCGTCTCTTACCTGTTTGTAAAGCACCTAGCACGCTGTTAGCAATATGCATATAGTAAGTAGCAATACTTTCCAGCTTCAGCTCAGTTGCCGCTATGTCTCTTCGTTTTTATTTGTAATTTCAGGAAGTTATTGAGCCAGTGTATTTCTACATTGGTATAGTTTTTGGACTGCAGGGAATTTATGTGACTGCATTGTTTGTAACCAGTTGGGTTATGAGTGGGACTTGGCTGGCAGGAATGCTGACTGTAGCATGGTTCATTATTAACAGGTAAGAAAAACATCTTTCTACAATCTAGTTTGTCACTAAGGCGTTTGAAAATATGAGAGTGGGTTAAAATGCTTTCTGTTAAACTTTGTGTTCTCGTTGTGAGAGCGGGCTCTTGTGCTGAATACAAAGGGTTTCCCGGAGATGCACTGACTCTGACGATGCCTTGGGTAATGGAAATAGTCTCTTGTCGTCCAAACCAGCCACGCTGTCAGTTGGCCTGAGCTCATGGCTGTGTGTGAATACATGGGTGTTTTCACACGAGTCCATTTTGCAAAAAACATTCATCAGAAGGTTTTGGTTTTGTTCTGATGAAGAATAAAAACAAATTTCTGAAGTTGCTGAAAAGAGAAGTATTGTCTGTGGCCAGCTCCAAACATTGTGACCATTGTTCTGTTGCTTAGAAGGAAATGACCAAGTGCATTTTTTCTATGAAGGATCCTTGATTATTATTATTTTTTTAATCTTCTTTTTGTAGATTTTTTTTTGTGCAATGTGGAATCTTCTTAGATGATTCTGACCTCAACATTTTTTTCATTTTGTAACGTTTCACTTGCATGAAAATGCCCCTTCCTTTTGTGAAACACCACAATAATAGGGAACTTCATGTAGGCAATGAGAACTTGTGTTCTCATTCCTGGTTTGTCACCAAATAGCTCTGGGGCTTTCTGTGAACTTGAGAGTACTTATTTGCCCTGAAAAATGTTGAAATCCTTTTTAAAAAAAGAAAAAAAGGACACAAAAAGCTATGGAAGAGCGAAGTGTTAGAGATGTACTTTTAAAGTTGAGCTGTTGGGAAGCGTCTCTTAGGAGTGTGAAGTCATCATGACCAAATCCGTGATTAATGGCTAAAAATACTGCTCATCAAGCTGATGTGAGCAGTGGAAAGTAGGAAAAATGGTGGATAAATCTGTATTTTTTTCAGCAGCAGAGAAGATTAAACACTGTTAACAAATTGAATGGTCTGGTAGTTTAAAAAAAAAAAAGCTCCAAGTACTCCTCTGTGAGGCGCTTCAGAGGTAAAAATGAAAGGTGACGCTTTCAAGTACCTAAACGATAAAGGAGCTTGAGGCTCCTTTTTAAAAGCACAGTAGACACAAAGAAGACTATGTACCTCTGAAATCGATGGCTTTGATCACATTTGAAAGCACGACTTGTGCTTCTAAGTTGCTTTAGCACTTTTTAAAACTTTCTCCTCCAGTTCCAATTGTGCAGGTACTGTCAAGTCACTCCACGAGAAGATCCTGCTGCTGTCCTGTCCCATGCTTCCCATCCGCCTTTAATCCCTCGTTTTGCTGGGGAGAATTTTCCCCGTAGGCCAAGAATCTGCTGGTGCTGCTGCTGCACTGCTTTGGATTCGGAGTATGTTGTGCTCTATTGCCTAAGCTGCTTTTTAAAACATAGGAGAACAGAAAAGGCTCTTCTCTCTCAGCTGATGCTCATGGTAACATGAAAAGCTGCTGTTCCAGCAGTGGTCCCCAGCCTTTGGGTTTGTAAATGCCACCTGATATGGAGTTGTGCTGAATAAGTGAGTCAAGATTGGACCTTCCACGCTGATATTAAATTCGTGATCTGCATCAGCAGCAAAATTGTGCCCGTGTTGCTTTAAACCTGATACAGGAAAAGCTTGCTTGCGAGGCCACGCTGGTAACTGGAAGTGACATGTAGGCTTTCCTTGATATTTTTGTTCCGTAAATCTTTAATAATTTTGTTTGTCTGTACTTTATTCTAGGACAGATACAACAAGAATTGATTACTCCATACCATCAAGGGAAAATTGGGCTTTGCCATATTTTGCATGTCAAGTAGCAGCTCTCACAGGCTATTTAAAAAAAAACCTAAATTGTTCTGCAGAGGTAAAACTAAATTAATTTCTTAATAAAGAGTTGGTGGTGGAACTGTGCTCTAGAGTAGTTACCTCTTTGTCGCTACTGCCCTGCTAGGGAGGAAACTGTAGACGTTTTGTTTGTCCTTCTCAAAGCCGCCACTTGGATTTCTCCTAGGCACGTGTGGTTTTTGCTAAGCGAGTCGTGCCCTGCCCTGTTATGCCCCCGTGAGGGTTTAGAGAGAACAGTGTGGGAATCAGCTGTGTGCTGTCTTTTTTAAGATAAACAGATGCCGAATGTTTCTCAATATGCAGCCTGTTTCATTTCTTTTCCTGTTGCTTGGAGAAGATGGTGGTAACTTCCTCTCCCTGTCTCTCTGTCGGAGGTGTTTCTTTTGATTGGCTTTCAGTGTTTTTGAATGTTTCAGTAATGACTTTTTTCCATCTGAGAAGGTATTAAGTACGTCTGAATGCAGTATTTTATTTATCTCCTAAAATAGTGAATTTCTGTAATTCCTGTTTTAATGACCTCTCAGTTACTTAGTGACAGAGATGCGTAGGTATCAAATTAATGCTTTGCTGTTCTTGTTTTCTCTAGAAGTTTTGTTACCTTCTGGTGAGTGCTTCAACGTACACCTTCATGATGATGTGGGAGTACAGTCATTATCTCCTGTTTGTCCAGGCCGTGTCTCTTTTTCTGCTTGACAGCTTTGCTCTGGCACAGACAGAAAAGGTATTAAAACTCATCGACCTCCTGGTAGTTGGGGACTTAAATACAGCCTCAGAGGTGCCTGCCATACACACTGCTCAGGAGCTCATAGATCGAGTGATTACTCGAGTGTCTGGCAGCCTGGGTCCAGCTAAAGTGCACGTCCTGTCCTTTGGAAGAATGAAATGGCTTAAAATTTGCTCTCCTTTGGCCTGCTGTGTTTCAGACAGCTTCCCTAACAAAAGGGCAGAACCTAAAGAAAGCCCCAAGGCCTGAAAACATCCTCGGAGAGATGGCCACCCCAGATGGCCCACCCTATACTGATACAGTCAGTGAATAATGCAAATGCTGTAGGCTAACTAGTAACTGTTTATTCAATATGAGAAAGTATTTGAAATTCTTCTGCAAAATGGTTCTTAGAAATGTAACAGTAAGACATTTTTCCTTAGCCTTTTCCTATGGTTCCTGCTTCATACTTGCGTGCCTTCGAGTTTTCCTAGATGTGACGTCAGTTTCAAACTGCGTGCAGGAATAATTGGTCACCTCTTCTTTCAGTTGCTTTTATATGTTCTTCAGCAGAAGAAAATACTACTACTTGGGGCATTTTTACAGATTTCCCATGAAGCAGTCTGGTTACTGAATCTGACCAGGGCCATTTTGATGTGAAATACTTTTCACAGCCAAATGGTACCCTGCTAGATTCCTAGCCTTGAGGATAAAGATTTATCCATTAAATCCCCTAATTAACAGGAAAATGAAGTGAACTACCTCCTGCTCTAGAAAGCAAAATGTATATCCACTGTAATTTATTTTGTTTCTTCAACAGGTGCATGAAGTATACAAAATCTACTTGTTTTCTCTCCTCTTGGGGTACCTATTGCAGTTTGAAAATTCAGCCTTACTAGTGTCGCCGCTACTAAGTCTTGTAGCAGCTCTAATGCTCTCTAAATGCCTTCAGGTAACTAGACTCTCCTCCAGCTCTGAACGTAGTTTTTATTATTTCAACGGAACTCCAAATGATACGACATTCTTAACATATTTTTGCAGATGAATATGAAGAAAGGTACATTTTTATCAAGATTGCTGAAAATTATGTACATTTATTTGGTACTCACAATAACGCTGATGCTAAACTTCTTATTAAAGGTAAGATTCATCTATAAAAAGTGATTTTAATTGTTATAATCTAAATGAAAAGCTACGGTTACCTTGAAAAAGTTTTTTGAAGTGTCGCTTATCTTTTTGGTCTGAGAGTTTGTAACTTAATTTATTGTGAATAGAGATAATAGAGTAAATTTTATATCTATATATTTATTTTAAAACCTTTAACAACCCAAGCAGCTGTTTTTGTTGGGGGCTTTAGTCTTTTGGGTTGAGATTAAAGCATAGTATGGAAATACTCTTTAAATCACACACTAGTTATTTCATAAATGTGTTTTTTGTTATAACTTGGATGGTTTCTACCAATTGGGTTAGATATTAAAACAGTATTCTTGTGCGTGGAAAAGAGCTAGTAGGCTTAGGGTAGATGTTAACTTTCAGTGGGATTTTAACCTGGTCTTAGGTCTTGGTTAGTAACTCCCTCTTACTGGCCCTAGCCTTTTATGTAATTTGTGCTTTTCCTTTACATCTCAAATTCATCCTGGTTGTATTAATTCAGTGTCATCTTAAAGATGAAGATCCTAGTAAACGCTAAAAAAGTCTGAGAGAATGCTCAAATCTGATTGTTTTCTTGTGTCATTCAGATTAGCTAGCCTTGCTGTATCTCCAGGAAAATAAAGCCTAACCCTGAAAAACATAACATAAATTACGTAGACGGTACATAGAACTTTTGGCTGCTCAAACAATTTATGTGAAGATTACAAATGCTCATAACTTTTGCTAGGCTGCAGTCCTATTGTTTAGTGGAGCTAAACACAATGTTCTTTGGCTTGCTCGGTGGTAAGTCCATGTCCATTTTTCATGATCTTTTTTGCCCCACTCGGTAGCCTTCTGGCAACTTGTTGACAACTTCTCACTAGCCCTCCCATTGGGGTACATGAATGAAATGCAGGGTATTATATTTTCTAGGAAATCCTAAAGACAGATTTATTTAAGTGAAGATTTACAATACTGTATCAGTACCTTAATTGGCACACTTAATCCAATGTGTGGGTTTTAACTAAATCTTGAACAACTGATTCTTCCCTGCCATTTTGTAATCTGAATGAAGTGACTATGTGAAAGCTGTTTCCTGCATTTAATAAGATTTTTCTCTGCTAAATTAATTTTCAGATGTTTGTTCCTCATAAGGAAAATGAGCATTTGCTGAAATTCCTTGAAGTAAAACTTGGCTTAAACACAACTAAGTAAGTTTTAATATTTTTTTTTTTACATTTTCTAAGATATCCAAACTTCTGAAACTTCTCTAAGAAGTACAAAATTTCAGTGGCTTATGTGGATTTTGTAGAGGAGTTAGCAAAACTTTGTATTTGTCACTTGGTTTTAAAAAAATAATTTAAAAAGATGCATATACAAAATTTACTTACGATTTGGAGATTTCTGCTGCTCAATATTTCATCCCTTGAGAATGAAATCCCATCATGTAGATATTTGCTTTCTTTGATGTTGAAAAGCAAAAACTTGTTGTACCCTGTCTAGTGTTTCTAATAAGATGTGAAAGCAGGGATTGTAGGGTAAAGGTAGTGGTCCTGACTGGAAAACCGTGAAGGGAGTCACGGACTATTGATAGTACCTCAAAACATGGTTGATTGTTTTTCAGTCTTGTAAGAATAACACCACCACCACCAAAAAAAAAAAAAAAAGCAAGCTATTTGTTTTAGAAGAAATTAAGACGAGGGACAACTTAAAAGTCAGAGGAAATCCTTGTGATCCTAAGAGAAACTGTTTGCATATGTAAAAGAGTTGAGTGTTGGTCTGCAAGAAGGTAACAACATGGCTACAGATATCCTGGAAATCTTCAAACGGAGTATTGGTAAGAACCAGAGATACCTCCTGGACCCAAGCCAGCATTTGCAGTTCTGTGCAGGAGTTAGTTCTCTCTCCTGTGAACTCCATCTGTCTCTTACAAAACTACTTCACAGCCTTTCAGGAGAAGATTTGGAAAATGACACCACAAAACTGAAACTGTTGGGGAATTTTTGGAAGAGAAGATATTCTGAGTTCGACCAAGATGCACTGTTGTAAAACACATACATGCACGTTCGTAAATGTTTTGCAAGAAAAGACGAGAATGGTTCTGGTCAGGATTTTGGTTTATTCAGCTACCAGGTATTATGGATGTGTTTTGTTTTTGTTTTTTCCTGGGACTTAGTACATGCTACTTTCCAGGCTCTGCAACCGTGCATTGAAGTTGGTGATTGAGACAAACTGGGTGCAACTACCCCTGGAAAATCGTGTAACTAAATGTTGGAATTATGGTTTGCAGCACAAGAACTTCAAGATCTGTCTTTTAAGGCTAGTTTGGACGTGCTCAGTTGTTAATCCTGAAACTGGTTCTCTCTAACTGAAAGTGGTTCAGTTCTCTGGTCTTCATTTGGGAGTAAAAGAAAACAGGGAAGAAAGCAAAAGAAAATAAAAGACGAGAATGCACTCACTGAATCACGTGCCACACCAAGTCCAGTTGAGAATACACATTTATAGTGCTTCTTGGCATAGTATATAATGTTTCTGCTCATTAACTGAGAAAGAAGAATGATCGAGCGGGTTCAGCTACAGAATTAGAATTTCAGCATTCTTGGCAGTGCCTCAGGCTTACGTGTGCTCTCAGATGACCACTTTCCCTGTGGAATGAGGACAAGCATACCTTCTTGCATCAATATCTCTAAAATCTTAATCCACTGTGACAACAAAGTGCTTTGTGGTCCTCATAATGGAGCTATACAGGAGGCTGGGTTTTTGTGACAGAGAAGAGTTGTAGTCTGGCCTCTTAAGATCACAGGCTTTTTCTGGAAGATAAGCATTTGATAGTTACTGTAAAGAGGACTTGTAAAACAGTTTAAAATTATAACATACCACTTTTCAAAGATGAATTTCGAATAGTTTCCTATGACATGAATAGATGAAAACATGCTTGGTTGTTTACTTTTTTTTTTCCTAATCTATGTGGTATTATTATTGTTTTTTAATGGGATGTTTTTGCCTTACTAGGAATTTTACAATGAATTGGCTCCTTTGTCAAGAATCTCTTCAGGCACCATCCCAAGACTTTTTTTTGCGGCTAACACAGTCATCACTGTTGCCTTTCTATATTTTAGTATTAATTATCTGCCTTTTTTCTGTAACTCAGGTCATTTTTAGGAGAATTTGGTAAGTAACTTATTTATATTGGAAATTTAGAAGTGAAAAATAAGAGGTTCATGGATTTATAAGTGAATGGTCAATCGTGTATCTGATTGAGGCCTCAAGACAGGGTTAGCCCATTGAGCATGCGAGGGCATGGGCAGCAGTGGAAGGGCTTCCACAGAAAGTCTTTTAGTGAGGAGCTTCTTGAGCATCCCTTCAGTCAGGACAGGGAATTGTCTCTGGGTTTGTTTATTTGGTTTGTGGTTTTTTGTTTGTTTGTTTTCCAAAGGTGCGATTCCTGCAGAGATTTGGCTAATGGTTTTATGATATGTTTGTCTCTTAGCACTGTGAGAAAGAAATATCTGTTTTCCCCTTCCAACAACAAAGTCCCTGGATTGTTTCTAGAGGATTTGTTTCTCTGTTTTTTGTTTTTGTTTTATTTTTTCCAAGTTTACATATTGCAAAGAATGAAATGGGTGGAGTTGAGAGGATTTCAGATTTCTAACACTTTCCTGGGTTTTGTTTTTGTTTTGTTTTTTTTCACATCTTGTTTACTGTGATAAGGTTCATCAGTCTTAGCTGCTCAGAATGGAGCTGAAGTAAAACGGACTCAATTATTTTTAGTTTCACAGTGATTCACAGTTCCCTTGAGAGAAGGGTAGTGGAGCTGTCTGTGTGCAGGCTCAGAATGGCAAGACTGTAGATCATAGATCCTAGCATAACTTATCTTGGAAGCTGGCTAGGAGATTACATCTCCCTGGTAGAAGATAAATGGTATAGCTGCTTAGGTGTTAGGGCAGATTCCTCACTTGTCTGCAGCAAAAATGAGTAGATTTTTTTTCAAGGAGTAAGACTTTCAATAGGTAAAGATTATACTGCTATAAATGAAAATATGTCAGGTTGGATGTGAAATAATCTGTTCAAAACGATAAACTACTGATTTTTTGCTAGTGGGTATAGTATCTATTTACTGCTTCATGATGAGCAGTAACTTCAGTATATCCAACAGGTTTTTTAAAAGCTTAAAATAACCCTTCTCCCTCCTCAAAAAAAAGAAGCTAATTAGTTTGGAAACAGTTACTAATCTCAAATATTTTTTGCACTTTGTCATGAGGATTTATTTACAACTTTGTAACTGAGATCACTTAATGGTAGAATAAAATGTCTTTCATGTGTCTCGCTATCTTGTTTGTAGAAAAAACATTTGTTGTAAGATTTTGGTTGTCTTTTATTTGTAATTATATATTCATAAGATAGTACTGTCACTGAAAGGTGTTTTTGTAATCTTACTTTGTGGTAACATGGTATATGTAGTCATACAGATTCCATAATCTTCACCAGGTTAATGATGCAAAGAGATTTAGAATATGTGTACAGCATGCTTTGCCTAAATGTTCGTGGAGTATGCATGCTCTTGATTAGACTGTCTCTTGTTGCTGAAGTACCTTAAAATAGGATTGGTTGTCATAGGCAGTGATCCTGTTGTGTTAATTCACAGCCATTGCTTCAGAGACAAGGGACAGCAGGTACTGAGAGATCATTGACAAAGAATGAAAACCAAATGAGCAGTGCAACGATGGTGTATGGTATGGCACAGAGTGATCTCAGTGTGCTGCTGACTTCATGGTCATAAAAATAGATTTATTGGCACCTTTGCCTGAGATAATGTCTGAATTAAGTGATGTCTCATTTTCTCCAACTGCAGTGGTGAACCACTGAAAGAGACAGTTAAACTTGAGGATGGTCGAATTGGAGAGAGGCCAGAAATAGTTTATCATGTAATTCACACAATTTTACTTGGTTCTCTAGCGATGTGTTTGGAAGGGTAAGTCTCGTTTTGATGTATCTCTTTTGAAAGCAAGAGAATTCCTAACTGGACGTGATGCTCTATTTTAACCCCCTTTGAAATGTGTCTACAATTCAAAAGTCTTTTCAGAAATATTTTTGGCGTACAGTGGTACTAGTTAGTAGGGGAGATAGCAAAGAGAATTTTGACTCTAACTTGCATAGAGGAGTGTGATGAATTGTGCTTGGTCTCTTTAATGTGTTTTCCAAGCTTTAATGCAGCCAAACTCTGAGAAATTGATCAGAGCAAATGTGAAACGCTTTCCATGCAGTATTTAGGTGTAGAACTGTTCTGTAATTCTTGGAATATTGTACTCTAGTGAGATCTTGTGTAGTGTTTTGATAAATAGTATTTGTTCTTGATCTCTAAGAAGCAGATTTCTTACCCATCACCTCAGGCTAGCCTGAGGTATACCTTTGCTTGACATGTTAAAGCAGTAGCAAAACAGTTTTCTAAGGTGTTGCGAGTATTAGTCTTTAAAGCTACAGGACCTAGCGTTTGGAAAACCGTATTTTTCCAGTCTTGGCTCTCATCTAAATGAACTGGAAGGTGGCAAATGTGTGTTTGTATCACACTCGTCATCCTAATATCTGAATATTCACAAATTATTAAAGTGAGCAGACTGTTTTATTGCCAAGTAGTTGTCCTGAATTGTCTGTCCTCAAGAGGCAAACAATGCCAGCAAATAGTAAATTGTTTAATAAACATTTTCCTTTCCTTTCTTCAGGAACTCCCTTATAGTACAGTGTCTGTACAACTTTGATGAATAGCTACTTTTTATCCTTGTTTGGCTGGAAAACTGCAACAGCCAAGTGACTTTACTAGTCTGTATGTTTTTCTTTCATCCTCCCCTGAACTCTGTGAAGGATTTTGTCATCTTTGACCTGCGATCTTGCTCCTACATCTTGCAGCAGATAATCAGGTGCCTGCTCTTCTGCTAGAGATTTCCTTGGTTTACCTTCCAGTGCCATGAAGTTTGATCTCAGATTGCGTGTCAAACGGTCTGGATGTGCAAGCAAAAAAAAATCTGAATGCTTTTATAAGTAGCCTGAATCTGCACAGTGGCATGTACAGAGTCGCAACTAAGTTCTTGCACTATTTTTCAGAATGAAATATCTGTGGACTCCATATGTTTGCATGCTTGCTGCATTTGGTGTGTGCTCTCCTGAACTTTGGATGACACTCTTCAAGTGGCTTCGTCTGAAAGCTGTGCACCCGATACTGCTGGTGAGTTGCTGTCATCAATGTCTTGGGAATTGCAACTAGCAGGCATATCACTTTTAAAACAACAATTACTTAAAACCTAAAGAACTTCCCACTATAAGAACGTGTAGTTCTGTGAGCAGTGGATCTCACATGCCTGCTTTTTCCTGTGCCTTTTATTTCTAGTAGCATGTTTTCATGTGTTCTCTGGTACCTGGTGGTAAACTTGTGTTCACACTAGAGCCTTTTTCTCAGGAGGAGCAGAGCTGTGTTCATCTCTCTCTTTCACACATCTGTTTAATTTCTTTTAAAAATCTTTGAGACCTCAAGACCTCCTATATTTAGTTGAGATCGGCCAAGAAGGTCAAATGCTGTTTAGGAAGAGTGCAGGAGAAAAAGTACAGGCATGCAGGTAAGCATCGATGTAAGTCTCGTTTCACTAGGAAATGAGACTAAAATGTGGTGCTTAGGTTTATTTAATTGCTGAGAGTAAAACAGCTTCATAAGAAATGGTAGCTGGAGTTAACTTAGTGTAGGATTTGTTCTTGTGTGGCCATTTCAGAGAATGCTGTGATTGAAGAAGAGCTTGTGCTGTAATGCAAACAATTCCCACACTTCCAATCCTAGCATTATTCATAATTTGCTGAGAGTTGCTTTGGGCAGCTTTTGTCAGCTTTCTGCACTTGTTTTATTAATAAAATGAAGATAGTGTGTTACCCTACCTTTAATTTCAAGATGCTTATAGGAATAAATATTTAATACTTAAACAAAGATTCATGTATGGCACTTGTGAAAGTGCCGTTTACTGTTGAGTCATAAACATTGACGGTGTCCTTCCAGTCAAGGAGTAAGAATATATTCACATACATGTAAAACATGTTCCCTTGTACTTTATACTTACATGCTTCCTGCTATATAGACTTGCTTTTTTCATAGAGTAGCTGTGTTAACAGCTTATTATCAAGAGGAATGCCTTGTGTACACTCCTTACCAATTATTTTCTGTACCATGTGAGCAATCTTCTCCTTTTGCAAAGGGTATATGATATGAGTTAGAGTGATGGTGTGATGAAAAATGGTTTTCTGGTTTTTTGTCTCACTGTTGTTAATCTGAATGAAAGCATTAGTAAAATCAGAGTTTGAAATACTTTTTTCATAGTTTTTTTTCTTTTCTCAAATTATCTCATTGTGTTTGTATCTAAGAGGTTTTTACTTCTGTTCCCTACTTCATGTGCGCATTGCATCATCGTTTTGTATCATTGTTATATGAGCAGTAATTAACCATCTCTAATATTGGTGGTAAAGTTAACATGGGTCAAAGAAGTCCTTCAGTGCTAAATTAGACAAGCTCTTGTTTGTAGTTTTTTGCCCAGTAGAAGACTGCAGAAATTCACCTGCAGTCACTAAGGTTTCAGACATAAATGTGGCATGCCAGTGTATGAACAGAATCATCACAAAGTCTAGGTAGGAGAATAGAGAGCAGTCCATAATCCATTTCTTCTAACATCTATTTTCTAGGCTCTCATTCTGAGTATGGCAGTTCCCACAATAATTGGATTCAGCTTGTGGAAAGAGGTAAGAAAAGTACCTTTCTGTATTTTGTTTTGTCTTTAGGCAAAATACGAGTCAGAGCACTGAACAAATATAATGCTAAGGAGAAATAAAAGCTGACATCTGAAAATCTGCTGGCTTCTTTTTGTTTTGTTTTAAAACAAAACTGTTCACATTTTTTAGTATGATGTATTTGAAAATTCAGTTTGTTAACAATCATTTACTGTAATTAAGTATTTGAATTTAAATTAAGACATTATTATATTCATCTGTTACTCTTTGGATATATGAACTGACTCAACAAAGAAAGCATTGCCAAATAAACACTTGCAATACTGAAAAGTGTGTTGTCTCTATCTTGTTCTTAGTGAGAGGACGTGAGATTAGGTGGAAGTAAAATTATGGAAGGCCATAGGCAAATAATCTGAGAGCTTTTCAAGCAAACTATAATGGAGCTAAATCCTTAGTGTAGAGAGCACTGTGTATAGATATTGTATATACTACAATACAGGGGGAAAAAGCTACAGATGTTTCCTTGTTTAAAAGAAATACTCTGTTCTTTACTGCAAGTCATGGTGCCAGACGGACTGGCAGGCAGGGGAAGAGTATTTGGAAATTTATTTTTTAGACTTCTTTAAGTGCAAAAAATACCGAAAATATCCCATAGAATGTAACTCACTACTGTAGTGTCATAGCTCAAAAGAGTTAGTTTGAATAGTTTTATAAGAATTTAAGGTATATTTGAATGCTTTGTAAAAAATAAAATAAAATTCAGTCTTGACTAACATTTTAACAGATTTTATAACACCTGTCTTACAGTAGAAATTTTGTTTGCAGTGTAATCTCACTCTTTACACATTTCTGGCAGAGTTACAGATAATTTTTCCTGAAAAATAGCTGCAGTTGCTCAAAAACATTATGCAACTGGTTACAAGAGAGAAAATTAGTTTTAGTTGAACAAAGAATTCTTTTTACACATCATTTTTTAGTAAAAGCAGTGTGCAGGTTTGGACTCTAGAGGGCTACATCCCTAGCAAATCCAGCTTTTGCTTTTAAGCATTGGTGAACAGTTTGCTTTCCATGTTCGTAATTCACCCCTGAGCTTGGAAAGTTTGATTGATAGGAACAGGACAGTGCAAATGCCTTGAGGCTCCTAATCTGTTACTTTGGCTACAGAGGGATGAGTGTACAGCTCAGCATCTTTCTGCTTGGCTGCCTTCTGATTCAGTCAGGCGTAGTCCCTCATCCAACTAGATTTTTTCGAGGGGCTCTGATTGTTAAGTGAAGCTGGTACTCCTTGAGGCAGGAGTGGCAGTTCCTCTTTTGTCTGTCTTGTTCCCGGGACAGTCCAGGAATATGTCTAACAGCTCCTGTGGTGCTGTGGCTTTTCAGCCCTGATATTAACACATGGAAGCTGTTCTTAGAACCACAGACCCACAGAGTGGCTTGGGTTGGAAGGGGCCTTAAAGCCCACCCAGTTCCACCACCCTGCCATGGGCAGGGACACCTCCCACCAGACCAGGTTGCCCAAAGCCCCATCCAGCCTGGCCTTGAGCACCTCCAGGGATGGGGCATCCACAGCTTCTCTGGGCAGCCCGTGCCAGGGCCTCACCACCCTCTGAGTGAAGAATTTCCTCCTTATAACTAATCTAACTCTTCCCCTCTTTTAGTTTAAAGCCATTCCCCCTTGTCCTATCACTACAGTCCCTGACAAAGAGTCCCTCCCCAGCTTTCCTGTAGCCCCCATTAGGCACTGGAAGGCCGCTGTAAGGTCTGCACGGGGCCTTCTCTTCTCCAAGCTGAACAACCCCAGCTCCCTCAAACTGTCTTCGTAGGAGAGGTGCCCAGCCCCTTGGTCATCTTTGTGGCCCTCCTCTGGACTCGTTCTAACAGCCCCACATCCTTCTTGTGCTGGGGGCTCCAGGTGGGGTCTCACAAGAGCAGAGGGGGACAATCGCCTCCCTCGCCCTGCTGGCCACGCTGCTTTTGGTGCAGCCCAGGACACAGTTGGCTTTCTGGGCTGCAAGCACACATTGCTGGCTCATGTTGAGAGCTTCTCATCAACCACCACCCCCAGGTCCTTCTCCTCAGGGCTGCTCTCAGTCCGTTCTCCACCCACTGTGTATGTGTGCTTGGGATTCCCCTGGCCCAGATGCAGGACCTTGGACTTGGCCTTGTTGAACCTCATGAGGTTCACCCCAGCCCACCTCTGAGGCCTGCCCAGGTCCCTCTGGATGGCAGCCCTTCCCTCCTGTGTGTCAGCTGCACCACACAGCTTGGTGTCATCAGGAAACTTGCTGAGGGTGCACTCAGTTTCACTGTCCATGTAACCAACAAAGATGTTAGATAGTTCTGGTCCCCATACTGACCCCAGAGGAACACCACTCGTTACTGATCTCCACCTGGGCACTGAACCATTGGCCGCACCTCTTTGAGTGCGACCATCCAGCCAATTCCTTACCCACCAAGTGGTCCATCCGTCACATCCATGTCTCTCCAATTTAGAGACAAGGATGTTGTAGGGGACAGTGTCAAGTGCTTTGCACAAATCCAGGTAAATTATGTCAGTTGCTCTTCCCCTACCCACCAATGCCGTAACCCCATCGTAGAAGGCCACCAGATTTGTCAGGCACGATCTGCGCTTAGTGAAGCCATGTTGGCTGTCACCAATCACCTCCTTATTTTCCATGTGCCTTCACATAGTTTCTAGAAGGATCTGCTCCATGATCTTACCAGGCAGAGAGGTGAGACTGACTGGCCCCAGGTCTTTCTTTTTTCTGTTTTTAAAAATGGGAGTATGTTTTACTCCTGCCAGCCAGTGGGAACTTCACTATACTGCCACAACTTCTCAAATACGATGGATAGTAGCTTAGCAACT
The DNA here is from genome assembly GCF_013377495.2 of Cygnus atratus. Classification (NCBI taxonomy): domain Eukaryota; kingdom Metazoa; phylum Chordata; class Aves; order Anseriformes; family Anatidae; genus Cygnus; species Cygnus atratus. Next base: position 136,278,621 of record NC_066363.1, read on the forward strand.
GCATCCACCAGTTCTCTCAGGACCCACAGATGCATCTCATCAAGTCCCATGGACTTGTGCACCTTCAGGTTCTTTAGCTGGTCTTGAACCTGATCTTTTCCTACACTGGTTGTTCCTTCATTCTCCCAGTCCCTGCCTTTGCCTTCTGGGACCTGGGTTATGTGGCTGGAGCTCTTCTTACTGAAGACTGAGGCAAAAATCTATTGAGTACCTCAGCCTCCTCCATGTCTTGGGTGACCAGGTCTCCCATTTCCTTCTAGAGAGGGCCCGCAGTCTCCCTAGTCTTCCTTTTATCACTGATGTACCTACAGAAGCCTTGCTTGTTGCCCTTGATGTCTCTGGCCAAATGTAACACTAAAAGGGCTTCGGCTTTCCTAACCTGATCCTTGGCTGCTCAGACAATGTCTCTGTATCCCTCCCAGGCCACCCTATTGTGTCTGGTTGCAGACTCCAGTCATTTGCGTAAAGTTGTCCCTTTAGTCTGCCATAGTTGTAACCTCTACTTATCCTTTTAAGAGCTGGCAACCGTAGCTTTCATTTAGCATTTACAATGTGTATGCTTGCTCCAGCGCCTCAAGGCTGGCAAGCTTCTAGACATGCCTTCTCCAGATAAAAACTCAAAATAGCTTGAAGACTGACAGAATTTCCTGTCTTAGTAAGGACCTGTTCCTTCACCTTCCAAACCTGACAGGATAGGGAAACCGTGGTGCAGGCTTGCAGTCTGGGCTGGTCACAAGGAGTTGGCATTCTGTCTAGGTTCCCAGGATCCTTACTTTTCCCAAAATATTTTTCAAGAGTATAAACTCAGATAACCAACTTCATACAATGTAATGTGTTTTCCTTCACTGAAGTAACTGACGTAGCAGTCAAAGGGAAGTCCAGGGCAGACTATCCACATGATATTCTTCTAGGAAATTTGTTCTCTTCTTTCCTGCTTTTCATCGAGTTGCAACAGTTCAGCCTCCCTGCTCAAGTATGTTTGCCATGAGAGAGGATTTGTCAACTTCTTGTTTTAGTGCCGTTACTTATTTTCATATAAAAGCCTGAACTATGATGTTGATGCATTTAAGACCAGTTAAAGTTGATGAAAGTTGTTTTGTTGTTGTTGCTGTTGTTTGGTTGATTTTAATTATAAGTATTAAGATAATTAGAGCTGAGAATTGAGGTTTAATTTCTGTTTATTTTGGAGAAGGTCTGCTGCTGTCAGGCAAGTACAAATAGTGTGTTTCCCAAAGTATTCAAACAAAAATACCACTTAGAGAAAACTTGGTTGAAACTCATTTCTCTTGTGTTATTGAAGGCCATAACATAATGAGATGGCCCATAGAAATTTTCTTTTATTTTTTAACTGTAAGTAACCAAGTATGTTTCCATCAGTTTTTCCCTAGGATAATGTCAGAGCTTTCAGAAATACAAGAATTTTATGATCCTGACACAGTAGAACTCATGACATGGATAAAGTAAGTATGTAGTTCTACACTTCATTTTAATTCTTTACGTCAAGGTATTTTTATAACAGCATTTTGTGAAGCTACCTCTATTAATCTGAGCTTTCCCTTACCCCGTCATTACATGATGTAGCGGGAAATGGGAGGAGATGAGTATTTTAAGTTTGGTATGACTGCTGTGGAATGTAACAGGGATTTAATATTCGTAAAAAAGAGGAGAAGATCCTGAAATAAGCAGTCAACTCATGTTTGATATCATTACTAGAACTGATTTCCAAATAAAGATGCACATCCTAGTACTTGCTTCTTTCCTTGATGACCTTTCAGTAGATTAGAGGAGTCATATTGACTCCGAATGCCATGGGGCATAGAAACAATGAAATTTGAGTGTGCAGGAGCCAGTAAAATGAAATGTGTAAATGTAAGTGTTGAGAGACTTCAGGTAAGAAACATGGAGTGTAACGTGTGGTTCAAACTTCCCTTTGAGCAGAAGGCTTCAAAGGTTCTTATCTGGCTGGCTAGGCAAATGCTGTGTCAGGTTATTTTCAGAGATGTATTTTTCACCAAAAGTTTTAGAACTCAATTCTGGCCTAATTCAATTTAATTTTGAACTATGTCATTAGGAACGGCACTTCTGTGGAAAATTAAGTCCCCTGTGTTCAAATAACTTACTTACCTTTAACCGTATTTTTTAAGAATATTATTTTCCGTATTTATGGAATCTTTAATGTCAACCTGTTCATCTTCAGAAAAGACACGGCTGGTAATTATGGTGTTCCAGCCAATTTCTTCTTTCTGTTAATAGTAGTGTATGTTGTTTGTCACTGCTGTAGCTCTTCAAGGCAGCAAGTGGAATAATGCCAAGTACCTAATGGCTTTTACATTAGTCTGCATATATTACGCTTCAAGTACATAATTAATCATGGTGAATTGCATTGAGATTCACTCAGCTAAGAGCAATTTGACTACCCTTATTTGTAGCAGCTGTTCGTATTTATAATGAAAAGGATTTTTTAAATTTTTTTAGGATATGGTTAGATATCCATATTGGAATTTTAATTGAATGTCATTATTATAGTATATTTTTTTATAACTTTTGCTCTGATAAAATGAATTTACTTGAATTTTCTCTGCGGGAAAAGTTGCCCAAGGTCTGTAAGAGTGTGTGACAATGGCTGTTTTCTTCCACTAATGCAGCAGTATAAATAATCAAAAGACAAAATCAAAATCCAGAAGCATAATTACTGTAGATGTTATACTGTATCATGACAGTATTTACTCATAAATGATGAAATATGTTGTCCTACAGATCAAACAAACATAATCACAAGTTTGTCACCTACGAGACAACATCACGTTGTTTCTCCCTCGACTTACACTCCCTCCCAAGCTTGTGTTGTCATCAGACAGCAACCATTTGGCAAAGCAACAGTTTGATCTAGGACCACTCTGAATGGTGCAAGGAGGGGAGAATGGCCACCAGCAGGAGGCCTTCCTTGCAAGCTCCATAGGGCTGCAAGTCATTAATGCCACCAGGGAATTAATGCCAGTTGCAGTTAGATCCCTAATGATACCTTCATGCACTCTGTTACTTGCTGTAGTACCTTTAAAGATTCACGCAGTGTTTAAAATTTAAAAAATCATTCTGAGAAATGCCTCCTGCACTCAAGACATGCATGTTGATGTTGCTTTTGCAGAAGGCAGGCTCCTGTGGCTGCTGTGTTTGCAGGCAGCCCACAATTAATGGGTGTGATTAAGCTCTGTACTGGATGGATGGTGTCAAGCTTGCCTATATATAATGATGATGATCTTCTAAAAAGAAATGAAAACGTGAGTATCCAATTCCATAAATATGTATGTATGATCAATGATTTATAGGCCATCATGTAAGACTGGAGTGCCTGATTGAGATGTGTGGGAGTACTGTAAATGTTAATATTCCAGAGAAGATGACCTTGCAACATTCCTCATGGCATACACATTTGTGTTGCTCTTTCATGTTCCCTGGGCGACCTGACAGTGTAAATTATTTGTTTGGTGCAAGTCCCACTGTACAGAAGTGCTATTCCATATACCATCTTTTCTCCAAAGTGTTTGCAGTCTAAGGTGAGAAAAGAGCACGAAGTATTGTGAAGAAAGATAACACCAATACATAATCAGTAAGCCCATGAACAAGATTCCTTACTGAGCAGCGTGACAATATTGAGTTTTAGGCAGACTGTCATCTCTGAATTATTTTCAGCGATTTTTGTTCTGCGTATTTTGCTAGGGGGAAAGTCACAAAGCAGAACAGACTTGCCCAGTGACTGATCAGGAGAGAAATCAAAGTTGCTACTCTACCTGAGCTCTCACTCTGTGTTTGAACACTGCAGGATTACAGTAGGGAAATTGGAATCTCTAGCAAGATACTTGACTTGGAAAACATCTCACAGGAACTGCTTTCCTCTTCACCCACATGTAATGGGGGAAAAATTAGAAGGAAAGAGGACATGGGAGTCCAGCAAATGGGGAAAATAGTATTAAGTAGATTATCAGTGCTCCAGTCTGGATGGAAACAAATATTCTTTCTGAAGACTTACCAGGACACTTGAAGTATATAAGATGGGAACTTGTCACTAGCAGAGACAAATATTTCCCATTCAGCTCCCCATTACCTCACCTTTGGAGATTTCAAAAATAGACATTTTATAGCTTGATGTGTACATATAATTTGTTGTTACAAATAAGTTGTCTGTCACCCTCCCCCTCCAAAAAGTATTTAATTTTCCACTGATTTTTACCTGGTATTAAAATGTGTTCCTAATTTACAGATATATCAGATATATTCAAAGAGGTCGGCAGAGGATATTTATAAGATACTCACATCTTACAAAGCCAATTTTCTGATTATTGAAGATTCAATTTGCAATGAAGTGGGACCTGTAAGAGGATGTAGAGTTAAAGATCTGCTGGATATTGCTAATGGTCATGTAAGTAACAGCAAGATAAAAGTGAGTTTGAATGCAAAAGTCATTCATTCAAAAGGTAACATTCTTGTAATGCTGTTCTTATTTCTCTGATTGTAATTGATGTGTGGACAAAGATTCATAAATTTTAAAAGTGATCAGTTAAGTTTTGGCTTGTCTGTTTCCTAGACACTTTAGTAATCTTACCCCATATTGTTCTTTACATGTCCTAATCCCTCCTAATACATCAGTATGTAGCAATGCTGCTTTTCTGCCAGTTTTTAAATACTGCTTAACTGTCTATAAATATTTGACTGTAACACCTGAGAGGTTATTACAAAAGCAGTACATCCCTGCTTCAGAGGGCGTTCCTTACTAGTTAAGATTTTAAAATGGGTAAACTCAGTTTCATTCCTCTAGTTGCTTTCATTTTGGGGAGTAGTTATAGGGGTGATATGTTTTAGGGGACTACTCTAAATTTCTACATACTCTAAATAATCTACAATTGGTGTCAGTTTCCTTTGGAGGTTTCCTGGCCAGTTTGTCCATGGAGGATATTGCCTCTCTCTTTCTATTACTTCCATTTATGCCACGGTTATTCCATGTTGTAATCAATATACTCAACTTTGGCGGTTGGGGGTTGATAATCAACACGTTATCACTCAGTTTCTTCTCAGATCTGTTTTTGCATGAGTTGATTCCTGTCCCCGTACCATACTGAGCGTGTCACCTGGAACAATTAACCACAATTTCAGGATTCCATTCCCTCATACCAATGCACCTCTCTTCCCTGTGCTTCCTGCATGCTTCACTGCCTTACACATAATCTTGATCTCATCCTAACTTCAGCAGCACAGCTTTACTGTGGGGTTTTTAATACTTCCTCTTGTGTTCTTATATTACAATCAGTTTCTTCCTCTTCTCATTCCTAACACCCAGTTACTCAGCAGTTCATCCTCAGGAATGCTTCCCGATACCTTTCAGAGCGGTTGTTGCTTGTGATGATAATTTTGGTCAAAGGGGGGAAAAAAAAAAGATTAAAAGACAGAATCCGGTGCAATGAGTTTATCTTTGCACAATAAAAGCCATACACAATGCTGTCAGTAAACAAAACCAGCCACATACTATTGTTGTGTAATTGGGATTGTCAGAGTGACAAGGGTTGTCCTATTTGTAGTGGATTGACTAAGGGGAAAAGAAGCTTGATAATCAGAGTTTCAATTAAAATCTGTTGTTCTGAATGCTTATCACAGAATCATAGAATCATCGAGGTTGGAAAAGACCCTCACAATCATCAAGTCCAACCACCAGCCTGACTTACTGAGTCCCATCACTAAACCATGTCCCTTAGTGCCTTATCCACCCGTCTCTTAAATACCTCCAGGGATGGGGACTCCACACCCCGGGCAGAAAGCTTCCTGTCTGTGGCTCAGTGCATATTGGGTTGCATGCTAGACATCCTAACTGTAGAAAAATGTTCAAATGGGCAACAGGAATAATGCATTTCTTTATAATAATGATATGATATTAATCTTACAATGGCTGAGCACTGGAGCAAGTTGCCCAGACAGGCTGTGGGGGTCTCCTCCTTGGAGCCCTTCAGAAGCCGCCTGGACGTGGTGCTGGGCACCCTGCTCTGGGTGTCCCTGCTTGGGCACAGGTGGCACCGGGTGGCCTCCTGACTAACCTCAGGCACTCTGGGGTTCTGTGTTTTCCAAATTACCAAGCTTAAGAAGAGAGTGTGGGTATTGCATTCTAACTTGGGCTATGTATTCACATAGTCCAGTACCCTATTTCTGACCCTGGCTTAGAGCATATGCTTTAGGATGATTATACATGGCAAGACAGATGTTCTCCAGCAATCTGTCATTGCAGGACTGTCTAGTTCAGGAGAAATACCTGTGTTTGTTAGCCACCAATTTACTATTTTTTCTCCATGAATTTGTCTTACCACATTTTTTTAAACCCATGTAAACTTCTGCCACTAGAAAGCATAGAGAAGGGTATCAAGGGTACCGGACAGTAGATGCAAAAATGCATGGAATCTCCTCCAAGTCAATTGTTTGGGATTTACAGGGAGATGTGCACACATGTGCATCCTCAGTCTTAATTAGGTATGTCAAACTTACTTGGCCTGGAAAAGGTGATTGAGAATTTCCTTCCCTAAATAGGTGGTGTTTTCCTTGCAGGTCATGTTTGAAGTACTGGATAAATGGGACATGTGGATAGTTTCCACTGCCATTGTTCTTAATTATATGGGTAAAGTACACTGGTTTTAATGTGTGTTGTCCCAGAAAAGGTGTTAATTCACAAAGGTTATTTAAGATGGTTAAAGAAATTACAGGGGAATATATTTTACAGCTTATTGGAATCATACAGTATGGAAATTAAATATCTATATCATAAATGAAACATAGAGAACCCAGAAATAAATGAAATGTACAGAAATGCATTCTGTAATGATTTATCTTCAGTATTTTAATTAATTTTTTTCTTTTCTGACAGGTGGTTTGTGAGGAAGGTGACAGTTATGCCTACTCAAAATATGGACGATTTTGTCATGAAATCAAAATGAACTATTCTCCATATGTAAATTATTTTACTCGGGTATACTGGAATAGATCCTACTTTGTGTATAGAATCAACACTGTGATATCCTTCCAGTCATGAAAAAGCAAGCAAGCTTCTTTCTGAGGATTGATTATGAATGGGATTCAGTTGGAAAAGTTCCTTTTGATCAAGGAAGTTATTTTTGCAGTTACATGTGGGCACAAACAGTGTATTGACGACTTTATTTTACCAAACTGGAACTGTTTGAACTACAGACCAACAGATACAGATACCATCCTTGAAGAAAACAGGAAAATTCGTCAATTTTACAGTCTCTACAAGAAAGTGTGACAGTCTTCCTTGTTCTTGCATTTGTCTTCCCATTATAAATCATCGTAATCTTCATCTAACTGAGATTTCTAACTTTAGTGTTAGACGGTTGATGTGGGTAGACTTTGGAAAATGCAGAAAAGTTATGTTAAAGACCTCATTTAAGTCATATATCTTTTGTTGTCTAGCAAGAAAGCAGTTGGTATCCTGAGTCTTCAAGTAAGTGTTTGGGTTTGTGTGTTTGTGTTTTTTTTCTTTTGTTAGTTTGAGGTTTTTTATTCTTCCTTTTTCCCACCGTAAACATTGCTATGTTTATCAAACACATTCATACATCTTATGTGTAGGTACAGCGTTTGTATAAATCGAATAAGGAAGATTTTTATTTAAACATCACCTGCATAGGTTAAGGCACTGATCTCTGGGTTGTTGGAGACACGTTGGTGGAAGTGCTTGGACTTAGACCTAGCTGGAGAGGTTGACAAAGTCAGATCTTCAGTTTGGAAAGAACTCGTCTTAGGGATTTTTCCATGCTTAAGTATGTCTGTGTGTGTGCATATGTGTGTCTTAGCAGCCATCAGAATGGGCCAGTACACAGAATGGGCATGCTGTACTTGTTGTCAGACAAGTCTAGCAGGACAACTAGGTTTGCTGCTGATGCTTCTGCACTTCTCTTTCACTCCCTCTGTGTGTGAGCTGCTGTGTGTGTGTGTGTATCCTCTGTGTGGGGAGGGATGGAAGATACTTCATTCAACTTACGTCTTTTTTTGTCATGTTACAGTAGTGCCATAACTGTCATTTTAAACACTATCTTCACCACCGTTGATAAGCAAAGGTACAGTAGTCCGTAGCTATTTTTACATCGATTATGCAACTACGCTGGGATCTTGGAAAATACCTGAAAGTACTGTACAGTCTTGCTTCCCTCCAAAATTTGTCTTCCTGATATGACCCCACGAATTACCTGTTCACCCTGTTTGTTTTGTTGCTAGCTGATGTACTTTCAAGAGAATGAATGATGCTTTAACTCCAGCTCTGGGCCTAATCCTGGTGTTGCGAATGGAAAACCCAACAGAAGGTAACGGTAACCTTGCTTCCATAGATGTAGCTGTGCAGAAAGCCAGGGCTTAAGTTTTGGGAGAGGTTATTCATCCGTCAGGAGTTGCCTGCAGTTATGTGTTCTTGTAACACCTGGCCCAGAGACCAGTCTGTCAGGCACGTGGAAGTGATTCTTTGGAACCCAGAAGTCATTAACGAAACAGCTGGCAAAATGGGATGAACCTTCAACTGAAAAATCTGTAAACCATTCTGCAAACGAAAGCTGCAAAACTCTCCCTACTGCATTTGTTGATAAAATGCGGCTTCAGAGATTTTGACTCTGACGTTATTAGGAATTGCAACATGTTGGTGTGTATGCATGATTTCTCTCTGCTCTATGCAGATATGTTTGTTTACTTTACACTAAGAGGTAGTGCTGAGGTTTTTTAAAATCTGTTATCACTGTTGGAGTGATTTAAAAGAGAAAAGCTTTATTGTTGTAAATGTCAACATGCCTGTAATCTGGTTTTTACTTTCAGTCATATTTTTAGGTCTGTGAGTCAGATGAATCCATTAAAAATATGGATGTGATCACTGAGAGAAACGTTTGTCAGTGTAACTGAGTTACAGGTTAAAAGTAAATATCCTTTTTGGGGATACAGCCACTGTGTTGAGGATAGCGTGTATGTCTCTCTGGCCAAGTGCAGTCTGCATTTATTTGCTTTTGCACGAGTGCATTTGTTTTACCGCACTGGACTTCAGTTAGAATATCAAAAGAGAAGCTAGTGTGTTAGCTTTGGCTATAGCAGGCATGCAGAAACCTTCTCTGTATGTGCTATAGGTTTAATATTTGGCAGTAATTGGAGAGTTTCATATACAATTTAAGTTCGTTTGAATTACTGTCAGGAATTACATGTCTGTGTGTCAGTCGTTTGCTCTCCTGGAGGTGATCGTTCACGAATATACCATTTCATAACAGCAATAAGGCGTTCCAGGTAGCAAATTTCAGGGTTACAGTTGCACTTGGGTGGATGAAGCCGCTTAGCTGCTGGCTTCCTGCCTTACAATGCCATGCCAAGATGCAATGCTTAACTATCCTGGACTGCCTGTTGTGTTTTACTGCAACGCTGGATGTATGTGTGACCACCCAGAACGTAGTTTGAATACTTAGACGTAGAGCACATATGTTAAGAAAAACACGAACGGGGCCATCTGTACATGGAAGGAAAACTCTGTTGTAGCACATTGGCCTTTATACATGTTTGAATGAACATGTTGAACTTTATTTGAACTATGACATAGTTATTATTAGTTCTGTCATAGTTTTAAAGACATATTCTTGATACTTCGATTGATTCTGCATTAGAAGAATCACGTAAGATTTTTAACTTGCTTTTTATATTAGAGAAAATTGTATAGCAGCATCATTGGCACAGCGGCCTTAAGTAACAGAGAGGAGCCTTTTAGTGGGAGCGACATTGCTGTCGTCCCAGTCAGAAGGCATCATTTTTAAACCAAGTGACTGGAAGATTCATATCTTACGAAGAAAATGATAAGCTTGAATTTCTTATCCAGTTATGGATTATCAAAAACATTGTCTGTTCTAATCTCTGTCTTCTGTGGGGAAAAAAAAGAAACAGACCATTTCATGATATCCCTCAGAAGGACAACAGTGGGGCATAATTACGTCCGACTTGTGCACACAACCCTACCTTGGTTTTCAACCCAGGTCACAGGTTTAAATCCCTGAGTGGGACGGTCGGGGGAATGTTTTGCAAGTTTTGATCTGTTTTGCTGTAGATGTTGCAGTTCAGTTGAAACATGTGCCTTGCAAGCTTTTATTAAACAAACAAAAAACTCAGTTGATGTTTCTTTTTGTGAAGATTCTTTTTTAAGAAATTCCTGTCCCTCCGACTTCTAGAGCTTCCGTTGTGTCCTCATACCCCTGCCTCCAAAGACGCTCATGCAGCAAGTGGGTGCAGCTAGGATGTATGCCAGCCGTCTTACTAACAGCTGTTCACGGGGAAGAATAAGAACTTGCATAGCAAATTGTGTTGTTATTTTGCTGGCATATTTCCTCCTTCGCCTTTCCAATTTCCGGTATACTTGGTTTTAGAAAATGCCAAAAATTACCTTGAAAGAATAGAATGAACATAGTATTTTCAGGCACTTGGCTGTTACCGTTAGACTTGTGGATTACAGTTTAATCAAACCACACTTAAACTGACATTTACAGTTTCGTCTTAATCTTTTGTCTTAAAAAACACTTTTTCACATGCTAAATTACCACACTTGAACGCAGTTGGTAGATTTGCAAGGAGGTATTTCAGACTAATTGAGTAAAGACTTTTCAGAACATAAGGGGTTCTGTTCATATTATCCTAAAAACGCTGTTTTCCTTTCTTCCCAAGAAAATGAAAATCTTAAATGCAATTTCCATTAGGAGTAGGGCAAGGGAAAATAAGTAAATTATTGAAGAAAGAGGGCCACGGTTTAATAGTTACTGAAAATTCTTCGAGGATATTTGCTCTGGTTGCATAACTGTTTACTGAAAGGTAGGAGGTTAGGGACCAAAGTTTGTTCTTACCACCTTATTTCTGATAAGTCATCTGCAAACACCCAAGTCGTGTGACCCTTCATCAGCTTTCCCGTGCAGTTCACATGAGTAGGAGCTGCAAGATCCAGTCGTAGGGATTGTAAAATGTCGTTGAAACACCTTCTAATGACTGTTGTTAATTAACTATAAGCTATCCTTCAACCAAAAGTCTAACAGGAGAAAGCATAAGCTGTTTGTGTGAGTGCGCGGGTGTGCATGTTGTGTTTGCATTTAGAGATGTCTGTTTTGCTGTTGTGTTTTGGAGATGTCACGAGAAGCTTCTGTTTATTGCTAGTGATGGTTGAGTCTGTATATCCCCTATATTTTGATGGACAGATGGACTCTACTATGGTATTAAAGATAAAAGAAAAGCTGAGTTTATTCCAGTACAAGCAATATTTCATGTGAGTAATACCTCAATGTCCGTATAATCATGCCTTTAGTACTCTTTTTAAAACTTCAGAAAAAAAAAAGTGAAAATTTTAAAACATGCAATGCATGTTATTTTAGTACTCATTTCTATTTTATCAGTACAGCTGAAATAAAATATCACCGTTATCTTGTTGCACTCTTCCTATGCCAAATGCGGGGCTTGCTATGCCTAAAGGCATTCTGAGTTGTTTGGTACCTCAGCTAGATGTCTAAATGTGTAATTAGATCTGGCAATGTTTTCGATTTCAGCGCAATTACATGTACGCAGTTCTGCCTTTCCAGTGATGCTTAAGAGTACCTATTTATTTGGTGGGAGAGAGGTGGGTGTTTAATGCCTTCCAAAGTTTCAAGCTCTGTTACTTCAGTAATGCGGAAGAATTATTGGTGATGCTGTACTTGTTAATGGTGACATTTAGTAGTAGCGTATATGGCATCTGGACATATCTATGTGCAGCTATTTAATAACGAATTGAAGGAATCCAATTCCTTTCATCCAGTTTGTTGTCTTGGACATATTTTTATCAAAATGATGTATAAATAGTACATATTTTTCTCCTGTGACAAACTTTTTCTGTGCAAAAAAAAAGTTGTAATAAAAGCCAAGTCCAGAAAGAATGGATTGGTTTGGGACAAACCGTTTTATGCTTTCTTTTGCAAACCCTGATACCCTTTCACAGGTGGGGGGAAGTTCATAGTTAATTAAATTCCTTTCTCTCTTGTGGTAATAAAACAATTTTTGTATTCTATTGTATTATTTGCATATGCAACGTTCAGTCAAGTTGAGACTTTATACCTCAGATATCTTGCCCAAAATATCTGTGCCCAAAATATGGGCAGAATAAACACTTTTTTACAACCCTTGAGGATTAGCAGCTCGTTCAGACTGAATCCACGTCATGCTGACTTTGACTACATGTTGAGACACGCCGGTATGAAGATGAGTGGCAGAACACCAGGTGCTTTGTATGGATTTATCGAAGTCTAACTTTCTTCCTAAAGATCCTCCCACAACAGGCATGTCAGCTGGAAATAAATTGCCATGTGACATCAGTGCTTAATGATTTAATTTTTTTAATCAACCAGTGTATCGTGTCTTGAATTTTTACAGATCACGATTACATGTATTGGAGCCTTCTTTCATTTTATAAGATGATAGCAGGAGTGAATGCTGACTATTTTGTAATAGTTCCCTATGTAATAATATGAAAACCTTGAGATTATTTTAGTTAAATTTCTAAAGTTGATAGAAATATCTGATGAAGTGCTTCTCAAAAAAAAATGGATCCCATGTCACCCAAAAATATGTATTTACATCTTTCATTCTTAATGTTTCCGAGTTCAAACAATTCTTCAGAATGTTTCCTGGCTCGTCTAAAAGGAATTTTAAAAGTTTATTTTTAAAAAGATGAAATGCACTGATGCTGACGTGTTCATGGTTAGCCGTGAATGCTTCAAGCACCCTAGGCTCTATGAAATGGGAATGGGGCTTTCTGGCACCATGAAATACATGCCGTTATTTCTGCACTCTTCCACATGTTTATCCAAAATAGATCGTGGTTACCAGCTGTGAGATGCAAAATATTCTATTATATATAGAATAGTATTTACATGTACATATAAATACATGTATATTTTTATATAAAGTGTTTGTGTATTTTATGTATGCACACGTGTATATATAACAGGATATATATTCTGATCCTAATCAGTGAGAGGAGTTAGGTAAAATTACTGTTGGTTTTATTTCATTTTGTTTCCTCTCCTTAAATGCTAGTTCTATAATCTGCCTCTAGGACCTAGTTTCCCAGATTTTCCAGTTTTTGCTGTGGCCCAGTCACGCACGCACTTCTATTCCTGTACACTTCCAGATTGCTTTGGTAACAAAGGTGTGGTAGACATTTTTGTAATAGTAATGAGCTGAGATGCATCTCATTTATTAAAATTCGTGTGTAAAATATAAAAATGTAAAGCAATATAGAATATTGTTGAATGGCTCACTAGGTTATGACACACCAGCAGTACATACATTCACCTACAGCATTCTGAACAGCTTCACAATGCCTTGGCATTTCTTTGGGTTTCAAAGTTTTGACTGCATGTTGACCATCAAGCTGATGTTACTATATTGACTGGTTGAAGACCAAAAACATGTTAAGGCTGACTTTTTGCTACACCGTTGCAATAAATACCAACCTTTTCTGTAAAGTGAAGATGAATATGAAATCCCTACGCCATTCTCCCCTCTGAAGAAGGTTGACAAAGGATGGGCAAGAATGAAGCTGTTTGGCCCTTCCAAGCCTGGCCACTGAAACTGTGGATACAGGAAAGAGCTCGTGTTGTTTCTTCAGCTGACCTAACATCAAATCTGGATAATAACGCACGGTTATACCGATTGCTTCAGCAGAAGTGATTGACCTGTTCGTACAGTTTTAGAAAAGTGAATCAAAACCAAGTATTGCTTTCATTTCATGATGTAAACTTACCTCGAAAGCATGCAGACACTAGCAGTGTAATTTAAATTTATTTCCACGTTACTAACGCTCGGATAAATGTACACTAGAGTAGAAGTCTTTGTTTTTTTAAAAAAAATAAAAATCAGGGGACTCATTTTGTAGTGATCTGAGCATTTCCCTGATGTGATGACCCCGTCCTGGGGCCTTGGTGCGGTCAGAGCAGGGCCGCTGGGCTTGCTGCTGGTTTGGCCTCACAACAGCAGGCCTTAGATTTACTGCTTGCGATCCGCGGTCCCCAGTTCACCCCATCAGGTTTGCTCGAGAAGAATCCTAAAAATGAGTTTCGCTGAAGCTGATGGTGTCTTGAAGATTTCTAAAGAGCTTGTTTAATATATTTCTATTTGGTTATTCTCTCCGTTGTTTCCTATCGGAGCCAAGAGCCACCTCCACTATTCCTGCTGGCGCTGCCTCTTTGATTAATGCTGGATCAGTCTCTGTGGTTTTTGCTTCAGTTTCACAGCAAGACTTGAGTTCCTTTGGAAAACGGGGCTATGTGGAAGGAGCCATCCAATTGTCTCGGCAGTGTCCTGCCCAGGAAACATAATAAACATAATACATTTCTGCCAACATGTGCCTAAATTTACATCATGAAAATCATGTTAGCAACATATTAAGAGTGCATGGGTTCACGCATGTGAGGGATTATTTGTCCCAGTAGTATGAATAAAATCCAGACCACGTCTTGATATGCTGTAGACAAAACTGTATGTTTCTAAATGTGCGTGAGAATATAAAAGACCAGAAAGTGTAGCGTGTCTTGCAATGTTACTAACATTGAGTACTTGATTCTCAGTGGGTTTTGCTTGTTAAGAGGTTGTGTGAGGCCAGTAGGATGCAAGGCATTAAAGAAGATGATCTGTCCATCTGTATCTCAGTTCTGACCTGAACTTTCCCTAAACTGCATGCTCACAGAATCACAGAATCCTTAAGGTTGGAAAAGACCACCAAGATCATTTTATGGTCCACTTATGGTTGGACCATAAACACCGGACCAGAAATTCCAGTGTTCTGGCTGGCTCAGGGTAGGTGTCATGATTTAATGATCTTTCCGGTGCCTTTAGGAGGTAGGGAATTATTCACATTTCATTTTTAGGTAGGGCACAAAGAGTAAAGGTGAGGTGTGAAAGCAAGTTAACCCTGCTTGGATCCTGATGGTGGTTTCCTGTTACTGGTAACACCCCAATGAGCAACGCTCAGGGTTTCCTTTCGGATGGGATGTGGCTCATCCCACCACCTTCCTTGGGGTAACGATGGGGGCCGAGAGCTTGCGGGAACAGGGTGCGATCTCCCCGTGCCCCGCCAGCTCCCAGCATGGCCTAGCAGTTGGCTGTCATCTTGATGTCTGCCCGTAATGCTCAACCAAAGCTGATCGGGATCGTTTTGGCCCTTCAGCAAAGTTTCCCTTCCAGCCCGGACGAGTTGTCACTGCGGTTATGGCACAGCTGCCTGGCCAACAGCCCCCTGGTAGACCACCGAAGCTGGGCTCAGCATGAGGAGCACTTCCAGCAGGAAAACCTCACCCCAGCTCGACCAGCGGGACGGATCGACTTGGCACAAGGGGGACCACGAGGGGGGATGCGGGCGGGCCGGGACTGGCACTGGGAGCACTGGGGACGCCACTAAGGGTGGCTTTGCCCAGCGCAGACCACCGGGGGTGCCCGCCCCTACCGGCCCTCATTGGCGGCGGGGGCGGGCTGGGGCTCCACGCAGAGGGAGCTCAGTGCCGAGCCGTGACATGCCGCGGGCTGCCGTGCTGCTGCTGCCGCCTCTGCTGGCCCTCTGCGGGGCCACCGAGGGGCTGGGGGGTCCCGGGCTGCCCCCCGGCCCCCGGCGGTACGCGGCCCGCCTGCCCCCGGGGGCGAGGGTGGGCGACACCGTGTTCACCCTGCCGCCGGGCCGGGAGGCGGGCGGCTGGTTCGAGATGGCGGCCCCCGGGCAGGCCCCGCTGGGGGTGGACAGGGCGTCGGGGCGCCTCTACCTCAGGGGGGAGCTGCCCGCGGGCGGCGGCGCCGAGGCGCTCGTCAAGGTGCACAGAGGAGGGGGACGAGGTAAGGGGGCGGCGGGGGGGGGCTCCGGGACCCTCGTCTGGGCGCTGCGGGGATGGGGATGGGGTCGGACAGGGGATGGGGATGGGGTCGGACAGGGGATCTGGGTGTACAGGGGATGGGGATGGGGTCGGACAGGGGATGGGGATGGGGTCAGACAGGGGATCTGGGTGTACAGGGGATGGGGTCTGACAGGGGATGGGGATGGGGTCGGACAGGGGATGGGGATGGGGTCGGACAGGGGATCTGGGTGTACAGGGGGTGGGGTCTGACAGGGGATGGGGATGGGGTCGGACAGGGGATGGGGATGGGGTCGGACAGGGGATCTGGGTGTACAGGGGATGGGGTCTGACAGGGGATGGGGTTGGACAGGGGATGGGGGTGCCACAGGCACCCCAAACCACACACGCACACATCCCCCGGAGCTGCTTTGCTCTTACTCGGAGTTTGTCTGACAGGGTCGCTGACAGTATTGGTGGATGTCATTTCTTTCTTTTTCTCGCACCGCTTCATTGCAGAGGGGGGTTGTAGGGCTTTCTGTAAATGTTTTATACAGCCTGTAATGGTCGGGAACTGTGTAACGTAGAGCTAGATGGAAAACAAATACATTGAAGCATGCTTGGGGCTGCGTGCTCCTTTCTGTCATGTGCAGGCTGCAAACCCCAGCGCTGTTTGGGAGACTTGTTCGTACAGGGGAGCGCTGGGCTGCGCAGCTGGGAAGCAGCACGGTGAAAATGCTGGGCAGTATTTCCAGCCCTGAACCTTAAAAAAAACCCTCTGACATTCAAGGCAGAACTTCTCAGTCAAGCCACAGACAAAGCCAGGAGGGTGTTGTGCTGCTTGACCGCCTTGCTTATCCCTAACGAAAGCAAATAACCTTGTGGGCAGTGTTGTATAAATCAGCCGTGCTGTCCTCTCCAATACAGTGCTGTACAATGTATTTTTTACTCCTGTCTGTGCACCGATAAAGTATTGACAAGAGATGAGCCTCAGGGAGAAAGGAATTCGATGATCAAGTGGGACAAGGTCATTTAGTTGCTCCTTTGAGCCACTTTTAAAATAAAAACTATCTCCTAAATGTGTACAGTAGTGAACTTGGGATCTCTTTCTAGCTGCTTATGAAGACAACTAAAGATTCAGAGGCTTCGAGCATCTTGTTCTCATTTGAAACAACTTGGTGAACTGTCTAAAGCCAAGCAGAATTAACTTGTGCCTGCTCCTCATTTCTCCTCATGCCACTTACCAAATATAATTAACAGTGGGTGACACAGCAGTCAATACTATGGGGCATGCGCCCAACTTTTTATCCTCTCATTAAACGAGAAACAAAGCCATCAGACCCTCACTAATTGCCATGTGTTACGTAAAAATGGTATGAGTGGAGATTTCGCGGGTGCTGCTTCTCCAGTGACGTTTGTGTGTTGGCTTTTTGTTTTCAAGGAAAAGGCGGTAACACAGAGCACTGTCTCACTGTAGTCCTAGAAGATGAGGTATTAGCGTTGAAATACTGAAATAAATGTGAGTGTGGAGTACTGCAGCCTCCTGAATCCTGACTTAGCAGTAGCAGGTGATGGGCATGGGATTGCCCTCATGGCTGAGAGGGCTCTGTGGACCCAATCCTCTGCAGGGGTGTCGTAGGCAGAGCCCGATAGGCAGCGAGCCGTGCGACTCACCGACAGCAAGCTACGTTTTTAAAAAGGCATCTTGCAAATCCTGAAGTTCCTGAAAATGCACCTAGACCACGTTGTGCTTTCAAACATCAAGCAGTTTGATTTCTTTTTGCTTTCTGACAGAAAAAACACATTCACCAGTATGCCCACCTGGAAGGGAAAACCATTTAATCCGCTTAATGCAGGTTCCGTAAAAGCTAATGAGTAACCTTGTACGTTGCCAGCTCTGATTTCCAGTGAAGATACAGCTTAGTTTTTTCATGCAAAAATGGCCCATTTCTTCCTGGCACCCCCTGACATTTTTAGAGCAAACCAAACCTGAGACCAGAAGCAGAAACCTGACCTGGCAGCCAGGACTGGAGGTCACGCTGCTGGTTTCTCTTCCCTCTATCGGACTGATTAAAGCCATATGTGGATGCCACTGCTATGCCTTCAAGTTCAGGTGCCAGCAGAGGAAAAGCTTGATTTGCTTGAACTGTAAAACCATTTTAATGGCCAGGGATCATTAGACAAAACAGCAAGCTCCAGGATGAAGGTTATTGTGTTACCCTGTCTGTCTGTATCTCTGGAAGAATCTCACGGTAAAAATATATAGTGACCCAGAGGCAATAAATAAGTGGTAAGAATGTGGGGTAATGTCTATAGATCAGAAACAAGCAAAAAACTTCAAAAGTGAAGAGGTAAATGTAAAGTTTGTTACTAGTATTCCTAGCAAGGTGCATAAGGATTTCTCGTCACTTAAATAGATGCCTTGTTGTAACAAGATAAAGAGAAGAGCAGAGCTCTCCAAAGGAAAATATGCAGCCCTTTATCCTTAACACCAGCCTGGTAACTCTCTTTATACAGCCTAGGATTTCATATTTCTGAAAAGTCAGTGTATTAAAGCAACAGGAAGGCACTTAAAATTTGTTTCAGACCCAGATCAAAGCTGCACCTTGCCAGAAATATCCCTGCATGCCCTCACCATTGCCTCACACCCCACAAGCACAGCGTGTGGCTGATGTTGGTGCTGCAGGATGGGATGCCCCAAATCCAGTTTGCACAGGTAGTTTGCCCGTTCCTTTGTACCTAGGCAAGTGTGCAAACAGATTTTGCTTTTGGAAATACAGTCCTGAAGCGGAGCTGATCTTCATCCCATCCACGCCTCTCTGCTCCCCTTTGAAGGCTGTCCTCACTCATGTGCTGGTGGCTTCCATGCAGGCGTTTCAGTGCAGGCATCAATGTTTCGGTGCCAGCACAGCAATTGGTGCATAAAAATTTAAGAAGCAACGTTTAAAAACATCACCTTAGGAAATGGGCTGGTGGAAAGGAGGAGGTTCTGCTCCTGTAACTGTGCTCTTCTTGCTTGCACACTGCTGATGGAAGGACCTGACAACAGCACTTGGTGCCAGCAGAGTAAGGAGTGCTTTGTGCCTACAACTACGGATGTATTTGCTTCACATCAGGTGGGTTGGCGAAGGTTTTGGCCGAGGAAACAAATGCTGTGTGTACGGAACAGACATCTGTTCCGATGGTAAGGCTATTGCCCTGCCTTCGAGATATGGCCATACCTACTTACTGCAATGGAGCCCAGTAGGTGTGGTAGTGTGTCGCGGGGGATATGATACCCCTGAGCGCTGTACCCAAACCTTAGGAGTATTTCTGAGGCACCAATCTCTTCACTAACAGAACTTTCACCCTCTACAATCTCTCATCAGTGTTCGGTGTGGAGCTGACCCGTCATTTTCGTGACGCACTGGAACTGCACCAGTCTGCTCATCGAGACCACGTGAAAACTGATTTCTCTTTTCCTTTCCCTCAGAGCGAACCATTATCTGGGATCCCTGCTGGCTTTCCTGAGGCTTGTAGGAACAAATCAGCCACTGGATTCAAAGGCCATTGGGGCAGGAGAGAGTGGGCACAGCTGGCAGCATGACTGTGTAAATACCATTTCTGTGGGCCCACAAGCATTTGTAAAACCAGCGATGAATGCTAGTTAAAGATTAATTATTCCTATAAGACATCTGTTATAAGTTTAAATACTCTTTAAATGCATTATTCCTATGTATATTGAAATTTGGGGGGAAATTTCTGAAAGGCACAAAAATACACATTGAAGAGTCTTCACAAGCCATGTCCGTATGTGTCTTAATTTTTTTCAGATCCAGAGCTTTTCTTCTAGGATGCTGTGTAGTTGGTGAGGACTGGGCTGCAGGTGTTTTGGTGCTAAGGGCTGTTTTAGAGCTGCTTTATGAGAATCTGACACCCATGCTTGGTCCATCCTTAGGTAGTACTGGAGTACCTGGGACCGATCATAACTGAAAAGCAAGGACTGGAGTGTTCAAAAGCAGCTGGAATGGTAAAAACAAACCAAACAAACAAACAAACAAACAAAAAAAACAATCTCTGTTGTTAGTCAAGGCTAACGACTAGAAACTGGGACACAGGAGTGGCTTGCAGCCATACAACATCTAGTTAGGAAAAAGTCTGCTAGGCCTGAGAAATCTGATTTATGATTTCCTAGGTGGTTTATGAGGAAGATGTATTACCAAATCTGAGTGAGAGAAGTGAACAGTGCTTGAAAGAGGGGAATAAAAAAAAAAACAAAAAACAAGGAGGATCTTGGAAATAGGCAGCAATTCCCCCCAGTCTTTGTGGTGATGTGTAATGTTAAAGACAAACAGGTTTTGTGCAAGCTGCCTGCCCGCCAGGCATTTTACCTTGCTGCCTCAGTAACTGCTGTGTCTGCAGGGAGGTCTACAACCTCAAGGCAACTTAAACCTAAAGAAATGAGCCCCCCCCTCGGTTTTTTTTCCTTTTTGTTTCTACCAAAACACACTGATCTTTTCATAGTTTTCAGTCGATTTGATTACATTTTAAAAAATTACTCTTGTAAAATGTGATTCATAAGGAAAATTGCAAATTTATAGCACAAGAATTTAGGGGCTTTCTAGAACCACTATTTTTTGGTATGATATTTGAGATGGAAGCTTATTAATTTATTCAGTGCACCGGGTGTTTCCTGGCAATTACTTCTTTTAATTTGAGGAAAAAACAGGTAATTAGAAACTAATTTTGTGTTTCAGTCTTGAAGATTACAAGACTTCCTTAGCCACGATTTGGAGGCTGACAGGAACTGCTTCTCGGGCACAGATTCCCTGGGCAGGGTTGAGCGGTGGGTTGGAGCTGCTGGCCCTGCCCTGCCCCTGTAACTCCTGCACCGAGAGCCCAGCGCGGCGCTGTGTGAGCATCCAGCCTTGGTGCCGTGGAACCGAGTGCTTCGGAAACATCCTCACATGCCGTGCTCTCTCTTCCACATTCATATGGTTTTGCCAGAGGGGATGTAAACAAAATAACCGCCATTATTTCCCAGGTGTGATCTTTAGGCATGTTTTTTGCTTCTCAGCTTCCCAAAGGTTTCCATTATAAACCCACTTCGGTCAGTGCAGTTCGAGTCCTCGTCTTGGGTCTGCGAACAAGCTGCCAGCAGCGTGTGCATCTCTTGCAGACAACGACTGGTACCTCTGCCACGTCACCCTGCTGGCCCCAGAGGAGGAGCTCCTGTCCTGGGCCATGTACCCGTACCCCTACCTGGCACGCGTTGATCCAGACGCCCGCAAAGGCACCCTCGTCTACCAGCTCGCTGCACGATACAGTACCAGCGAAAACACCAGCGCTGGCCTAACTTACACACTAGTTGCAGGTAGGTCCAAGCTGAAAAAATGGCAAGCATCTGCCAAGTTGCAGATTTTTCTTATCAGTTTCCCATTTTATGAGTTCAATCGATAGGTTTTATCCATTGTGGGGGGGACACAAGATACAGCGAAGGTGGGAGGCTTTAGGTAAAATAGATATGTGGAGGGGAATCTTCTTTCTGCCCCTCGCTTTGCTTTACTTCTGTTTTGAAATTGGTTGCAGCCTTACAGTTAGCTTAAGGCTCTGGTTTTTGTACGGTCTTGTCTCTTTTACTCTGCACCAGCCAACAGCACAGTGTAAGAGATAAGGAAAGGGAAAAATAAGCACATGCAAGGTTATAGGTAGACGATTTGAGGATAGCTCACCGTAAAACACTGAAGATGCAAACGCTCTTGCTGCGGGGCATGTTTCACACCAGCTTTGCGTACGTTGGCAGGTGGTGAGGAGCGATTTCAGGTAGATGCAGACACCGGGGTTATCAGGACGACGGGCCTGCCTCTGGCGTGGAACAAGGAGTACGTGGTCACCGTGCAAGCCTCGGATGAGTATGGCAGCAAGAGCCCCTATGCCTCCATCTCCGTCCTGGCAGGCTCCCGGCCTCCGCAGTTCACTAACATGTCCTACAGCGTGTTTGTCCCCGAAAATACTCCGGCGGGAGAAAAGTAAGTCCTGCTTTGTCAGGTGACCTCCCTCACCACTGTCTGGGAGGATCTTTACGGAGCCCAATAAAGGGATGTTTCCTGTTTTTACTTCTCAGGGCTATGCGTGTGCGTTTGTGTATTACAATATAATAAATGTGATGTGCTTTCTAAAATAAATGATCTTTTTTCTGGTGTTTGAGGGTCTGTTCAGCTGCTTGAGAGCAGCACGGGGTTTTAAGGTACCGAGCTGCAGGTGGAGCTGCACTGTAGGGCATTTAAGGAATAAGAAATCTCCAATTAAGCTGGTGAAATAGGAAAAGCTGCTGTAGATGTGCCACTTGCTCCTTAAAAGAGACCAAATGGGGTGGAGAGAAATCTGTCTCCCTCCCTGGAGCTTTCGCTAAGGCGGCCTTAGAGTGTTTTGTCATGCTGGCCAGAGACTTGTGAGAGATGAAGCTTCCGAGCATAAGTCATGGTAGAAAGACAAGCATTTATTTCATTGCCTGTGAGGGGGACACAGCAGCATATCTGGAAAGGCCCCGTGCTTACTGTTTTTCCTATCCATCTGAACCAACTCCTTTTCTTAATCTAAAGCTTCAGAGAAAGTCAGAAGTGTAGCAGTTATCTATACAACTGAAGCAGAACAGTAACTCCTGTAAAGCCCTGGAAAGAGTACATAGGGGAAGAAAAGGGGATTTCGTGTTAAAAGGGGGATTGAAAAGCATTTTATCCCAGCTCTGCTGTGTTAGGGATCAGCTTGGTGAGAGATGAGGGGGCTTCCTGTAGCACAGGCGCTTCCAGCCTGAATCCACCTTTTACCATCCACTCCTCACTCTTCTAGCTACCCACCTTACCCATCTTTCCTTGTAGTGTTGAAGCGAGGGATTATTCTCTCCCTCTTTACAGAATAGCAGTGGTCGAGGCTGTTTCCTTCCAGAGCCAGCCCCTTTCGTACTCGCTGCTGACGAACCCCAGCGGGCTGTTCAGCGTCAGGCAGGGGAGCGGGGAGCTCCACCTGAGCCAGCCTGTGGACTACGAGGGCGAGCACCACCTCTACCACCTCCTCCTGAAAGCCACGGAAGCTGAGAGCGAGCTGAGCAGCGTGACCGAGGTATGGGAATCGCTTCACGTGCCACCCGCTGTCCTGTCCAGCTCCATCACCTTATGAGCTGAATGAGTTACACGCGTGGATAGTCCAGAAAATTCATGAAGAGAGATGCTGCTCTGGAGGGAGGATGTCTTATGATCAAGGCAGAAGTCTGGGCTCTGATCTGGGGTCATTTAGGCTAAATGAAATACTTGTTTGGCTTTGGCTTTGCCTCCCATCAGCTTGGAAGTGGAGGAGATGACATTTCTCTGTGTTGTAGTGTGAGAAAATGCTTAATGTCCCATCCTTATACCTCCAGTGAATGCCCAGCCTATATCCAGGGTGAGGTGCGCATTTTCCTGAGCGTAGAAACCAATATTCCTTCTCAAGGTGGCCTTTTGTCTCAGGTTGTGGTCCATATCACGGATGAAAACGACTGTTCTCCTGAGTTCCAGCACTCCATTTACACCAGGGACAACATTCCTGAAACCGTTCCTGTCGGCACGTCTCTTCTGCAAGGTGAGCACCTTCCCGGTACCTCTCGCTTCACTCTTGTCTCAGTCCCATTAGCTGGTGTTACAGGTTCACATTTCCTCCATGAGAAAATGCTCTTCCACGGCGAGCTTTGTAAAATGTAGACTTTACTTGGTAAAATGTAGACTTCCCTGGGGTCTGTAGATGGCTTTTTTAGGTATCCTGGAAGTAGATTTGTAAGTGTCTTAAGGGGAGGATGGAGTTGAATGCATTGGTCCAGGGGCAGCTGCTGCAATCGGTGTGGGTAAGGGTCACGAGGCAGAGCAGCACCAGAGAGAGCTGGTGATGCAGCGAGATGCAGGGAGCCCTGAGCTGGTGCATCTGCACAAGGGGGGCAGAGATGCTGCTTTGGGAGCAACCTGGCCTTGAACACCTCCAGGATGGGGCATCCACAGCTTCTCTGGGCAACCTGTGCCAGTGCCCCACCGCCCTCTGAGCAAAGAGTTTCTTCCTTGTATCTAATCCAAACCCACCCTCTTTCAGAATATTATCCACTTGAAAAAATGGAGCTGTTGGAAATAATTTTAAACCCCAAGTTCCAACCAAAACTTCACAGTCACTTTCAAAATCCTGTGGCTGCACAAATAAGGACTGAACTTGGATGGCATTGCACCTTTTGTCTCACTTTATGGAGTCCAACAAAAATAGGAATAAAAGTCCATTTTCCAACCTGTTTTTCTGTTTCTCATCTTTGAAGATGTCTCCAGGTCTGACATAGCCCATCATGATGTGACAGGTGACACAGATGTGCTCTGCCTAAAACCAGGAAAACGCACGTGTGCTCGCTGTCAGTGTTCAAATCAAAGCACGGGCAGGTGCCAGGTAACGGGAGTGCAGGCTGAGACCTCACGGTGGTGATGAACTCTGTAAAATGGGTGAGCGCCAAGGCAAAACTTAGTGAAAATGTTCACATCTAGGACGTGTCTTTTGAAGACAAGGATGTAAGTTTCCTGAATTTGAAGCTGAACGTGTGCAGGACACAGGGGTGATAAGAAGCTTAGCTTCCCCTGCGTGGCGACATGCTGATAGCAGGGCTGCAGGGACTGCTTTCCCTGCAAACTTATCAAGAGAGCTCACCGCTTGCTGCAGCTCATTTTTTGGTTTAATGGCTGATGGGAAGAAATAAGTTGCCAGTTGATCAGAACAATTAACTGCTAGAAGTTCCCAAGCATGTGATTTTCTTTGAAAAGACGAATGCTGTTCTCTCCGTGAGACTTGTAAAGCTGATTAAAACTCACCCAACTGCGGGAAAAAAATGTGTGCCCCACATCCAAATCAAGCAGAATGGCAAAGCTCTGCAGTAAGGTTTATAAGCGCATCCAGCTTGGTTGTCTTGCCATACCGGGTAAATTATGGGGTATATTATGGTAAATACTGGGTAAAACAGTGATCTATGCCACTTGTTAAACCTGCGGATGATGTAAACGCAGGGTTTGGTCATCAAACATTTTTATTTCAGCACACTGGAAGGCTGGCTTGTGTGGTGTTTGTAGTGTTGATGCTCTGCTAACACAGTCAGTCTGTCTGCTTAGTCACTACAGGCAGATTGACGCTCACTGCACGTGCTTTAGGATGCCTGGATACAAACGAGGATGCTCTGAAAAGCACAGAGGTTTGTGTTCAGCAGGGGACAGTGAACTTCTTCAGCTGCGCCAGCAAAGCAAGGCTTAGAGTTGTAGCTGGCAAGTGTGTGTGGAAATACCAGGCTTTGGACTGTAGTTAGCTTGCACTGAGATAGCTCAGAGCACGGGCAGAGCTAGCACAGACCTGCTTGCGCTTGCTGTATGAGCCTCAAAATGCGTTTGCAGTGCAGGTCAGTTTGCAGGATGGAATGGAATGGGAATGGAACTCCCAGTTGCTATTGGGAAGCAAGGGATGGCTGTGTAACGTGCAAGCATCA
This sequence comes from Cygnus atratus, assembly GCF_013377495.2. Classification (NCBI taxonomy): domain Eukaryota; kingdom Metazoa; phylum Chordata; class Aves; order Anseriformes; family Anatidae; genus Cygnus; species Cygnus atratus. The sequence continues at coordinate 136,304,022 of NC_066363.1, forward strand.
CATTCCCTATTTGTCAGGGGGAAAAAAAAAGATAAAAAAAGGTATGATCATTGAGCATGTAAAATGTGCTTTTGTAAATGGATTTGGAGATGTTAAACAGGAAATTAGAACCACAAGAATGACCTTTTATACTGAGATGAGTAACTTTCCAAAAGCAGAGGTAGTTGTTTTTTTGTTGCTGTGGGTTGTTGTTTGTTTGTTTGTTTCCTGAGTAACTAACACAGTATTTCACTGCTCTTTTTGAAATCTTGCTCTTCTCCCTTCCTATTTTGAGTTAGTATTCTGATAATTATGGGTCACTGATTCTTCACCTCATAGAGCTGTCTGTCAGGTTGTCCATGTGCTTGTTACATGCGCTGGCATCACTTCTGTGCCTTCCACAAGACTAATTTAGTGCTGAGATGGCCCTAATTGTATCCTCCTGGTCAAATGAGGAAGTGGTTTAATACCGGTATGAGGCGAAGCCTCGCTGTCTGGCTAGAAAAGTGGCAGGGTAATTGAAAAGGTGAGCTCCTGCTCTTCAAATCACTTTTGATGCAACATGTAAGCTCTCGCTCTTTGTTCTGCTGCTTTGCTGCTCTGGAGCAGATGGCACACCGTGGGTACTGAGCAAACACTTGTCGGGGAGGAATGTTTAAGCACTCTATACCTTGAAGCGCCAGGTAATTAGAAAGTACTTCAGCTATAACGTCCCCAGAGAGGGCGAGGACACAATTTGTGACTGATAATGCTCGAACAATGTGCATATCGATTGTGTGTTAATTACCAGTGCTGACTGCTGTTTGCACGAAGCAGGTTGCAGTGCTGGGATTGCCGTGCTCTTTCTTAGGGCACTGCAGCGAGCAGCCAGGCCGGGGTGGTGCTGTCTTGCTTGTTTTGTCCCAGGTTCCTGCCGAGTTCCCAGCCTCCTACTGCAAATAAGGCTTTTATGATGGCTTTTTACGAAATTTTGCATGATGTCTGTTCCAAAAAAAAACCTATCTGAAGTTTACTAGGTAGGAAATAGCATAACCAAAGCCCTGCTGCAGCATGTTAAATGTGTTCCCTAACAGTTCTTGCCACAGACTGCGACTCTGGCTCCAACTCAGAGATCTCCTACTTCGTCCAGAGCACTGATTTTTCCATCACGCACCACGGGGTCATCAATTCTAACCAGAGGCTGAACTTTGAGCGAGCAAACCATATGTATGAGTTCGTGGTGATAGCTGTCGATAAAGGACATCCCCCTCGGACAGGAACCGCGTCCGTGCGCGTTCGAATGGCCAACGTGAATGACGAGGCTCCTGTGTTCTCCCAGCCCGTGTAAGCCACCTTGAATGCCTGCTTTGCTTTTTACAGATTCAGTGTGTAACCTTGATAACACTTGGCTAAAGGTTTTTGGTTTTTTTTTTGTACATCGGTAAGCCCAAGTAAGACCAGAGGGTAATGTGTATGAAGAAAGGCTTTAGAAGCTGGAACTAAATGCCCTCCAATTTCTCCCTTCCGTGCACCAGTTACAGAACCTTCATCTCAGAAGACGCTGGTCCCAGTACCTTGGTGGCCACTGTCCAGGCCAAAGACCCTGATGGAGATGGGGTGCTGTACCTAATTGCTGGAGGTAACGAGGAGGGCAATTTTGAACTGGATAGTCAGAAAGGTAAGAAAGGTTTTACGACAGTTATAAGTGAATGCAAGTCTCTGGTTTATCTTCAGGTTACTCTCAGGCAGAGATTCAGAACAACTTTTAAAATTCCATTGTTAATTTTCCTGTAACTTTTTTTCTAAGTGCATGCCCTTTTTTCTGTCCCTTTTACAGCATTGGTCTACAGCAATTGCCTCATATATACAAATTTGGAAGATAAAATTGTATGTATTAATTCTAAGCAATCTCTTCTATTTTAATTTCCATACACCAAATTCAAGTTCAGCATGGGATAAAATGGATCCTAAAAAGAGAATGGCTTTTACTTAAACTAAATACAATACAGGGCTGCCAAGTGAGTACAGTCTAGTTTCTACTGTCTCGTAATAAATGGCATCTTACCTCAGCAGTAGTGCTGAAGCCACTTAGATCTTTGCATTTATTCATGAAGCATGGTACTACTCAATAAAAGAGAAGTAACTGACTGGCTTTTCTTTGCAGGTACATTTGTTGAATGCACAAAGCAAACACATTTTAAAAACACTGAGGGGAAAAATATTTTTTCACTACCTTTTCTAGCTATAACACTGGTTCTTAAACATGAGGACAGCCCCACTTGGCAACGTGGAATGTGTTCAGGGAAGACAAGATACCACAGAAAAACTCCACCTGGCCTCTGTCTCCCTCCTTTTATGTCCATTCTTCTCCTCCAAAGTTCTCTCCCCTGGCAGCCACACGAAGGGTGCAACATTTTCTTTCCTACAAAGAAAGGCTGAGAGAGCTGAGGTTGCTCAGCCTGGACAAAAGAAGGTGCTGGGGAGACCTTATAGCGGCCTTCCAGTACTGGAAGGGGGCTTATAAGATGAAGAGAGACTTTTTACAGGTCCTGTAGTGGTGGGACAAGGGGTAATGATTTTAAACTGAAAGAGGATAGATTTAGATTAGATATAAGGGGGAAATTCTTCAGTCAGAGGGCAGTGAGGCCGTGGCACAGGCTGCCCAGAGAAGCTGTGGATGCCCCATCCCTGGAGGTGCTCAAGGCCAGGCTGGATGGGGCTTTGGGCAACCTGGTCTGGTGGGAGGTGTCCCTGCCCATGGCAGGGGGCTGGGTTTAGGTGATCTTTAAGGTCCCTTCCAACCCAAACCACTCTGTGATTCTATGATACTGTCTAGTCTGTATTTACAGCTTCACCTGTATGTCAAAAGTCATATGGAATCACCATATTCATATAATCTGCAAGTGCAGATGCTTCGTATCAGCTAAAATTACCTCTTTGATATTCGCGGTTGACTTGAATATCACCAACATTTGGTGCCCTGGTCCCAGGACTGTGCGATCTGATGTGATGACTGATGTGATTTAGTGAAGACTGAATCCTGTACTTTGCAACCAAAATACAAACTGAACCAAAAACACAGTGGCAGAGAAATGTGATGCTCTCTTGATTTTGTTGGTTTGTTTGCATGGTAAAACAAAATTGCACTTTGCTTCCGAATTCAGGTATCATTAAGCTCCGCCGAAGCCCGCTGCCCAGCCTGAAAGGGCCGCAGTACGTACTGAACATCACTGCCATAGATGACAACATCTCAGGGGGGCCCACCCCTCTCAGCAGTTTTGCTGAGGTTATTGTAGGAGTTAATGACGTAAATAACAACAAGCCTGTCTTCAGAGAGGTAAGATGTCTTTCTGCAGATATTCTTTTCCCATCATAGCTGGACTTATAAATCCTTCTTGGCTCCCTATGATAGCTGGTGGGCTGAAGGGACTCTGTAAGGCTGAATGAATCTGTAATTGAACACATTTCTTCATGCTTAAAGAGCAAAGTCTTCATTCTCTTTTTTCCATCCTCTTTCTCCCTTAGAGCTTGAATTCTTTGTGACTATAAGTAATAGAAGTGATTTTCTTCAGAGTTCCCCGACGTGCTGCCACTGTGCAGCTAATTCACGCGGCTTGGTGTAATACATAGGACTGGATTTTGGGTTTATTTTTAGTGCACTTACTACAGTGACAGCACCTGGGTTCTGGAGAACCAGCCTCCAGGGACGTACGTGCTGCAGGTGAAAGCCTACGATGCAGACCTCGGCGTTAATGGAGAGGTGAAGTACGGGCTCATGCACCGCGACGGAGCTTCCCTGGGCTTCAGCATTGACCCAGACACAGGTCAGTGGCTTCCAGGTTACTGAGGTAAAATGAAAATGCTGTTGTATTCTAGTGAGAGTGCTGCTGTAGGTTAGCCATAAGAGCTTATAAAATAAATACTGAAAAAAAAAAATAGAGTAAGTGGGTAACCATGCATATAGATTCAGTTAAGACGATAGTGACTTAGATGGCAAATTGAGTAGGGTAACAAATCCCAGTTCAATGTGAAGGTAAAAAGCTATTCTGAGGACAGTGACAGTCTTGATGCATCTCAGATGAAGGAGCTATAAGAGTTGCTGATGTTCCTGTAGTCAAAACAGTCAAGTGGGATATTTGCGTGTTGGTGTCCAGGACTCCCCAGTAGACTGGAGGAGCCAGCAATAGGGAAGCAGAGTCCTCGTCTCGAGCATAGTGCAGACGGAGGTCTGGAAGGGGCCCCAAAAAGGCCGCTTCAAAGTCTCACAACCAGAAGAAAGAGGTGAGACAGGGAGAGACTTGGTAGTTAGAGAGAAAAAGCTGAAGACAGGGAGAAAGATGTTCGATTTATTAACTGAGCTACATGATTCTACCCTGTTTTAATCTGTTCAACAAGACAGTCTCTGGTTCCCGCTGTGGGGATGGCTTTGACTACATCACTTAAGACTCCTGTGGTGTGACTCTTCCCCAGAGCAATAATGAGCTATCTTTCAAATACTCAGTTACTTGGACTAGCAGTGCAATAGCCCTAAGAGATGTCTCTGGAGAAGGTTGCTGACCGCTGGTGCTGTCTGGCAAGCGAAGAGAGGAGAGGCAGGACTTGTAGTTGGTCTGGTCCGAGCCCTGCCTTGCAGGGTTGGCCAGGGATTGAGCTTTAGGGTTGTGCTGCGTGCAGTTGTAGCTCCCTCCTGAGCGGGAGCAGCGCTGGTCCCTTTCTGCAGGCTCAGTCCCGAGGTGTCTGTGTCCCCAGGGGTCATCACCACCACGCAGAGCTTTGACCGCGAGAAGCAGAGAGAGCACACACTGTCTGTTACCGCCACCGACCAAGCGCAGGAGCCGCTGATCGGCGTCTGTCAGATCACCATCTTTATCGCTGACGTCAATGACAACGATCCCAAGTTTGAGAACAGTCGCTATCAGTGTGAGTGATGTTTTTCCCACTACCACAACGGGAACCTGTTTAGTAGTTCCTAATAATGACGGTCAGTTTTTAGGTGACCAATCTTTGCTGCTGGCTAAGCCAGTTACTGCTTATCTCATTGTCAGTGGAAGAATGCAGAATTAATCAATGTCATCAGTGTCTTATTTATTGCAATACTCTTAGAAACACTGGCAGTTTACAGTCCTACGAACCAGGCAGATCTGATCCCTTTCTTTTGTGGCTTTTCCCTGCCCCATTTTTCTGCACTCTGAATTTTTATTCAGCATCCCCCGAAACAAAACATGACAAAAGCTGGGAATTCAACGACCCTGGTGAGAAGAGCAGTCATCATCTATGTCTCTTTGATACAGTGCCCCAGGTCAAATAGGTTGGAGTTGTGTTTATCTCTTGTCAAACAGCCTGAAATCCTTGGCTTATAGCCTGCAGTTGGCAGTGAGCCCTGATTCCCCTCTGTGCTCCTGAGCTAGTTTTTCCCATCTGCCCTGGTGCCATTCCCTTTTTCATCCCCATACGATGTGCTTTTCAACAGTCTTTGATTTGCCCTGCTGCTTCTCCAGTAGAGTCCTGCACTTCGGTACATTTCATGTCATCCACAAATGACAAGCGTACTTCCTAGCTGATGAACTGTGACAGGCTTTTCTTGCATAATTGCCTCGCCAAAAATGGCAAAAAATGGCTGATGACTTGTGTGACAGCAAGTCCATTTTGGAGGTTTTGACTGTTCAGTGGAAATGTCACATAGGGCAAAGCAGTGACCAATGTCTTATTAAAATGAAGAGGACTCATAAGTGTGCTGTCTCTAGCATCACAGGCCAGCATTTAAGGATTCAAAAAGAGGTTGGATGCTTGTACAGTGGGACTTTAGCTTGGAGAAGTGACCTACTAGGAAATAAATATATGCCTGTGCATTAGAGGTACACACAAAGACAGAAATGAATTTGTTTTACACCTGTTAGAGTGTCTTATAGTGACTAACATCAAGCACCAAATTGGTTAAAATGTGCCAACTGGGAATAGCAATTTCTGCATTTCCACCAGTGATTTCTGTAAACCTGGCTGTAGCAGCACGGAGAATTCAGGTGGGAGTGGTCTTTGCTGGGGAGGAACAGAGCAGAGAAGTTTCTGAGACAAAAGTAGTGTTTGTGCAAAGATGAACCTTTCTACTGTATCTTCAAGTATGTTCTTCAGGTGAAGCCGCCTGTGATTGTTTTCAAAAGAAGTGAAGCTGAAAGGTTGCATTTGGTAGTTACGATGACTTTGGGATTTCCAAGGAATAGGTGGATTTTTGTGGGATTTTTTCATGAACGCAGGAAACCTGCAAAGGTCCTATAGCATAGGCAGCCCTTTGGGATAGGGAAAATGCAGATAATGAGGTCACTTTATGTGTGGCACTTTTCCAGCATGTATACGTAAGTAATCAATGTTTGTACATCACAGAATTAAAAATAGCTTCCTCTCTAAGGAGATCAAACGCCATTAGTCATAGGTTCCTGTTCTTCTTGGAAACCGCTGGTTCTTGATTCCTGTGCACTAGGATGTTGGTCAAATCCCACATTTAAGCCATATATTTTATAATCTGCATGGAAAGCAGGCACTAAACAACTGCTTATCTCTATGCACGGATGGCATAGTAATTGCTAGTTATGCCAGCAGCAAGTAGAAGTACATGAAATAAGAGAGAATGACCCTTCCAAGTAATTGTGAATGTTTTGTTGTTTTTTTTTTTCACAATGTGATTTAACAGGATTTGACTATAAAAGTATAAATTTAAACACAACGAAAGGATATTTTACAGTGTTTCTTAGCAATAAATTCCATTTTCATTAATCTATTTTAATGCCAGTAAATCTCTTCTGAGAGTAGCTTTGGCTGTACTGACATGCCTGGGACATGAATCCTAGGCCAATTAAATGTCATGGGAATAAGAGAAGCTAATTAAAGCTCAACTTTGTGTTCACGGAGTTGTGGTGGTTTGCAGTTTTACTGCCCCGTTGCCACAGATTGTAGATATTAAGGGAGAAAAAACAGAAGACACGAGCAGAGCACTTTATAAATAGTGTGAAATGCTGATTTTCCCACCTCAAAAATGCTGAAGTAGAACTGCTCACTATTTCTCATGATTTTGTTGGCGTCCTTGCTAGGAATCAAGAAGACAAAATGAGTTACTCCTCTGGGCACTGAATACTTCAACTGTGTAGCTTTTTTGCTGGCTCTAACAGCAGGTTCAGTGAAGGGTTGGTCTGCCTAGGACCACAGAGTGAGACCTCAGGACCCAAGGCTTTATGCTCCGTGATCACCTCCTGCCTCCCCGTGGGGATGCTGTCGCTCACCTTCAGCATTGATCCTGATCATACAGAACCCCTCGTGATGCCAGACGTGGTCGCAGAGGGACAGCAGCACCCAGAAGCTGTCAGGGTGACAGTCCCCAGCTCTGCCCTGTTAGAGGCTAGCGGGGACGTGGAGCTGACGTGGTCATGGATGGCCTGCACCAAAAGATAAATTAAATGCCAGCAATTACTTAGCCATCTCCTGATGAGCATAATCTCTCTTGGCAAAACAACCTGGCATGGAAGGGGAACCTGAAAGAAAGAAAGAAGAATGTAGACGCTCTGTTAGTGACAATACTTCGTAACCTGCCTTGCTACAGAAACGTTTAATCTCCTGTGATGGGAATTATGAGGTTTTGTGTGTTACCCTGATTGAGAAAGCACTGGGAGAACCTGGCTTTGCTGTGAAATGAACTGCTCTGAAATGCTAGTTTGAGCGAGGAAGTGGCACAGGGAGGCCCACGTCCTCGGTCTCTTCCAGATTACCACTAAAACCTGAGATGAGAGTTATCTAAAGGGCAGCACTGTGCCGTACGTTTGGCATTGACCTGTGAAGATCTCTCTCACGTTTATTGATTGTTATGTGCAGGAGTGTTTCTGTTAAACAGCTCAGTAAATCACAACCAGACCTGCTGACAATAACTTTGTCTTCTCAAAGATTTCCTCAGCGAAGACACTCCAGTGGGGACGAGTTTCCTCCGTATTGCAGCTCATGACAGTGACCAAGGTGTGAACGCGGCCGTCACTTATTCAATGTTGGAGCATCAAGTGGAGTACTTCCAGATCAACCCCAGCACGGGCTGGGTGTATGTGAACCGCCTGATCTCCCAGGTAATGTCCCTGCCTGCTGGAACTGAGCAGCCCCAACCGCTCACACCCGTCACAGAGGGTTCATTGCAGTCTCTTGATTTGTACAAAATGCTTTGCAAATATCCTCGATTTTCTTTGTTTCATAGGCCACTCGCATTAGTTGCTATGTTGTAGCAACAGATGGAGGCAACAGAAGCAGCACTGTGGAGCTGACCGTAACCATCACCAGTGTGCTCAGCCAGCTGCCCCGGTGGGAGCGGAGCAGATACTGGGTAACAATCCCCGAAAACACCATCCGTGACACCAGGATAGTGGTACGTTAAAAGTATGACTAATTCCCTCCCTCCTAAGTTTGTTTCATCTTCTTCCTCTGTTGTGTTTTCTCTGTGTCTGCATTGGAACCACAGACCCACAGAATGGTTTGGGTTGGAAGGGACCTTAAAGCCCACCCAGTGCCACCCCCTGCCATGGGCGGGGACACCTCCCACCAGACCAGGTTGCCCAAAGCCCCATCCAGCCTGGCCTTGAGCACCTCCAGGGATGGGGCATCCACAGCTTCCCTGGGCAGCCTGTGCCACGGCCTCACCATCCTCTGAGTGAAGAATTTTTTTCTAATATCTAATGTAACTCTCCCTTCTTTTAGTTTAAAGCCATTCCCCCTTGTCCTATCCCTACACCCCCTGACAAAGAGTCCCTCCCCAGCTTTCCTGTAGCCCCCATTAGGCACTGGAAGGCCGCTGTAAGGTCTGCCCGGGGCCTTCTCTTCTCCAGGCCAAATGTTACAGGCAGGTAAATTTGCTGTCAGTTAAAGAGCTGCAGCAAGCCTAAATGTTGTACAAGGAAACTCAGCTCTTCAGAATGGAAGTAAACTGTTTGTCTCTTGTCTGTTATCATAGCCATGCATGCACTGTTCTTCCCATCAAACTGAACACTGCACACTTGCAACCCTGCGCTTCATCACCATATGTGGTGGCTCTTTTCTCCTTCAGACCATCAAAGCCACATCCCCTCTTGGTGATCCCAGGGTTACGTATAACCTGGAGGAGGGTCAAGTTCCAGAGACAAACATGCCAGTTCGTTTCTACCTGAAGCCAAACAGAGCCGATGGATCTGCTTCTATTCTGGTCGCTGAACCACTTGACTTCGAGACAACCAAGTTCTTCACCCTGCGAGTCTGGGCACAAAACGTAGCGATGATGCCTCTAGCTTCCTTCACCACTGTTTGTGTTAATGTAACAGGTAAGCCCTGCTGTTGTTAGAACAGCTCATTCAGAGCAGTACTGTTGTTATTTTTACTGTAACACCATGAATTAAGGTAACGTCCATGAAATTACAAAACACCTATAAACTCTTTGTGCATTTCTGTGCTGCAAAAGGAAGTTGTATGGTCATTAAAAAGTCTGTTTGAGACAGTTTCTAAGTATAACTAGGAAATGTGGAAATGTGATATTGTAAAAATGCGCTGTGTGAATGTTTACACAATCCTAGTACCTGCTTTTATAAACATAAAAACGAAGATTTCATTTTGATAGGAGGAGAAATCTAGTAAATGTCCCCAGGCTATGGAAAGGAGATGTGTATCACTGGAAATTTTCTGTGCTATAGAAAGAGAAACAGTACAGATAGCTTGTTTTTGTGGTTGATATGTTTAGGGTTTTTTTGTTATGTTCAGAATTTTCTATTTAACATTGAGGTAAAAACCGTAGGAATGAAAATGTTCTTACAACAGGTAGAATTTTCTAAGATTTGACCTAACTCACCTTCCAGTGAAATCTCTTTGTAAGGCTCTACTCCTGTAGAACCATATAAATAAAAGTCCAAATTTAATCTCTGCCTTTTGAAGCATTAGTGGAATTTCTGTGATACGTTGTAGTCATTTAGGATCAATATAAGAATAAGTGAAGTCTTTGGCAAAAACATTTGTCTCTGTCACCACCATTGAAATGAAAGACCTAAGTGGTAATTTGAATAGGAATCTAACGCTTTTGCTTCACTTTACCACAGCGTTGTCCTGTCCTCCACAGTCCACTAATGCAAAAACCCTTCTGTGAGGCAGGAGTGCTTAAAGACAGGGCCTGAGCCTCGTTGTAGATTGTGGACCCTGTCCCAGAATATTTTTCAGACAGCGCTGTTATTGGTAGCAGAATTTATTAGAAACTTTGTTCTACTCACAAGCAAGAATGCTTCTTAAAATGTGGCTGTTAAGGAAAAGTGCAAAAAGGTTTAGGGGAATATGTAACATTTCTGGGTGTAATTCTCTTACAAAGAGTAACACCAGTTGGATTTGTCGTGGGTTGACCAAGTCAGTGCTGTCATAGATCCCCTGCCTGTTTCTTGTGCTCACCTCTTCCTACACAACATTTCTAGGGAGAAAATGCATCAAAAGCTGGCCCGTCAAATTACTGAACGTATCTTCTCCAGTTTAGCTCTCTCCAAGGGTCAGGCAAGGAAGAAAAGCAAGACCAGCACTGATAAAAAGACAATGCAGCTTTGCTTTGTGTCCAATCTGATCTGGCTGCAGATGACCACTACCAGGGCAGCCCTTTCTTTTCTCCAGGCTCCTTGCCACTCTTCCGGCACTGGATCCAGTGATTAGCTGCTACAGTTTGTTAGCTCACCTAGCCCCATTCTCTCCAGAAAGTCAGTTTTCTGTCAGAGCCACAAAACAAGCACTGTCAGCACACGATGCAGCTGATGGGAGGGAGCATCCCACTGCTTAGAGCAGGATGACAAGAGTGAGAAGATCAGCATTGGTCCTGTGAACATCAGCCAGTGCTTAGGTGAGGGGAGGCTAATGTGCAGCTGCCTCCTAAATAAACATTAGATCCTACAGCTTAACACAGCTCTGGCTGTCCTGCCCCGCAAAGACCAAGAAAGACTGTCTGACACACATTCTTTGTCAACACTAGACTCTGCAATTTGAATTTTCTTTGTATGTCAATCAACACATAATAAAATGCTGAAATTAACTACTCTGAGTGGTTCTGCTGTAGGTTTCAGTAGATAACCAGCTCTTTACAGACTGGGAACAAAAGGCCTCCTGGTCCTGGCATTCATGGATTTATTATAGTAAGACTGCTGGTCAAATTGTTAGCTAGTATCTTATCTGAGATTAGGCCAGTCTCTCTCAGAAATCGCTCAATGTCTGTAAAATGCCTTCTGACAGCTGCCATGAAAATGGGAAGAGCAAAAGTAGGATTGCTTCTTACTATGAACAATGTGAGTTCTTTTTCTAAGCAAAATTATGGCTGTGGGAAAAAACAGAATAAACAAAGATGTTGTTCTAAAAGCCTTCAAACATTTCCTCACCGTGGTCCCAATCATCTTCTTTTGCAGATGTCAACGATAACGTGCCATTCTTCATGTCTTCCAGCTACGAGGTGTCCGTGCCAGAAGGAGCTGATGTTGGCACATCTGTGGTTCAGGTTTTAGCTACAGACTTGGATTCTGGTCTACACGGAGAGGTTTGACCTCACATCCAATTCTTTTCCTCCCAGTAGGCAAGTTTTAGTATAGTAATCAGTGAGAGTGCACAGTCAGCAGATGACAGGGAACCTCATTGTCGCATTTGGCCATCATTGTTACAGTGACCTGGCCCTAGAAAAAAGCAGTGTTATGAAGGAATCATGCATTTTCAGTGCATTTTCCTAAGCCTTTTCCAAAAATCCTATAAAATCTTCTGAGAGAGAATTCTGGATGGTAGAGATCTGCTGGTTTGTAACTAATTTTGCAGCTCCTATGGAGTAACCTATGTGGTGGAACTGTGCCTGGGTGGAAATGTTTTGGTTTTTTTTATCAGAGGAAGAAGCCAAACCTTTGCTAAAGGGGAAAAAATGGACAGCTTTCATCAGTGAAGGTCTTGATTTGTTCATGTTTGAGGGGTTTTTTTTGTGGTGGTGGGGTGATGAGGCAGAATAACCTGTTGAACAGGACCCAAACTGTTCTATCAGTTAGCCCCACTTCTTTGCCATCAGAAGCACAGTGGGTTGCTAGAAGATGGGGAGGCAACAGGGACCCCCAGGTCATTCCCCACTTTCTCTGTCTTCATGATCTTTTTGAGCTGTCTCCTACTGACCACAGTTGGAGATGAGATACTGGTTTGATGGGATTTGATATGACTGGTCTGGCTGTTCTTTTGTTTGAGAATTCTGTTTGTTTTTATTTTGAAATGGGCAAACAACTCCAAAAATTCTGTCCAGACAAACTTCCTTCCTAAGAGTGTTGCCACCTTGTGGAGAGGCCCAGGAGGCTACTGGGGAAGGGAGAGGTCGCAGCACTCGGCCATACAAATGAAAGAGGAAAATGCAACCTCCCTTACCTATTTACCTTTTAGGTTCACTACTTTATATTGAAAGATGCTAGTGAGGACTACAGGTTCTTCACCATTGAGCGCAAAACAGGAATTATTTCCACACATGCGTCTTTTGACAGAGAGGAAAGAGCGTCCTACTTGATTGAAGTTCAGTCTCAGGACTCTTCAGAATCTGCTAGGCCTGGTGTCCATGGGCAGCCCAATACAGGTAAAACTAGTAACAAATTATGTATTTGGTAAAAGATATCAGAGACTGAATTCCTTAACTTTTCTAGACTTGGGGATGCGTCAGCTGTCTGGAATATGATAAGGTGTTCCACCCTTGCCATTTTTAGTCTACATGTTTGTCTTGCATCTCCTTAGACACAGCCTACGTAAGGATTTTTGTCAGTGATGTGAATGACAACACCCCGGCATTTCCTCAGTCGGTGTATGAGATCAGCATAGATGAGGACAGGGACGTTGGAAGTCCTGTTGTGACGGCAACAGCAAATGATCAAGATGAAGGTGAGCTGACCTGCCCTCCATGTCTTTCTTTGTAAGTCCTCTTATTATCCCTGTGTGTTGTATGTACGGTTACCTCCCTCTTGGGCAAACAAATCTCTGCGTTCAGGAGACAACTGAGCACTTCAAACGTTTGTAGAAGTGAACAGAGAAGTAAACCTGAAGCACCAAATGATTTTCTTTTTTATTCCTAAACATTTTTCAGCAAACAACTACTATTGTACAGGGAGAATATTCTTCTCAGACGGATTCTCTTGAAGTAGAGCAATGCTGTTATATTTTAGCACCATCCAGTGGTAAAAAACTTAATAAAATAAAAAGTTAAGGAATGTTGGCATTTGAGGAAGGAGGTTTAGGAAACACAAAGTAAAAATAGCTTTTAATATTTTAATAGTATGTTACTTTTTTATTGTTAGCAAGTGAATGCACAATATATAAGTTAAAGGCACACGATTCCCTCATTACCAATAAACAGGGATTTGTCTGTGACTACGAATTATATTTGTGGACACAAATGCAGACCCTATGCCCAATCTACCATAAACAAACCCGTCAAATTACATATACGGCTCATTCGGTTTGTATATGTGTCTGTTTTATCTCCTACACGTCGTAACAGCCTGCTCTGTTCCTGGTGAATAAGGTTGCTCTTGGATACATGTCCACCATGTACAAGTGAATTGAACATTCAGGGAGCGTGCAGGTTGTGGTCATTTGCTTTCTCTTGTAGGTGCAAACGCCAAACTCAGGTACCAGATCACATCAGGAAATGCGGAAGGAGTTTTTGATGTGGAACCTGAGGCTGGAACTGTCTTCATTGTTCAGTCACTGGATTATGAACAAGAACAACGTTATGAGCTCCGGCTTGTAGCATCTGATGGAAAGTGGGAAAATCACACTCTTATCATCATCAATGTTGTGAATAAGAACGATGAAGCACCAGTCTTCACTCAGAATGAGTATTATGGCAGTGTCCTGGAGGAACTCACAGATCTGCCTGCGTTTGTTCTAAAGGTAAAGTGCTTTTCATGCAGCAGAGAAAAACCTGATTTTTTAATTTTTTTCGCAGGATTGAGCCACCCACGCACACAGAATGGCTCAGTCCCGTCCATGCACACAAATCCAAGGAGACAGTATCATCAGAGTGGGTAAGCCCTGGTATTAGGATTTGCTAGCAACTTTCTGTAAAGAAGAGAATAGAGTCTGGCTGAATTTGTGTGATGGACTCCCTTGACCAGCAGAAATGTTGAACAGTAAGTTAGCTTCCCTCTACAAAGCAAGGGAAAGTGTATTTGAGGAATTGTATACAAATAGTGTGGTTAGCATCTGTACTTCATGTGTTTAAGTTCACAGACTCTTCGGCTACGCTTATACTACCAAATAAAAATAATCAGGGATGCTCTTTGACTGTGGAGCTGGGAGTCCTCTGTCCCGTGCTGATAATCAGCTTGGATATATGGCCACCCTGTTCCCACAGCCTCCTGTCCACTCTGAGAGAAAGTCCCTCTTTGTCTTTGTATTACAGCTCTGAAGAGTTTCATAAGAAACATATGCTCAGCAGATCTGTTGTTATTATTCCCACTTGCTTCTTTCTGAAGTTATTTCCTCTTCCCAAAATATAATGGGAAGAAGAATATATTAGCCTGTCTAAACATGATCTTTCTGTTTCTCTAGGCTGTGCATTGATGTTTATTGAGAGTACTTGACCTGAGTGACTGAAACCAAGAGATGTTTGTTGTTAAATTTCATGCTATTTTTGTAGCCTGCACAATACCAGCTGACATCAGTAAAAGAACAGCATTTTCCTGGTTTCCGTTGCATAAACACTTCCCTGATGTGGTTTCTTCTAGGTTTCTGCAACAGACCCCGACCAAGCAGCTGATCAAAATGCCATTAGCTATTCCCTGCACGGACAGGGGGCCGGTAGCGAATTCAGCATCAACGAGAACACGGGCGAGATCAGCACAAGCAGAAGGTTGGACCGCGAGAAGCGATCAACATGGCGCTTCCTCGTTCTAGCAACAGATGAGAGTGGAGAGGGACTGACTGGCTTCGCAGATGTTATCATAGAAGTGAGGGACGTGAACGACAACGCGCCCCTTTTCCTCTGTGTCTCGGATAGTTGTTTCACGGGTCACATCCCTGAGGATTCCCCAGCAGACACGGCTGTTATGGACATGACCGCAGTGGACTTTGATGACCCAAAAGCTGGCACGAATGCTGTACTAACCTACAGAATCGTTCAGAACGTCCAAAATGAAATTAACCTGAACTTGTTCTCAATTAACTCCGTTAGCGGCACCATCTATACCATGCTTGGCTCCCTGGACCGGGAGAAGGAAGACAGGTACATACTGGTGGTGGAGGCCAAAGACGGAGGAGGGCTCACTGGGACAGGCACCGCCACTATTTTGGTGACTGATGTGAACGACCATGCTCCGGTCTTCCTGCAAAGAATCTACACGGCATTTGTCTCCGAGAACGCGAGCATTAACACCGAGGTCGCAGTGGTGTCTGCCGTGGACAGAGATGAGGGGGAAAATGCCGTGGTGACATTCAGCATCCTCGACGGCGACAACGACCGCAAGTTCTCCATGGAGACAGATAAAGTCAACAACTGCGGGTTCATCCGGCTGCGAAAGCGGATTGACTTTGAGAAGCCTCACGAGAGGGTGTTCAATTTGACTCTGAAAGCAGAGGACATGGATTTCTTCAGCATCGCTCACTGTGTGATCTACGTGGAGGATGCCAATGACCATGCTCCGGTCTTCTACCCCCAATTCTATGAAGTGGCTGCTCTGGGGGAAGACGTGCCTGTAGGCACCAAAGTTGTTCAGGTGTCTGCTGTTGACTTGGATTCTGGCCTGAACGGAAGGTTTTCTTTCCACCTGCTGAACAAGTCTGACCCAGGTGGCCAGTTCTCTGTGGCTAGTGATGGCTGGGTGGTGGTTGCAGGACTGCTGGATTATGAGGCAGTGACGCGGTACCAGCTCATCGTTATTGCCACAGATATGGGGCAGCCCCCTCTGGCAGGCAGTGCCACTGTTCTAGTGACTCTGCGGGATGTAAATGACAACGGGCCAGAGTTTGAGGCTCATTATAACCCAGTGGTCTGGGAAAACACAGCTTCTCCTCAGGTAGTCCAAATGAATGAGACGTCTGCTTTGCTGTATGCTAAGGACCGAGACACTGCTGCTAACGGAGCACCCTTCTCCTTCCATTTACTCAGCAATTTTGATAGTCTGGATAACTTCCACTTGCAGGATTTCCATAATGGAAGTGCCCAGCTCACTGCATTGCGTACCTTTGACAGGGAAATGCACAAGGTCTTCTACCTGCCCATCCTGATCACAGACAGCGGGATTCCACCGATGAGCTCCACCAACACATTAACTGTGAATATTGGGGACCAGAACGACCACCCGCATTCTGCTGGTTACATGGAGTGCCTCATCTACAGCTACGATGGTAAGGCGCTCTCTGATGCTTGCTTCCAGGTGTTACGGTAAGGCCAAAGGAACAGCTGTGAGATTCACAAGAGGGCTCTGGCCTCTTCCACATAAGATCTCAGTAGAAGTGCTACTGAAGTTTGCTCGAGCCCGCACAAAGAACAGTAGGTGTGCAAGGCAAAGGACTCTGGGCTACTTGGTTTGTGGAAGAAGCTGAGGCAGCCTTGAATTAAGAGGATAGCTGCCTGCTATTCTATGCATGTTTCTGCCAAACTTGAGTAATGATCCCTTGTTTTCAGATGCGGTTTTCCAGCAAAGTTAACATTCCAGGGGAAAAGAAGAGAAAAGAACAGAATTCAGAATGTTGCTGTGCTGAACCTGAGTTACTCAGAGAACCTTGTTCCCTGCACAGACTGAATTGAATAGTCAATTTGGTATCAATGAATACTCTTAACTTGAACTTGTGTAAATTGTCTGAGACATTCATATCAGCCTTCAGCTGACAAACGCTGTTCTGGAGGGATTTTCTGTGAACGCTGGCTGCAGCAGTGAGAGATGCCACGTTTCCCTCCTTGCTTTGGAAATTAGCTAGCAGTTCTCTTGTGATCCGGTGCCCAACAGCAAATTAAACCACACAGGTAAAAAGCTTTTAGGTTGCTTACATCATTTAGGCTCAGGTAATTTCTTCCTCCTATTTTTCTTTGCCATATAACCAGTGGTTCAGTAACACATTAAATAGCATGTCTGTTGTGGGACACTAGAAACTATTTCTATGTACATGCTGTTGACCATCTGTTTGTGTTGAAACATTCTGCCTGTTTTGTGCTCACTCTCAAGTTCAGACCTTGCTGCTTTTTGCTGAGAAACTCTAGCCAAGTACTGAGAACCTCTGCCTGAGTACAAACTAGCCTAAGTACCAGATCTTTTTATAAAGTCTGAATTCTCTTTTAGTTGCTTTTTTAAAGGTTGAAGTCATCTGTCCTGCTAATTTCTGGGAGGGAATAGCAAGTGTTTTTAAGGTAACAGAATCAGAAGTCTACCAGTGTGTTGTGTGCTACATTCATATGATATAAGAGTCAAACACCAGGGCATCCCGCATGCAACAAAATATCAGATGAATGTTGTCCCAGCTGCAGGACACATACAGTTGTCTCTCCTTGTTGCATGCAGCCCTCAGATGTCAGGGTTTGTGCTGTTCCCTTTCACAAGGTGAAAGCACAGCTTTTGCTCCTTGTGTATCCTTGATTCTTTACTCAGTAGATATATGAATCGAGATACCTGTGGATCTTTCCTTCAGAAATAGCTTTTGGTTAAAAACAAGCAAATAACAACACTTATTTTTGAGTTTTTCTCAGAGCGTTTAAAAACAGCAGAATACATGCTGCTTTCCCTCTCACCCCAAAGTCTCACCACCTTCTCCAAATAAGCCTGGTTATTGTGTTTTGGACATCCTCTCTATCTTGCTGTAACTTCCTCCAAATTGCTATTGTTTTTTGCCCTTTGTCATCCAGTCAATATTTTGGTTGTTCTGCCAAACCTCAACCCCTGTCTAAACCACTCTGTAAGTTGGTTGGGCACGGCAGCTAAAATAATGGGAAGAATTATTCTGGCATTGTTTCTGAATTTCTTTTATCTTTCTTCAGAGGTGGCTAGCTTTTTCCTTCCTGACTGCTCTTCCATGCAGCCTCTGGTTGAGTTTAATCTCTGCAGCCATACAGCAAACACCCATTATTACCCACGTAGGACAGCATGTGGTATTTACAAACTGGTGCACATCTTCTGTAAAGAATCATCACAACTATTTCTGTAGAGGTTTTAGGTTTAAGGCAAACCAGTAAAACTGGAATGGCTGACCTGTTTGCGTAATGGTATTGTTCTGACTATGCCACTTACATGCTATGTTGTTTTAGGTATCCTACCCATGACCATCCTGGGACAAGTCCGTGCCCCTGATAATGATGATTGGGATCGCAAAATCTACCAATTTGAAGGAAAAACATCAAGGTATTTAGAGAGAAAAATGGATATTGGGTAAAATGTGTGGAAAACTTGCCTGGATGCTAACACACGGAATGTACTTAAACTGTCTTGTTTTGAAAACAAGTGTGCAAAAGCATGTTGTTGGTTAGATGCTTGTGCGTAGCTCTCCAAAAACCTCTCTGAGTGTGAAATGACAGTAAATAATGCTGAATGCCAAACTGATCCATTTCCCATTGCCTCATAGAGTGCCCTATCTACTGGGACACCATTCACAGTTGCCCGTTTATAGTCATATCCATAATATCAATGGCCCACTACAGAAAAAATACCCACTGACTTCCATCCTCTTTCCTCCAAGCTCCTGGAACTTGGTATTTCAGTGTCACCACTGTTTTTAAAATGTTATGTGTATTGGAAGTGTTCCCACCACAGTGTCTGGATTATGAGCGGGGTTGAGATTTACATATGCCATTCGGAGGTGGGTTGTGCCTGCTCTGTCACTCTTGATGAATGTATTTGAACTAGGAGTTCACACGGTTTCCAAAGTTATGCCTGTAGTAGCCTGAGTCTTTCTACATAGTTTCTATGGCATAGAAATAGGAAGAAAACTCAATATACTGGTGGAGAGTCATCAGGAGCCAACAGGCAATGTGAAAATGATCTGTTCTGCACTGTCCCTTCATGAGGGACCACATCTGCTGTCTTTGGTAGCTTTCCCAAAATAAAGTGGATCAGAGGAACTACCAGTGATAATAATTACTTCTTAGCTCTTTAACTTCTCATAGCTTGTTCCTTGGCTTAACTCTTATTACAGGTACTTTATCCTTAATGATAACTCAGGTTTGCTGACTATTAAAGAAGGAACCCCACCAGGAACATACAACATAAGAGTTAGAGTCATTGATGGAGTCTGGCCAGACGTTGTCTCAACCGTAAAGGTTACGGTGAAGGAGATCAAAGATGATGCCCTCCGTAATGCTGGTTCTATACGAATAAAAGGTAAGCAAGGTGATGAAGTATGTTAGAATCGTAATACTGAAATCTACTTCTTTAATGTTACTACTGTGTTACTTAGAATTCTAATGCTCTTAAACTTAGGAGCTAATGGCCTGATAGATAAAGGTTTGAAAATGCATCTTCATTTGCGCGGTCCTCTGACATGTCCTTACTGCATGTAAGGCACATGTCTGGAGAAAAGTCGGCAAGAAATGCTTGTCTGATGCTGAAGAGAAGATACAAGATTTCTACACCGACTTTTCGACAAAACAGCAATTTATGTTTCGGAAAAAATCCTTATTTGAACAACTGGTTCCCTGAAATTCACCAGATTGTTTCAATCTTTGTGAAAAAATAAAATCTTAACCATGTTTCTGATTTAAAAGAATGAAAAAAAAAAAAAGAAATGAATAAGAATCAAAAAGCTTAATTACACAAATCCTAAGAAGAAGCCAGCATGGAAAATTTCAGAGCCTAAAAATGAAAACACTCATAAATTTACAATTGAGTGCATTTTCTGCAGCCTTAATATTTGTTCTGTCCTGCTCCCCTTTTCTATTGCTACAACAGTTGCAAGATAAGTGTTTGTCAGGTTTTTAAATTCTGTTACAGGTATCACCCCAGAGGAGTTCATATCCCAATCCCCTGAAAAAGAGAGTAAATACAACCAGATGAAGAAGCTGCTTTCAGAAATCATGTCTGCCCCATTTGAAAATGTTCACATTTTCAGTGTGTTAAATAGCCCAAGTCAAACCCAAGGCGTTGATGTTTGGTTTGCAGTTTATGGTCCACCCTATTATAAAGCAGAAAAACTTAATGGCAACGTTGCAGCCTCCAGAGCGTGGGTAAGTGTATGTATACTACATATGAAAGCACAGCATCTTCGCACTGTGGCTACTCAGATAATATCCACTGCCTAGTGAATGTGCATATTTAGAATGACTAAAGGAATAATGTGTGAGAAAAACGGATAATTTTAATCAGTAAAGTCAAATAGTCCTTTAACATTTATATTTAAAGTTTCAAATGTGAATGCTTTAGAAGCCAGCCTGTAAATACAAATTGAATCACCCAAACACAACGAGCAAACTTTTAGGAATGTAAACATGTTTTTCCTATTGAAGAGGCTGTAAAATCCTGTATAAAGGATGTGTTTGGCTGTTACCTTTGTACATGGGGTCTTAATATTTCAGTTTATATTCTCTTACACAGAAATGTTCTGTAGCTGAAGCTCAGAAACCTGTGTTCACTCAACAGTTCCAGCTTTCTGAGTTAAGAGGGCAAAGCAGTAAAATAACCATTACCCAGTGGAGAAACAGGTTAGAAATGTGCATTTAAAATCTTACAAAGTTTGTGTCCTCTTGCAGGAAAAAAAAATAAAATTCTGCTATGATTTAAATGACTTGCTCTGTTGGAAATGACTCTGTTCTTACATGTAGGCTGACTCTGTTCTTACACGTTTATAATCAGTGCTGCAGTAATAACTCACTGTTGCCAGAAAAGGTATTTCTTCATTGCCAAGGCCAGTTCACCCTTCTCAGTATTAAGGCACAAGTCCAGATGAAAAGTACAGCTCAGATTCTATGTAAAATAGTCCATCAGAACTATAAGTGAATAAAACTTATCCACTTAATGTATGATGAATATGACAATATTTTTGTCTTCTAAATACTCACTCACACTATAAATGACTTTATATAACAAGGCTTTTGCCTTAACAGATACCAGGCTGAACTGCCTTTGACTGGACAGAGTGAGGTAAATGTTGGAAGGAAATGGCACAGCAACCAGTTTTGAGAATAAATAAGACTTGGGCTTTTCACGTCTGTCATCTGTGAGCTTCCCCTTTGTGGAAAAGTCAGATGAATGCAACTAATTGTTCTCCACAGCTGGAAAACATCTTGGATATAAATATCACCCAGATTGGCATTGACGAATGTGTGACTGCAAACTGCACTCATAGCAGCGGATGCATCAGCAAGTATGAGCAGAGTCATGTGCCAACGATAACCACAGCTGGAAGTGTTTCGCTGGTGTCTGTGACAGTCCTGAGCAGTGCCCTGTGTGGCTGTGCAGCTCGGGAGAGTTCCCATCTCTCCTGCTCCTCATACAAGACGAACCCTTGTCTCAACGGTGGCACGTGTGTGGATACTGATTTGGGCTACAGGTTGGTGGGGCTTTGCCTGGGGTGCAGGCAGAGTGCTTCTGCTCGGTCTGTGGGGAGGAGGACAGGAAGGTTGGGGAGTGTCATTGCATGGCTTCTCACTGTGGCAGGTCTGACTGTTGTTGTACTTCACACAGGTCCTGCAAATAAACCTCTGTTTTCAAATAGGTACTTTGGTTTGTCGTAGTCTCCAGGAAAACCTTGGGAATTTTGCAGGCAGTCATGGTTCCTTTAATGTCGCCCTGCAAAATGTCTTTGTTTTGCGCAGCCTACCTCAATGTTATTAAACATTTTAATCATGTCCCCATGTTCCTTGCCTTGATTTTTTTTCTCCAAAAATTACATCTCGTAGAGAAAATAGCATGAAGATGAAAAAAATAGTGGGACTGTGCTAGCTCAGAATGAACCTAGTACCCTTCCAGAAGGGAAACCTTAGGCATGTTTGCTTGAAAGCGGCCATCCCAGCATAGGAAGGCAGAAACAACTAGCCAGCCTCTTCTGAGGAGCTCTTCTCTGAAGAGCCTTGACAGGGGAGGTAGGACTCAGACTGAAACTGCAGAAGCCCTGCTGACAGTGAAGACCTGAGCCTGACAGTGCTGCTCAGGTGTAATCAGGTAGGGAAATTTTGGTGCCCGGGAATACTGTTATCCTTGGTAGCGCTCTGCCATGTATTATCTGCTCAGTTCTGAGGCTCCTTTACTTCTGCTCCATTTTCACTGGTTTTGTGAGGGGTCTTTTAGGAAGGCTCCTTCATTTACACACATAATTATCTTGCTTAATATTAGGCAATTAATCTTACCTTATACGATTTAGATCTAAAGATAAATTGTGTTTGTACAAACAAGTAAATGGAGTACATTTTATAATGGAAGTTTTGCTAGTGCTTATTCAACTGTCACAATGGCCAAGGCATCAGAGGCTCCTATGATCAGATTGGAGAGTCCTGCTGTAGGATGAGCCCTTAGCCAGTTCTGCTTGCATGGTGGATTTTTTTTCTTATTTTTTATTTTTAATAGATGCAAATGCTCTCCTAATTTCCACGGACCAGACTGCCAGCAGACAAAACACAGCTTCAGAGGCCACGGTTACGCCTGGTTCCCTCCTCTCAAGCCTTGCTTTGAGAGCCGCATCTCCTTGGAGTTTATCACCGAAGTCCCCGACGGCCTTCTGTTGTACCAGGGACCAGTAGCACGAGGGCAGCCTGGAGAGCTGAAAGATTTCGTGGCGTTGGGTTGGTAACTTCACGGGTACTTGTTCTGTGTGGTTGCGTAAACATGAATTACTTGCAGTTAGTAGTATTGGTGGCTTTTTTTTTTCCATTTAAAAAATAAAAAGGTTCAGAAAGTTACTTTTGGAGGATAAGGAGAATGCAGACCAATTTGCCACCATGCCCGGTGTGTGTCCCGTCACCGTGTTAGAAGCTGGACATTTTAAAACTAAGTTCCCTCCACTGGCTAAAGAGCTCCTCAGACTAAAGTTTGAGGGTGACACAGGGTTCAGCTGGGTGCGTATAGGAACAAGGTGGGTGCTTATCCAGTAACGGTCTTTTTTCTGCAGAGCTTTCTGGTGGTGTCCCATCGCTGACTGTCAGCCATGGCTCTGGCGAGCTTTTCCTGCAGCTGTCCCCAAAAGTTAATGTCGCAGATCGTCGCTGGCACAATATAAAAATTATAAATGATGGAAAGGCAAGTGTAAATATGGGCAATCCTGGTAAAGCACTAATTCCTGTATCTAGAACCCCTTCAGAACCCCTTTTTGTGCCTGTAGAGATTTTTCAACAATCATCCCATCACTGCAAGGGCAGGGACTGAAGTTTGTCAGCTCAGATATCCCTTTAGTCTTGAGGCAGTCAATCAGAACAAGGCCTTGAGAGGTCTGACCCAACTTTGACGTGGGCCCTGCTGTTTTCTTTGTTTAATGATCTATTATCTATTATTATTATTATTATTATTATTAATTATCTATTAATGATCTATTGCTTAGACCTTGGATTTATGATAATCCAGGGGACGAGATGCTTCCTGGGCTGATGAAGTGAAATATCCTTAATTTCTTGGAGTGGGAAACCCTGCCCCACCAGGTGACTCACAAAGAAGATAGAAATGCTTTTGTGTAAGGGGAACTTCTTGCTGATGTAACACTGGTGAGGCCATCTCCTAGGTTGCCCTTTTCTCTCCCCCATAACAGAAAGCAGTGAGCATGTCAGGATCTGGAACAGGGAACCTGGCAGACCGTCTGCTCTGCTAGCTTGTCTCTTTGGGTTCTGATTTGGCAGCACACTCCAAGAAAATACTGTCTTCTCTCTGCCCTGTCAGAGACTTGGCCTGGTCATGGTAGAGTCAGATTTTTCTTTTGTATGGCTCCTTAGTTATATGCCAACTCTCCAGATTAGTGTATAGAACTGTTTTAGTATTTTAATGAAGTCTCCTACAATGTAATCACTAGTTAACATCCCCCTTCTGCTAAGTGAAAGAAAATGTGTAATTAAAATGTACGCGTGTCTCCAGATGCAATTGTTTTAAATAATACCTTTCTCCAGAAAGTGAAGCTGGTTCTTGACCACTGCGTAAACATCATTAGAGATAGCAACAGCGTTGTTAAGAAGATGTCCCCAGTGGATCTGTCTGCCTGTGAAGCCTCTGAAGAGACTGTGGAAACTTGGAGGTAAAAAAAAACAAACAATCAAACAAACAAAACAAACAAACAAAAAGCAAAGTGGAAACATAATAGCTCAGAAGATCTAAGGAGAAGGAAGGGAGAGGAGGAAAAGAAAATTTAGCAGATTGTATTCTTTCTTTCCACTAATTCTCTCTTTCTCTGTCTTCCCCTCAACATGGGTAGGCTCTTCAGTGGCCATCAGCCCCTACAGCTGGGGGGCGTTAAGAAGACTTTGCCTTACCACACCTCACAAAAGCACTTCAAAGGGTTTGTTGGCTGCATTCGCAACGTTGTCGTTGACAGTAAGGTAGGGCTGCTAAAACTGATCTTGGATCTACCAGTGTCAACTGTGGACACCTGATGTGATGCTTCTCGTTGTCCTTGCCTAGGTCTATGATTTAGAGCACCCTGCAGAGTCCTTGAACAGCGCTCCCGGGTGCGTCCTTACGGATGAAATGTGTCAGAGCGCTGGGGTGGCCTCCTGTGGTGTCCATGGCAAGTGCGTTGGTGGCTGGGACTTCTTTCGCTGTGACTGCTCCCCAGGATATGCTGGCCCAGCATGTGACAAAGGTACTGCAAGTTCTAGGGAGAAATTCATGCAAGGATCTGTGGGAATAGTATCAAAGACACAGCTCTGTTTGCCACCACTTTGAACTGAGGAACTTAATAAGACCATGCTGCTTTCTGGGAATGATTTAGATCTGCAGCAATGTAACTATCCTTCTTACTCTTGTTGAATAAAGGTGACGTCACAGATGGGGATCTTGATGAGACCTGCTTTACTTTGTGAAGGAGGCAAGTGGTCACACGGGCTGATTTGCCTTTTTTTACACAACACCTTATTTCTCAGTGGAGAAAGATGAAACATTTTGCATTGTGCATTCTTCCTCTGACCATACTGATCAAAAAAGTCAGTTTAATGAATATGGTGCTGTTCGTCATCTTGCAGTAGTCTTAAGAGTGATTAGGTGCCAGCTTGGTATCTTCTGTCTGTAAAACCTGGGGACACAACCCTCAAGTCCTCAGGTCCAATTTTCTATCCATAAAAGGGGGATAATTACATTTCCCTCTGCCACTGGAATGAATTGAAGGTTGTGCAATGCCCTTAAACTGCAGCGGTGGGTTCATGTGGGGACATAACATGAGGCCAGCTCTGGCAAATGTGTTATCCTGTGCAAAATCAGCATGAAATGTGCATCAGAGAACAAAAGCATGCAAGGGGCTGTAATGAAAACCTCAGAGGCATTGTAAGAAATTACAAAGTTTTAGCACAATTCAAAAATCTAAGAAATAAGTTCTTTAATGTGTGAAGCGCTCCTAGTTGCCCGCAGCCCTGTTCAGGGCACACATGCTTGAAGTTGGCTCTGGCCTGCATATACCTTCAGCAGCCTGTGCTCAGAAGCAGAAAGCAGACACAAGTTACAGGTGTTTACTGGGACTTTACCTGCCCTGAGTCTGCTTGATCCCTCTAGGTACAAGGTAGGAATGATGGGGTTGGTTGTAACAGACTATGAGTACCAATGCCCCATAACATCTGGGGCTTTGCGTAGCGTGAGAGGAGAATTTGCTCCCTCAACCCCTTAATTTGAGTGAGCTACGGGAGTGGATGAGCAGCAGTGATCAGTTGGAAAGGAGCACGTGCTAGGTAGCATTGAATCAATGCGTTGTGATTAATAGACACAACTGGTGGCGTACTGCACATATCCTTTCAGCTTAATGCTCTTACTTGTCCATCTTGCATACAGAACAATAACACCCTGCAAGCAGCCAGACCCTTTCTTTCTTCCTCCGTCTCCCACACAAGACTTGAAAGGTGACATTAAATTACCCAGTGGAAGCCTGTCTGCTGTGGTGAGGACTGGAATCACAATTGGCACATTCTAGGCCTGGAGCCTTCATTGTTTAAGTGTTTATAATGACCACGTAAGTGGTCAATATAGCTCAGTTATTTGTATTAATGTTCTGCAGACAGATGATGCTGGTTTATAAACATCTGCCTATATTTAAGTCTTATTCTGGTTTGCATTATCTTGGGATGCTGGTTCATAAGCCCAGCTGCTTATTTGGGACAACTGTATTGATTCCTACCCCACACCACTGTGTGAGAAACCAAGTGCTCAGAAACTAAAATCCACAAGTCACATCCTGCTGTATTAGGAAAACTCCGATGGGTTCCGGTTTCTTCTAATATTTTGGGCTGTAGATACTGGTGTTGAGCTGATGCTTTACAAATGGCAGAGCCACACTCACAGCAAGGAGCAGACAGCTAGGGTCAGGAATCACTGTAGTGTCCCAAGAAAGTCCATCCCTGCTCATCAGTTCGAGCCTGTTGCTTCAGGGATATTGAGCAAAAGAGAACAGTGGGGTAGGAAGAATAATATGAGGCAATAAGTTAAAGGAGAAAAGAAAATTAACTTTAGGAAAGAAAGAGATAGGAGAAACAGTGAGAGAGAAAGAGAATGCAGAAATTAAGTCTCTATCATATGATGTTTCATGTCCTGGGAACCAGCCTAAGTGCCCCACCACCCACTTTTTGGCACTTTTTGGATTTTTATTTAAGTGACTCTGACCTCAGCTTAGGTGTTGGTGACTCAGCATTCTTCCTGTATAGCCATGAACTTGGATTATATCTTTACTTGGTTGGAAGAAATTTCTTTTTTCAACTAGGCTGTGTCCAGAACAAGGAGACCTAGGACTGCTGTCAGGTAATGAGACTAAAGTGGGAACCTGCTGCATAAAAGCACCAGGCTCTGGGTTTAGTGATAGCTGATCTCCACAAAAATGGAAACAACTTCATCAAAGACTTCTGCTGGAAGGCTCTCAAGTGGATTCCCCAAGGTGATAGGAAAATAAGGATTTTTGTCTTCGGATCATTTCCAACTACTTTACTGGAAGAAATGTTTTAGTTTTAAAAACAAACAGACAAAAAAAAGAGGTTTGGGGCTCAGTGTAGGAATGATTGGGTAGAATGTGTAGCCTGTGATGAGCAGAATGTCGAATTGTCCCTTTGCTACCTAAATTCTGTATTCTTGGTTTGTTCTTTCTCTCATAATTTCCTTAATTAAGGGGGGTGCATGCATATGTGGATTTAATTTATTAAATTCTTTGTGTGGGGTGAGTGCTTTCCATGATGCTTCACTATGTTGTCAAAGTTTCTTAAGAACTAAAACTCCGACGTTCAGAACTGGTTAATTCTCAAGCAAGGGAGATCTGAGGGAGCAGCTAGTTCTGAGATTTCCTCCTTGGTTTTGTGTGTGTGTGTTGTGCTTAGTTCTTCCAGAGTGGGCTTTTGGAAGGGACAGCTGGATCCACTACGAGCCGAGGAGCACTCGCAGCACTCGGAGCACTCGGATCCGGCTGATGGTGCGCACCCGCATCTCCCGCAGCACCCTGCTCAGCTTGGCCTCTGCAGATGGGAGCGGGTACCTGCGGCTGGAGGTGGGTGCCCCAAAAGCTGTTCTGCTTCAGTCTTCTTCATTTGTCATGGAGTATCCCAACAGGAGATGTAGATGCAGTTCCTGGTTAAGGACGCCTGTTTTTAACTTAATAAAGAGCAAGAATTCACCACATGAGGGCAACTGCTCTTATTTGCGTTGTCCTTCCTGAAAATAAAGCACAGCCAGAGCAGTGTTGCTTAGTGGTGAGACAATACAGCATAAAGTCTAGTTGTTTCACTGCCAGTAAAAGTACTGGTGAGCACACGTGATACACGTGAATGGGGAAGATTGTTTTGTCCTGTTTGCCTTTTCCCTTTGCTTTTATCTGTCTCCGGCAATAAAGCTTCCCTCTACATTTTTGTTTTTTGCTAAAAAAAAAAAAAAAAAAAAAAAAGCTGTCTGGATTATATTAGCCAGGCAGAGGCTAACTATTCCAGTTGTAAGGGCAGGGTCAGATGGGAAGACAGAGATCGGTATCACCAGGGAGAAGACCGATAAAAAGGTTCATCTGAGTTAGGAGAGAGTGGCCTGCAAAAAAAGGAACTGATAATTCCTGGACCTGAAGTTTTCTCGTGGCAATTTTCATCTGTGAATAAAGACTTTTTCACACCCTTAAAAGCACGAGTGACATTTCAGTTTTAAAAGCTCAGGTCTGTGTTGGTTTTTTTTTGGCTTGGTTTGGTTTTGAGGCAGGACAGTGCAATAACACTCACGGGTGCATTTCTGTTACTAAAGGTCTTTATTGTCTTTTAGGTGGATGGGGGGTTTTTTTGCGTTAACATCAGCTTGGGGGACAAAAATCACTCTCTGAGAATGAAGACGTTACGTATAAATAGCGGCCAGTGGGTTCTGCTGACCATGGAGCGCTACAACAACGAATTTACTCTGCGTGTTAACAGTGGTGGAGGTGATCAAGAAGTGACCTCTGTTTTGGGCACGAACAGATGGTTTGAAATGGATTGGGCAAGCGTTGTGCTAGGAAACCGCTTTCCCAGTCATTCAGAGAGCGATTTCCAAGGTAAGTGATGTGATGAACTCTCAAAAAGAAGGCAATTACAACCTAAAGGTGTCATCTTTGAGTACAATGGAGAGTCTAAAACACAAGTAAGAACTCCCACACGGACTACTGTGCCCATGAAATCTCACTTCCTCTGCTAGGGAAGTCAGAGCTAGTGTTCATCTCTTTATATACCACTGTATCTGCTCCTAGTGAAGATGTAGAGCCCCTGTAGCACTTTGTATTTTCATTTCCAATGGCAAATGTTGCAAGTAGGGAAATCGTGCTGTGATCTTCAATCACTTTACCCCGTGGATGGGTTTAAGGAACAGACACATGTCCTGGAAGGAAGAGAAAGACTTGGGAGGCAATATGTGGTGCTGTCTCTGTTTCCTGGGGCAGGGGTGCTAGGACTTTGAGACTGTGCCTCTCTAAAAGACTGCTTTTTCCAGTGTGTTGCTTCTCATTCAGCTCCACATCTAAGATTTTAAGTCTAGATTAATTTAGGGGAGCTGTTCTGGTCCATAGCACAGCTCTGATAAATTGTTACATTGGTACAATCAAGCTGTTCTGGAGAAGTATTGTCAATCTCCAGAGGGACTAGGGCACATGGGCCCATGTCCTGTATCTTTTCTAAAATAAAACAGATAAGTCATCTAAGGATCATTATAAAATTTGTTATTTTTTCTCTATATTTCAGCATGCCTTAAGGTCTCCTGCATACAAGTTGAGGGCAAGGAAGGTAGGGAAGTTGCTAACTCAACGTATTCCTATGTGCATTCCCCTTCTTTAATGCAGGTTGTTTACGTGATGTCCAGCTGAATGGTCAGCCACTTCTCGTGGAAGGCAAGAGCACAGAGTTTGGCTTAATTCTGAGGCGGCAGGGTGTCACGATGGGATGCCATTCCAGTGCCTGCAGCAGCCAGCCCTGTTACAGCCCTTTCCTTTGTGTAGACCTGTGGAGAAAATACGAATGCCGGTACATGCAGCTTTTGGTTTTTTTCCACCCGGGGTGGTTGGGAAGCTCTTTTTTTCCACCCTAGGTCGGGCAAATTGCTTTTAACAGTGAAACTCCCTGCTGCTTCTGACCAGAGGGGGCATCCCAAGCACATATCCTGCTCTTCATCTCATCTCCTACTGCGGGCCAAACTTGCCTTTTCCTGCAAGTCTGACGTGGGACCAACCTACTTATTCTACCATTTTTTTCCCATGGTGAGAAAATCACAGGCCAGTGTGGAAATGAAATGCCCTTTGATAAAATCTGGACTGCAAAAGCTTTGTTTTCTGCCAGCCTGTGTGAAAATATGTATTGTATTAATACAATGTATATATAATGTGTATACATTATATATAGAGAGAATATATGATATATATGTTTTGTAAAGAAGCTGAAGTTGGTCATACTTTGTATGAGGCAATGAGACTTTCAAGATCAGACTGTCACAAAACTGAGTTCTAAAATTGGCTGCCAAGTGTCAGAACCAAAGCCCACCAGCCTGGTATCCCATGCAGTTAGTTCCTTGCAAAAGAGTCAGCTCTTAAAGAAAATATCCAAAAATTACATTAAAATGTGCAAATCAAAATACAAGCATTATATTGCATGCTCAGAAAACAAAACAAAACAAACAGCAACAACAAAACACCATGCAGGAGCAGGAGAAGGTACCACTTGAATTCCTTCAATTCAGCCAAACTTTGTACTTCTGAGGCCTAGCAACGCATTGCTGAAGGAGGCTGTGAGACGGTCCAAAGCGTGCCTCGGGACCCTCCTTTCTTCAGTGCTTTTGTAAAAGAACAACGTGAAGGCTCTTCTATCTATTCATGAGTGTTTTTTCATCGGAGTGCAGAGAGCAGGTCTGTGTTCCTCACAGTATTCCTGCGTGGCCTCTCCAATTACACATCAGAAGGAATTGCTTTCTCTGCAGATCCAAGTCCTGAAAGACAAGCTGGGTCCTTCCGAGCAGATCAATGGTCATCTCTTTCCCAAAGGTCCAAATGAACATTACAAAGTTTATTCTAAGTGTTCGCTAGCCCTTTTCCCATTAATCTCAGCTATCCATTTCCTGCTACGGATTTTGAAGACCTCTGTAGAAAAAGGGTTCAGAAGCTGATAAATCCCTTTTTTAAGGCAGGAGTGAAGCTCTTGTGCAAATCTTCTGGACGGGGAAAGCTGAATATATGTTCACATTTTCATAAGCCTACTGGCTCACTGTTAGATTTTGCATCTATTTGATGCTCTCGATGCCGACTTGTGGTTTGCTTGAGCAGACTGTAATCATTGGCTTTAACGAAATAGTAACAAACTGTGCACAAAACAGCATGCAGCTCCAGGTGCATCACCTGCCTTAAAGATCCCTTGTGCTTCTGTTGACCAGGTGTCCAGCTGGGAAAGTGGAAGTGGTTGATAGCCTTACTGGGCTCAGACACTGTACCTCCTCAGCTTGCGGACACTGGACCTGTAGGAATGGAGGTACCTGCGTGGCTCAATCCCAAGACAAGACCATCTGCCAGTGCCCCGAAGGCTACAGGGGAAGATGGTGTGAAATTAGCCAGGTGAAGGCTGGAAGACCTGTTGGACTCAGCTCTGGCTCTATTCTGGCTATCAGCATGTGTCTCCTTGTCTTCCTAGGTAGGAAAACAAGTACTTGTTGTTGTTTTACTATTTTTTTCTTTTCTTTTTTAATCTTGTACCTTGCTCTTTGTTTGAATCAAGTCTGCTTTACCCTCAGATGTTGTGATTAGTGTTTCTCCTTTTCTGGAGATCACAAGTTGGGAGTTCATTTGAGGATGCTAAGAGACAGGCATCGATACATATTTACAGTTTACTTGCTTGAAGTCACTTCAAGCAAATTTAGGACTTCTCTCTTCCAGAATCACTTGTTCTCAGTCTTTCTTAAAAAAGGATTTTCCACCAACATGTGCAGCCCTATCCATCTGAAACTCCCACCTGCCCCGAGCCAGTGCTTTTGTATTAGGTAGGACCTACAGCAGGCATGTGTTACTCACATATTAGGAAGGCAGAGACCTTCTCTTCTGTAAAACCTCTAGAGGGTTTACACTCCCAAAAGCAAGCCTAAATAAGAGTGCAGGGCAAAAAGAAATGTTCACAATGTGTGCACTTTTAGGCCCACTTTGGCCAAAATGATAGTTCACTGTAAAACTGTGCTTCTCGTATCAGTAAGAAAAACTGCATATGCATCTCAGAACAGTAAAGACTCCAGTGATTATATTACACTTGTAACCTTCATTAAAACAGTGTTTTACTTACTGTGGGTATCTTATTTACTCAGGATTGGTGAAAGGCCAGAGACTGGCCAAAATGCCTTCTATTTAAATGGATTCCTTTAGGTAAGTAAAATACCCTTTTAATGAAGTTTATGATGTAATACACATAGATGACTCTTTACGTTCCTGAATATAAGCTCTTTATATATTAACAATTACACTTTTCTTCCGGGTAGTTGTTTGTCAGATTAAGAGGTGATTTAATACCTCAGGAGTCACATAACTGCCTGTTTATCATGCATTGTATTTTGTCATCCTTCATAAAACAAATATGTGTATTTTTTTCTTCCAGCTCTCTTGGTCTCTTACACGGTGTGGAGTCAGTGGGGAAGTTCAGGGTTTCGGAAAGGAGGAATTTACCACATTCCTGAAGAGCGTGAAAGCTGGGAGGATGTTAGAGAAAATGTCTTAAATTATAATGAAGAAGGAGGTGGAGAACGTGACCAGGTATGATGCAGTCTCAATCCAGTCTTTGCACATCTAGTTTCTACTCCTCTTCCTTTTCCAGGCCTTGTATTTATTTTTTTTTCTTTATTGTCCTTAGCCAATTGGCCTTTTTTTTAATTCTTTTTTTTTTTTTTACCTGAAGTACTTCTTTGAGTTGGAGGTTTCTATCTTAACACAGTCTGTACTTTTCATGCTGGTTATTTGTGGCCACTTTTGAGAGGGCTGCTCTGAACACGGCATTCTTGATTTAGCTGGAGACTGACATCTCTCAAAGTGTGTATCTGAACTTTTCTCTTTCTTTCAGTTTGTAGAAAACTCACAGAATACAGTTTTGTGTTGCACTGGTTTTAAAACATTTTTGGGAACCTGTTTCCTCTTGTGTTGTTTCTTTCTGACACTTGCATTTTTGTTTTCCAGACTGCTTACGATATAAATGAACTGAAGAAACCTCTCCGTAACCTTCCCCACCTGACCTTGAGGGCAACTTCTCCATACTCCAGGACACCCACTGGCCGAAAAAGAGACCCAGTACCAAAATGTGCACATCAAAAACAAGCAACATCAGCTGTTGGAAGTGTTCCAGACTTCAAGGAATATGTTTCTCAAATCATCTGTGATGCAGACAATGATCTACAGAGTTTCCCAGCTGACACTATTCATTTTTACTGCCTCGAAGGAGAATGCTCTCTTGCAGGGAGCCTTAGTTCCTTAGACTCCATTAGTGATGATGAAGATCTAAATTATGATTGCCTCCACGAGTGGGGGTCAAAGTTTGACAAACTTAAAGAACTCTGTGAGCTCTCAGATGAACTTTTTTAACAGCAGTTAAGGTAACTCGAAGTGTTGCCATGACACGTGGACACTACTTTTAAAAAATGCCCTTTTTTATGCATAAGGTACCTCAAGTAACTTGATGCAAGTTTTTAGTTACAGTGGTATGAAATACTGTTCCCAGAAGTGATAATCTGAGCAGTCCTTTTTATAAGCACTGTATAAATTGTTATTTAATGGCAGAAGCGCAAACTTTTAAAGCATGAATTTTCTTGAAAACATCGAAATGTAAGATTTGTATAGAATAGCATAATAATATTTCTTTTAGTTTGTGTAGACCACAGTGGGCTACTAGAATTGTCCTGGATGCAAGCATTTGAATTATTTTCTCCCTGGTGTTAACATGACTTGTATCAGGCAGGTAGCAACAGGTAGGGCATTTTTATTTTAAGTTACATTCATTTTAGATGGTAAAATAATAAATGTTAAATATAAAACATTTTAATTTTCTCTGTTTTTGTCTGCTTTTTTCTTATCCTCCTAAACTGTAATCTCTCTTCATATGACACACAACTCTCATTCACTATTACATGCTGCCCAGCCTGTAAATGTGAGACTTTTTTCTCTGAAAAAGTCCTGTTTTTCTCTGTTTTCTAACTAAATCTAAAGAGGGGAAAGCAGTGAATACCTCTTTACTTGTGTCAAGAATTTTACACAAGTACATAAGTGGTTGTCAGACTTCAAAAACTTTCTTTTCAGCAAACTTTTATTTCCAACTTTGCTTTCCACATAGAACCCTGCTTCCAAGTCAGCAGCTGGAAAAGAGGACTAATAAAAGGTGTGATGAGAAGCTGGAAGAGAATCCAGCCAAATATTGGAACTGAACTCTTTCAGTCAGGACAGTTATTGTAAAAATTGGAATTATCAAAACAGGAGGCATAGGAAACCTACCCTGCTCCCCGTTGTCTCCTCCTACTCCCACTCCCCAAAAACGGACTTTGGTTGATGGGAAGGTTGTCTGAGCATGAGAAGGTTGTCAGGAACTTCTGAAATCTCACATTCACTTGAACACTAACCTCTGTAACCATGGGTAAATCACCTTAAATTGCTCTTTTTCTTTCTTTCTTTCTTACCACTCTGAAGTAGGGGCAGCTCCTGGGTGACATGTGAATGTTAATGGGTACATACAGACTGCTTGAAAACTCTGAAGTGCTAAGGTTTTCATTTTTAAAATATTTTATTTTATTTTATTTTATTTTTATTTTTAAGTGTTGTTTTTTTTATTTTTTTTATTATTTTTTTTTAAATTACTGGTACTTAACACTCAAAGTTCATTTGTTTGGTTTTATTGAAGTCTTGAGAGTTCCTTTGATGTCTAAATACAATCTTGAAATTAGGTCTTTTATAACTATAGATCATTCTACTTTGCATAAAAAAAAAAAAAAAAGCTTTGTACCTAGAAGGAAGTTTTTGATATTTTAAAACAAATGTAGTTTACATTGATGATTGATTGATTGAACAAAAACACCATGTGAACTGAATAAAAAAATCTGCATTCATTCATAAAATAATTTATACAAATGACACTAAAATAGCAATGTTTATCAGAGATTCAGAGCAAAGAGTGAGTCAATATGAGTCACTCCATGCCAAACTTTCACATGGTTGGGCATTGTCTGTTCTTACAAAGTCATAAAAACAAATATTTTAGCTGTATAACACATTGCTACATCTTGCTTAATGCAGTTTTTCCTGCCTTCCTAAAGATTTATGGTCTAAGAAACTGTAAATCTCTTACATTCTGGGACATTACATATACTGTGCTGCAAATGAAATCTGAGCCCCAGAACTTCATTAAGGTGATTGTTCTGAATCTTGAACTCTTACAACATTTTCATTAAGTGCATATACATTTTCATCACTCTTTATTAAATTGCCTCTTCTGAATTTGATCTCAAGTAAAGCTTAGCATAATAATATTGTTGGTAAATTCCGTCTCTTCCAAAAGAGACTAATTTGAACAATGTGTTACAAGTAATGCTTGAGACAGGCTAACTGTGATCCCAGAGGATTACTTTGTAATCCATATTCTGAAACCAAACATTTTACATACGAATGGATCAAAAATTGACTTAGTAAAGTTGAAGCAGTAGTTGATTTTTCCCTCAAATAACTGAAGACATGAAGTAGCACACATGACAGAAGATAAACTGCATTGTAGTCATTGTAGTCAGGGCATTTAATGGACTTCTGTTGTCATGGTAGATGAGAAAGAGGAAAGCTCTTCTGTCCCCTGGGGTCACTTACTGCAAAATGCAATGTTTATGGCTGGCAGGTTGCTGTCTAGTTAGAAAGTTAAATATAGTGGATGTCTCCTTTTAGATTAAAAAAAAATAAAAGAAAAAAAAAGGAAGAAGCAGCAGCAGCATACCGTAAGTGACATTTAGAAAGTTAAGAGCGTGGAACAGGACAGCTAATGGTGTTTACAATTCTGTGTGCATGTGTGTGTGAATGATACAACAGACCTCTTTTATGTGTTTCTCCCTGCAGAGTCACTGTATACTGAGAGCGCTTTCCGGACTGAGAATGAGAAAGTGCCATACAGAGCAATAGTCTGATGCAGCATTTGCTGGTCCACTTGCTACAGAAGTTGTGTCTGTTGAGCAGATGAGTAGCAGCAGTCCTGTAGGAAGGGAAAAACAGCCCAGTCACTTGAGGCAATGAATGGGACAAAAGAGATTTGCATTGTATATCTTCATTGAAAACCTGATGTACAGCCTGTGTGTTCTTTTTTCTTGGTAAAGTATTTGAGAAATTCAGCCAAATGATTGAAACAGTTAAAATCCTCTGCCATTCATCATCCTGCTTCTCATCCTCCCCCAGACTTTGACATCCTAGGAACGGGGATATCTGAAAAACTTGGGAAGCAACTTCCTTCTAGTTGACAGCTATAGTTTGTCAGCTAGAGCTGACATAAATAGCCACAGACTATGTAAATGTGAACATTTTACTAGCATATTTTTTTAATAATTATTTTATAATTTTTAACAATAAAAGTTACTCCTGACAAGAAGCAGCTGCTTCTGCCACTTGACTTTAATCTGCCCTTGTTCATGGACCAAGGCCTTAGTTTCTTTGCCTTGTGGAAAGAAGGTGTTAAGGTGTGCTTGGGCAGGAGGAAGATTCACCTTTTTTTGTTTTTACCCTTCATTTAAGACAGTAAATAAAAATAATTTATTTAGGTAAGTAATTTTCACTTTGGATGTTTGGGGTAGGGCTAATTGTTTTGCCATAAATCCTGATTCTTTTTGGCAACATGTTTCTTCTCAACTGATAACATCTAATAAGAATATGTAGAGCACTACAAAGTGTTGGAGCTAAAATCTGTCTGGCAAGAAACCCAAAATACCTTTAATGACCCAGACTTGTTACTCTATGTTTTACCTTCCAATATGAGCTAATAAAATTTTCTTTTACTGAAGCCAAGCGGAAGAAATTGTGAAGATTTTGCTTTACCTCTTGAGGTGCAACATTAACCTCACAGCAAGGCACTCTTCCAGGAGAAAGAGATGTGCCAACTTCTGAATCACAAATGCTTTGATCATCCAGCACTTATTGAAGCTATTCGTTTTGTCAGATGTCCCTGATACAAAAGCATACTTTTTTGTCAGAATTCTCAGAAGTTCTTAGGGATGGTTACAGGAGTGAATCTCGCTACAGCACCATTTGACCTCGAGTCATGTTTCTTTGTAGTGGCTGGGTGCTCTTTGACCTCCTAAAGGGAGATGAGTATTATCCCATGGTTATGGGATCATGTGTCTTACCCTCTCAGAAGTGAATTTTGCTGACTTAAAATGAACTGCAATCAGCAAAGCTCAAACCTGTATTTAGTAGTTTTTGGGTTTCCTTTGGTGAATTGACCAAATTAATCTGACCAGTTTGCACTCTTAATTTTCTTCAACACAAAGACCTGAAGGTGTGAACTTTCATACATAAAACACCATTGCCACTTCAGAAAACTGTATTTTCTAAACTTGTCCTTCATATACGATGGGAAAAGAACAAAGAACTCCATGGTTTTCTCTCGGCAGTCATTAAATGCATGCAGTACACCCTCCTCAGTGTTAGAAGGGCGTTAGTAATGCTGTTCAAGGGCAGAACTTCACTGCTGAGTTTTGTTTCCTCACTAGTGGAAGCGTGGGACAGCAAGGCCACAGGGCTGAAGCAGGCCAGTAGGACTCAGCACATCCTGAGACGTGCGAGGTGTGAGCATATTGTGAGCAAGTTATCCCACCTCAGCATCCAAGACTGTTTTTTTCTTCATTGGTGGACCCTGCTTAGGTAGACCTGAGAGGCTAGTAGGGGAAGGGAGGAGGGAGAGGGAAGGTGAGAGCAGGCTTTCTGAGCCCATGGGGCTTAACAATGAGTGCATGTGGTGAGAAATGTTTCCTCAGGTGGGCCTGGACCTCAGGGCCGCAGCACCACAGCGGCGTTGGTGGCACAGAGGGGAGCCAGCACCAAGGTGGAAGCAATGGAGGCAGCAAGGCGGTGGGATGCTGCCAGCCCGCGCTCCCACTGATTTCTGACAGAGGTCGGGCTGTGCTTTTTCCCCCGAGGTTCCCACTTCGGGACCTCCACGCACAGCCTTCAGCCGGTCAGCCCCAAGACCTAGGGACCGCCAATACCCCTCCCCCGGCCGGCTGAGGGGACGGCGGCGCCATCTTCCCGCCCCCGCCGCAGAGGGCTGGCCCTCACCCCGCGCCCCGCCCCGCGCTGCCCGCGGCCGGCGGCCATCTTGCAGGCGCAGCAGCCTTGGCGGAGGCAGGCAGCCGGTTGCGGGGCCCGGCCGCGGGGCAGCACCGCCGCTATGAGCGCCGAGGCGGCCGACCGGGAGGCGGCCACGTCCAGCCGGCCCTGCACGCCGCCGCAGACCTCCTGGTTCGAGTTCCTGCTGGAGGAGCAGCTGCTGGAGCAGCACCTGCGGAAGCCCTCGCCCGGTGCGTGGCTGGAGGGGGGCGGCACAGGGACGGGGGCGGCACAGGGACGGGGGCTTGGCGTCTGTTTCATCCTCCTTTTCCTGCCTGGTGGTTTCACTGTCCTGTCCTCGCCGTGTTTTCGTTTTGCGTTTATAAGTTACGGAGATGTTACAAGGAGGGGTTTTTGTTGTTGTTGTTGTTGTTTTTAATGGGAAGTGCTGTTGGGAAAAATGAGTGCGGTTTGCAGCCGGGTTTCCCCAGTTAAGGCTTGCTAGCATAAGAGCTACAGCCCTCCTACAGGTTCCGTGCTGGAGTTGCTTTGCTTCGGACTGGAATGAATAAAAAGCTGTATAGACTGGTCTATTATAAAAAATATTTAATATATATATATATATATATAGTAGCTGATCTTTTGAAGATCAGAGAGAGAAATCATTTTTTTTCAGAGCCTGAATTCTCCAAACAGCTGGAGGAGACAGGAAACCCACCAGTGACAGCACTGCTTTTACAAAAAGTAGATTTAAGCACAATCAGGCTATATCTTTTGGGCTGAGATCTTATGCTGCTATTTTCCAATAAAAATTATTGATGAATGATTTGTCTTCAGTTCTTCATAAAAGCCCAGAGGTACTGGAGAGACTGTCACATTGTAAGGGAGAGATGTTGCAGCTTTCATATCTTTTAAGAATCATACATTTTTTTTCTTCTAAATGTACATAGAAATAACAGAAGATGCTCATAAATACATTTAAAGTACAGAGAAGAAGTGTAAGCAGGCATTTATTTTTACAACAGCTAACTGATTTAAATGGACAGCAGTTATTTTCTGTAGATACAAGTACTAAAACTTTATTATTACAAAATAGGGAAAATAAATGGAAGCGTAAGAATGCAGTTATTGTGGTCAAATAAACTTCAAGGTTAAATAAAGAGAAGTTAATCTGATTTGATTCAGCATAAACAAAATACCCCTTGGGATTAGAACCTGTCAGGTGACAATGTTGTCCATATAAATGATAAGGAGATAAGGTATTCCTGATCATGGCTGCAACAAGAAATGAATTTCTGAGCTTACGTGGAATTTGAAGAGAAGTTGTGTTTTCTGCAGATCCACCGCCTGTACAGCTGATCGTCCAGTTCTTGGAACAAGCTTCCAAACCATCAGTGAATGAACAGAACCAAGTCCAGCCACCACCTGATAACAAAAGAAATCGCATTTTAAAACTTCTTGCTCTTAAAGTTGCTGCTCACCTGAAGTGGGATTTGGATGTATTAGAGAAAAGGTATGGTCTGTACATCCTCATACTGAATTTACTAAACTTAGAATCATAGAATCATTTACCTTCAGTACTACCAAGTCCAACCATCAACCTGATCTACTTGTGGCTTAATTCCTTCATTTTAACAAATGGAAATTTCTCTT
The DNA here is from genome assembly GCF_013377495.2 of Cygnus atratus. Taxonomy (NCBI): domain Eukaryota; kingdom Metazoa; phylum Chordata; class Aves; order Anseriformes; family Anatidae; genus Cygnus; species Cygnus atratus. The sequence continues at coordinate 136,343,457 of NC_066363.1, forward strand.
GCTTGCTATTAGGGCAGTAACTTTCTTAGATTAAGAGGAGTCTTGGGTCTGCCAGCTGAAATCAAATTCTGTTTCATCTGTAGGTTAGACGTAAGCAGATCGATGCTGTTAATAATTTAAAGTGCTTACGTGCAAGCATGCTGTTCTAAGATGTCCAGATGTCTACTGTGTAAAGACAAGTTTTAGGTTACTCTTTCTAGAGTGACAAAAACAGCTGAAGTTTCCCCGTTCTGAAATGCATTAAGTTGGAGCTCTTGCTCCAGCTTTATAGTTGTAAAGCGCTCCATATATCTGTGAACTAGATCACTGAACTGGCTGTGGTTGAAATGGGCAATAGACAAACTCCTCCTCCTGCCAATAATTTCAGCTACTGAATGGTCTTGCAAGGCCTGGAACTATTTGCTTTGGCATTGCTAAGCATTATGGAATTACACTTAGTGGGGCAAGACTTATTCTCCACTTCTTCAGTGTATGTTAAAGTTGCAAGCACCTTGAAAGAAGAAAGTTCTTTGCTAGATAAAAGTTAAGTTGACTCAGTTTGTTTGATTTTTTTTTTTTGTTGGGGATGTGTTTTTAAATCGTATTTTACTGTCTTATTTCTTTGGAGTTAATCTGAAAATTACATGTTCTTTGTCACGTGTTAGAGAAATTCACTAATCTCAGAAGTATTTTGAAAACTCTTCCTTCAAAGTAGTGGTGGGGCTTGTCTCTCCAACTTTTATTTGTACTTCTTAATCTATGAAGATCGTAATTTTTTTTTTTTTAATAGTGTGCTATCGTGAGTGGTAAAAGGACTTGGAATGAGATGTCCTTGATTTTTACTTATTATGGGAAAAAAGGTGAAGAACTTCATATCTGTTGTTATAATTATCTGCCTTAGTGGAGTGTTGTGAGGCTGGATTACTGCGTCCTTAAGTACCTTTGCAAGGTGCTGCGCAACTGCAGAGAATAAGCTTAAACCTTTATTGTGGTTAGTTATGAAAATATTGTACAGAAAGAACTATCTGGTATACAGTAGGGGGTTTTATACATATTTTAGCTTTGAAAGCAGATGTGTCAGAGTGTGTACGAGAGGGCGTTTTTAAGGCTGCTTCCCTTCCTGCGGGAAGAACTTCCACTGGCATTTATTTGTGGCATACTTGCTGTCAGTTAGTACCTCTTCTTTTCGAAATATGGGTATAATCCTGATCAAAAAATCAGCCCTCCTGTTTGACAATATTGGGCTAATTCTGGGATTCAGTACAGAATTGTTTTGTTTTTCTGAGAAATAATCTGAAGTCATTTCAATTCCTAATACAGCATCTGTCTATATGCTAGGAAGAGTTCTCGCTCTTTGAGCTCACGAAGCCTCAGATTGTTCTCAGTTAAGAACTATGCTCTTTGTTTTTTTAACTGACAAACTGACCGGAGGCTTAGTCAGGGTAGTTTAAGAAAGAATCACAGCTTTTTCTAAAACTTCCGCTGTTATAGTCAGTTGAATAATGTTCTGCTCTTGCCAATGCAAACAAGATTCCTGGACCTGCCATTAGTAAAAACCAGTGTGTGTTAGTTTAAAAATCATAGCGTGGTCACAGACCTGGAGTCTAATGGAACACAAGACCTACAACTTATTAACCAAGGATTCTGGCTTTAGTTGCTACAAGTGTAGTTTCAACTGGTTATTTTCAATGCTGGTTGCAAAAAATGCAACTTTGTGAAAAGGTTCAAGGTACTTTGGCAGTAGCAGATCACTGCTAATTTCAACCAATGTCTAAATTAGCAATATTGTTTCAGTTGTGCTAAATTACACCTCAAAAGCTTGGAGTGATGCAATCCAGCCTGCATGCCTTCCCATTTTATCAGGGAAGGCTCTGTCCCACCTAATGTATGGTGTTATGTACTACAGCTTACAGTGGAACTACGGTGTTCTCATTCCAGTTCTTACTCTTAACATAGTTTGGTAGCAGATGATGTCTCAAAAAGGGAGCTAAGACATGATAGCACAGATAAATGTCTCCTTTATGTGAGTGAAGTTCCACTTAAAATGGAAATATGGAAATGAAAATTGCTTATCTTCTGGATGTATGATCTGGGACTAATTTGAAAAGAGTTTCTCACTATTTGGCACCTGTTGCTGTAAACGAATTATTTTTGGGATGTGTCTGAGCAGACTAATGCAGTGTGCATAGAAGTAGATAGCTCTGTCAGGACAACCTTCTACAAGCTTGACTTAGTTACTGATACAGGTTGCTGCTTTACATACTGATCTAGAACGTCATCTGATACAGAGCATTTCATTATGCTAAGTAGACGTGCTAACCATGCTGCCATGCTTTGTTAACTAATAATATAGTACCGAGTAGTAGTGTAAATTATTTAAACATTCCAGAAGTAGAATTACTGTATGAAGTACCTAATTCTATTCTTTTTGACAGCTTATCCGTTCCTGTGTTGAACATGCTCCTGAATGAGCTTCTGTGTATCAGCAAGGTTCCCCCAGGGACTAAGCACGTGGATGTAGACCTGTCCAGCATACCCCCAACCACTGCAATGGCCATACTGCTCTACAACAGATGGTAAACTACTTTTAAGGCAATAATCTTAAAATCATGATAGAAGTAAACACTGTTTTCTTCTTTCTGTGTACCTGTATGTAGAATGAGAAAGAATCGTAAAGTAATAATAGTGTTGTGGTCTGTAAATGGCTTGTAGTGAGGAGCTAAGTCTGAAAAGCGATTTTAAAGCTGGGTTTGTTTCCTAACAAAATGGTCAAGGGAGTAGTTGGAAGTGTCATCTCAGGAAGGTAAAAATAAAAATGTTATTGCTGTTTAGCTTTTTGTGGGCTTAAGAACATTTCTGAAATAGTAGATGCCCTCTTAAGTAGAGGGTGTAGTGTAATGGTTTAAAGCATCTGAAATAATAATCTGATATTTTTAAGAGGCATGTCATCTTATTACACTTCTGAAGCTAACGCCGTTCTTTGCCTAATTTTCTCCCCCCTGTAGGGCAATAAGGACCATTGTTAAGAGTAGTTTTCCTGTGAAGCAAGTGAAACCTGGTCCACCTCAACTGAATGTGTAAGTTACCAGCATGATTCGTTTGAACTTTGTGTATTTTGTAATCAGAAATAGAATCTGTAATTGAATTAAATCATCTTAATATACAATTGCTTAAAATGGTTAGCTATAACATGGAAAACTTAAATTTATTTCAAGTATATTCTTATTTTCCTGTCAGGCATGCTCAGTATATCTGTATGTCTGTGGTTCTGCTTTTTTATTGTGTTATGATCTGTGACTTTGTAGTGGCATGAAAAATAGTAGAAGAAAGGGAGATGGCAATTTCTCTGTGCAAAAAGCTTATTCTCTAGTTTAAACACAATATATTTCTTGCATCCTGTTTTGGCTTACACAGGCTTGATTAATGCTGTTCTGTTATAACTGTTCACAACATTATAGATAACCTGAGAAATAACAAAATGTTTTTGATGATTAGACAATTCTTTGTAATCTAAAGTCAGTATTGAGTTTTCATTCCGCAAATTGCGTGGCTTTAGTTACAACCCGTCCTTAGATTTGACTCTTGTATTATGCATTTCTCAGATAAAGTTGAGAGTATCTCATTGGTAATTTTCAAGTGTTTTATGTTAATTTTGTACTCTAGTATTAGATGTATAATATTCTGGCTTGTATGAGAGAGTCTGACAAGTGTTGATTAGAAACCCTACTAGTATTTCTACTAGAAATCTTGTACTGTCCTATCTGTATCTGGGTCTGATCCTGAATCAGAAGATTCTATATGGGGAAACAATTTAAAAATACTTCTAATTTTTACATAATCATGCAAACCCTGCTCCTGCCCCTCACGTATGCTTGTGAAGATTTTAGCAGTGAAGCTTCAAGAGACTTGAGGCTGTTGAAGCTGATTGCTTCATGATGATTTTGCTAATATTAACAATCTGATTTAAAAAGAAAACAACAAACAAATACACAAGGAAATGAAAACTGAAACTTTCATTTTATTAGATCATATTCTTATCTTAAACTCTTCATTATATCTTTTAATTACATAATCTTGTATTTCAGAGAGATAGCTAAGAATGTTTGATGGCCCAGCATAATGATGTTAAAAACATACTTAAACAAAACTTTTTTGGAATTAATTGTTGTGGTCTAGAGCATGAAGTAAAATAATAGGATGGCCTGCTTTATAATTAAGGTGTTGACCACATCTCTGTTTTTTCAGGATGAACCAGATGCAGCAAGAAAAGGAACTAACTGAAAATATTTTGAAAGTGGTGAGATTTTTTCCACCTCTAATTTTTGCTTGAATCTACATGTAAATATGAATGGACAGAAGATAAACAATTGCGTCACAATTTTGTTGGATTTGGTACATTTATATTATATTAGGCACTTCTAGCATTTTCAGAAGTTTTGCTGTGTTTTGGACAGTGTTGTAGCGGATTTAGTACGGAATTTGTTTTGTGAGATTGAAGTGTTCTTTCATCAGTCCATCCCTGGAGCCATATGAATGAAGCAAGCCTCCACAAAATCAGTGTGTGGTTAGTAAGACCATACTGTGCTTGAGGTGTAAAATCATATGGCAGCAAAATATAATGCTTACCTTTTTTTTAAGAGGATTTAGGAGGTGCATTTTCGGTATGTTGCTTTCAACAGAATGCTAGGTGTGCTTAAAGTGTTTTCCTTTGAGACAAGCAAGAAAGAGGAAAAATAAACCCTCTATTTCAGAAGCAGCCTAGCTCCTTTCCCTGCTCTTGTACCTAGAATAAGTTAAAGGCTTTGCATTTATACTTTTTCTTTTTTTATTTTTTTTCAAATAAGTGAATGTAAATGATGTTTAACTGTTTCACCAATTCATCATAAATTCTGGAAAAATCTTGCTATTCAAAGAGAAGCTGCTTTTAGTTCAGCTGTGAAATAATAGCTGAGAATTTACAATTCAGCTGTTGGATAACTTAATGCTCCAGACGTGGATAAACAGCCATAAGTGAAACTGGGAGAAAAATGTTTTGTTTCTGTTGGAAGTCAGGGTCTGATCCTGTTGCTCCAAGTACCTGAAATTTCGTTATTGTACAAGAAATACAGGAGCAGACGAGTGTGTTAAGGAAATTTTCTTTGCTATCACTTTACTATGCTGTTAAATTTCTAGTATTAATTTAAACCCAAAGCTAAGCTTTAAAACCATGATTTTTCTTTTTTCTTTTTTTCTTTTTAATGCGTTCGAACTGTTACAGTTGAAGGAGCAGGCTGCTGATTCCATCCTGGTGCTAGAAGGAGCACTTAAACTGAATAAAGATCTCTATGTCCACACGATAAGAACTCTGGATTTATTAGCCATGGAGCCTGGTATGGTGAATGGGGAAACAGAGAGTTCCACAGCTGGACTGAAAATCAGTGCGGAGGAGATACAGTGCCAGGTACTTTATGTTCTCGACTAAAGCTTTCAATTTACCTCTGTTTCTTTAGACAAAACGTAGCATGATATTTTGAAATAAACTGCAGTATTTTTCTACTGATGTTTTTTGCGTTCTTTCTTCAGTGCAGTAAAATGTAATTGAGTTCATTTATATGCTATTAAAACTTCTTTCAACGTTGTAAATATTATTGCTCACAAACCCTCACTTTTTCCTAGTCTGGAGTAAACTGTTGTATGACAAGGACTGCTTATTGCACTCTTCTTACTATTCTGTGGAAATCATTCTGTAATTTTCTTAATGCCTGTGCAGAATTACTTACACTGAGATCGCAGTTACAAAGGAAACAATTGAAGTATGTGGGGAAAGATACACAGCGTGTGTCAATACACCAGATAAAACTGGGAATAGTTTAAATATATGTAAAAACTGAGCTGAAATACTTAATGTTGACTTGAAATGTTATATAAATTTCCAAGATAACATGTCTTATATCAATGCTGTTTACAGGTTTGCTATGACTTGGGTGCAATCTACTTTCAGCAAGGAGCTACGAATGCAGCTCTCCATGAAAACGCTAAAGAGAAGTTTTTCAAAACAAGGGAGTTGATTGCAAGGGTAATGAGTGTTTTATTATAGTTTATGTTCAGCTCTTCTAAAGAAAAAGGAAGTAAATCACTGTTTCCTTCTTCAGCAGTGTAAAGCTTATGGTATACCTATTTTTTTTAAAGAAACTTCATGGCATTTTGGCAACAACTTCTGTTGCTTTGTTTTACATTGGGTCTTGTTCAGAACTATATTGATCCGGTGTGATGTATTATTGTTTTATTCTGTTGTGTATTGAATATTTGGTTATACAACTAGTACCATCTCCAGTGTTAATATTAACTTGGCTAAGCAGTACAATCCATGCCCACTGTGCTATTCTGATAGCGCTGTTGTGTTTTTGAGGAAGGTAATCATACAGCATTTCCTATTCATGTTTATCCAGTGTTCTGTTGGAAATGAGATCTGTCTGTTCTGACCTTTTACAAAAGATAATGTTTTCACTTACAGTTAAGATACGCTTCCTTTTTCATTTTGCTTCACATTTATATTTCTGAAACTGCAAAACCCAAATTTTCATTTAAAAAGACAAAGCATGGTGTAAGCTGCAGAAAGGACAAAAACATAAGTGTGTACACACACATTCTTCGACTGTTTTGTTGTTAGGAGAAACTGAGAGTCTCCATTTGTGCTTCAGAATTAAGCTCGTGTTTCATAATACTTGATCACTCAGATCGAATCGACTGTTACTTTTCAGATTGGTTCATCGTCGCTTCATTATACCATAGATGAAGGACGGTTGGCGGGGTACTGTCAAGCTTGTGGAGTTCTTACCTCATCTGATGACGATGCATCTCAACAGGCAACTCCTTACAATCAAATCGATAGCTGTTTGAAAACTGGCAACTATCAGGTATTGCGCTTAATTAAAGCCTGCTTCTAGTGGAGTTCTTCTCTTTTTGTTGTTATGTGCTGATGATTCCATCTACTCTGTTACCTGTAACTATTGAATTATCCATTGATTCATTCCAATGTGCTTGTGTTGTAGGACTTGGTGAAGATATTCCTTGAAGATAATCTAGCCCTCAGTTTACCTGTTCAGTTCAGGCAATCCGTGCAAAGAGAACTGTTCCAAAATGCTCTACAAGGGTGAGATGCTAAATAATGGTCTGTTCAATGTGGTTGAGAAGATGAGTTATGATTTTCAAGTATACGAAATCTTTTAAAAACAAATTTTATATATATATACACACACATTTTTAAATTTTTAACTAAGTAAATGCCTCTACAGAGGTCTTCTGAAGCTTGAAGTCAAAGCCAATCAGACTGCTGTACTAAGCAGTGATATTTTAGGAGATGTGTACTTTGTTTGGGAACTTTGGCAGTGTAGTTACCTGTGATTAGGAGCTTTGTGCACTGCTGAACCAGCCCAGTTTGTGCATCCTGAGATGCGTAAATACGCCTGAAGTTGTCTTGGCTGTCAGCAATGTGTGGGGAATGCTTACCAAGAGGAGATGTACCTGTGTGTTGGTCACACTGCTCTAGCTGGAGTCCCAGTGGTGCTCAGGCTGAAGAGAAAATGAAGCTTGTGTGTGGAACAGAGCTGTAAGCCAGGAGGGAATTTTCTTTCAAAAAAACTGAGGTCTTGGGTGAACTTAGGTAGATCCTAAGTAAATTTTTTTTGGAGTGCAGTCATGGACAGAGGTATGTGCTCCAGACTTGTCTTGGGGTCTGACACGCGGAGCTTTGCCTGGATACCAACTGCGTTTGTCAGAGAAGTTCTGTGATCTTGGGTTTTGTGTTCATGCAGGAACGATGCTCTGGATGAAGTTTGTTTCAAAATTTGCGTGTGCAACACCGTCCGTGATATATTGCAGGGTGAAATAATTGATGTTCAGTTTTGTCTGCTGTTCCTGAAACCCAACAAAGAGAAAATAGACTTCCTCCTGGAGGTAAGAAATTACTACCTGAAACTAGGTGGGGAGATGGTATTTAAGGAGGTATCTCTTTCCCCAGTTAACTGTGTGACTGTTGCAAGTAATGCTTGTGTTTCGGAGACAGAGAAAAATACTTGGTAAGGTAACTTCTCAAACTTCATTCAACTTCTTTGCAGGCAGCACAAATACACTATATATAATCAGCCTTGCATCTGTGTTGCTAGTTCATCTGTTGGGGAGGAACCCCTGTTGACTTACTGCTTCAGCTGGGTTTTGAAGTCCCTGGGTTTCCTGACCTCATTAAAATATATAGTGATATTACTGAACATCTCTTCTTGAGGAACAAAGAAACATTCTGCAAGACAGAGAGAGAGATACTGGAAAAAAGTGTTTGTGAAAGAGGACCGCTCTTGCCAGCTTTGTTGTAAAAACTAGCAAGTCATGAAACTGTCCTGATGTTCTGGATATGTGAGACTTAAACTATTGCTCTCAGTGAAGCTTTTTGGAAGTTGTTGCTCAGACTGAACTTACTCCTTTTGTTGCTTTGCTGTTAGTTTCATCTTCTGCTTAATTTGAGTCTTGTCTTTTGCGCGTCAGTTGCAGCTGTTCTCTTCAAGTATGTGGCTAAAAGTGACTGATAATACTCTGAAATACAGAGCCAGCAAAAGCTGTTCCATCAACCGGTCATATTGAGCATATTTCTCAAAAAGAAAAAAAATCATGTAAGCTGGCAATTAAAGATAACTAAATAGTTGAATTTAAACTAATGCATTTTTTCAAGTTAATCCTAGTGGATCTTATGGTTTTGCACTCTGAAATTTTAGTTCGTTTTTAAAGTCGTGCAAAAGGTCTTTATGTTCTTAATTATCTTTTGACTGACTCATACCGTGGCATTCAGTGTCAGCACACCTAAATATCAGGAACTGAACTGAAAAAAAAGTAGATTGTGTCAAGGAAGATCAGTTGTCTGAAAAAGCTTCTTGTGTACAGAGAGAAAGCAATTTTGATCCATCTGGTAGCGCAGTATTTGTCAGATAACTGTCTTGCCTCCCTTGAGACAGAGGGCTGCTAATTGGTAATTGTGAATCAGCAAACTGATTTCTAAGATTTCTAAGCTCTGGCTCAGTTGTTACTGCTTACTTTTCCCCAGGTTTGTTCGAGATCAATAAACTTGGAAAATGCTTCTGAATCTTTGAAGAGGAAAATGGCATCATTTCTCAAGTATGTACTGGTTTTGATACCCTGAATTTGCATCTTATAAGCAATGTAATGCAGCATAATAAGTGCTGTTGAGAACCTGTAACTGGAAAAATGAACAACTTCCTCCTTCTGATTATTAACTTTTTTTATTTAGAAACTTGTGTTTGGGTTTGGAAGATCTTCAGCTTGTCTTCATGATTTCATCTCATGATCTGTTCATAAAACTTCTGAAAGATGATGAACGGAAACTGCTCATTGATGAAATGCGGAAGAGATCTCCTAGGATCAACCTGTGCACAAAACCTGTGACTTCTTTTTATGATATCCCAGGTAATATTCAGTGTTTCATTAATTTATATCTGTGCAGTTACACGGTAACCTCAGGCATGAAAATAGGTGTAGATCTGTTTTCTAGTTTAGAGTAAATGGTTTTTAGAGCAAATACTTCCCACTTTTAGTCAGTGAATGTCCTGCTTGTTCAAGAGCTTTGTTCTTTTGCTTGTACTTCACTTGTATCTCAAATGAGTATATGCTAAAATAAGTGTGTGCTAGTAGACCAAGCGAGAGAGAGGTGTGGCAGTTGGTTTGAACTGAATCTGACTAGCAGCTTTTCCCAGGCAGGGTGTATTCCTGCCTATGGACTTAGAGCAGCACTAAAGTTTGTGTGACTGGTGGGCAGTACCACGAATAAAGAGGCCTTTAAAAGCATTGGTGTATCTTCTGTTCTTCATATGTCGTTTAAAGTGTCATCTACTAAATAATTGTAAGGCTCTACATTAAGAAGGAATGCCCTGGAGACATCGTTTTTTGTTGTTGTTGTTGTTCCTAGCTTCAGCAAGTGTCAATATTGGCCAGCTTGAACATCAGCTCATATTGTCAGTAGACCCTTGGAGGATTCGCCAGATCTTAATTGAATTGCATGGTATGACTTCAGAACGCCAATTCTGGACAGTCTCAAATAAGGTAATTTATTTCATGTCGTCATATGACAGACTAATTCTAGGACTGGTCAGGTGTCATATCGCAATGAACAGTAAACATTTTGCTGTAGATCCTCAATATTTTCTTTTTCAATTTTCTCTCTGCACAATCTTGGTGTAATAATAATGATATATATCTAAACTCGTATTTTGAATGAAAAAGGTGTAACCTTCACGTTAAACTGACTGTATCACAGATTTGCCTTGTGAAAAAGTAAATTTCTGTCATTTTTGCTTTCAGTGCTCTGACCAGTTATCAATGTTATTTTAGTTTAAATTCCTGTCAGGGAATGTAGCTGTTTAACTGTAGCTGAGAACAAGAGAGGGAGTACTTTTTTCTTAGGTAAGAATTCCTTGTCTTTGTGTTTTTTTTTTTCCAAATTATTGCGTATTCATATATGAACAGATGAACCCATGACCATATGTGCATATGAACAAAGTGGGGTAGGCAACAATTTTTAATGTATTTCTGTATGTCTGAGCTATGCATTACTGCTGATCAGATGTAAACATTTCTGCAACTGGTACTTAGAAATTAAGCATTTTTGACATCTGAGTTTTATTTTCAATGCTTAAACAAAGATGTGAATTCTAAAACTCTGTGCAAATGTCTTGCGTGTTTTTCTCTCAGTGGGAAGTACCAAATGTTTACGGCAATGTTATTTTAGGAATCAAAGATAACCTGACTAGGGACTTGGTCTACATCCTTATGGCGAAGGGATTACACTGCAGTGCAATCAAGGTGAGCAAGCCATCTGAAGTTACTGGTGAGTTAGTTTGAACAACAATGAAAATATGGAAAGCCCTTTATGAGAAAAAGGGCTGAAGAAATGGGAGGTGATAGAGATCTAGTAACAAGCTCTGTGTGTAATATAAAAATTAAATATCCCTGTCTCACAAAGTTCCAGAGCAAGGGTAGTGGCATTCTGGTGAGTTGGGCTGGGAGATAATTTAGTTCATACAAAATCTTATTTAGGATATACTAAATCATGTTGCACCTAAACCCAACATTGATTTTCTTTTTCATTGATGTTCTTTTGGCTGTTTTACTTAAAGAATTTACTGGAATGCTCTTTTATTTGCCTTGTAATTGACTATACTATAGTTTGTTAAAACTACAGGGTAAAACCGAACTGTCTATATAATATGCCTGTAGTTAACTTTTTTGGTATGTTTTTGCTTAAACTTCTTTTGTTTGAAAAATTTGAAACTGTGGGAAGTATGAAGCTAAATAGGAGTCCAAAGGACTCAAAAACGTATGTGATTATTGTGAGTTTCTTAAGGAATGCTAGCAATAATGGATGCAAAGGCTGCTTTGGCCAGGATTTTAGCTCTTAGACTTCTTTTTCCTCACGAATCCATTCAGAACCATTAACACACGTGTATCCTCTTCATTGCAGGATTTTGTCCATGCAAAGCAACTTTTTGCTGCTTGCTTGGAACTTGTGACAGAGTTTTCTCCAAAACTCCGTCAAGTCATGCTGAACGAAATGCTGCTCTTAGACATTTACACTCACGAAGCCGGACCTGGCGTTAATGGAGAACGTCCTCCTTCTGATCTTATAAGCAGAGTCCGAGGATATTTGGAAATGAGAGTACCTGGTGAGTATGTTGCTGTTTTTCCTGAGACACTGTAAAGCACAAAGAGGAGGAGAAAGCGGTAACTTTGTATTCAGATAAACCGTTTCAGTATATATTTATATACCATATAATATGTAGTATATTTTCCAATATAGTATGTTGGAAAAACGGTGGTGAAGTGTGATGTTGTTATTCGGTGAGTCTTTAGAAGTTCATTTAGCTTTTAGAAGTTGGAAATGAGAACAGTGACATCATGGTGCTTACATACTGCTAAACATTGACAATTTCTGCTTAGTGCCACTTAAAGGGTTTGAACAGGATAAACATGTCTGCATTTTATCTGGAAAGTTTAATTAGTTATTGAAGTAGTCCATGTGGTTTCAGACTGAGGGAGCTGTGTAGTATTGTTGCTGTTGGAGGAAGCAGGTGTTGCTTCTAATTTTCAGAGGCGAAGTCTCTTTAGGGCTAAGCATCATTTTTTCTGTGATGGGACATACAAAACAGAAATGGTTAATCAAAGGGGATTGATTTTGCTTGATTTCATATAATGCTGTTTTCCTCAAAAATAAAAAAATAAAAAAAAAAAAACCTATTTCCTTCCAGATATTCCTCTTCGGCAAGTTATAGCTGAAGAATGTGTTGCCTTCTTGTTAAACTGGCGTGAAAATGAGTATTTGACCATGCAAGTTCCGTTACCTCTGGTTCAAACTAATCCTTACGTAAAGGTAACAGCTGCTCAGTCTCAGAGCCTTGTCGGACTGTAACTGACTTTTTCTTGTTGAGGTCGCTTGTACTTGTAAAAGCAGGTACATTTCTGCCACAAGTGTCACAATTTTATTGCTACAACGAGTAAAGTCTGGTAAAGAAGACAGAGCAAGGCTAAACAACGAATGTGTTTGACAGCTGGCAAAAGACTCGCGGGCTGTCCTGCAGAACAGATGAACCGAACTGCATTGTAGCCCTTGTCATCTGCCAGCTGAGGTTGGGTCCCTGAGCATCAGGCACGTGTGGTAACAAGCCCCGAGCTGGCTGCTGAAACCCTATAGTAGCACTTCCGGGAAGGACTCGCCTCTCAGCTGGGATTCGGCCTAGGTTTATGTGGGAGATACGAGAAGTGTAAAGATACCAGGCTTCGTGTCTGGTTGTCTTTCTGTTCCAAAGACACCAAATGCACTGTAATGGTTCCATTTTTGAACATGATACCAGTGTTTAATTTCTGTGGACATTCACGCACTGCTGTTCTTGAAACCTGACTTTCAGAATGGTTTTATAGTAGTGTTTTTGCGTCAGTCAGGCAATAAAGCTGAATGCTGATAGTATTACAGGACACATTTTTGGCCTGCTCTGGTTACCTGTGGTGCTTCCTATAAATTCCATTTTGACCCTTAGGTTTCTCTGTGTAGCAGAGGGTGCCAGCACAACTTTATTTGACTTTTAGTTCAGATTAATTGTTATATGACAGTTATGGGTATTTGAGGGATCTAGTCTTTGTAAAACTATATTATATACAACCTAAAAATATATCTCTATATATTTGATTAAGCTCCTGAAAACAAGCTTTACATTCTGCTTGTCATAATGAAATACACCATACGGGAAGTAGTGAAGGGAAGAACGTTTTGTTTAATTCTTGTCTTCCAGATTACAGGTCAAGGTCCTCTGCTGCAAAGTTTAGTTACGTTGCTATGTAGTTTTGGAGCTTAAAATTGTCTGCTTAGTCATCTTAAACACCGATAATTCCTTTGCTCCAGTCAATATTCAGAGAAACTCTGCTTACTGTATTTCGTTTGCGTCGCACAGCTGGGACAGTTGCTGGCTGCTACGTGCAAAGAACTCCCAGGTCCCAAAGAAAGCAGACGGACAGCTAAAGACCTCTGGGAAGTGGTTGTACAAATCTGCAGTGTATCCAACCAGCACAAACGGGGGAACGATGGCAGAGTGAGTTTGATAAAACACAGGGAGTCTACGCTAGGCATTATGTACAGGTACCTTTTCTTAACTTACTTTTAAGATTGTTTGATTTGTATACTTAACCCCAAATTCCAGTCAAGAGCTGACTGTATTCCTCTATCATAGTGGTGGCAGCAGCTGAAGAGCTGTGTCGATTTCCCTGTTAGTTACCTAATCTCTGCTTGCCTTAGTGGTAACCGATGATGGGTTTAGAACTCTGATTTGTCCAAACAGTGTATTTAGCCTCTCCTTAAGTCCGAGACTGACTATAAGATGCCTGTTATGATAAACTCTGAAATGTATGGTTATATGGAATAGCTCTCCGTATTAAAAACTTGGAAAAGGCTCCCCTGTCAAAAGTATGGGCTGTTCCTTTGCCTTTCTTGACCAAATCGGGTTCATGCGCACCTAAAGGCCAGCTGCTTTTGCTTACATTGATGTGGGATGGGTGGAAGAGGGTACACGCTTGCTTTATGTTTTAATTGTATACTCTGGCAAGAAAAAGGAAGCCCTACAGGTGTACTTTAGGATCCTGAACCTCTTCTGACCACTGTAATTCAGACTGAAGGGCAACGCCCCTGTTTTTATTGTGGAAAAGAATCAGCAAAACCTTTTCCAAACAGGCTGTGCTTGTCTGCCTTGCTTATGGTGACAATTTCTGATGTGGCATGACAAGGAAATCTATGTGCGTTACAAATGATCATTGTGCACCCTATTCTGTAAGCCTGTAGGTCACTGTTGCAGTCCTAGCTTGGAGAATTACAGTACAGTTCAATGTCCGACTCGATACAAAATGAGTTTTGTGCCTTTTGTAGCTTGATAAATATGACACATCTACTATTTTAACCTTTTCTTAATTATAAAAGTCAAACTTTTCAGTGACTGTATTAAAAGTGAATGACCTGACTGAACTTTCTCGTTTGTACACTCAGCATTTGTAAGCTTAGAGCTGAAGGGTTGTTTTGGCAGATGAAGAATTTCCTTTACTGACTCTTATTTCCAGTGAATTAAGTTTGTATATGCTGTCAGTTGTGGTCGATTACTTACACAGATCTTTGTGTCCCTGATTTAGGAGTGAATTGCTGTCCTTCATCAAAAAGCTTCGGGTAAGTTAGAGTTGACTTGGCAATGTGCTTACAATCAGAACTTCCTTCTGGTGTTAACACCTCTCTGGAATTTAACAGGAAAAGTCCAGAAAATGCAATAGCCATATAGATGTTCTTATATGGCTGAAGAACTAAATTTGTTACGCCTGTCATACAGCAGTGTTGATTAGCATGATGTTGAACAACATGATCCTGAATTCTGACAGTAGAGATCAGTTAACAGGAAGAGTTTATTTTATTCCGGTTCTCATGAAGGTTGGACGCCTTGGGAAAGCATTTCTTCTGGAGGGGAGGAAGAAGCTGCTACTTGCATCAAAATTATGCAGCAGAAGTAAAAGAAAGGGAAATTGTTTAGTGTGTGTGTGTGTGCGTAAATGCACGGAAAGGTGTAATAAGCCTAGCTTAAGCTAAAGGTTAGCCAGTAGGAGGGGAGAAGTGTACAAAGTCTAAGTAAATTTTATATTCAGGCAGTTATTCAGGAAAATTTGAAATAATTGAAGACTACTTAAAGAAATTTTCTCGTAGTCTTCCTGTGCTGCAGGATTCTTAACAAAATACTGTCCTATTTCAATAGGAAGTAATGATGTCAGAACAACTGACGTAGCTTTAAAGCTTAGCGAAGAAAGTGGATTTCTGTTAATTTCACGGGAATGTCCATCACATTTTTCCTTTTCCTTACAGGAACCGTTGGTTTTAACTACAATATTGTCCCTGTTTGTCAAGCTTCATAATGTTCGGGTTAGTACATATAAAGATCACATTTGGATTTCTTGAAGCATTTCCCTTTGTAATTTCTTTTCCTATCTCTCTTCTCTTAGGAAGATATTGTGAATGATATTACAGCAGAGTACATTTCCATCTGGCCTTCCTCTATTCCCAAGTAAGATAATACTAACTCCAAAATACAGTTTTCAAAATACATTTAGATTAATTGGTTTAGTTCCAGTTACTGTGGATTAGTTACTGTGTGCTAGTGTCATTTCTGCCGTGTAAGGGCATCGCTGACCCCTTGTTTTTTGCAGATGAGTTGGTCTGAGTGCGTGGAGGTTTCTGCTCTTGATTTGATGGTACTGATAGAGATGCAGACACAAGAAACAGGATTTTTTTTTCAATTGTGTGCTTCACTGAGCTGCATGGCTGTGAGCCATATAATATTTTACTAAGAAGTAACTTTCTTTTTTTTTTTAGAGATGTTTGATTAATTACCAAAATACTAAGCGGCATATGGTGTGTATTGGTTGTCCTGGCCAGATTGAACTATGCTTCTCCAGTTTAGAGGGGAAGTTCAGAGAGTTCATAGGCTCTGTGGGGCCAGAACCTCACCGGTTCAGCATCTGTGTGTGTGTCATACCTGGGGGCATAAATAGAGAGAGCGTGTAATGTTCAGTGTGCTTAGTCTGTCCGTGGTTGGTCTGATGGGATAGCTTCTCTCTTACTGGTGGATAATTTGATGTATATTAGAAAGCCGAGCAGAATATGGTTTCCTGTCTGTTACCAGAATTTAGTTATAGGGTGAGGGGGAAAAAAAACATGTTTTTAAAAAATGGAGATTCCACGTGACCTTTAGGAAAGGCTGCCCAAGCAACGTGTCAAGCTATTAGCAGCTTTCCTTTCCAAGCTAGTTCCATAAGTTTGTAGAGCTAGCTGTCTGTGGCTGTTTATGCAGATCCTGTGATAATTTATAGTGGTTTCAGGTGCGCGATCTTTACTGACGTTATTTTTGCTTGACATTTAATGCAAAAAGCGGTTTGGACTTAAACTAGATGTGAACTCAGATTACTGGTTTTAAAGAAACAATCACTTAAGATTTTTTTGTACTTTTTTTCTTTCCCTTTAGCCTTCAGTCAGTGGATTTTGAAGCTGTGGCTGTAACAGTAAAAGAGCTAGTCAACTATGCGTTGACTATCAACTCAAACAACCACTTCTGGTTAATTATCCAGGCAGATATTTATTTTGGTAAGTGAAAACAACATCTGTTTTTTAAGCACGTGTATAGGGGCATTTTTTCTTTTGAAATTTGCCTACCGTCATAACCTTTCTTGTATTTCCTTATATGAAGAGAAGCTTAAGTGATATGACTTTAAAATCTTTGGGGGCAGTCATGTAAGTGAATTCACCTAGGAGGTCATCTAAGCTGACAGACTGAGCTTTCAGTGGGTCGTGGGGACTTGATTTTAGGGTAAGGGAAACCTTACTGTAGGAGTTGTGATTAATTTCATTTTTTCAGTGGGTGTAGTCAGTTCTTGAGTGATACAGTCATGCAAACCGGTAATGTGAGAGTCTCTTACTAAGTGAATAAAGGTTTTGTGGATAGCGCTTGCGTTTAAGTGTGGAGATCAGCTTTACCCTGCTCATCTGCTGCTCAAGTAAAATTGTTCTGTGTTTTATATAGGGAAGTATCTAGGGTTTGTAAATGAGGAAGCGTGAACTCCTGATCTCGTGTTGGTTGTGATGGGAAGCTCTTTCCCATCTCTCTGTCCTCACCTGCCACTTCCCTGCTACTTACCCTTGCTTATGAGCTGGGAGCAGCCAGCCGAATCGGGACATAGAGCACTTAAATCCGTTACCTGCCTGGGGAAGTCTTGCGCAGCCTTTTGATACTGTGCTTTGTTAGCGTAGTCCCCGGTCTAGTGTCAGCCTCTGAGGCTTACTTTATAGTGTAAGTAAAGAGAGCGGAGAGGGATAGTTGCTGAAGAATGAACTTTGAGAAGCCAGCCAGACAAGCGTGGTACTACCTGATGTGTGTGCTAGAGGGGGATGTTGTCATAGTCATCCTCAAAAGTAGGTGGGCATTTCTTGTGCTTAAATTTTCTGTAGTCTCTATTCTAGTGGAATTTAGCGTTGAAGCCAGATTATTCTTTTCTGGCAACAAAGCAGACAGCGGAGGCAAAGCACATACCCCATTTGCTGATGCTCTGGGCTATTGCAGGAGGCAAGGTGCATGTTTCTAAACCTCTTTTTGGGCTGGAAGCACAGCTGTGTTGTGCAGCAAGCAGCAGTGCAGAAATTCTAGCCTGTTGATTTATAAGGAGAGGATTTGTCTAGAAGACTTTTTTTTTTGCTGAAGATGGGGTAAGGTTTGGGCTCTCCCCTTAAATACGGGAGAGTGATTTGAGGTTATAAAGCGATATCATTCACCACTTGTATGAAGTGGAGCAGCATCCCAGAAGGAGGGTGCTTACATGGGGAGTTTCCAAAGTTGCTACCTGAAGGAGCAGTGGTTGGAGCACTCTTGGCTTGTGGTCTGTATTTCAGCAGCTATGTAAGCAAGCAGACTGCTCTGACTGCAGAGCCCCAGAAGGCGGTCTTCACGTAGGTTAAGAAAGAACTTAGTGGGATTAAAATGAGTGCTGAACCACGAGATGCACGTGGTGGCTTCAGCTGGTCCCTTCTAGCTCACACCGAGTAAACTTTGCTACCACCCGTGTGCTAAGTTCCGTGAAGCAAACTCCTTTTCCACTCTAAGGCTGATGGACTTAAGATCAAACATCTGGAAAGCAAAAAGTCATTCTCAGAAGTCAGAACTTTGCCAGTGTTATTAGTTTTCCTGATTGTGTGGTTTCTTATGAGTTGTACCTCCTCGTGTGTCAGTGCTTTTTAAGCAGTGATATGCAGGTCGTGTTCCAAAGGGAATTCAGCTGAGATGCTATGTCTGAATAATCCTGTAAACAACTGATCTGAGTCTTAGAAATAACTGCAGTGGTTACTTTAAAGTCCTCGTTTGGCTTTTTTCCCCACTACAGCAACAAATCAGTACTCAGCAGCCCTTCACTATTATCTCCAGGCAGGAGCTATATGCTCAGACTTCTTTAATAAGATGGTACCACCCGATGTGTTCACAGACCAGGTGAGTTGGGGTGTTGAAATGGGATTTAGATGTACAGAAATAACCTTTTGGATTCGGTCAGCATCCTAATCCTCTGAAGATACAGAATTGTGAGAGACAAAATCGTAGAAGTTACAGGAATGTGTGTATGTAATGCATTATAATAATGACAAGCCTACGCCCAGGGGAAGTGGCTATTTTCATGCCCTATCCCATTGCTTCTCCTTGTGTTTCTGTTCACATGGGAAGTGAGCATTTCAGACTGCTGTTTCTTCCCCTGTTAATTCTGACCAGTCACAGCCCCGTCTAAGCCTTGCAGCAGGTTGCAGTGGTCCTGAAGTCCTGGCTGGGACCGCCCTGCTGTCAGACATCAGCGCTGCTGCTCCTCAGCATGTGCTCGGCTCGGTGTGAGAGCTGCTGCCCCAGTGCCAGTCAGGCTGTTCCTGTGGGCGGGAGGATTAAAGGCGAAGCTTTTTAGTAGGCTGCAGCCCTGCTTCTTGGCCAGAAACGCTGTGCTTTGTTCTGTGGCACACATCATACCTGTGTGAACTTTCCTGCGTCACGAAAGCTCAGGTGGTCAGTGGAGTGTGCACAAAGCCCAAGGACAAGGAAGGGGTTTAGAAGAATGTAGATGGTTATTTTGCTGGTCTCTTTTAGTTAAAATATAGATATAGATAAATTTGTTGCTGTGTTCCTACACTAACATTTTAAAACTTTTTTTTTTTTAACCATTCTGTAGGTGATAAAAAGAATGATAAAGTGTTGTTCATTACTCAACTGTCACACCCAGGTAAGAGCTGAAACGTGGTATTCAGTAAAATGCATCTATAAGTATTTTGACTTCAGAAGGTGGGGGGGAGGACTTATTACAAAGTAAAACTGCATCTGACTTCCTTTGCAAATGCAATCTGCATTAAAATCTTTCGTCACTGTTGCTTCTACGGCACTAAAGGGACCCAAATTAACAGACAACTAAATACGTGCTTGGAAATGTTGCAGAAGTATAAGTAGTCTGAGGGGGTTTTTGTCCCATTTATATCTTAGGTTATGGATTTTTATTTTTTGCAGAGGTGACCTTGTTCTACAAGATAACCACACGTCCTGGCAATTGTTGTTCAGTGGGGTTGTTTGTTCTCCAGGAAGTAACGAAGTTCTAATAGCTCCTATAGCAGAGCCTAGTAAATACATTTAGAACCGTGGAAGCCAGGTGCATCCCTTCAAATTTGACTAAGCAACTGTCTTTTTTCCTCCTTTTAGGTATTAGTGTTGTTATTTCAGAAGGAGCTATGTAGGCCCCTGAAGTTTAGGTGCTTAGGAGGTGCTTGGTGTGGGAAGGAGCTCTTGGTTAGGTCTAGAAGCTGGGTGGGGCAGATTTCCATTTGTGGGGGAATAAGGCTGTGAAATCACCTCTGAGCCTTTCCTTACAGGTAGCTATTTTATGCCAGTTCCTCAGAGAAGTAGACTATAAAACTGCATTCAAGGCACTGCAGGAACAAAACAGGTAATTATCACCGTGAAGCTTCTATTACGGACAGTTACATATGTAATGTCCATATGGAAATGTGGGTTACTAATCCAACCTGTTTTCTTTCAGTCATGATGCCATGGATTCCTATTATGAATATATTTGGGATGTCACAATTTTGGAATACTTGACATGTATCCTTGTGTTAGAATACTACTAGTTTATAGTAGCTGCTCATGGCTGGAGAAAGTGACTTCGTGCACGTGTTTTTCCTTAATTTACCTTCAGATCTCCACCACAAAAGAGGTGAGACCGACAAGAGGCAGATAGCGGTAAGTTAGCACAGGGTGCTGTGGGGGACATCTTAGTGTTTCTTTCCATCCCTGAAGCAGTCTTTGAAAATAATTGCCACTTCCACTTTTAATTTCATTGCATAATTCTTAAAAGTCTGGATGCTGATGTAAACTTGTGTTCAGCTGGTTTAGCTTTACTGGAATGACTGCTGCTAGTGATGCCTCTCCTCTTTTGTTTAAGATAAAAGCTATTGGCCAGACAGAGCTGAATGCCAGTAACCCTGAGGAGGTCCTACAGCTCGCTGCACAGAGACGAAAGAAGAAGTTTCTTCAAGCGATGGCAAAACTTTACTTCTAGGCTAATGGTGGAAGACCACTATGAAATTTGTGAAAAGGGAGAAAAAAATTCTTCCACAACTTTATTTTAAGAATTCATTTAAATTTTTATACAACATTTACAGTCTGGTATCTCTCATTTAGAAATAGATGAAATCTTATAATAAAACCCCGTATCTTTACAAACTGTACAGAAGGCCTGAAACAACAACTTCAGCTATTTCCACGAGGGAGTGGTTGAAGAAGCTCTGAATTCAAGTTTGGGAACTTAGTGGAAAAGAGCTTCATGAACTGCTCAGCGCTGAGTTGTCCCTGAAGGGGGCACAGGTAGGAGCACCTTGAAGAGGGAGGGGGCCTGGCAGCCGTATCGCCCAGTACTGTCCCTTCATCGACAGAAGTTAAGCACCTCACATGCAGAGGTAGTAAACATTCCAAGGAAAACACAGTAGTTAATGCTGTTCATGAACACTGATAAAACATAGCTCTACAGTTGCTACCTAAGTGGACTTGAGTGGTCGTAGAATACCAGCAATTCACTTCTTTCCTACCCTCCAGTTCTAGCTATTTTTGTTTTTAACTGTTGCACGTTTGTGGGTGGGTCTTGTAAAACAGAACTCCTTCCTTCAAGGACTGTACTTCTTCCAGTTAGGTTACTTCAGCAGCACGCTTCTGTTCGTACTGTTCCCTGAGGTCAGTGGTATGCTGGATCTTAAGTTTATGGCAGCCCTAAAAGGTGATTTATCCCCCTCCTACGGAACTAAACCTTGCTACAGGGCTGGCTCTACCTTAGCCCAACAGCAGAGTGGTTTCAGAACAGTAAACTGCTTACTCACTGACCTCTGTAATACTGCACCTGAGCTCATAGCTGACTAACTTACAGGCAAGAGAAGAAAGGTCAAGAAGAGGTAATATGTACAAGCTGGCACCGCGTTCTCCTGTATGGCTATCCCAAGTTAAAGCACAGTGACATGTAAGTGAGCTGAGTGGACCAACTGTGCCACTCAGCCCTTTCAAAGCATGTTCTTGAAATTCATAAATTAGGAATGTTCAGAGTTGAACTGAGTCCTACGTGAGAAGAGACTAAAGTAGTCCAGCCTCCCGTGATGACACAGGCAGGGATGCTTGGTCTGAAACTTCTTTTTTCAAGGCTGTAGGAAAATGCTGGTCCCCATTTCCATCTGATGCTCTGTTGGACATGTCTTACTGCTGAAGTCTTGAGTATCATTAAAGAGCATTGAAGTGAGTCAACTTTAGTGTGGTCTTGTTTCGAAGCACCTGGTCTTGGTTCTAAAACTGATCACGATGTTTGTTGTCCATCTTTCATTTCTTCTCTGTGCTTTTGGGAGGTGTTATTATTCCTGCTGTTGATACAGGTGATAACTGACCTGGGGCAGTAGACACTACTCCACTATTAACTTCTTCCTGTACAGAAGGAGAAAACAACAGTTAATACCAGGGCAAGTTCTACTTTTTATCTTATTAGTTGGCAGCAGCTTTTCCCCGTAGTGCTGGTACAATTTTAATAATACAGTTAGGTCACAGAGTATAAAATGAAAGAGATACTAAACAACACAGTAAATATTACTGTATTTTAAACACTTTAACCGGTAATTCTAAGGTATCTACATCTTTGCTTATGGCTTGTGCATGTTATGCTAAAGGATGTGTATGTATTCATTTCCATGCCCATGTTGGCTCAGGCGAGCCAGCCCCGGTGCTAGCAGGTAGCTGGCTGGCCAGCCTTAGCTGCCTCAGGACAAGGAGTGTGTAATGCACACTCAAGCATCTGAACCGTAAATAGACAAGCCACCTACCAGCATGTCCAAGTAGTTTGTGTGCGTCTGGATATTATGTCTGTCTTCTGCTGCAACCTTCTTAAAATTCTTCAGTTTCACAGGGACTTTTCTTGCCACATTCACAAAAGGAACCATCCACTCTGCGCATTCTGAAATGCTGTCCCAATCTAAGCCTGTAGGATAAAGCACAGTAATAACGTTTAAAAACATGGAGCGGGACAGTCTTTACTGGCTAAAATTCCTAAAGTGTTTAAGTGTTCCAAGTTTAAAATAAGTAGTACTGCAGATTAGAAAAAAAAATCAGGAACATCCTCCCCAAAATCCCCAGCATTTCCTTGTGCTTCTTACTTAAAGATGTAGAGGCAGCGGGCCTCCTGAAAGCAGCTCTATGGCCAGTAGGGTTTCTGTTATCAGGAACAATTACAGTTACAGCTTACCCTACTGTGACTTTTTCACTTGAGTGAGATTTTTTTGGTTCACACTATAAGAAAACCTGCATCATATCATTGTCCTTTAAGGCACCTTATGCAGTGCACAAGTGCTGAACTTAAGTGTTTTTTGTTTTTTTTTGGACTTTGTAAGGGACACACTTGTAGGAATTAGCCACAAAGGTTCAATGCCATTGGCAGCCAGGAGTGACTGTCTAAAATTACATTTAAGGAGTCAAAGTCACCAAGTAATGTACAGTTGATGACTCCCAAAACAATTAATTCATAGAGGAGCAGTGTCAACCTAAAAGCAAGAATCTCCTTAATTTCTCCTTAGTTTCCTTCGATAAGACTGCTTTTTGAAAGTGCGTCCTTCTCTCTCAAGTCTTGGCAACATCTGAAACAGAAGGAAGCAAAATCTGGGGGGGTGAGAGGGACCCACAGGGCAGAGGAATGAACCATTAGTGCCTGCGCGGCTTTTGCTCTTTTGCAGCCTGATTGACCAGCTCGCTCTCAGCAGCATCAAGGATGTAACAGCCTTCAGAAGTCACGGCCTAACAAGACAAAAACGTACAAAAACTTCTTACCTGAAGCTTTCTTAACTACATCAATTGAGGTATAGTGGCAGAGTGCAGCAGCAGCTAGTGTTCTGTACTGGAAGTCCAACGAGTTCACATCCAGAATACACAGGTCTAAGAGCTGAGGAAACAAGAGTTGAGGATATAAGAGTTACAAATTTCAACAAGATAACTTTACTATAAGCCTACCCCAGGAACTGCTCTGCATACACTAGCCCTCCCGCAGTCCATGGTCTGCAGCCCCGCTCTTTTCAGAATCAATCGCACGCATCTGGTTTATCTGCAGCACCAGGTTCAATTAGAGGAGGTCTGACAGTGTTATAATGCAAACCACTTTGTACTTCTACCAGTAACATGCAAGGCGATTCGCTTGCACAGATTGAGGTACAACTTGAAACTCAACAGAGCTCCAGGAAGGTATTTGCTTAAATAAAGACATTACAGAGCAGCTCAGGGAATTTGGTCTACTCTAGTAAGCCTCTGAGCCTGGACATGTATCCATAAAAGAGGAACCGCAGTAGTTTCAGGATAGAGCGGAAACACTCCTCACACTACCTTCTAGCCCAAGTACACAGAAACACTGTTACAAAGGACACAGGTAAAACAGTTAACTGTCCACAGAGGCTTGTGTTGTGCACCCTCCAGAGCTGTTGCCACTGCCGGCTGTTCCCAGAGCACTGCATTACGTGGTAATATTTCTAGTGTACAGAAAAGTCTTAAGATATCTGAGAGCAGGGAGACCAGAGACACACGGATGCTTCTCCTCAAAATTTAGCATGAAGGTGTCTGGCAAAGTCAAACTTGCACATTCCTTAAAGTAAGAGGTGAGGTGAACCAAGGAAAAGTATTCTCTAACAGCTTATAGGGGCATAAAATTCACTCGTGCTTGTAATCACTCTAAACCAGTGCTTTCCTATACAGGTAACTACTTACCTGTGCTATCTGAATGAATTTTTCCTGAGAATACTGAGGTAGCAACACTTTCGGAACATCCTTCAGAGCATCCACCTGAAGGTAGAGGTTCAGCCAAGAGACGATTGTCACAGGACAGAGTTCCCATTTTAAAGCCTGTAAAGATTAAACAAACATTTAAGCTCCCAAAACCATGCAAGAATTGTTTCGTGCTCTGATCTTTTTTCCCCATACATCCCCCTTCTGAGTTAGCTCAATTTATTGCACAGATTCTCAAAAATTTCAAGTCCAAGTACTCATTTTACATTGCATGCCTACCACTTTTTGAAGAAAGTGACATAAAAATACAAGTTTCAGCTGAAGTGAGATTTCAGTTGGGACTTAAAAACACAAAGCTATTACCTTTAACATAATAAGTTCCATTCTTACAATATCGTCTTCACTGCAAGCACCATCAGTGACGTAAGCAAATTCCTGTATTTTTGGAGCATAGATTTCCTTTGAAAGGAAGAAGAAAAAAAAGTCAGGATTAGAGTGCCTTATGATTCTAGGAAAGCTTGAGAAGATGCTAGAAAATGCTTTTTAGACCATATTAAAATATTAACATAATTCACACTAGCAAAATGTTATATGAAGTGACTTGAAACTTGCGTGATAGGAGATACTCAAACAAGTAGGTTGTATGTTATCTGTTGTATAACATCACAAACTTACTGCAACCTTTTTAGCTTTGGGGGAAATAAATGCTGAGCAATTGGAACAACCCTTCATTAAAACTGTTTTCTACTCAGCCATGCCATTTGATATAAAAAAGTAAACACCACCCTGTTCTCAGAGCGCACTGCTGTGTTAGAAAACACTGATACAGCTTAGGCATAACATCAGCTAGTGGTGATGTACTCACACAGATTAAAAAAAAATAAAAAAGCTAGAAAATGGCAACAGAAAATCCCACAGCTGTCATAGCTGGCAAAATGGTGCAGAGATACTTAACATAATTTAGCCAACCTAATCTAATCAGGCCAGTTAGGGCCACGTGTAGGTGTTTTAGTAAGAAAGAACCTGCCAACAGAACTGCTTGTAGCACTCCACCTTGCTTTAGGAGCAACAGCTAGATCGGGGGGGGGGTTCCAAGTATAAAAATATCCCAAATTTGCCTCTCTGTTTAGCCTACCGTGCGCTATAGCCTATTTAGGAGATGGACAAAAACACGGTCTTGGCTCAGAGCTGTAGCGTGCAATGCAACGCATCACATCGCCATTGTTGCGCTGATTACATTATCCTCGAAATAAAAAACTCCACTAAATGGGTTTAAAGGGATATCAACCTGCTGTACAGGCTCGAGAGACAGGCTTGGTTTTGCTCAAGTCCCACACCCATTCCTGAGATTGTTTGCCAACTGCTCTGTATTTTGAAAAAGACAAAACGAAGCAGAACTGCTCCTAGCACGTTTGCATAACCTTTCAAGTTTATGTGCTCTCCCTCCCTGCTGCAGAGGAAAGGGAGGACAAAGACTACGCTCCAAGAGATTGATGCATGCACAACTGAAGGAAAAGGAAAAAAAAAAAAATCCCCTTCTGACCTGCAGTGCTGTATGTGTGCCACCAAGTTCAAAAGATTCAGACAGAAGAAATAAATATGTTACCACTGTCTTGGGTTACTTCGAACGTAATATCCTCCTCCTTGTGTCTTACCTCAAGCTTGGAGGCGATGAACAATGAGGTAATTCCTATCAGCTGGAGCATGCTCTTGTTAATGTTCTTTTGTGTCAACATGAATCTGTCAAAGAAGTCTTGAGCTAGGTAGAAGGTTTCCCTGTGGAGCGCATACACCTCACATACCTACAACAGAGGAAAAAAATCAATTTTCTGTTATAAAACCCAAGGTATGCACACTAAAGTATTCCAGCTTTGACGGTAAAACATAATATATACGATTTTATCTTTTACACCCACAAACTATCACACAGCCAGGTGTTTTAGGTGGTAGCGGTTAGTATGGGGCTTGGTATCTTCCACACTCTTCATCTAACCATGGGTTATCTACGATGTACTACCACACTTCCAAAGTATACTTTTTCCAACATTAATAGCATCCAACATCCTTAAAAAAATAAGAACAAAAAGCCAGAAGTTTTCCACTGAAAGAAAAGAGACTAACTGGGGACTGAGGGGGAGGAAAAAAAAAAAAAAACACACACACACTAACTTGCTTAATCAAGAATACTCTGGGTTCAAACCTCGTCACTGGCCTCCTCTTTTCTCTTATCTCTAACTGAATTTTGGTGGGTTTACCATAACTCCATCTTATCTGCAACCGTATCCCTTCTACAATTATAAGTGATTTATAGATATCTAACTAATTTCTAATCTACTTACAGACAACAAGGAAAAATATCCAGGCAGCAGATCCCAAGTAGATCTGACTTCCACCTCGCTTCCTTATTCCACTTGGATACAAAGTCAGAATAAAATCTCACTATTTATAGCTATTTCCTAAGAGAAGGTCGAAAGCCTGTTTGTGGATTACATCCCTTCCTGACCTTCGAAAATGCAACTAGTTGGCAGTAATACCACAGCTATTTTTATTTTTTCTTTTAAAAAAGAGCTGATGTAATATTCACAACCTGATGAGCTACTATGGAATGATTAATTACTGCTCCAGACAAGATTCACAACTAAAAAGGTCCATATCATGAATAAATGGTATAATTTCTATAGAAGTGTACTGGCCAAGCATAAATAATATTATTTGGTCATGTTAAGTATTATCTCTAACATGATGTCACAGAAGACAACGTAAGGAGCTACTGGAGAACTCAAAGCTGCTGTGATTTTACTCCACTGTGGCGTACAGAACCACTGAGCTAGACAACAGTAATTAAATCAATGTGATCAATTTCCAAACAAAAAAGTTTATTTCCTAGCAGCTCAAGATTAAGATAATTTAAAAATCACATCCAATTCAAAGGTGATGTGTAAATTGCACGTTAAAGGAAGCAGTGAAGCACAGAAGTGTAACCATCTTTATATTCACACCATATTTAAAAGACACACACCTCTTTCCCCCGAAACTCCCTGCTATCAGTACCGTTCAATCAAGACAGCAAGAGTGCCACCCTAACATCTGCTTCCTCGGGAGCACTTGGTATCACAGAACCGATAAACCTGCACAGATCCCTTCTGCTGATGAGCGAGAACTACGTGAGGCAAAGGCTGCTTTTGGCAGCAGCGATCGAATATGCTATAATACAGAGTGTTCTTGGAAACAGTTCCAGACCGTAGCTCTCTACAGCGCTAGCACTGCTTCGCGTGGGGTCGGCTGCCAAGAGTGAGAACCTCCATTTTGGCTGACAACGGGAACAGTCTGAAGCACAGCAACCAGCCTGGGATAGGGATGATCCATTTGCAATCCTTTTCAAACAAGAACCTGTCTGCATCAAGTGCCTTCAGGTGTCAGTCACTAACATACTTTCTTCTGCTCCCTCTGAAGGATATAATTAAACATTTACTAGTAAGTCAGAGAAGACTAGCGTTGGGGCAGGCATCTAAAGGCTCTTGACATAGACAGGGCCAGGGCGTTAACTCCAGTCCTCACTGCAGGTGCAGTTGTCTCAGATACACCTGAAGATGTAAAGCTGAAGCTCCATAAATAACCTGTTTACAGCTACTTCAACAGAAGTGTCCCACACCTAGATTTCCCCCGTTCCCAGGCAGTTATGCAGCATGGTAAGAACAAACATTTAGAACTGTTGCTTGCTGCCCTGTTGGGGATGTTGAGTGCCTCCTACCAGGAGATACTTAATGTAGCTCATCATGAAGATCAAAAGTAGTAACTTGTAACCCCTTTGTTGCAAGCTGGTTTGGGCATTTCCAGCACATTTTGCTATTGAATCTTTTACATAAAAGCTCTGCTTACATCTGCCTGCTTCACAGGCATAAGACAGCACAAAGCAACAAAAAGAACACACCTCTAGGAGCCAGTCTAACAGTATCGATCGCATGTGCGGTTGCAAACTAGAATGTAGTGAGGTGAAGTGTTTGCAGTGAGCGTATCTGTTCTCCTTCTTCAGGATGTTGAGCCAGACATCTTTGGAATTTCCCCAGCTACGGAGTGAAGTTACAGAGCACTGTAAGTATACATGCACCTTCACAAAAGGAGCATTAAAAACATGATTTATAGATATTCATGAACAAAAAGGCAAATTCTGCAGCCTAAAAGATCCTTACAGGAATTAGAAAACTGCAGGCGTACTTTGAACACTTACCACCACCACAGCAGCTTGCCAAGATCATCAGCAAGTCCAGTTTTATAGAGCAGCCAATAAAACTGAACACGTGCACCCCAAAGTTGCACGAGTTTCTTATTCTGCTTAGTTAGGTGGCCATTAACACACATAGCTCAGCCATTTTAGAACTTGGCTTTCCAGAGAGCAAGGTAGAAAACAAAACCCAACAACCACCTAAGAAACAGCACGCACAAAGTTGTCCGTCTCAGTTCTGGAAAGATATTGAGAGCTGGTGTTTAGAAAAAGGAAGGGACAGATGAGGCTTAAAAACAGGCCACTGGAATAAAAATTAAGTTCTCATTCATTGCTAACATAATTTATCAGCAGCCAAACCTACCTGGGAAGGAGAAAGAAGATGCCTAGATAATAAATACAATTTGGTTTTAATTTGGAATTGTTATAATGAATTGATGTGGGCTTTTTTCCCCTTCAATATTTCTCATCCTACAGTTACTAAGGAGGACAGGTTGTAATTAACGTAACCTCAATCTCCTTGTGAAGTCCCTGGAGTTACGTAGTTACCTTTCCCCAGGCAAGAGCGTAGAGAAATTGAACAGACCTCATCACTGGCACTGCCTACAAATTTCAACTCAGATCAGTTTCACTCTGCTGCCACCATAAATAAAAAAAAAAAAAAAACGCGAGAGATACTTGCTTAATGCACAACTCTCTCTTAGTGGCCAGGCATCAAGAAATCTCCTATCACAATCTTCCTGCTGCAATTAGGAAAGTATGAATAAGGCAGTAGAGAGTAAACAACCCTCTCCTTTGGGTAATCGGAAAGGCTGGATCACAGCTTTACCAGGTGCCTATTGACAAGAGGTGAACATCAAGGATGAAACTCCTTGTGTGGAATTCTGTGCCTGAACACGTCTTTGGGATCCAGCAGTTTCCAGCAACTTTCTAAAGGCATATATCAAATTCCTTCCTTCACTTTATTTTTAAATAAAGAAGTGCTCCGCACTAGGCTTTCACTCACAGAAATACACTCACAGAAATAGTTATTTGCCAGATACAGGGAAGAGTATATTGCCCTTTAAAACACAGTTCAGCAATATACAGCAAGTTTGGGAGTAATACTGAGAAGAGCAGTCAAGTTCAAAGCTTGGTGAAAAAGGCCCCTGACAGATGGACCTACTGCTTTGCACTGAGGCAGAGTGCACGCGCCATCTCCCAGTTCCAGCCAAGTTTTAGCCAGAACCATGTGAAAACATGGCGTATCTGGCCAGGTCTTCTGAAAGTAAAGCTTTACATTCTGGTTCTCTCCTCATTCACTTCAGCAGTAGTTCTCTGTAGTGCACTGCAGGAAATTTGGCAGCTCCTTCATTAATTACTGGGCTGATATAAACAGCAATTGGGATACTTATCTAACACACCTGAATGTCTAAGAAACTCAGAAATCAAAAAATCCTCTCTAGTCAGCTAATCCGTCCTCTGGAAACGGTTTCTGTCAATATACTTGAAGAATACTAACATAAAAGTTTCGCAAGAAATATTCTGCTTGGGTGATTATCCTTTCCCCTTCAGCAACATCTTCATTTAAACATTTTAAACATTTAAACATTTTAAGTTCTTGCAGAAAACTTTGCTTAGTATTTTGGCCACTTTGTTGGTCACTCAGTTTCAACGACACAAAGAAGGTTAGTTTTAACCACTGTGCGCCTCTTAAGAGCTTATAAGTTATAAAAGGATAAATCCGAAAGGCAAAAGTGATCTGTTCAGTGCATTTATAAGATAAGCAATAAAACCTGTGTTTTTCTGGACATTGAACTGTTTGTGGGATGAGGAGACAAGTAGAAGAATGGGTTGCATATTGTCCACTATTAGACAAACACAACAGCATCAGATACGACAGTAGTTCAGCATATGTGATAAGACAATTACATCTGCTGTATCTGGTCAACTTACTTGAGTTCCGGCAAAGGCGATGGATTTATGAAGAGGTTTCTGAACCTGTATTTTTTGAATCTTGAAAAGTCAGTGGTTACCGATTCTTTGTGAGGCGTTTCAATAATTATGCAAGGTGAGATGCCTCCTGTTATCGTGGGCGGCCAACAGCTCTGCAACATAAACAAGGTGTCTTTTAAACGTTGGTTTTACTAGGATAGAAAGAGAGGAAGATTATAGTAACAACAACGTTTGTAATGTGCGTTAGTTTTTTTGGACCTCGAAATCAATTTGAGAAACCAAAGGAAGAGAGCGACAGACTAAATGCCAAAGTCTTTTGCAGCAGAGAGACAGAAAACATATGAACGAGTTTGACAAATCCAAGGAACTCAGCTTGAGGAGATCTGTCATTGGTTTATGAACCCACATGCAGTATATCTATTGCTTGAGCTCTACAGCTACAGTACCTAACAAAAAGGTACTTACTGCTACTAGAAAACAAGACAGTAGGTTGCTGGTCCTATCTACTTATCTATTCAGAGGGAAAAGAAAGGAGAGGGTGGAGGTTCTACTGCTTCTCAGTGGAAATTCAGCAACTGGTTATCTTCCAATTTAGTACTCCAGGGAGGAGCCACCCATCTCAGCTCCAGAGCTAGATACCCACCGAGCAAGCAGCAGCTGCGAACTATCTCTCAGCTTGCCAATGCCAAACATGCAATGACTCCAAAGGAGGGCAACCTGAAGTTATTTCATGCAAAAAGGTTCAGAGAAAGAATTCTATATTACTTCAGCTAAGTGTGTAACTTGATTCACTGTTACTTATTTGGTTGTACATAACCAATAAAACCAGGGAGGTATCAAGTGCGTGAAGCATATGTAGTGCTGTAATGGCTGACAGCCTTCAAAATGGTGACAACTGAGCTTTAATCATGTTCTGTGGATTTAGGGGGATCCCACGGACAACGAATGGCAACACCTGCCCCTGAACACAGGAACATTTCCTACACAGTCATCTTGCAGTGTAAGATACGTATCATTTCCTTACTGTATCTAAAGCTATTTAGTCAGAATCAAGCAACTATCCTAGGAGTTAAGTTAGTTCTAAAACTCTCTGTAAAAAGTAAAAAAAACATATAAAGAGATGCTAAGTTGCAGAGCTGACATACTTTCTATACCTGAAGGTAGAAAATTGCCTTTTCCAATACTTCCTAGCATGGAATGCATGACTTCACACCCACCAATATTAACCAGACTCCCTCACCTAGTTTGAACTAGCATTCAGAATTGAGTCACCTTAATTTCATATTGATGTTTTTTGGCAATTTTCCCATCTTCTTTCTTCTTAATCTCCTGCTAAAAAGAGAGAGATATGTCAGTAGATTGATCATGACCACCAGCACACCCACCTCTAAAGCTAAAGGAGTTGTTGCTACTCCTGCCCCATTTTCTAATTCTGCAGAGAATTCTAATTTTCCCCATCCAAGTGACTGGGCTAACTTGCAATATTATTAAATTTTTCAAGTCATCCATATTGGTCACCTCTGCTGTTCTCCTTTTTCTGGTCTGGAGATGTTCTGGTGCCTGCAGTTCCTGTGAAGACTCCTCTTGACACGACAGTGGCTGCTGCTGCTTGGCTTGCAATCGGCTACTGCAAAGAGACGCGCACCGTTAGGAGAGGGGCAGCGAGATGAATGCAGATTAGCAGGGCGTACAGTAATGCTGACGGTTTACCTGCGTCTTGACATCTTCTTCGGGTCCTAGGATCTCTACCTGGGCCGAAGGAATAACAGAAGGTGAGTCAATGCATTCTCAAAGAGCTGGGAGTAAGATCTGTACTTTGAGATGGTATCACACAATGTCACCCACTGAACCACGTCCCCAGGCACCACGTCCAACCTTTCCTTGAACCTCCCCCCCCCAGGGACGGTGACTCCACCACCTCCCTGGGCAACCCGTCGCACTGCCTGACTGCTCTCTCTGAGAGGAAATGTCTCCTCATTTCCAGCCTAAACCTCCCCTGGGCTGTGAAAGCCATTTTCCCTGAAAGGGAAGGGGCAGAGGGGCAGGTCGGGCTG